>NC_068343.1:30785102-31487469 GCF_014633365.1 Diospyros lotus | reverse complement strand
CGATAGTAACATGTACAATGGATGTCGGTTAAACTTATCGGTTTGTATCCGATACATTTTTAACCGATAACTCTTGGAGACATTGGGAAGTGAACCATTTTAATCTCTTGGAGACATTGGGAATGAACTGATAGTAACATGGATGAAGGATGTCGGTTAAACCATATTGGTTTATTTTCAATACATCTTGTCGACATCATTCTATATTGTCATATCGATGATCGATATTTATAAAGCAGTTTTTTCCTATCGGTGCTGACATTGGGAAGTGCAACGGACAAATACATAATTTTTCGTCATTAACCATTTAAATATTGGTGTCTACATATCGGTTAAATAACCGATATAGTCGCACCGATAGTAACATGTACGAACATAGTGACCGATATACATCATATAAGGAATGATATATCGGTATACTTGTATCGGTTTACATTCGAAACAAAGGAACTAATATTATCTTGAATATATATTATGTATTGGGAAGTGCACAACGGACATCATTATGCATATATGTTGAGTATCTGGAATGCATTTAATTTCAGTTGCCAACGTGTGTCCTACCGGTGCAGACATTGGGAAGTGAACCGTTTTTAATATTAAATTCACTTAAATATTTCCATATCAGTTGGTAATCGATATATGTTGCCGACATCGCTCGACTTTGTCATATCAGTGTACAGATATCGGCGAACTACATCGATTTTTCCAATAGATAGTAACCGATATCCTAATAGCCACATCGGTTTATATTATATCGATCAAGACAATTCAGTTTGGATATCGATACATTTTACCGATATCATTAAAAATTTGAATTTTTTCTGACATATGCACTACCCAATGTACGCATCAATAGGACTGCTTTTATACTGGACACAAATGCCTTTCTCGCTAAAACAAGACTCTTGATCTTGCTTGCACTTCAATCGACTGCTCCATACGGTTACATCGACGTCGCTCTTGCTTCCCATTTCCATTGATTGCGCCTGCTATTAAAGTTCTAAAGATGTTACATCGACCTCGCTCATTGCTAGCTTATTATTTACTTCTAATGGCGCGCTCACGTCGTGTGTCATTCGAGAAGAACAATAGTGATAAGATGGAAATGTCGGCTAATAACATAGAGAAGAAGACGGCAAGGGATATGGACTTGGAGGTCAACAAGTATTTCACCGCCAGAATCATGAGACTTGATCATTTTAAAGGCACCGTTGAAGACATTCGGAGTATACTGAAGCAGAAGCCTCACCTGGAGGAACAATTTAAGGCATCTACTTTTGGCCAGATTGTCTATGGGGTAGATAAACTAACTTGGAGCATTCAGTTAGTTCATAGACTATTGTTAAGCCTATTGAAGCAGACAGATGAGGAATGATCATTGTTCTTCAGGCTCATAGGTCAGGATATAAAATTTGGGAGGGAAGAGTTTGCGCTAATCACGGGGTTGAAGTTTGGCAACAGCGAAGCGAAAAATCAGCGAAACAGCGAAGCGAAAAATCATATTGAATAAGCCTTCACAAATTTTTTCCAGGTTTTTCCCCAAATGCAACCTAAATATGGGGGTTTTAGGGTCTAGGTTAATTAAGGTGTTTCATCACGATATTGTTAGCGAAAAGGTAAAATGTTCTGATGATGAACTCCTATCATGTCATATCTGATGATGATGTGGGAAATTAATTCCAAGTCTCCTTGCACGAGGATGGATATCAGGTATTTTCACCTAGCCTCTCATTGGGATGAGTTGAACCGATTCCCTTGGGCAACCAATTCCTTTATCACTACTATAGAAAGTGTCAGAAAAGGCATATTGAATGGGTTCAATCAAAACAATAAGAAGAAGACGTATTCTATTGGAGGTTTCCCACTTACCATACATGTATGAATTTATTATGTGATATAGAGATATAGAGATTTAGTGTTGTTGTCATTACGGACTTATCGGTTAACAACAGACATTTTGGTTCACATCATCAGTTTTTTATACATATTAGTAATTCAATATCGGGTTAATAATCGATGATGTGAACCAATATGTCTGTTATTAACCGATAAGTATGACGATATGTCTACTTTTAAACATTATGCTTACTATATATCGGTAGAGACCGATGTGGACTAACCAATACGAACATGGATATCGGTTATACTATATCGGTAATTAGTCGATTATATTAACCGGCAGGTCTTTGATTAACCGGTACTAATGTGGATATCGGTTATATAATATTAGTAATTGACCGATTGATTTAATAGACATGTATTTTATTAACCGATGTGTCTAATTTATATCAGTTTTATTTCTCAATTGCAGATCTTTTTGTTTGAGGTCATACCACATTTGGTTGATCTAAAAATTGTGAAAAGAATAAGAGATGGCCCTCAAGCTCCAAGAATAAAGAAATGGAGACTTTTTACTCCTAAGATCTCCCAAGAACAAATTACAGAGGATGGAATTTTTAAAAATGATGTTATCCATATGGTGCCAACAGAAAAAGAGATACGTGCAGATTATTTTTACAAGGCACATGATGTGGTGGTTGAAGAAGAAGAAGAAGAAGAAGGAAGGGGTGAAAATGTGGTTGAAGCAAAAGAAAAAGAAGAATGAAATGTGTGAATCAAAGAAAATGCATGTGGAGCCGAAGAAAATAAGAAACTTTAAAGAACTATTTACAAAGTATAAAGAATAAAGTTGGGGAAGTTAGTAGGGAAGTTCAGGAGTTGAAAATGAAGATCGGAATGATGAAAATAGAGGTGAATAGAGAGATCAGAATGATGAAGATGGAGGTGAAAAGGGATCTAGGTAACATTATGAACCTTTTTAAAATATTTTGGGGGAAGGTGGAGAATATGGGGGAGAGGATGGGGATGGGGAGGGGAATGGGGAAGATGTTGAGGGGGGAAGGTGGAGGATGGGGATAAGGTGGAGGTAGGGAAGGATGTGGAGGTGGGGATGGAAATAGAAAGGGCGAAGGTGGAGGTGGAGAAAGTGGAGAAGGGAGATAAGGTGGAGGTGTGGATGGAAATGGAGGTGGAGAAGGTGGAGGAGTGGGAGAAGATGGAGGATGGGGATAAGGTGACGGAGGGGATGAAGATGGAGGTGGGGAAGGATGTGAAGACGAAGAAAGTGAAGAATGAGAAGGAGGGGAGAATGTAGAGGAGAAAATAGAGGAGATGAAGGATGGGGAGTTGAGGAAAGATAGGGAGGGTATGACGGATGTATCCTTAGAATTAGTTAGTGCGACAAGTCTTATTAAAGAGATGTATAAAAAGAGACGTATGCAGAAGGGGCAGAAAAGAAAAATGCTAATTTAATCAATATTGAAGCCTGCTGCTGAAACGAAAGACAAAGGACCGCCACATACACCTCTAAGCTTCACAATCTAAGCCCCCTAGACATAAGTGCTTCAACCGGTATTATTTGGGAGTCTTTAGAAAAATATATGAAAAAACCAAATAGTCGGACATCAACTATAATAGCAAGCTGCTATTCAATGAATAAAGACTTTTTTGAGACATTAACCACACCAGACAAGTGGCTCCAATCTGAGGTAAGTAATTCTCTAATTGTATAGTAATTATGTTATTGGTATTTATACATCGGTATTCATATATCGGGTTATCGGTATATGTAACCGATAGTGTTTTTATGATTATATATCGATCATGGAACCTTTATCGACATTCATTTATCGGTATTCATATATTCGTGTGTGACCGATATATGTTACGACAGTTGTATTGATAATTATATATCGGTTATGACACATTTATCGACATTCATATATCGGTATTCATACATCGGTTAATGACCAATATATGTTACCGACGGTTGTATTGCTATTTATATATATTGGTTATGAAACCTTTATCGACATTCATATATCGGTATTTATATATTGGTTAATGACCGATTTATGTTACCGATAGTTGTATTGGTATTTATATATAGGTATTCGATGTCGGTTACGATCATTTATTTATAACCGATAGGTAGTTATGACATTTTGTTTAAATTCTTGCAGCACATGGACGCCTACGTGTACACGCTAACAAGAGAATGAAGGAATCACAAACTTACAATAAGGAGTTAACATTGGTTGATACAACATTTGTCGTAAGTTATACAACAATCAATATATATCAAAATATTTATATAGAATTAACTGTTTATTTTGGGAAATTAACCATTTATCATTTTGACCTCACATAGCAAGCCTTGAAAAGTGATTGGGAACTTTATAAGGTAGGCAAATGAAAGATGTGGGATGATCACGACATCCTTGTTGTATTTTTTTGGGCTGAAATAGGTTACTCGAACCCATTTTTAACGCGGATAACCAGCTCTACCCTGCAAACATCGATAATAATCACTGGGTTCTAGTTAGGGTTGATTTGGGCTCTCAACGTGTTCATGTTTACTCATCTACCAAACCATTGGTTATGAAAAGAAGTTTCAATATATGGTAGAGATGATACCAAAACTTCTAACAAAATGTGGATACGGAGATTTGAAACCTGGATTTATTGTGAAGGATAAATGGGAATTAAAGATTGAGGACGCTCCGCAACAACTGGGTAAGCAACATTTTTTTTATTTTTATTAGTTAGAGTTGTTTTGATTGTGATTCCGATTAATTTTTGTAACTTGCTTATAATTGGTATGGGTGGTGATTGTGGGATTTTTATTCTGAAGTGGATGGAATTAATGGCCCACAAAACAAACCAATTATAGAAATGACCCAGTCAAAAGCTTCACAATTTAGAACTCGAATGGCTTGGGAGCTTTATGGGTTTGCAGTATTGGATGCAAGGGATTTTGTAGCCAAGATTGCAGACAAACTAGCCAACAAGAGAAATAAAAACTGAACAATTATATTTGTAGTTATTTGTAAATTTATATTCTTTGCACAGTTGTAATTTCTTTTCGTACATATTGTGTACAGGTAGGCTGAATAGTTGCAATGATTGTTATTATTCTTTGAACATAGTTGTAATATAACTGTAAATTTACCTTATTGTAATAAACATTTAAATTTACAATAATTTATACATGCATTTAGAGTATTGTAATATGATTGGAGCATGTATCAATATTACATGCATTGATATCTGTCATAAAACCGAAGTAGGTAATTAACATCTAACCGATATCAGTATAACATATCGACCGTATACTGACGTAAATTATCAATATCCTTTGTATTTGATTTCATCGGTTTACATACGTCGGTTATATGCACCAATATCCTAATACAAAGGTTCTTTGTTTGCAAAATATCGGCCAATGACCGATTCAAACAAACCGATATCATCTTCATTTATTGTAATCGGCTTTCGCACGTCGATTACGTGACGATATATATGAACTGATATCCTATTACAGAGATACTGTGCTGCATATGTCGGTTATATAACCGATATCGATTTTTTAATTATAAATTAAACTTATGTTCCTTGTTAGATCGGTTTCTTAAAATCGGTAGTATTAGGAAATGGATGTGTCGGTTAATATAGATTGAATATTATTATGCTAATTCCATATACATATCTGATATTATTAATGCTAATATATCGGATTCCATATACATTGTGTCGGTTACCAATTGTCAGATTCCCTATACATTGTTGTTACCATCGGTTTACATACATGGTGATGATAATCGATATGTCTGAACCGACATCGATCACCAAACAATTTCTTTTAAATACTATAATGATACCTATTCCATGGTTGTTACCATCTTTGAATGTATATTTAAATATTTATTACAACATTGGTTAAAGAAGCAAATATATGAGTTCAATGCAAGCATATGTGTCAGACTCTTGCATCTTTCTTGCTACCTTCCTTTTTTTCATCCAGACTTATTGGATTTGAGCAAGTTTGGCGATTATGGCCAATTTGACCACAACGACCACATTTTACCCTCTTCTTCTTTTCACTGGCTGAAAGAATTCGGCATGCCTTGAGTCTTCAACATGGGCGTCTAGTTGCCGAAGGTAGTAAATTAATAGATACACTTTCATCCAGTACAATCCAATCGGCCTGACTGCCCACCGACATAATCGGATCGGCATAGGCACACGATAGAGCCTTTGTTTGGTAGTATGCAGACGACAAAGTGTATGAGTCAATATTGCGTGAACGTGCAGCAGCCAGGGCATGTCCACATGGTAATTTGTCGAAATCAAACACCCGACATGTTCAAGTTTTTGCCTTCAAGTCTATAATGTCACCGGAGTTACCATCTTTGACATTGAATCTATACATATCAATCGGTTCTGACTGCCAATATTGAGATAATGCAAATCTTTTGGCTATTTCTCCTTCAGCTCAAGAGGTGAGATGTCCACCCATCTTACTAGTGTGACCCCGTCTCTCATAAAACCTTTGTTGCAGCATATTCCTAATATACTCCATCAAACATTGAATAGGCAATTTATGTGCATCCACCAAAGCTGCATTGAGGCATTCTACAATGTTTGTCATCAATATATCAAACTGTTTCCCATCCGAATAGGCACATGCCCAACGACTGAAGCCGGCCTCTCTAAGATAGGTCCCGACAGCTGGATCATATCGCTCGAGCTTGTTAAACAATTCATGGAATTCTGATTCTCGATAAGCCTTCCCTGCCTTATAGAACAAAGCATGCACTTTTTCATGCTTGAATTTAGCCTTAACGTTCTGGCCAATGTGATATATACAATGTACATGTAGTGCATTAGGGAAAACCGTCAATACCGCCTTATTGATGCTTTTATGCTGATCACAATTTAGTAAAAAACCATTCCCATGAGGCATCATTCTCAGAATCTCCTACTCCCCATGCTATAGGATATACATTGTTGTTATCGTCTTTGCATGTGGCAACAAACAAACTACCAAGATATTTACCCTTGAGAAAGCAAGCGTCAACTGCAATTATGGGTCGCATTTGGCTACGAAATTCGGCAAGGCATGCACTAATTGCCATAAATAGGTATTTGAATCTGCTCTTACTGTCACTCTCGATTTCAAAAATTGTCCCAGGGTTTTTCAACTTCAACATGTACAGATAAGATGGCAACAACTGGAATGATTCCTTCGCACCCCCCCCGGATCATGTCCAAAGCCTTTCCCGCGATTGTCATGCCTTTGAATAACTTATGTTGACCCAAATTCTTTGCAAACATCGTTGGTAATGTTCTTAGACTTATGAATGCGCTTCACATCCTCGTAATAGGGTTTTACATGAGAACCAATTACTCTGCTCTTCACATGGCAATGACCAGGCCGCATTATTGAAGATTAACATGAATGAGTATTTATATATTTTCTAACTATCCAACCAAAAGAAGTGCCAAGCATTGTTGTCCTCAACAGCCATTGACCTTGATCGTGCTTACACTTCATGTACAATACCTTCGTAGTTGACTTTACCACCTTGTATTCATAATTCTTTCTCAATGCCAACAAACTCATCCTTTGATGCAATTTAGATTTTGACGCAAAAATTTGGTTTAACTCAACTTCTGACACCTCGGACGATGTTCCCGAACTAACCTTTGATAATCTCGAAGATGGGAGAAAAGTAAGCTGCTCAGCACCATCACCAACTTCTACATTGATATAGACCAATTTTTCAACATCACTCCCATGGAAAACTTCTACTTCTTCAGACCCTGCTCTTGCATCATCACAATTAAAAACATCTTCAGTAGCACGTCCAGCTGCATCATCACAATAGACTTCTTCAAACCCATTCCCATCCACAGGATCATCACAACTAACATCATCGTGCAAACCATCCATATTCATGTTCCTTGTGGCCTCGTTGTTCGACCATATTGGACTATCATTGCCCAACTGTATCACCGGTAAATTACTGCATCCTTGATTCTCTGCAACCTCTTCATTCGGTTATGTACTCGATTTTAATTTGTCCATAAAATCAACACGCAATGAGCTTCTGGATTCTATCCGAGAGCATTCTACTATAAAGCACTTAACATCCATATCCCTTTGAATCTCCATTAGTGGTGCCGATATATCTAGAGTCATAAACTTGTACTTCATCACAACCGACTTCTCAGCAAGACTAAAATTGAACCTTCTATATACGGAACTTACCAATTGGTCGAATGTGAAGCCTAGATGCACAGGTATTACACAACAACATTTATCGATCACGTACTTATATTCGCCTCTATCAACATCCCACCGACCTCCATACATCACATGTACAAATATAGGTCTATGAGCTACCATTCTTGTAAATTATAAAAATTCATCGATTGGATGTAAGTAAAAAAAGTTATCGGTTATATAATGTTATATCGGTTTCATAATATCGGTCGTGTAAGGATATGTCGATTATTATATATCGGTTTAAGTAAAATTACAATCGATACAGTTATACCGATATAGTAGTTGTTATAGGATGTATATCGGTTACTATGTATCGGTTTACATTAAATTAAAACCGATACAATTATACCGATATATGATGTCGATACATAAAATATTTTTGGGTACCGATATATAAATCGAACGGATATAAAATATTCTTGGGTATGCTTTTGGTTTGAACCTATAGTGAAATGCATAGCCTTCACTCAATCGAGCTTTAGAATACAGAACCAGAGCAAGGTCCATTTGCATACCCATTACGTAGTCATTAAAAAAATCACATCGAAGAAGGTAAAACACTCTGAAATTACCTGCAATGGCTTTGAAGGCGAAGACCGATGAAGAAGCAGCAACCCTAGATGCTTAGAACAGAGGACGATAAGGACGAGCGAAAAAGATGTTCTGGCCGGCGGGCGATTGGGGATGTGCGTGCGAGAGGAAGAAGACGAAGGGATTATATGCCAATTTAAATCGGGGGCATTTTAGTCCATTCAACTCTCAAAAGTTCTAGTTTTGCAAAAAAAAAAATTAAGAGTCCTATTTTTGCAAATTTCTTTGCCGGCAGTCCTATTTTTGCAAATTTCCCTATTTTTGCAAAGATCACAGAGAATTTTTTTTTTTTCATACATCCCTTACTTAAGTCTTATAGAAATTCTACCATCTTGAGTTCTTACTTGCTTGAATATTGAAGTACTTGTAGGTGTCACCTCCCACCATGTGAATCGCATTTGCCTCAAGCTCCCCACCCTATCACCCTTTGGGCCGAAAGAAACATATATATATTATGGTGAAGCACAATTGGCTAATATTCCTCAGTTAATTCAGCATTGGTAAAATGAGACAAGTACAAACATTAACTCAAAATATTAGTTTAAAACCGTTGACGATTAACCTAGTAGTTTATGTACCCAGTTGCCAATTTTCATAATTGATCGTTTAATTTCTTTTTGGGTATGACTTGTGTTAGAAAAGAATGTAAGATGAAAATGAAGATGATTTTAGGAAAAATTATTATTAGATGAAAAAAAAAATCTTAGAAAACTCATCAGGGGACATGAATTGGGTTGGGTGTTTATAGCATTTTCCTTGTTAAAAACATGTTGTACAGACAGACTCCCAAACAAGACGCCAAAAAGTAGTGATGTCTACTCTTGTGGTTGTGGAGGGAAGTTCTCTTCATTTTATTTCCAGCAGTTCAAATTGGGGAAATATCTTCTGCCTGCATGCATGAACCAACTTACTTCGGTACAACGTTGTTGTCAAGTCATTGGAACGAATTGAAGGCTGAAGCCACAGGAGAAGAGAAAAGAAGACCGAAATTGAAGAGACACGGAAGAGGAAGAAGAAGAGCCAAGAAAGAGTCGGTATCGGTTGCCCAAAAGAGTTGAGTGTTGGATTCTTCTTCCGATTCTCTGTCGTTAGACAGACGTCACGTCAGTATCGTCTCATCCCACACCACAAAGTTCTAAATTGATATTGATTATTTATTTGAATTAATTAGAATGATGGCCTGCGCTAGCTGCAACCATGCACTGCACGGCCTGCCCGCCTGCCTGCCTGCCTATTTTTTGTTTGTTTACTTGGATTTTGATTGCTTACCCGAAGTTAGGCTATCACCACGAATTCCTTCACGAACACACATTCAAGGAGAGAGAAAGAGAGAGAGATGGGAACTGGGAACTGAGGCTATATATATATATATATATAGCTTAAGCTGCAGCGAGTGAGTGATAGAGAGAAATTGGGAACAGGGAATAGGGATATATAAATGGAGGGGTACTCTGAAAGCCAAGAGGGCAAATTGAGCAAGATCCTGATAATTGGGGCGACGGGCTATCTTGGCAAGTTCATGGTGAAGGCCAGCGTTTCCATGGGGCATCCCACCTTTGCCTATGTTCGTCCCCTCCTCACCCCTCCCAAACTCCACTTCTTCCACTCTATGGGCGTCACCCTCTTCCAAGTACGGCGCTGCCCCTACTCTGATTTATATGTATGTATTCACTTTTTCATGTTGTGAATTGCATGCGTGTTATGTACGTGTGCAGGTGTGAACTCGACGAGCACGACAAGCTGGTGTCTGTCCTTCAACAAGTCGACATTGTCATCTCTACACTCGCAGTGCCCCAGTTTCTTGAGCAGCTCAAGATTATCAGAGCCATGAAAGAAGCCGACAATATCAAGGTGCCCAAATCATATTTATGCCCCCTTCAACTTTTGCATTTTTTTCTTGTGGAACCATAAATTTTTAGTGATTTCAAATGTACCCGTGAACTTAGAGTAAAAGTATATTTATGCTCTTGAACTTTTATTTTTTTTGAGAGAAACTCTAAATTTTTTGTGGTTCCAAATATAACCTGAACTGTGTATAATCACTCATTTGAATATGTAACCAATTAGTGATACACATGTATGCTGATTTGACAGTTTTTCGACATCTCCTTAGTTTCCATTCTTTCTCTTTGGCATCTTCTCTTTTTTTGACATCTCCTTATCTCTTTCTCTCTCTAAGGACATCTCCTCAACTCTCTCCCTCCCCCTCTCTCTTTCTCTCTCTATCTCCTGTTGAGTTTTCTCTTTCTCCAATATCTCTTGCATCTCCTTCAACTATCTCACGCAATAAATGCTACCCTTATATTGGCCTCGTTTTCAATCCCTCCAAATAAAAAAGTGATCATCGACTTGGGCATGTCACCAACCCGTCTAACCCAACTAGCCTACATAGCCCAATTGGATGAGACGTGACCAAAGAAGATGCATGTTAAAGCACGTGCATATTGCTTATTGTCTAGGTGTTTAAATGAATGATTTTGTATTGTTCAGGAGTACATTTAGAATCACAAAAAGTTAAAGGGTATAAATATGTTTTTGGCTTAAGTTCAAGGTCACATTTAAAATCACGAAAAATTTAGAGTTTAAAAAAAAAAAAAAAAGTGCAGGAGCATGAACATAATTTTGGTCGTCATTCATTCATGCAATTGATTTTAAGTGAGCTAGATATAGCTAATTATATGTATATATGCATTGCATGGCTTCTTGGATGGCTGAGCAGAGATTTGTCCCATCAGAATTCGGGAACGAAGTGGACAGGGTGAGTGGGTTGCCGCCCTTCCACGCTATTCTCGATAACAAGAAGAAGATCAGAAGGGCCACGGAAGAGGCACGCATACCCTACACCTACGTGTCCGCCAACTCACTTGGCGCCTATTTCATCGATTACTTGTTGCATCCCCGCCAATCCCCTCCGTCTGATGAGGTTGTCATTTACGGCAGCGGCGAGGCCAGGCCGTGCTGAATTACGAGGAAGATGTAGCAGCCTACACCGTCATGGCGGTCACCGATCCACGAGCATCCAACCGACTCATCATCGTAAGGCCGCCAGCCAACATCGCGTCGCAGTTGGATCTGGTTTCTTCTTGGGGAGAAAAAGACTGGGCGCACCCTCAAGAGGACACACGTAGCCGAGCAAGACATGATCGAGCTCTCCCAAAGCTTGCCATTCCCAGACAACGTCCCCGTCGCCATCCTCCACAACATATTCATCGAAGGAGCTCAGATGAGTTTGAGTTGACAGAGCATGACTTAGAGGCCTCTGCCTTCTATCCCCACCACAAATACACCTCAGTCGACCAACACCTTGACAGTTGCCTGCTTAATCCTCCCACCCCCAAGTTGGCTACATTCTCATGATCATCATCTACACGTATATCTCTCTTCTTTACTATGTATGCATGCTTAATTCGCCCACCACCACCACCACCAATAATTAATTAAGCAAATCATTCTATTTCTCCCTTCTTTGCATATAATTGCCTATCAACTTTTAACTTTATTTCCGAGGCTTAATCTACTTAAAATATTTCAAACTTTTTATTTATTTTGATTACACAATTGAACTTAATTTTTTAGTTAATTTAATTTTTATACTTTATTATTATTATTATTATTTTTTTTTGTATGACAACCTGAACTTACGGTTATAGTTATTTCAATTACACCTTATACTTATATTTTTAAGCCAATTTAAATCTCGTACTTTCATGTGTAAAAAAAAATAAATAAATAAAATGAGATGATAAAATACACATTACACTCTCTTCACATTAAAGTACAGAGGTTAAATTGATTTAAAAATATAACTTTAGTGATGTAATTGAAACCATTAAAAGTTGAGATTGACACGTAAAAAAGTTAAGTATAAAGATTAAATTGAATCAAAAATATAGAACTAACGATTAGTTGAAATAACAAAAAATTTGTAATTATACAAAAATATATATATATATAAAAGTATAAGGGTAAAAATATAACTTTGGCCATACACACGGGATGTAACCTCTAGGCCATGAGTAAATGATGATTAACAGGTTAAAATTCATATAGTCAACCCTATCTAATTAACGGGATGTAATCTCTAGGCCATGAGTAAATGATGATTAACAGGTTAAAATTCATATAGTCATCCCTATCTAATTAATGAGATTAGGACTTCACATGATGGCGAAGATGTTTTGCAATGTCAACATCTCATCCTATTTAAAAATGACAAATTTCGAAATAAATGAAATTATGGGGAAAAAAAGGCATATTTAAAATATATTGTTATAAATAATAGTAATTGATTTAATAAAATAAATAAAATGAATTCTCTCAATGACTTTTGAAACCCTATTCCAGCCCAAGGTGTCACAATAGAGCTAACCACCCTTTAAGATTAGGGAAGTGCCTGATAGGCCATTTATTTTTGGAATTATTTGCCTCCAAATAATTGAAATATTCCCCCAATCAACCAAACCCATATTAACAGGACTTAGGACTTAGGATAGTTCTTACCTTTCAGGATACCCTTAACCCTTTAAGCCACTTTAGTACTTTAAGACCAAGTTCTTTGCCCTTTACTTCTAGACTCAGTTCTTCACCTCAATCAAACTCATTTCCAAATATCTTCTAGTTACTTACCTTAAGAAATTTAACCATAAATTAGAGAATAATATAGTGAAAAAAGAACTCAAACTGTATTTGATTAATTCTTGATGCTTAAAGCTTTCTCTTCTTACTAGGGTTCTATAACTTTCTTCCCATCAATGAAATAACTAGATAGTAATTATCCACTTTTAAACTCATCATGCTAGATATTCGATTAGGAATACAGTTTATCTATCACCTTCACTCTAAATTTTAAAATAATAATAATGATAAATAGTATAATATGTTATTAAAACTACAAGAAGAAGGGGTATTGCCGACGAAATTTTCCTGACGATTTTAAAAACTGTCGGGAAAACACCAAAATTCTCGACGATTTTTTAAACCGCCAAGGATGGGTCAACATCACCGACGGTTTCAAAAACCGTCACTATGGCATACACATCTCCAACGGTTTTCATAAACCGCCGGTAATGTTGACCCATCCCCGACAATTTTAAAACCGCGGGGGATATGATTTATATAACACCCTCGCCCCCGCCCAAATTCTTCCCCTCACCCCTTTCTCTTCCAAAATCTCCCTTGCAAACCCTAACCCTCTCTCGCTCACGTCTCGCTGTGTCCCTTGATCACCCTTGCCCTTGTTGCCTTCCTCGATCACCCTCGCCAAGGTTGTTAAAATCGGGATTTTAAGTGGGATCGAAAAAGTGTCCATAAAATCGGATCGTAAAATCGAATCGTAAAATCGTAAGATTTTAGAGATAATTAAAAATACCCTTCAATTTTTGTAAATATATGTTTATAATAACATAATTTTGTAGAAAATGAATTAATATCTTTTTAATAACCTGATTATTCCTTATTATAGTTCAAAAGATTAAACTTCCAAAATATAGCTCAAAAACTAGCAGGTTGGTATAGGCAATTTAGAGGCAAAATATAGGTAATTTAGAGGTAAAATATAGCTTAAAATTCTTTAGAGGATTCTTTCAACGTCTTCCATTAGATTTATATTGCATTTTTTTCTTGATTTAACATTGATTAAATCAAGTAAAATCCCGATTTGGGGTTTGGTGGTCCATTAATTAATTACTTGTTTGTCTTGATTTACTTATGCAATCAATGTTAAATCAAGTAAAAAATATAATCTAAATCAAGTAAATTGGAACTTATGCAATTAATGTTAGATGTTATGTGACATTGGAACTTATGCAATCAATGTTAAATCAAGTTCCAATTTAGAGGCAAAATATAACAATTTATTGCATAAGTTCCAATGTCAGATGCTATGTGACATTGAGACGTTGGAAGCATCCTCCAAATTGCAGCTTAAATCAATGAAGGTCTTTGAATCGTAAAATCGTTTAGGGATCTCTGAAGCGTAAAATCGTAAAATCGTATATGTAAAATCGAGATTTTATATGATTTTATCCCAAATTGAATTTTACATGGGATTTGAATCGTTTAGGGGTTTTCGAATCGTAAAATCGTAAAATCGTACGCATAAAATCGGGATTTTAACAACAATGACCCTCGCCCTCGCTGCCTTCCTTGATCACCCTTGCTCACTCTCAGTCGCTCGCCCTCGCTCGCTCACTCTCAGTCGCTTTTGCCCTTGCCCTCACCCTCGCTCACTCACTATCAATCGCTCTCATCCTCGCTCGCTCACTCTCAGTCGCTCTCACCCTCATTGCTCTCGCTCTCGCCTCGCCCTCACCCTCACCCTCACCCTCACCCTCGCCGCCTGACTGCCTCTCAGTCGCTCTTGCTCACTCGTCGCCCTCACTCTCGTCTCACTCGATCATTGCTATCTGCTGCTCCATTTGGTATGGTAACTACTACTCTCTTTTTTTTGTGTCATTAATGGTGGGTAAACCAGATTAATTAGTCTATTAATCTAATTAATTTGATTACATGATACATACACCTCACAAGACCCGTGAATTCCCAACTCTGATTACGTCATAGCATAAAGATAATATGTTGCATAGAAGTTTAGTTTATATGCACAATCAGTTGAAAATTAAAGCTGTGTTGTGGAATAAATTCCCACGGAACAGACAAACAAACCTAAAGACTAAAATGCATGTATTACACCACAAAAGCTGCAGTCAGGTGACAGAATTAATTTGTCCAAGTAGTGAAGAGAGGCCCCCACACATCACAATTACAAGCCTATCATTTCCATGCCAATTATTATTATCTCAAAAGCAACAGGCTTCTAGAAAGCACCGATTTCAATTCAATTGACAAATTTGTGGGTTTGCATTGCTTTAGAGATATTTTGTGGTGTTTATAATGTTATGTGAAGATTCTTTTTTATAATACAATCTTTGTTATTGTTTGTATCTTTTAATTTGTATAAGATTTTTATACCTTTGGATATCATCTTTAACATATAAAAATATTATTATTTTAAAAGTATTATGTACTAAAAACGTATATAAATGGTATATATTGAGTTGGGGGATTTAAATAGATTATAGATTTTAATTAATTTTATTTATATATATTTTAACTGTATACCATTTTTATACTTGTTTTATTTGTCAATAGGGTTAATTAAGTGATCTATTTAATGTGTTAAGACTTTAATATATTCTAATCCCATTCTTAGAACACCCTTTGAATCCTTGTTCTTAGCAAGTTTGATATATAAATTATTCTAATGGAGCTAAATAAGAGTTGGATTAACATATCGAACAGGCTAAATCCTCAATACAAATAATAAATTCAGGAGTTCATTCAATTTGCCTATAGACATAAGTCTCTTGGGACAAGCATATATTGTCCGTGTATTAAATGTGTTAACAGATATTTTCATAAACGAGATGTTGTGGAGGAACACCTCATTCTGAATGGGTTTGACACTAATTACATAATATGGACGGTTCATGGAGAGCTATATGTGCCTCGTCATAGTCGAGAAGAATTTCAAGATCAGAATGTAATATTGGAGATGATATGGTAGGAATGATACATGATGCACATGGAGTTCCCAAACACAATGTTTGAAGTAGTGAAGAAGTTACAAAATTCTATGAATTGTTGGAGAAGGCAGAAACAGAGTTATGGCCTGGATGTAAGAACTTTACGACATTATTGTTTATTGTTCGTTTACAACACTTGAAGGTATTGGGTGGGTTGTCGGATAGAATATTTTATATGTTGCTTGAGTTGTTGAATGAGGCATTCCAAAAGGAGTGTCATTGCCACGATCGTATCGGGAGGCTAAGAAATTGAGTGAGGATTTAGGTTTTTAAGTACTATAAGTACAATGCATGCCCTAACAATTGTATGCTATTTTGGAAAGATGCATCAAAGTTGGACAGGTGTACTTTTTGTGGGGAGTAAGGTACAAAGAATACGAGGTGCACGTGGACGACGATATAACGAAGGTGAAAAAAATCGTTTCTAAACAAGTACGACACTTTTCTTTGATATCGAGACTGCAAAGATTGTTTATGTCTAACAAAACAACATCGTTAATGATGTGGCATGAAGAAGGTAGAACAAATGATGGTATAATGAGGCACTATGCTGATTCATTGGCTTGGCAATCTTTTGATAAATAATATCCAAAATTCGTTATAGCATTTGGCCAGTTGTGTTAATACCATATAATCTACCACCTTGGTTGTATATGAAACAACCTTACTTTATCTTTTCTTTATTGATTGATGGACCTCGTGCACTATGAGACAATATTGATGTGTTTCTGCAACCATTGATTCAAGAGTTATGGGAATTATGGAGCGAGAGGATAGAAACTTACGATACTTCAAGAAAAGAAACGTTTCACATGCATGCAGCATTGTTGTGGACAATTAATGATTTTCCTGCATATGCTAATTTATTTGGATGGAGTACTCGAAGAAGAGTTGTTTGTCCTTGTTGCATGAAAGAGACGGAGTCCAAATGGTTAACATGCACATGGTGGTAAGTTTTGTTATATGGGTCACCATAGATTCTTGAAGGACATGAGTAATCATTTTCGGTTAGACAAGAAGAATTTTGATGGAACCATTGAGAATCGTGTTGCTTTTCCTCAGTTATCTGGCTACGATGTATTCAAAGATGTTGAATTTGTTAAGAAGAAGTATGGAAACTGTGAGAATTTTGGCGCTAGTGCTGGGAGAGGAATGGGCAGTTGGAAAAAACATAGCATATTCTTTGAGCTTCCACATTAGCAAGACAATTTGATCCGACATAATTTCGATGCCATACACATTGAAAAAAATGTTTGTGACGATATAATTTGGATGTTATTAAATGTTTCAAGTAAAACAAATGACAACTTGAAAGCACGTCTTGATTTGAAAGAACTAGGGGTTAAAAAGAAGTTACATCCTGAAAATCGTTTAGGTGGGAAGAAGTATTTACCTCCTGCATCTTTCATGTTGAATCAAGAACAGAAATATATATTTTAAAAGTATTGAAACATATATGTTTCAGGAGTTCTTTGCATATAATTGCCTATCAACTTTTAACTTTATTTATGAGGCTTAACTTTATTTCTAAGGTCAAATTTATTTTTGTTTTTATATTTTTATATTTTTTTTTGTGATCATTCAAATTTTTTTGTTTATTTTGATTATAACTTTGAACTTAATTTTCAAGTTAATTTAATTCTTATACTTTAATTTTTTTTTTTTGTATGACAATCTAAACTTATAGTTATTTCAATTACATCCTTAATTTACATTTTTAAATCAATTTAAACCTCGTACATTTATATAAAAAAATAAAATAAATAAAGTGATAAAAATAAACACATAACCCAAACTCAATCATTTAAAAACAATGAATTAAAATTAAAATTTACAATTATAGTATACCAAAAATTAAAATACTTTCACAAAAAAATTAAAGTATTAAAAAATAAATTAGAGTTAAATTAAATTAAAAAATATAAAACAAATATAATAATAAAAAAAATATATAAATAAAAATATAAAATAAATAAAAAATATAAGAATAACAAATACCATATTACCAACTTTTCCCAACAATGCATTATAACAAGTATATTAAACAATTTAATAAAACATAAAAAATTCAACCCAATCTAAATATGAGAATAGGAAATTCACATTAGTCAACCCAATCTACCCAACCCAATCTGATGAGATTAGGACTTCACATGGTGGTGAAGATATTTTACAATGTCAACATCGATTAGGACTTCACATGGTCGTGAAGATGTTTTGCAATGTCAACATCTTATCCTATTTAGAAATGACAAATTTCCAAATAAGTGAAAGTATGGAAAAAAAAAAAAAAAAGGCATATTTGAAATATGTTATTATAAATAATAGTAATTAATTTAAAAAATAAATAAAATAAATTCTCTCAATGACTTTTGAAACCCTATTCCAGCCCAATGTGTCAAGTAGAGCTAACCACCCTTTGAGATTGGGGAAGTGCCTAAGTGGCCATTTATGTTTGGAATTATTTGCCTCCAAACAATTGAAAAATTACCTCAATCAGCTTAGGACTTAGTTCTTACCTTTTAAGATGCCCTTTAAGCCACTTTAATACTTTGACCAAGTTCTTTGCCCTTAATATACTTCTAGACTTAGTTCTTCACCTCAATCAAACTTATTTCCAAATATCTTCTGGATACTTATCTTAAGAAATTTAACCATAAATTAGAGATAATATAGTGAAAAAAGAACTCAAACTGTACGTATTTGATTAATTCCAGATGCTTAAAGCTTTCTCTACTTAACTAGGGTTCTATAACTTTCTTCCCATCAATGAAATTACTAGATAGTAATTATCCACTTTTTAACTCAACTCATCATGCTAGATATTCAATTAGGAATAGAGTTTATCTATCACCTTCAATTTAAAATTTACAATAATAATAATGATAAACTGTATAATATGTTATTGGTAGCAAGGGTTTTTATACGACTTATTTTGAGGATAACAAAAAATTACCAAACTGATTAGCTTAGGGAGTTCGAATGACTACAGAGGTTTAGCACATTTTTCTAATATTTAAAGAGTTATCTCTTGTTTTAAAACTTGTTCAAACACTCAGGGAAGGGAACACTTGAGACATCCAAACCTTTCCAAAAATTAGGTCCCTATTTTAAGGCTTATTCAAGCATCCAAAGAAACCCACACGCATTTGAACCAGTTCAAAAACCAACTCCTATGGAAGGTCTTATTGGGACATCTAAAGGAATGCCCTCCAAGGTCTGAACTTTCCTAAAATGGTTTTCTAATGTCTCAATAAAATACTCTCGGACATTTAACTCAAGGCATACCCGTCATTGGACTCTATTTAGATGTTTGAACCAAGAAATTCAAATATCTAAATAAAACCAATTTTGAGTACCTGTTTAAAAAAGTTTTGTAATCTTTATAAGCTCACAAAAGAGAAGATATTGATGCTTGTTTGTAACTAAGACCTTTAATGAAAATCAAAATTTCTTTCAATTACTTTATAACTAACAAGTTAAATGGAATGATCATTCCCAAATTGGATATGTAGGCTTTTTCGTTGTAGATACGTATTTATTCTTATATCTTGCCTATTACACTAGAAGTTTAAATTTTTTCTCATCTCTTTTATCTCTATCTAACTTGGAGATATTTCTTTCAAATTGTTGTCTTCTCTTGTAACCCCTTTTCAATATTTAATTAAATAAAAAAGAGGTGGTCCTAACTAAGTATTAACAGATGTAATATCGAAAAAATTTCTTAAAATTTTGGACATTAAAAAAATTAATTAATTCTTTAAATGAATCCAAATTAGACTCGAATAGGGGGTTCAACGATGATTTGATAGACTACCAGGACATGAGTGGGACACAGGAAAGCCGAACATAAATTCACGAAGGTTGGGCCTAAGTAAAAGTAGCTAAAAGTTTCAATAATAGACCAATTTTCTTTAAGTTAGAGAGTCGAGTTTAAGCACAAAATTGGATCAAATGAAATCATGTTGGGCCCAGACCAATATTGGGTATCGACTCGTGGGATTTGAGTTCAACGAAAATAGGCAAGCGAAATAAAAGTTATTAAATCTTGAACTTGGTTGAAATATGTGACGAGTTGGTTAGCATGGCTACTTTGAACCCAAATTGGATCAAATGAGTTTGGATTTCAACAAACTAAAAGATGGGTGATAAGCACAAGCATGGACACAATGGTACAATTGAATTCATTACCAATGGTAGGATCGAAAATAATCAAGCTTGAAAAATTTTAGAAAAACTTAACTAAGACAATACGAACAACTAAGGTAAGTCATGTTGAGCCATCAGTAGACTGTTTTATGATTGTGAGTTACATCAAATTGTCTTACGATAGTCGTAGATTGCATGGAAGAGAACACATTAATACTTTTGGAAGAAATTTTCGACCCTAAGCAAGTGAGATATCGAAGCAAATTTTTTTCGAAAATACCTAAAAAAATTCACATTTGCAAGAGAATTGAGGAATGGTGAAATACAACGTGAATAATTGATCAAAAGGACCAGGCAATGCCAAGTAGTTTCCAAGCATGTCAAGCTGCGAACAATGGTAGCAAGAGATGTCAGGTACTGATCAACGAAGATGGAGGTGACTAGCAATGTGACGTGCGTTAGATGAGTAAACTATTGAGCTTATAAGTTGTTCAATTTTTCCAATTTCAAAGCCATAAGGTGTAACGCCCCGCTTTTTGGAGCGCGTTAAAACTTGGGACAATTCTGGGACAATAAATTTTTTTTTTCTTTCAAACACTAAAGCTGAACCACATCATTCTTCGAAATCGTCCTAGAATTTCCATCTATTAATCTCGAAAGAGAATCACTTACACATCAAATGCAGAAGCAATGATCGAAACTTGATATCTTATCATTAATTATAAATAAATTCTTACATCTTCAACATTCCTTAAAATGTTCAAAATCTAAAGTAACAGAACTTAAGTACATGGGCTACGTTACATACATTTCATTTCTCATGCACTTTGTTAAGTGTCATTTCATGCCTCATTTATCCTCGGATTTGCTACAATCTCCACCTGGAACGTTTGAATATTTCAGGGACAAAGCCCAAGTTAGATGATGAATCATCTAAGTAAGGGTATAGAAAACATATTTCGTGCATGAATGCAATGTCTTTCATCGTAAGTGTCAATTGCACCCCTCATGCTACCTACCATTTTTGCGGCCCCCTCTTTCGAAGCCGAGATGTATGGGTGCACCCTTGGTAAAGCAGTGGTGTCAGTTCGCACTCCCTACCGCCTCAAATGCGAGTGATAAATGATATCAACGTGTATTTATGCATTTCATAATCATGTCATGTATGCAGTCTACGTGATGGATTCATATCAGGGCATGTCAATATGATAAAAACATTTTTGAGGAACATAAACCACTTACTAACCAAGCATTTTCCATAAAACTAACTTTAATTGGGGAGTACCACTTACCTTCTAGAACTTATCGGGTTACCTCGATATCCGTGTCTTGCTTCGTGCATTGCCTCGATTTGTGTGCCAACCTCAAAATTTGCATCAATCACTTCAACTTAAACCTCAAAGCATCCTAATCACCATAGGTATTAAAATAAATATTAAAACCTATTTTTTCATAATTTCTAGCATTTTCTTTAATTTTCTTTCTATTTCTTCCTAATTTTCCTCAATAAATCCAAACTAAATATTTCTAAAATATTTTCTCAAATATTCTTCTACAAAAATTCATAAAATAATATTCTGGAATTTTTGAAATTTTTTAGGAAATTTTACTCACCTTAACTTAGCATCTCCGGCTTCCTCGGTATGCGTGTCATATTCCCGAAACGCGTTCCCGAGCCATTTTCCTCGCTAAAATCTCCGATAATATTACCAAAATATAATTTCCTATTTTTCAAAATTTTTTCTCATCATTTTCCTATTTTCTTTTCTTTTCTTTCTTTTTTTTTTCTTTTTTTTTCTTCCACTATTCATCATCTTCTCTGCTCCTTCTTCATTGTACCCGCGCACTGCTCCCTCTTCTCTTTTTTTTCTCCTTTCTTCTTCTTCTCTTCTTCTTTTTTTTATTCTTCTTCCCTTCCTTCTTTTCTTTCCCCTACTTCTGTGTGCGCGAACCAGTGCTTGCGCTCTGCTATGGCTGAAACTAGCCATCTCGGCCACCTCCGACTGCCCCTGCTGCCTCCGTTCAAGCCTTCGGTCACCTCCGCACCGCCTACCATCGCAGCCTCCTCACCGCGAGACACCATCGCAGAAGCCTTGCGCGCTGTAATTTCAGCGGATCCGCCATGGCTAGCCATCGAAGGCCTTGGTCGCGGCTCGCCGCTGCCATCTACAGCCACCCCAGCTGTTGTAACTCAGCCTTGGCTTCCCCTGATTGCACCGCTTGCAGCCGCTGCTACCTGCTGGCCGCACAAGGTAGCTTCTTACGTCTGCCATGGCCGACTTCGGCTGTTGGAAAATGGCCACTGCTTCAGGCCATCTCTTTCTCTCTCTTTGATGCTCTCAACCACCACTTGCTTGCTACTATTAATCGGCCAAAACCATTGCCAATTTATAGCCTCCACTGCCTTGGCCGCTACTCCATTCGAACGTGTATAAATATATATATATATATCCATCATATTTATTGCTCTATCCCTTAAATCTTGCTGCCATATCTTCCTTAAATCCCGCTGCTCAAATCCTGTTGCCATAATCTCTCCATTTTGCAGCCGAAATCTCGACCATTAAAGCTTCACAGAAGCTTCGCGAAGCCAACTTGCACACACGCACAATGCATATATATATATATTTATATAACTATTATATAATACACTAACATATAAGAGAAATTACACTTTTAATTCTCACAATTCATCTAATATCACTTGGGTAATTTTCTTATTGCATCCATGCCCTCAAACATTGATTAAATTTGTATTTCAATACCGAAAATCCACAATTAATATCTTAAATTTTACTCAATATAGACGATTTCGCCTTTACGTACTCTCGGGACCTTTGTTTCATCTTGAAACCACTGAAGGGTTGCTCATTGCGCAAAATTGAAGCCCCCCTAGGATTCCGTTGATTTTTTGGGAGCCTCCTACAACGATTCGGTTTTACAGCCTAAATGGCAGCTGTATTTTAGCTGCACTGAAAATCGTTCCGAATTCGATTTTTTTCTATACCATAAATCCTATCTCGGAACGCTCATCGAAACCATATTATTTTCTTTAGACAATTTCATTTCGAGGCATTCCCTGCAGTCGATTCAGTACTAATAACTGCTAGCAAACCAATTTTTCGATATTCTAAACTTATTAAAATTACATGGCATCCTCATACGAACATGGGGTATTACATAAGGAATGAGAGGAAAGAGAAAGGAAGAAAAGTGAGAAAAAAATTGAGTGTTTTTGGGCTATCAAAGAACCAATCCAATCAAGATAATTAAAATTGAGATTTTAAATGGAATTAAAAAATGGTCTATAATATCGAATCTTACATAAGATTTTAGAGACAATTAAAATACTTTTTAATTTTTATAAATATATATTTATAATAACATAATTTTATAAAAAGAAAATTAATTTTATTTAATAACTTGATTATTTCTTATTATAACTCAAAAAAGGATGGTTCCAAAATATAGCTCAAAAACTAGTAAGTTGGTATAAGCAATTTAGAGACAAAATATAAGCAATTTAGAAGTAAAATATAGCTTAAAATTTTTTAGAAGATACTTCCAATGTCTTCCATCAGATGTAAGTTGCAATTTGTACTTGATTTAACATTGATTAAATCAAGTAAAATCTCGATTTGTGTTTGAGTGGTCCATTAATTAATTATCTATTTATTTTGATTTATTTATGCAATCAATGTTAAATCAAATAAAAATTAAAATTTAAATCAAATAAATTGAAACTTATGTAATCAATGTTAAATGCTATGTGACTCATATGCAATCAATGTTAAATTAAGTTTCAATTTAGAGGCAAAATATAGCAATTCGTTGCATAAGTTCCAATGTCAGATGCTATGTGACATTTAGATATTGGAAGCATCCTCTAAATTGCAATTTAAATCAATGAAGGTCTCTGAAGCGTAAAATTATAAAATTGTACACATAAAATTGAGATTTTATAGAATTTTATCCCAAATTGAATTTTATATGGGATTTGAATCGTTTAGGAGTCTTCAAAGCCTAAAATCTTAAAATTGTAGGTGTAAAATCTGAATTTTAGCAACAATGAGTTCAACTACCCCATTGCTAGTTTATATTTTAGTGGTAGGCGAAGAACACAGAAATAGTTTTTTTTTCGTCCATTACTTGACTCTTACAGAAACTCTACCATCTTGAGTTCTTACTTATTTGAGCATCAGAGTACTTGCAAGTGTCACCTCCCGCCTACAAATCCCCTTTGCCTCAAGTTCCCCGCCCTATCACTCTTTGGGTCGAAAGGAACATATATATATTATGGTGAAGCACAATTGGCTAAGATTCCTCAGTTAATTAAGCATCGATGAAATGAGACAAGTACCAACATTAACCCAAAATATTAATTTAAAACTATTGACGATTGAACCAGTAATCTATGTACCCAGTTGCCAATTTTCATAATCGATAGTTTAATTTCTTTTGGGTATGACTTGTGCTAGAAAAGAAGATGAACATGAAGATGATTTTAGGATAAATTATTATCAGATGAAAGAAAAAATCTAAGAAAATTCATTAGGGGACATGAATTGGGTTGGGTTGGGTGTTTATAGCATTTTCCTTCTTAAAAACATGTTGTACAGACAGACTCCCAAACAAGACCCAAAAAGTAGTGGAGGGAATTTCTCTTCATTTTATTTCCAGCAGTTCAAAAGAGTCACGGAGAGGAGGAAGAAGAAGAAGAAGGCAAACACAAATTTCCTTAAAGTTCAAACACACATTAATTGTTACGGAATAACTTGCAAACAAACACAAATTAAACATTAATCACATGACATTTTCCTTCTTCATTTTAATTGATAGAACTCATGACTTGAGAAGTTGAAAAATTGTAAACATTAATCACATTGATGGATTCGTCTTTTAAATATTATTTTTCATCAAAACGTAATGCGAGATAAAAGGGATAACCCAAAACCCTTCACGTGACATCATTTTTCCCATGATCAGCTCAACAAATGGAATACGCCACCCTTAGAATTCATGCTATATTTACTATAAAATAAAATAAAAAATTATATTTAATGACTAATTTTAAAGAGGATTTTTTTTTTTTGGTCTCTAATAAAGATAGATTATAGAGGAAACTAACAATTTATATTTTAGTGGTAGGCGAAGAATACAGAGATAGTTTTTTTTTTTTTCCCTAAGCTGCAAGATGGAATTCGTCTCAAAGTAAAAAAAGTATTAATTTTTTTGTCTCTAAGAACACAAGATCTTGTCTTTATTAAAAAATATAAAATTCGCCTCTAAATAGAAAAAAATAATCAAACTTTAAAGAATAGAGACGAAATTCTATTTGTCTTAATTGAAAATATTATTTTTTGATTGCAGGCAAAACTATTCCGTCTCTAAGAAAAAAATTGAGATGGGTATCTCTAATGTAAATTTTTTTATTGTGTTAATATTATTTTTGTGATTAGAAATAGAATTTTATCTTTTTTTAAATAATATCAAGTGTAAGTTATAACTTCATATCAGAGACAAACATGGAAACATATTCTATCTTTATATAAAAAATTATCTTTTAAAATAGAGATGGATATAGAAAGAGAAGTTTTCATCTCTAAACTGTAATTTGTTTTAAAAATAGAATTTTTATCTTTATTTATTTATTTCTTTGAATAGATACATATTTAGATTGGTTGGAGTAAATCATATCAAATATTACAGAAGTGATTTTTTTTATTATGGTCACTAATTTAATTCTTTATAATATCTTTATATCTTTATATATATAAAAGTAGAATAGTCTAAAAAAAAATTTTTCCCCCAAAACTTGTATTAATAATTTGCATTTAGTACTTATTGCATTAATAATTTGTATTTAGTAATTTGCATTAATAATTTAAATTTTCCAATTGCTTTGAAATAATAAGTATTAATTACGGTAAAATTAATAATAAATTTTAAATATATAAGTTTTTCAATGCTAATCATGAGTTTTCCAATACAT
This sequence comes from Diospyros lotus, assembly GCF_014633365.1. NCBI lineage: Eukaryota > Viridiplantae > Streptophyta > Magnoliopsida > Ericales > Ebenaceae > Diospyros > Diospyros lotus. The sequence continues at coordinate 31,461,020 of NC_068343.1, read as the reverse complement.
TATTATGTGAATATTAAATATTTAATAAATTTATCAATTAATCAAAAATAAATACTATTTATGAGAAATATGAATAGACACACAAAAAATTATCCATTAAATAAAATCTTATCTTTATATAATATAATAATATATAATATATTATATTAAGGAAGAATATTTTGTAAATTTTTTTTCCTCCAAAAATCTGCCAAACTGTTTTTGTCTTTAAAATTTATATTAAATTTGCATAGGTTTTTTGAGAAATATTAATAGATAACTTGAACTATTAATTAAGTCATAGAAAATTGTCTATTTATTTAAAATCTTATATTTATATCTTTATTCTATATATATATATAATATTAAAATAAGATAGTCAGTCAAAGTATTTTGTCGAGTGTCAATCAATGATGAATTTTTTCCCTCAAAAACTTGCATTAAATCAAAGATAATGATTAATTAATTATTAATTTTACTTTAATAATTATATTATAGTATTGAAAATGTGATATCTTAACAAATTCATAAAAAAATATTTAAGGTTGTCAAATGCTTGAGTTTTTCAATACTAATTAATATTTAAGATATCACTTTTTTAAGATTATAGAAGAAATTAAAATTCATATTTTTAAAATTTTGTTATTATTAAAAAATTTATTCTTACTCACATTTAAGAATTTTAATTTATATTTATAATATAATAAATAAAAAATAACGAACGTCTTTGAGTGAATATATTATAAATTTTATAATATTATTTATAAATAAATATAATATAAAAAATAAAAAAATTTATAAATATTTTATTAATTGACCTACTTAATGTGTTAATTATTATTTAACACATTGAATAAAGGTACATTAAATTAAGATTATTCTCTATTAACATATTAAATAGTAAATAATTAATTAAATTTAAATTTTAATAAAAGACTGAGTATTAAAAGAAAGAAATTATAATTATTAATTTTATTAGAATTATTTAAAACAATGAGTTTAATCTTTTATTTTTACATTAGATTTACCACTGATTATAAAAATTTAAAATTTTTTATAATGCGGTCACATTTAATATTTTCCAACAACTTCTCGTCGTAGTTGGTGATGCGGCGATGACATGGCAAGCAGTAAAACCTGATTGTGTAATAATTTTCAATCAGAAGTTGCCACGTGTTCCTATCCCCAACCCCACATACCCCCCTCTCTCTCTCTCTGTCTCTCTGTGCATTTGCCGCCCGCGACTTCTGCCCTTCTCCATCGCCGTCCATTACAACACACTGTCGCCGCCGTTGCACACTGTCGCATCCATCGCCGTTTGCCTCCAACGCAGCCGCCGTCGCCGCCGAAGCCTCCACCGTTCGCCTCCACCTTTCCAGCCACCGCCGAGGCCTCCATCTCTGTGTTTTGCGCGTACGTACGTACATACATACATACACATATATTTTTATATATTCCCCTTTCTTCTGCTTTAGTTTTTCTGTTTGCTTCTGTTGTTTTTTGATGGTGATGATGATGGTGAGTTGGGCTGTTGAAATGGAAATTAAAGAACATGATTTGTTTTGGGTTGCAAAAGAACATGATTTGTTTCTTTATTGTCTGCTTTTTGGGTTGCAAAAGAACATTTTGGGTATACTGTACTGGGTAATTGATCCCATTTCCAGAAACTGGGTAATCTCTCTTTAGTGCCCAAAAGTTCCGCAAGAAATCTACTCAGTAGCGGCAGTGAGGTGGGGATGGGACAGGAATTTGCGTCAAGAGAGAGGTTAGTAGGGATGGAACCAGGAATTTGCATCAAGAGAGAGGTTAAGTGATAGTCAATAGAAATTATGTCAAATAAGCCGATAATATTAATTGAAAAACTAAAAGAGTCACGGATAGGAGGAAGAAGAAGAAGAAAAACACAAATTTCCTCAAGTTCAAACACACATTAATGGTTACAGAATAACTTGCAAACAAACACAAATTAAACATTAATCACATGACATTTTCCTTCTTCATTTTAATTGATAGAACTCATGACTTAAGAAGTTGAAAAATTGTAAACATTAATCACATTGATGGATTCGTCTTTTAAATATTATTTTTCATCAAAACGTAATGCGAGATAAAAGGGATAGCCCAAAACCCTTCACGTGACATCATTTTTCCCATGATCAGCTCAACAAATGGAATATGCCACCCTTAGAATTCACGCTATATTTACTACAAAATAAAATAAAAAATTATATTTAACGACTAATTTTAGAGAGGAATTTTTTTTTTTTGGTCTCTAATAAAGATAGATTATAGAGGAAACTAACAATTTATATTTTAATGGTAGGTGAAGAATTCATAGATAGTTTTTTTTGGTCCCTAAGCTGCAAGATGGAATTCGTCTCAAAGTAAAAAAAAGTATTAATCTTTTTGTCTCTAAGAACACAAGATCTTGTCTTTATTAAAAAATATAAAATTCGCCTCTAAATAGAAAAAATAATCAAACTTTAAAGAATAGAGACGAAATTCTATTTGTCTTAATTGAAAATATTATTTTTTGATTGCAGGCAAAACTATTCCGTCTCTAAGAAAAAAATTGAGATGGGTATCTCTAATGTAAATTTTTTTATTGTGTTAATATTATTTTTGTGATTAAAAATAGAATTTTATTATTTTTTTTAAGTAATATCAAGTGTCAGTTGTAACTTTATATCAAAAACAGACATAAAAACATATTCTATTTTTATATAAAAAATTATCTTTTAAAATAAAGACGGATTTAAAAAGAAAAATTTTATCTCTAAACTGTAAGTTGTTTTAAAAATAGAATTTTTATCTTTATTTATTTGAATAGATACATATTTAGATTGGTTGGAGTAAATCACATCAAATATCACAGCAGTGTTTTTTTTTTGTTATGGTTATTAATTTAATTTTTTATAATATGATCATAAAAATTTAAAATTTTTTATATAGTGATCACATTTAATATTTTCCAACAAGCTCTCGCCGTAGTTGGTGACATGGCGATGACATGGCAAGCAGTAAAACCTGATTGTGTAATAACTTTCAATCAGAAGTTGCCACGTGTCCCTATCCCTAACCCCACATCCCCCCCCCCCACCTCTCTCTCTCTCTCTCTCTCTCTCTGCGCATCTGCCGCCCGCGACTTCTGCCCTTCTCCATCGCTGTCCGTTACAACCCACTGTCGCCGCCGTTGCAGACTGTCGCATCCATCGCCGTTTGCCTCCAACGCAGCCGCCGAAGCCTCCACCGTTCGCCTTCGCCTTTCCAGCCGCCGCGGCCTCCATTGCCGTTCGCCTCCGACGCAGCAGCCGTGGCTGCCGACGCCTCCGCCTTTCCAGCCGCCGCCGACGCCTCCATCTCTTTGTTTTCTGTGTTTTGCGCGTACGTACGTACATACATACATACACATATTTATTTATATATTCCCCTTTCTTCTGCTTTAGTTTTTCTGTTTGCTTCTGTTGTTTTTTTATGGTGATGATTATGCTGAGTTGGGGCTGTTGAAATGGAAATTAAAGAACATGATTTGTTTTGGGTTGCAAAAGAACATGATTTGTTTCTTTATTGTCTGCTTTTTGGGTTGCAAAAGAACATTTTGGGTATACTGTACTGGGTAATTGATCCCATTTCCAGAAACTGTGTAATCTCTCTTTAGTGCCCAAAAGTTCCGCAAGAAATCTACTCAGTAGCGGCAGTGAGGTGGGGATGGGACAGGAATTTGCGTCAAGAGAGAGGTTAGTAGGGATGGAACCAGGAATTTGCATCAAGAGAGAGGTTAAGTGATAGTCAATAGAAATTATGTCAAATAAGCCGATAATATTAATTGAAAAACTAAAATTAAATCGCAGAAACTCCAGTTGAAACTTAAGTTTTTGTCATTAAAAATCAAGAGATACGAGTTTTACAAACCCACCACAATGATATTTCATGTTTTGGAGTTTTTCCGTGATTGTCTTGCTGCCAAATGCATTGAATTATATAAATGGCAGCCCAAACTCAATGCCAATACTGCTATCTTTACTCTTTTGCTCTCCTCATATGCGTGTCTGTGTGTAGATATGTTGTACTTATTTTACACATGTTTTATTTATGTATTTAGGCTCCCAGTTCACATTCAGACCTCCAGCTATCATTGCTTCGCCTGTTTGCCTCAGGTCACCGCTGCTGCAAACAGGGAGGTACCATTTTTTGGCTCTGTTAATTTTTTGTTTAGGATCGGTTAATTTTTTGTTATGTAAATTATCATTGTTGGTATCATTTTTGGTTTAAGCTAATCAGACCCAAAAGCTAGGGTTTACATTGAAACAAATTGCAAATCAAAATAGGGTGTAGAAGAAAGCGACTACTGCAACATTAGGGATGGATTGGGTACGTAGAGATCTAGGGGGAGTGGAACCAAAATATGGTAAGCTTAAATTTTTGTTTCCTTCTTTATGGTTTGAAACTGTTTAATATACATGAAATTGTTTGTTGAGAGGTTGGTGTAGTTAGATACACATGAAAATAAAAGGCAGTAATGTCACGGCTAGGTCGTAACAATGGTTGCTCTCCTAATTCGGTTTGAATTAGGAAGATGCAGTAAGGTTGGTTAGAAGCAGAGTAAGAATAGAGAGGAGAGAAAGAGAGAAAGAGAGTTAGACAGAGAAGAGAGAAGGTTGAGGAAGGATTCAGAATTCTTTTTTGATATTCGATAATCTCCTCCAAGAGAGCCTTGGGGAGTATATACAATCCGTTAGGTGGGGGGGGGGGGGGGGGACGCTGCCACAACAGATCCTATCCTCCCCTTCAATTGTAACCACCTGTTTTGTCCTATTCTAGCCCTTACATGTGGGTACCCTCTAGGCTAACAAACTCATACAGTGGAATTACAACAGTAAAAGAAATAGCAAAAGTTACAGCAATAAAAAATCAAAATTTCTGTAACCCCAGGGTGTGTCTCGTGACAAGTAACTAGAAAGTGTATAAATGATTGAATATGTTATTTAATCAACTTAATTAATGTGATATGTATAGTTAATACTTGTATGACATTGTTAGTTTTGTAATTTGAGTGAAATTTGACCTATTTGATTGTTTTATATCGTAGATATATACTCAGAGTACTTCACGATTGTCATGCATCATGGTGGAAAGCATTGCACCATGGGTATAGAGGGGGGAAGTTGATTTTTTTGACTTTTGTTGTGCTGATAAACTGTCAATATTAGAAATTCAAAGAATGGTTAAGGAGAGTGGTATCATTGGGGAAGCAAAAACCTTTTGGCAAAAACCAAACATCATATATAGTGAGGGTTTGTGTAAATTAACATCTGATAGCGACTGTTTGGATATGGGATTTAGTGTGGATAGTTTGAAAAAGATGCATGTGTATGTTAGAAGCATTGATGACATGGTTGAGGCTTGCAACAGTGGTAGCACGAGGAATGTGAATGTGAGGGAATTGAAAGGAAAAAATATAATTTATGAGGAAGAAGCAGAACATGAATATGAGGGAGAGGATGACATTGATAGAAATTTTGAGGATGAGGATTATATTGATCCATAAACGATGTTGAATGATTGTGATTATGATGTAGAAGATGGGGATGATGATCTCTTTGATGTGCATGTGGATAAAGGAATAGAGAGGGATGTTTTGAGGAGAGAACGTAGAGTGTAGGTTATTGTTGACAGGGGTATTAGAAATGTTAAGTGTTGATAGGGGTATTGCATAGTGGTAAGCTTGTTCTTCAAAAGCAAACCCACAGTAGTGACCAAACCAACCTCAGAGCCCAACCCCATGAAGAAGTACTCAGGGCATCCACCTCGTCCCAGCCCCAAGGGCGCCAAGCCAGATCACGATGGCCTCAACATCGTCGTAAATTGCGAAGTGTCGGCATGCCCGCAATGATTCAGTTTTCGATCTTTCTTTTGAAGTTAATATTAATTAATGTTTAGTCGAAGGATGGTTACAATGATTGGCTGAAACTTTCATGTAAAATTACTTAAAAAAAGAGAGGAGGGGTTTTCCTGCTAATATGATTGTATCTGTAGGACAAATTGGTATTTGTGTTAAAAGCTTTTTGTGAATCCCAGCTTGTAAACAAAATGAGATTGAAAAGGAGGAAATTTCGTCTAGAAAAATAGAATGCCTAAAACCAAGAGTACCATGTTTATTTGGGTTCCTATATATGCCCTACTGTTTGATTCCAAATTTTTCTTTTGCATGTTCTATGTATATACTGTTTGTGTTTGTATATCTAGGCATGTGGCTGGTTGAATGCTCCCCCATTTTGAAATTATAAGTTTATGTTGACTTTTATAGTATAAAAATGCTAGAAATTGCCTTCAACATCTCTTGGCTTATTTCATAAATCATTTTGAGGGAAAATACTTTGATAGGAGATCGGGTGTATGAATTGACTCATACACTTAGAAGCTGAGGTAGTTGTTTTGTATCAGACGTCATTAATTTCATCAAGTATGTACGCTGTCTTAGATATGTTAGCAAATCAAACTTGTTTCACATAACACTTTTAATTTGTCAAACAAAAACCTAGAAAGTCTTCTAACAAGAAAACCCCAAGTACAGTCTTATATAAAAAGGAGCGTCATTTTCTCTCTGTACTCTTTTACTTTTTGGTATTTTTTATACATCTTTAAGCCAAAAACAGAAAGAAAGAAAAGAAAAGAAAGAATTAGTTACAAGTTACCCTTAATTTTTTGAACAAAAAATTTAAAAAATTAAAAGTACAATGGTCATGCCTAAAATTGCACCATTAATGCCCGACGATGGAGTGTCAGCAGCTGTGTCAGAGGCGAAAGGCGATGGAGGCATTGGTGGCGGTAACAACAGTGGCATATGGCGCCCAAAAGTGTTGATGGTGGCAGCTGCAATGGCGGCGACGGTTGTGTCGGGGGCGAATGGCAGCTAGAAAGAGAGGAGCAGCTATGGGCGAGAGAGAGAGAGAGAAAGATGGTGGCCAGAAGGAGAGGAGTAGCTACGGGCAAGAGAGAGGGGGAGGGAGAGAAGGAAAAGGCCGTGGAGGCAAACGACAGCGAGTGCAACAACGGCGAATGACAGCCAAAAGGAGAGGAGCAGCCGTGGGTGAGAGAGAGAGAGAGAGAGAGAGAGAGAGAAAGCGATGGAGGCAAACGGCGATGGAGGCGGCGGCGACGACAATTTGCAATAGCGGCGACAATGGGTTGTAACGGATGTTGATGGAGAAGGGGAGAAGTTGCGGGCGACAAATACAGAGAGAGAGAGGGGAGGTTTATAGGGGGTTTGGGTAGTGACACGTGGCAGCTTTTGATTGAAAGTTATTGCATAGCATGTGGGTTTTTTTGTTTGCTACATTAGCACTACATCATCGCCACGTCACCAACTCCGGTGAGGGCTTGCCGGAAAATCTTAAGCGTGACCACATTGCAAAAAAATTTAAACTTTTGTGATCACATTGTAAAGAATTAAAGTTTAGTGATGACAATAGAAAAGCCACCAAAGTTTTGTGATCTTTGGTGCGATTTACCCAGACTGATTGCTTGCAGCTATGAGTTGCAATTCGGTTCAAAGACGGAATATTTTTGTCTTGAAGATGCAATTCAAGGACTTGGAGACGGAAGGGATTCCGTCTCTAGAAGAGATTCGGGTTTAATCCTGTATCTTGTCCTTTCTTCTTCATTTTGCACAAATCTTTGCCCTAACCCTGGCATCTGTCTCCCTTGTCGCCGAGCTGCTGCCATCGTCGGTCTCCCTGGCTGTTGGTCGCCTTTGTCACCGCCTCTTCTGACATCCTTCTTCGCCGCCTTCCTTCTGAGCGTCTTCGTCACCGCCGCCTTCCTTCTTCGTCGCCTGTATGTATCTGTTTATTTATTTCCATTATATTTGTATGTATCTATGCAAGTTATGCAAACTTGTGGAGGTCTAAGTCAAATAAAAAGGGGTACAAGTGATTTAAGGAAGATTATTTAGGGTTTATGTGAGATTTAATGAAGTTAAAAGTGAGATTTTATGAAGATATGTGGTAAATTTGAATTTATAGAAATTACACACACACACATATAAACCATGCATGCAGTCTCGCTGGAGACAGTGAGAAACAGAAAGAAGGAAAAAGAATGGAAGAAGAAAGAAAAGAGAAGTTATTGGCTCACCTGGACTAAATGGTCACACCAGATGAGGAGATCGCTGTAGAGGCTGCCGGAAATGCAGGTAGAAGAGATGGCAACAAGGGCATTGGAAGGTTTAAGGAAGGTAAGGGCTCCAACTTTAAATGAATTGAGCCGGCATTACTTCTGAATTCAACTTTCCTCTTTCTTTTACTCTATTTGCTTAAACGGAAACAGGCAACCGAACACCATTTTTGGTTTTGTTTGGATTTGGTGAAGTAGTTGAATGAACTGTGTGGGTTGTGTGTTCTGCAGATGTGTGGGTCACTGAACATAGAAAATCCAAGACATGTAGGTGATATCTTGTTACTTGGATGCATATGTCGGGAAACAGAGAATTAGGAGCTGTTATTTTTACAGTTGTTGAATTATTTACAATTAATTTACAGTTGGGGGTTAATTTACGGTTATGGGGTAGTGGGGAAGTTGTGGATTAGTGCTAACTGCTGTAAAAAGAACCTGAATAGCTTTTATATATTAAGCTATGCCTGATTACCGAAATTATCAAGTAAATTGTGGAAGTCTTTTCTCATTTTCTCCCTACAACTCTCTGCTTCCCTCTCTTATTCTCTCGGCTTTCTCCCTAAAGTTCTCTCTCTCTCTCTCTCTTTCTTCTTCTTCCTGTTTGTCACCGAAATCCTAGACTAAAAACCTAGGATCTTGACAGCATGCTAATTTTGATGATACAACTTGCATCTTTTGTTCTCTTCCTCCCTCTTTTAGTCAAAGCATGGCAAAGAAATGAGTTGTTTTGTAGATTGTCCCACAACACAATGGCTTTCTGTTGATCTGGTCCAATTTAGTCCCATATGAATTATTTTTGCACCTTGAAATTGATCTTGGTTTGGCATCTAGAAACTTTGAGTTGAGGTTGCAATATTCTTTCTTGATCACTACCTATTTTATTTGTTTGATATTTTTATCACATCTAGGGACATACATTTGGTTGAGTCTTGATCTAGGAGGAAGTTGAACAATAGTAAATCTTTGAGGCACTAATGAGATGAAACTTGCATAGATGTTGCAAATGGGTGGGAGAAGTTGTGTTACTGAAGCAACATGCTAATGAACAGTTACTGAGGTAGAATTGTCTTGTTCTTAGTTGATATATAACATATTATGTTGTTATGTCCAATCCACATGTGAATTGATGGTTTTGTTTATCCTACAATGTAGAGAGGCTCAGAAGGGTTATTAGGATCTCATTTTCTCCCTATCAATCTATTATTTTCAGTTTTGGGTAAGTTTTAGTTAGCACCCCTGAAGTTAGTGAAAATATAGGCGGTAAACCTGTGTTTGTGCGAATCATAGAGACCTCCCATGCCATTAAAAAATTGAAGACATTTATTATTTTACCCCTGATTTTAAACTCTCTCTCTCAAAAAATTCTCTTCTCTCTCTCTTTCTTTTTTTTTCTCTCTCCTCTTCTTACATAAAATATATTTTAACTTATATTTTTAATTACAAAAAATTTGACTAAAAATATATAAATAAATATAAACTAAAAAGTTTCCTCTTTCATCCCTCTATTCTTCTGTCTTTCTGTGTGTATATACAACTATACCTATAATATATATATATGAGGCTCTAATACCGAGTTACAAGAAACATGAGATTTAAATAATAAAAGCCTATATTGGATTGAATTGAATGTCTATGGTTGTTTACAAAGGTATTTATAGAGACAAAAATACACTAAATAAAGATAAAATTAACACAATAAGCTTAATAACCAATCAACTATAAAGAATATCTAGACTGGAGATAAACTTAATCTAACTTAGATTATTTTTTGGCAGTTGCAGATTTTTTCACACATTCCCACTTTTTTCTTTTTTTATGAAAGTTCATTATGAAATTGCAACCCCCACCCATATTGCAATAGTTTTTTTGTTTTTTTTTTTAAACAAAGTATTAGAGGGCATTTTGGGAATATCAATACTTGACAAAGTTTCATTGAGAGAGTACCAAATCTATTGTTTCCTTTTTTATAATAGGATAGATTAATTGTTTATATATAGTCTTTGAGATTGTAATTAAGGAAATTGATCGACATGAATAAATAATCTTGTTTTTGAGTTATTGGGATTACTCTTATTCTTTTGCTTTGACTTCTGCATTAACTGTTATTGGACCAAAATTCCTAAAATACTAAGGAGATTTTCTAAAATTTTAGACACTCTTTAGTCTTTCTGTCATGGATTCAACACCTTTTGTCATTCTAGCATATACAGCCTGCATCATCACAGTTCTTCAAGTTTTGGCAACCACCACACATCAGCAGTAGTGAAAACCCAAATCGGAGAAGTCATCATTGTGGGAATCCTTGTAGAGCTCTGCTGGAGAGTTGGAAGTTGGAACTTGGAACCCTAGGTGGCAGTCTTGCTGGAACCATCACAGCCTCCAGTCATCTCCAATGAGGCAGCTTTGGCATCATTAAAACCCTTCATGGTTCTCTAGTCAATGCATCTTGTTTGACGGAAGCCTTCCTCAACATTAACAATTCAGGCAACTTTGTTGCCACCACCATGACCAGAAGTCCTCTGCCACTACCATTTTTTGTTGCAATTTCATTGGTGGCCCACAACATGAATCCTTCTCTGCCTGCTGCCTTCACTTTAAGCCTTCCTCTTTTACCTAATCTCTTCTTTACCAGAATAACTCTATCGCAGCGGCCAAATTTCTCAACCCAAACCTTAACCCAATTTCATAACCCCTTTCTCTAATGAACCCAATTATTGATCTACCCTTAACCCAAACCAGATTTGCTGATTAGACCCTGGCCAAACCAGCAAACGCGACTAACCCAATTGCTTTAACCTAAGCCTCAAATCAAATTCTTCTTGGAAAGAAAACAGGTTGTTCCTTTCCTTCTTTGGAATTAATATTCTGTTTTTTGAGATCATGTTAATTTAATTTGTGTGCTTAGATTTCCATTAACTCTATTTCCCCAACCATAACCAGAATTCAGCATAGGGATTATTATTCATCTATGACCCCTACCTCTTATGTGAATGAAAGGTATATGTTTGGTTCTCATTTGCCTGCCATGCATTCCTCAATTATTGAGTCACAATATTCTTACTATTGGTATACTACTCACTGGAAATAAAGATGTGAATTCATATCTCATCAATTAGAACAATCTTCCTTCACCACTACACCTGCTCTTCGGTCATTGCAGAATTCCATTGAATCCCTTGAAAACCCAAATAAGCAATCTCGAGGATCTTTTGGGTACAGTGGGGCATACTTACTGAGCACGGCACAAGTCCTCAAATTATTGGGTATACAACCTAATGAAGGTAAATCATCTGAGTCTCTTCATTCTAATGAATCTCTTCATGATCCTTTAGAATGTTCTAAAGAAGAGGGAGAAGAGAAGAACAAGAGGAAATTGTTGTACATGAGGAAATTCCTCATGAACCTCAGCAAGAAACATGGTAAGAAATTGAAAATCTTCCGATATTTTCCCTGAAGAATTCTCTAAACCCTTTTCCCAGTTGCCTGTTCTTGAACTGTCCATTAATAATGTTTCACAACTGACCTTACCTTTTCGATAAACCTCCTGTTATCCCATTACTTGAATTTGCTCCTGAATCAAATATCCACTACAATTACCTTTTGCTATGCACATGGATTTGAATTTGATATTATTTTATATGACCATAATGTTCTTGCTAGGGATGGATAGCTTTAGGTTTTTCTCATCTACTGGGTGACTCCAAATTGAGTATGAAGCTATACAAACTAGAGCTGAGTTTTCTCCAACCAGAGGAGAGTTGATGTAGGAAAGAATAGTAAATTTAGGAATTAGTATTTTTAATTTATTTATTTAGTTTTTTTCTTATTTTTAATGTGTTTCCTAGTTCCTCTTGATTTCTTTCATTATCTTTTTGTTTCCTTTAGTTAAAAGAATCCTCTTTATATTGGGATTATGTTTGCAATCTTAATTGGATTGGATGAAGGAATCCTAGTTGGAATATAATTTTATCTATTAGTTGTTTTATAAACAGTCTTTGAGATTGTTATTAAAGGCAGACCTTGATTGTTGACATTGATTAGTGATACTATTTTTGAGTAATCAGAATTACTCTTGTTCTTTTACATATCTGCAACAAATTCCATTTTCGTTCTCCATTTCCTTTTGTTGTGTGAAATGGTTTTCATATTGAGTTTTAGTGGTGGCACATACCTGTTGTGTTCACAACCCCCTGGCATATACAGAAGTATTCTCTACTAGTGCCTATTTGTCTCTCTTCTCCCCACTATCCTAGAAATTTTTAGACTAGAATCTTCACATGATCTTTGGTAAATTCCAGAGAAAGGAAGTCTCTTGTACAGCCAGCCTGCACCCTGTCCGCCAAAGATATGGTATTCTCTTACAAATGTAAACTCTTTCAGGTTTCTCTCTTCCTCTATGGTCCATTACTCGTATGACAATTCTAAGGTTCACCATTTGGATTTTTTTTTTTTTTCTTTTAACAAAAGTTATGATAGTTTTTGCTGTTAAGAGTCATCAAATTTAGAGGAGTTGCTGATGATGTTGCATGTACAGTGTTGGTGGTGTTGTTTTGGAAAGGCTGCTTATGAAAAAGACTCTTTTCCGACACTTGCGAAGTAGGGAGTCTCATACACCGTGGGATGCCCTCTATAACATTGCTTGGTAAAGATATCTATGGAAAATATATAATCAAATCAGTCTGTGCTTAAACATATTATGATATTATGTATGTTGAATTTTTGTTCCAATGAACTCAATGAAATAACCATATGGGTTGTCAAATTTTTGTTATGTCCTTGGGGTAATGTAGATAATATGTTTTATGTGATTGCCTTCTTCTGCAAACATCTTAAAAAGGAAAAAAAAAAAATTTTTCTATTTTTGATTTTGGTTGGTTGGGTTTCAATGTGATTTATTTTTTCAAGGTCAACCAAATTAATCCTCAAAACCATATGTTTTGTAGTTGTGATAAATTTTGTAAATCACTGTTTGGCATTTAATTGAGGTTTTTGCCTTTTTTTTTTTTTATTATTATTATACTTGTTAGAGTAAAATTTTTTCTGGGTTGTGTCTATCCATTTTAACATACTACAGATGTACTATGAGCATTACATGGGGTTTTAAATTGTTAAATTTCTGGCTGCCACATATTGAGTGTGCACTTGAGCAAAACTTTCTTGCTAAACAGTTTGGGAATGAAGATGGTAGTACTTGTATGTTGTGGAAGATCTCCCTCTTATTTCTAGAATTTTTTATGTCGTCAAGATGCTAATTATATCCTTCTTATCGGTTCTACTGATACTGTTATTACTTCTATCTGTGTTGCATCATGGCTATTTCAGGATGCCACTTGACATTGCATTGGCTACATCAACGTTTATGAGTGATACATTATGAGTTGAGCTGAGTGTGGATGTTGTACCTTGGGTATGAAGAAAGATATGCATACTATTTCCTAGCTGCAATTAAATCTGTATTTCGGGTAATAGTGAAATGGTTGCAAAATTGATTGGTTCAAGGCGCGCAATATCAACATTGCCTCATCTTTGTAACAGAATTAAGAAGACAGGTAAAAATTTTATGTACTTAGTGCTTTAATCTCAATACATGCATTTTGATGCTATGCACAGCTACTAAATTTCTGAAATCATTTTTCGAGAATCACCTTTTCCCTTATGGTGCCCCCCCTTCTCTCCCTTGGTTTAATGGTGTGTTCGAAGCACATGGGATTGTTTTTTTCTACTATCTTTTATATATTGATATTGTTTGTTTCCTCTTTATGGTACAAAAACAAATACTTATATTTAGATGAAACTTATCTTTGCAGAAAATGAAATTGTTCAAATGTTCAAGTTGTCCAGTTTGAAAGATGAAACAAAAAGCATACCTGCTAATCGGGCAAAGACACGGGCCAATTGCTTTGCAAGGACATTAGATGATAGATTTATAAGGATCTTGAAGATATTTAAGTGGGGGCCTGATGCAGAAAAGGCTTTGGAGGTCCTTAAGCTGAAAGTAGATCATCGCTTAGTTCGTGAAGTTCTGAAAATAGATGTGGATATTAATGTTAAGATTCAGTTTTTTAAGTGGGTTGGGAAGAGGAGGAACTTTGAGCATGACTCGACCACATACGTGGCTCTAATTCGCTGTTTAGATGAAGTGGGACTGGTTGGAGAAATGTGGAAGACAGTCCAAGATATGGTTCGGAGTGCATGCATCATTGATCCTGCTGTTCTATCTGAAATTGTGAGAATTCTGGGCAAAGCTAAGATGGTGAACAAGGCTCTCTCCATCTTTTACCAGATTAAAGGACGCAAGTGCAAGCCATCTGCAAACACTTACAACTCCATAATCTTGATGCTAATGCAGGAAGGACATCATGAGAAAGTCCATGAGCTTTATAATGAGATGTGCAGGGAAGGTAATTGTTTTCCTGATACAGTTACATACAGTGCACTTATATCAGCCTTTGGGAAATTAGGTCGGGAGGATTCTGCTATTAGGTTGTTTAATGAAATGAGAGCTAACGGATTTCATCCAACCCCAAAAATTTATACAACTTTGATGGCGATATACTTTAAGTTGGGTATGGTTGAAAGAGCTTTAGGTTTGGTACAAGAGATGAAAGAGAAGGGTTGTGCCCCAACTGTTTATACTTATACAGAACTAATAAAGGGCCTTGGAAAATCTCAGAGGGCTGAAGAGGCATACAACATTTTTCTGAATATGCTCAAAGAGGGTTGTAAGCCAGATGTTGTGCTGATAAACAACGTTATAAACATTCTTGGCAAAGCAGGTCGGTTATCTGAAGCTATTAAGTTATTTCAGGATATGCCAAGATTGCAATGTACACCCAATGTTGTGACTTATAACACCATTATTAAAGCATTATTTGAATGTAAGGCTCCTGCATCTGAGGCTTCTTCATGGTTTGAGAAGATGAAGACATGTGGCGTTGTTCCAAGCTCTTTCACTTATTCAATCCTTATTGATGGCTTTTGCAAGACTAATAGAGTAGAGAAAGCTTTCTTGCTGCTAGAGGAGATGGACGAGAAAGGTTTCCCTCCTTGCCCTGCTGCCTATTGCAGTCTTATTAATGCACTTGGAAAAGCAAAACGTTATGAAGCTGCAAATGAATTATTTCAAGAACTCAGGGAAAATTTTGGATCTTCAAGTGCTCGAGTATATGCTGTGATGATCAAGCATTTTGGGAAATGTGGGCGTCTTGCTGAGGCTGTTGATCTTTTCAATGAAATGAAAAAACTTGGGTCCAATCCTGATGTATATGCATATAATGCACTGATGTCCGGAATGGTCAGGGCTGGAATGATAGATGAAGCTTACTCATTGCTTAGAACCATGGAAGAAAACGGGTGTCTTCCAGACCTCAACTCACATAATATTATTTTAAATGGGTCGGCTAGGACGGGTGGTCCTGAACGCGCGCTGGAGATGTTTATGAAAATGAAAAATTCAAAGATTAAACCAGATGCTGTCTCTTACAATACTGTTCTTGGGTGTCTTAGCCGAGCTGGCATGCTGGAGGAGGCTGCAAAGCTGATGAAAGAGATGCGTGTGAAAGGTTTTGAGTATGACCTCATAACTTACTCCTCAATACTTGAGGCAGTAGGCAAGATTGAGGAAGTTGGTGAGCACACAACTCCTTGAAAGAAACCCCACCCGGTATGAGGTACTTATTATTTGTTTCGAGTTATTAGGGCTCTTTAGTACCAATAGTTGCTTGTTCAGCTTTGGAAAAGTTATATAGTCTATTTGAAATTATTTTGTGTGTTTCATTTAAAGGTTATTATATTTGCCACTTCTTGAAGTGCACATATGCACCCTTTTTCTTTTGGGTAAGTTACATTACCACCCTTTGGCTACGATTTACAATAGAAAACACCTTCCAAATCTTGAAAATTGCGCTGACTGACCTTTTTTTATTTTTAAATGATTGGGTCAACCCAACTGAAACCATTTTTTAGGACCGTAGTCCTAATTAAGTAGTCCTAATTAAGGTTTATTGAGAAAATAAAATTGAAAGTGATTCAGCCTAACGATTCATTAATGAGATTTGGGTCACTATCAATATTTTTGTATGTATTGCATATTTTTATTAATCAATAAATTTGAGTTATTATATGTTTGAAGATGGAATATGCGATTATGATCAACCATGAATTGGTTTTCGAGTATATTTTGTAATTTTGTAAAATTTAGGGATTAAAGTATAAATAATATTTTTTTTTTGGAAAATTAGATTCATGAAGCCCTACGGCATATTTTCGATGCATAATTAGAGTTGTTGACCTTTTATAGCATTTTAGTTGTCAAAACAATTATTTGGTTATTTTTGGAAAAAAAACAATTATATTGCTTTCATTAAAAATTACTGAAGATTTAAATTAATAATAATTATTAATAATGATAAGATATATATATATATATAAAGTTAGTGATAATTTTACTGAGATATTAGTTGTAAGAATTATTTTCATTGTGTGGTTAATTTTATGTGTGTAATAGTATACTATATTAAAAGAATTAATAAAAAAATTAAATAGTGAAATGACGATGGGTATGATTAGGGGAAAAGTGGGCAAAGTTGGCCATACACACATATAAATATGTATAATATTATATTATATATAATTATATTGTATTATAATTTAAAAAAAAGAAGTCGCCTGCAAAAGTTCAAGGGTGAATAGTTAATATATAATATATTATTATTATAATAATTTAATATATATATAAAAAAGTCATGGAAATGCTGTGTGCATGTGTTGTGGGAGGAATTCATAATTAATTCAAATTAAATGTGTAAAATTGTTTTTACCTTTTTTATAGGAAAAAAATATTTTTGTCTCAAGTAAACAAATTAATTACACTCTATAGTTATTTTTATGTAAAATACTTAAAATACCTTTAATGAGATTTAAAAATAAAGAGTTTGTATTGTCCTTAACCTCATTTACGAAAATACATTTATCTCTTTCACATTATCTTTCTTTATTTTCTTTTTTTCAACATTCACACTGACTTTCTCCATTGTTGAAACTCTCCAAACTCAATCATTCTTCCTATTATCTTGTTATCTTGTTGGGTGATTCAAATTTGTTCATCAATCACAACTAGGATCTTATTGAAGCTGCATTCACTAAGTTTCTTTTTCTCCAATAAGTATTCTCAATCAATTTGAAGGTATCGATTTTGATTTGTTTTTTTTTTATTATTTTTATTTTTATAATACATTGCTTATTAAGTTGTGTAAAATAATTGTGGTTGTGAGTATAACACATATTTTGGTTATTTTGTTTAGATATCATTCCAGATCTGATTGATTTGCGTGAAACAATTTTTTTTTGAAACTGTACATCGCAATCGGGTTTGGTGGGGCTAGGAAACCCAATCGGGTTTTGTTGCCCCACCAAACTCGATTGAGATCGGGTTTGGTGGGACTAGGAAACTCGATTGGGTTTCATGGCCCCACCAAACTCGATTGGGTTCCTGATCGGATTTGATGGCTAACAAAATCGATCGAGTTTCATGGTCTCACCAAACTCGATCGGGTTTTGTGATCCAACCAAACCTGATCCGGTTTCGTGGTTCCACGAAAGTCGCCCCACCAAGCCCGATTGGGTTTCACATTAAATTTGATATTATCATATTACTTAACAAAAATAATTTTGACTTTTTAAAAAATTAAATTAAAAATTGAACATTTAAAAAGCAAATGCGTCTTCCAAAGTTTTTCATTAAATTTTTAAAAAAATTGAGTGTGATTTTGAATTTTTTTTTTCATAAACTATATATTTAGTTAAAATTAGAAGATTATATTAATAATAAGATTGTTGTTTTACAAGTTAAAAATCATGAATTTGAATTTTACAACTTGTCTCTCAAGAAAAAGAAAATAAAATACAAATTTTAAAAAGCAAATAAACCTTACCAATAGTTAGGATCGACTTGTGCATGCGTGTGTGTCCCATTGCACCCATGGTGAGACTAATTTCTTCTTTTGAATCTTGCAGCAATAGATGTAATGTCGTTGGTCATTGTGTGGAATGGAGAATGAAATGATAATAAGTACGCAAGGGGTAATAAGATGTGTCTGGGGGCCTACAAAAGTGTGACTTTTACTGAATTGGTTGAGATTGTTTACATAGTGACGAGAATTGATAAAACAAGATATGACATTAACATTTATTTTGTAATGCAACCCTCAAGCAGTATTCTAGTTAGTAAGTTCCTTATTAAAGACGACCATGGTGTCAGGTTTATTATGTTCGATGAAAGTAGATATAAAGTGATCTATGTTGATATGATTTACAAAAATATTGAAGTTTCTAAACTACATAGTTAGCCACAAAACCAATTGCCTTCATACAATGGTGGTAATCAGGATGCAGGTGTTGCCATTCCACTTACATCTGCACGTAGTCCATTATGGAATGATGATTTTGATATATATGGTATGACTGGTTTGTCAAATGACGCTGCACACACAGATGACGGTAATGGTGATAATGAAACAAATGATAATCACATAGATGATGGTGATAATGAAACATATGATAATGGTGATGATAGTGGTGGTTATGATGAAAGAGCCAGTGTGGACTACCCGGAAGTAAGATTTTCAGGTTCACAATTTAAGGACAACCCTTTACAAGGGAATTTGATCGTTCTTGGTGTAGAAAATTATGTAATTGAGGTAACGGGACCCGAAGTGCCGACTCCCTGACAAGGTGATATATTTTTATCAGGGCGCACTATTTAAAAGTAAATAAGAATTGATTTTGGCCTTTGGATACTATTGTGTTGATGTGAAGATGGATTATTGAATCAGACGTTCATGCATGATTCGATTTGAGGCTGGTTGCAAGAATGTGAACTGCAAGTTTTTGTTTCGTGTAAGATTCAGATCCGATTGTTCGTTTTGGCATGTGGTGAAGTTTATGCCGAGTCACACATGTACTCCGAACGTCTATGATTCATATTTTCGGAGTGTGAAGGTTATTGTTATCGGAAGTTTGTTCTCAAAAAGAGTGGCGAATGGTGAATATACACCTAGAATGCTAATGGAGTAGTTGTTGGAGCAGCATAGTGTGCAGATCATGTACACTAAAATTGGAGATCGTTACAACATGCAAAGAAACTCACTTATGGCAATGCGGATGAGTCATTTCAGCAGCTACCCTCTTATTTTCACATGTTAAAAGAAACAAATCTCGGCAGTATCACGACAATAGAGACAGATGAAAATAATCATTTCTTATATCATTTTTTGCACTTGGAGCTTCTCTTTAGGGTTTTCGGTCTTACATAAGACCAGTTGTTGCCGTTGATGCCACCGATTTAAAATGTGAATACAAATGGGTGATTTTTGTTACCACTTGCAAAGATGGGGAGAAGATGATTTATCCCATCGCTTTTGGATTAAAAAATAGTGAGTCTGACAAATCATGGATTTGGTATTTGACAAAATTGAGAGAGGCTATCGGCGTGCGGGATGATTTGGTCATCGTATTCGATCGTCACCAAAGCATTGCGAACGTGATGAACCGTGTCTTGTCCCACATGTGTTTTGTTTCTTCTACCTTAAGCAAAACTTGAAGAAACGGTGTAGACAACAAAAGGATGTGATTGATGCATTCTATTGGCACTAAGTCGAGGTGGGATCAATGAAAGGTGGCCGATGAAACTGCAATGGTAATCGATTTCGCATAGTTCGCCTGACAACCCTATCCACTTCCTTTTGCAACTGTACGAAAACAAACAGTTACAAATTTGTTTTTGAAAATGATGTGTGTAATATGTATAAAAGTGTATTTGGAGCTTACTCGAGATGTAGATGCCTGATCCTCCTCATTGTGATTATCAGGATCTATTTGATCACAATCACGATGTTGATGATTGCCATCATCGCTGTGATCTGGGGAATCATCAATAGGCAGGATGCGTAGATGAATGAACAGTGATGCCTATCCTCTCTCTAATCGCCTTAGTCGTGAGCTCATTTGACCCCATTTTCTTGTCAAAATGTGTCCTCATTTCACCCATTTCCCTGTCAAACCTACGCTCATCTGACAAATTTCCCCGTCCATCCTCTGCAACAACTCCAACATTCAAGTCAGCATCTCGGTGATCTGCGAAAGGAAAAAATAAAAAATTAAAAATAAAAAATAATTACCCAAAAATTGATATAAAAAATATTATTATAATAATCATACCTTAGCATCATGTTCGTGGTGCGGATTGTGAGGGAGTCCTGCCTCTTGCCTAGCCTCTTCTCCCTCCTCATCCTCCCCCTCCCCTACCTTCTCATCCCTGTGTATCCTACGTGTCTCCTCCTCATCCCCACCCTCCCTGCCTCCACCCTTCTTCTCCTCGCCACCTCCACCCCTTAATTTGTGGACGTTCGACACCAACCGAATGCTGAGGGTTAAAGGACCTCCAAAAATCTGTGTCTCGCTCAGCATTTGTGGGCTTGAGCGTCGTACTCGATCATTGTGTATACAAAATTATATTAGTTACATACATATTATATAAAAAGAAAATATATACGAAATTTTAGGATTTGATTACACACTTACATTCATAAGGCATTCATCGTAATTCTTTATTTGTGGCCTTTTCTTAGATAACCATTTTCTGCACCTGGGAATGATTACTAGGTCGGATAGTTTGATGACCCATTTATGCTCAACCCATGGGAATGTTTCAATCAACCACCACTGTAAAGAACAAAAAAAAAAATTATAACAAAAAACAAACAAAACAAAAACAAATGTTTAGTTAGTATAGACAAATCATCATACATATATGTAATATAATAGGCAAAGTAACATATATTAATTGTACCTAAAACGCCAACACTAAATCATAAATGTTGACTTTCTTCCCAATCTCACCAATCAGCTTCTCCTTGCTCGTGGCTAGACAGAGGTAATGTAGACTCTGGCTATATGTCCCCCAAGGGAAAGCCTCAAATGCTTGTAAATCCTTAGCCAAAGTCCACATGAAATTGTCCACAAGTGTGCGCTCATTGTGCTCGAACAATTTCATATTAACCACAACAATGCAAACCAATTTCAGGACATCCTCTGAAACTAGCTCATGTCTACTACTAAGTAGTAATATGATGTCGTCTCCAGACACCACCTGTGGCTGTGTTCGACTCAACGGGCCTCACTTCAAGGATTGTTTTATCAATCGGCCCAAATTGGAGTCCACTAATAAGGATAAACTCCTACTTCCCGTACCTGTATGGCATGTCGTCAATCTCAAATCACATTTCATCATGGCAAGCACCCAGAAATGTCACCTCCTTAACTAGAACTTGATATATCAATTGTGGTGCACTTAAATGGAGGGATAAAGGGATTGTAACACCCCGTATTGCTGGTGTTAAGAGAATGAGAAAGGAACTGCGAAACTTCCAAAAATGCCCTTAAGAAGGTAATGGATCTTTGAGAGTAATAGTGCCCTGTGAGAGGGGCATTTTGGTAATTTGGATAGTGAAGTCCAATAAAGGGTAATTTGGTAAATTGAAAATAATTCTTAGGTGGAATTAAGTGTGGAAGTGAATTAATTTTTCATTTTTGTATTTATGTGGAGATGAATGAGATTAATAATTCACAAAGGACATTTTTGTTGTTGTACTTTTTGTACATTAGTTTTAATGATGAAAAACATATATTGGTTTAATCCCTAAGTCATGAGTCAAGGCTATAGTTTTCAACATACATCAATTTCAATATCATGTATTTCTTTGTGAAAATGAAAACCGAAAGCATTTCAAGTATCAAGATTTCAAAACCCTGTTTTTGACTAAGTCTGGAAGGTTAGCACCTTATAAGCAGATGTATAAGAAAATGTTATCATTTTGAAAAACTATCTCTCGTTATTTTGATAGCTAACATTCATTAGTGCTAAAATGATTTTTAATGAATTTTTCATTAAATAGAAAATATATATTTTGGAGATTGTATTATTGTTAAAACTTGAGTTCGTACTAAAACCCAAAATCTACTTTCTTATTGTTTTGGATTTTGATTTTTTAGATATTTTTATTGAATCCAAATAGGGGGTACTTCGTTATTTACATTTATGTATTAAAGTAAATGGAGGTAAAATATAAATAAAAGAAAATGTGGATATTTACTTAAACTAAAGAAATGTAAATAAGTTGTCATGTATATATGCTGTGGATTGTGCTTTCAAGCAAATCTTTCTGAAAGTCTTTCATGTTCCTATGCATGTTTCGAAACCCCTTTAAAAAGGTTTTTCAATATTTTTTGTGTATGCTATTTCGAAACATCTTTGCATTGCATGTGTTTTCAAATCAGGTTTTGGACTATGTTTCGAAACCTCCATATCATGTTTCGAAACCTCATTTCCAGAAAGGTATGTTTCGAAACCTCATTTCTAGAGACGTATATTTCGAAACCTATGATAGTATGTTTCGAAACCCCTGACATTCATAGCAGATCATTTGAAAATCGAGATGCATTTGTTTTGCAATTTTGTTTTTATATCAATCATTTGTTTAATGCATTCTCCATGCTATGAGATTTAAATTCAAATTTGAATGTGAGTCCTTTTTTAAAGTGGGAATAGATTGTGTCTCCTACTCATTGCTGTCTCTTGGTGCATATCCAGCTGTAAAGGCTATATGTTTCAAAACATGAGTAGTATGTTTCGAAACCTATGTGTTAAATTGTGATGTTTCAAAACCTATTAAGTATGTTTCGAAACCTACTTTTCTGTCTTGTCTCTAACGGCTATAAACGGTCAGATTTCTATCTCTTAGTATAAATAGCAAGTATTTGAAGACAAGATGAGATTGATAGAGGGATAACAAGCAACAACAAGTGAGCACACACTAGAGACACACACACACAAGCACAATTGATCTAAATCCGTTTGACAAGCTCTCAAGAAGATCCATTCATACGATTTTAGATGTACATTGTGATGTGAAAAAGGAGAAGTAAGTGCAAACAACGAGTCTCATCTCTCCAGGTCTCCTCACCTCAAGTTAAGAGGTTTGTACAACCATTTGGTAAGGCATTCTATTGTTATACATTTGTTGGGCTGTAAAGATAAACTTTATTTATCTTGATTGTTGTAAGGTTTGAGTTTAGCCTAAAACTCATTGTGGTGTAAAGGTTTGAGTTGAGCCTAAAACTCATTGTGTTAAAGGTTCGAGTTTAGCTTTAAAACTCACTTGGTGCTAGGTTTGAGTAGAGCCAGTAAAAACTCACTTTGTAAGGTTTTAGGGTGAACCGTGGTAAAACCCTTGTTGTGGTGATCACTAGTAAAAAGTGATTGGGATTGAAAAATCCTTCAACTGGATAAGTTTGAAGGTAGTGGAGTAGGCAGGTGCCGAACCACTATATATCTTGTGTGCAAGTATTTTTTAGCTTTCATGTATCATTATTGCCTATTGCACATGCTTGCATAAGTTTTGTTATCAAAGACTAAAATAGTTTTCTTGAGCATAAGTTTATTCATATACATAGAAAACATATCTTTAATATACAAATATCTTTGATATACTCTTAAATATATAAATCATCTTTCCCAAAGATCGTTATTTTGAAATACAAGGTAAAGGATTTCGAATCAAGCAAAATAGTGAAGTAGATTTCGAAACACACATTCTATATTTCGAAACATATATAGTAGGCTTCGAAACCTACTTAGCAAAAAAGTTCATTTCGAAACATATAGCCTATATTTTAAAACCTAGTATTTTGCCATCCATCAATGTTTTAAATTATCAAAAATTTATACAAATCTCAATTTACCCCCCTCTTGGGATATATTTGCCATCATTAGGAACCAACAATTTTTAGTAATTTGGAGTGGAATTTCATAAAGGAATTAAATTATAAAAAATGAGAAAAATAGAGAATATTCAATTGTGAGAGAAAAAAATTAGTTTTCTCTAAATTGGTGAATTAATGTGATGATGCCATATAGATAGTTTGGATTGAAACTTGGAGACTAAGGTTAGTGTCTAGAGATGGCACTTGGAAAAGTCTTGTTCAAGTAAAATGGTGGGATTAAATAAATCCAAATGTTAATGGGAATTAGTCATTCATGTAATGATGATGTTGGATTAAAAGAAAATCCAAATGAAATGAAAAATTGTCTCCCATTAATGCTTTGAAAATGTGGAATTTATTATATATGTGATGATATATATTTATGTCTTTCAAGATGATGGGCTTGAAAACAGTCCAAATTAAATAAATAGAAAAGAGAATATATTTATGGGATTGGAAGACTTGATCCAAGGGTGGTGGATGGTTCTTGAAAAATTCAAGGGTGTGGATTTATTCTTGAAGAGCACATGGATTGTGCTTTCTTTGGATGGTTGAGATCTAAGTTTGTAAAGTGAGATATAATCCAATGGTGGATATTTAAGAAGACTAAAGGCCATGGATTGTGTTGCTTTAAATGGTTAAGATTTATTCTTTAAAGAGAAGTGAATGGCCAAGATTTATTTTTATTAAAGCACGTGGATTGTGCTTTTGGTGAAGGGCTAGGATTTATTCTCTTAGACCCACAAAGATCAAAGGGTTATAATCCATTCTTGAAAGTGGAGCGAATTAGTATAAATTGGCAAGACATGAAGACTTGTCTTCCTTTGGCCATTTGTAGAGAAAAAAGAATGGAAAATGAAGAAGGAAAGGAAGAAAGAAGAAAAGGAAGAAATGTAAGTATTCTTCCTTAGGGTAGTATATATGTAAGTTCCTTTTGTTTCATTTAATTGTGGCTTAGTTTCTTAAAATCTTGTTTCAAGGATCTCTTAAGGAGAAGAGTTGGAAATGAAACTAGGAAGTTCTTGAATCTTCAAAGAATGGAAAGATGTAAGGGATAACCCCATGGGATGGTGGCTAGCAAGGTTGTAAGTATGGTTCATGAATTTTTATGTGTGCATTGGCATGTTGTTTGTGTTCAAGGACCCATGACCATGAGATTGTGTGGGGTAGGGTAAATTAAAGCCTCAAACCAAGGTGGTTGTGAGGATGTGGAAGCCTTAACTTTGTTACATTGCATGCATTGGCATCACATTTTTATATTCATGTTCATGTTTATTGTCATTGCACCTCTACTGAGCTTAATAGTTCATGAGATTTTACCCTCACATATAGGTTGTCAAGACATGGGAAAGTAAAGGAAAAGATGGGATATCATGTGGATGCATGAGAATGAAGATTCAAGACCATTGTATGATTTATGGAAGCCTATTTTTGTTATATTGATTCATGTTGTAATAAGCACCATGAGTGGGTGTAAGGAGTATATTTTTTTGTGTAAGCTTTTTGTGGAAAAAAAAGTGGTATTTTGATGTGTATGAAATCTGGAAAATTTGGGTTAGAAAGATTTGGAGTCGAGTAGGTGGGCTACAGTGAGCGCGTGGTGGGCACGTTGGGGCCACAGCTGGCGACAGGCGGCAAGCGCTGAAGTGCGAGTCACTGGGGCGCCCGACCTGCTGCTGGCTTATGTTGCCAGCACCCAGCTGGGCCCAGTGTGAGCATACCCCACCGGCTAATTTTCTTAAAAAATTGGGATGTTTGGGCCAATTTGGAATAAATTCTGGGCCCTGGAGAAAATTTCAAAAATAAAGGAATTTTAGGTATTTTTAGAGAAAATGTCAAATTTTTTGGATATTTAAATTATATGAGTTTTTCCTCAAAATTGGTAAAAATCAATGGGTTCATTGAAATTTTGAATTTTATGGAGTCCGGTGGAATTCTTGGATCAAAGAAGAATTAAAAATGATGATTGGGCAAACTTAAGGGAAATTAATTAGCCTAGTGTGGTATGGTTAAAACCTAAATTTGCTAGTTGATCCTATGATTGAGGGAAGGGAAAGACGAAGTCTGGTTCCCATCTAGGGCGTTTCGTGTTGAAACATAGTCCGCCATTCACAAATGGCCAGGCATGTGAGCAGTTCAGATAATTGTTCATGAGTGGCATCAGTAAGTGGGAGCGGGGCGTCACAGGGATCTCCATGAAATGTCCTAATGGACCTTGCACAAATCTATTGAACAACCCATATTGGATGAGAGTCTCATGAACTACCTCAAGGTTTTTCATCCCATAGTGAGTAGTGACCCGTGTTCTTGGTACTCGGTTAGCATGAACATAAGTAAATTGCCTTTGTTGGTCATCCATCTGTACGAAAAAAATACATCCACAGCAACTGGATTAGTAAGGAGAAGCAAAACCGGGTTTCGTAGCCTCGCTATCGGGCCTGGCATGATCGGGCTTCGTGGAGGAATGAAGCTCGACCGGGCTTCGCAGAGGTACGAAGCCCGATTCGCTTGTTGTTGGGCCTTGTTGCAGTTGAAGCTGTGGCTTCATCTGCAACGAAGCCCCATCGGGTTTCATACGAAATGAAGCTCGATAGGGCTTCGTCTCTGTAGTGACGAAGCCCGGTAGGATTCGTCCCTCGCGCGAACATAAATAATTAAAATAAATTAACAAACAATCAAATAAAAAATTTGAAAAACACTAAAACAAATATAAGAAAACAAATTTAATAAGCTAATTAAGAACATGTGATAAAAAATGATAGTGAAAAAAGTTAATTTGAAATTGTTTAATTGCCCAACCAAAACACAAGTAAACTAATCATTGATGTCGTTAGTTTTATTAATTATTTGTGGAGATCCTTTTTTGGAATTAGAAAAGAAACTCAAATTTGAAATTATATTTTTTTTCCTTAATTCTGTATTTGTATGACACGACAAAGAAATTAAAACTTCGAATTAGATTTTTTTGTCCATTATTTTCCTGATTTTGTATGACACATTTTTTTCTTTTGTATTTGTATTTGTATGACTATTTTCTTTTTGTATTCAATCTTGCATTTGTATTCTAAATTATTATTTTTATTTTTTCCTATTTTTCTGTATTCAAACTTGTATTTATATTCTAAACTTGTAGTTTTTACTATTAATATATATTTTTTTTATTTTCTTCAAGCCATACAAAAATAAATTATTTTTTTTATCACTATCGGGCTTTGGATTCAGCCTGATAGGGCTTCGGCCACAGCCTTATCGGGCTTAATTTGGCTCGATAGGTCTTCGGTTGGAAGCCTTATCGAGCTAATAGGGCTTCAAAACTGAAGTCTTTTGATTTGGCCCGATAGGGCTTGGGGGCTTTGAAGCCTGATAAGGCTTGGGCTATCGGGCTTGACTAGGAAGCCCTATCGAGCTAAAAGTCCAAACAATATCGGGCTTTAAAGCCGCCAAGACCTATCGGGCCAAATTTGGCTCGATAGGGCTCGAAGTTTGGCCCAATAGGGCTTCGAAGCTGAGCCCTATCGGGCCATATATTTGGGCTTCGAAGCCGAAGCCCTATCGAGCAATATTAGGTGGCTTTGACTACATTGGGCCCAATAGGCTCGGTTTCAAAGCCCTATTGGGCCAAAATTCGAAGCCCTATTGGGCCAAATTTGGCCTGATATGGTTTCCTCCCGAAGCCCCACCGTCCTCCTCGCCGAAGATGGTGGGCCTTTTGTTCGAAGCCCCATCGACTCCGGCCTTGAAGCCCCATCGACTCTAGCCTTGAAGCCCCATCGCCCCCATCGACGAAGCCACCATTAAACAATGGGGCTTCTTTCAAATCGCCATCAGTCGACGTCAATGGGGCTTCGAATAACTTTTAACAAAGCCCCATCGTCGCCACCCAGCCCACAAATCAAAGAAAAAAAATCTGAAATGGAAACTACAAACATGTGAAAAATGGAAGGAAATCAAACAAATCTGAAACGTTGAGACTTACCTCATGGAAAGACGGTGCTGCTTTGGGGTTGCAGGCAATTGGCAATGGCAGTGGTGGCAGTGGCAGTTGTTGGTTGAGTCGGCGATGGTGATTGCTGTTAGAGTCGGCAATGGCTATCTGCGGTGGCTATATCGGGTTTGGAGGAGACACGATCGAGTTTTGGGGGTGGGTTCTAGTAGGGGGAGATTTTTTTAATTTCAGTGTTTGACGTTTCAAATGGTCAGCGTCATTTTGGTTTTTTAGGGTTTTTATTTTCATTTTGAATATTTATATAAAGTGTTGAATTTAAATATTAGATGGTGGGGTCAGAATTGCTAAAGTGGCTATAGGGTGCAAATAATTTGTTTGGATATGTTTAAAACGTTTTTTCACAAAAAGGGGGATAAAAACAAATTTACTATTTGTAAAGTGGTTAGTTTGTACAATTTCCATATGTTATGTGTGTGTATATATATAATATAATATATTTTATAATATATATTAAAAAAAAGACAAGAAAGTCACAAAAATGATGTGTGTGATGATGTGTGCATGCGTCATGTATATATATATATATATATATTATTAAAAAAATAAGTCGACAACCTCTCCTCCACTATGCCTATATAAGGCGTAGATTTTTCTCTTCTTATCTTCATAATTTCAAATTCACTTCTAATTAGGGGTGTTCAAAAAAATCGATGCACCGCGAAAATTGGCCAAACCGAACCGAACCAAACTGATCCGATCGATTTTTTTTTTTTGCGGTCGAAAACGATTTGGATTCTGTCCAAACCGCGCAGTTTGCGATTTGGACAGTTTGCGGTTCGGTTTTAAACCGAATCGCCTAAGAAAATAATAAAAAAAATTATAAAAAAATTATTATTATAAAAATCTAATAATTGGCGGCCCATCCTATTTATTTTTTACACTATTTTGTCTTTATTTTTTGCTCATATTTATTTACATTTAATTGTCTTTATTTAACAATATTTGTGTCTTTATTTACCATTTTTAAATATCTTTTTTAGTGATTTTAAATAGCATTTCAAACCGCGGTAAACCGCACCAAACCAGACCGCGGTCTGATTTGGTTGAAAAACCGCACTAGTGGTTTGGCTTGCTGAAAATGATTCAGATCGGCCAAACCGCACCACGAACACCCCTACTTCTAATACTTAAGCAGTTCTATTCAAGCACTAATCAAAAGAAAAGTATTTAAGGCAAGTTTTCTTTCTTCCTTGTTTTTTTTTTTTTTTTTCAAAAACAAGTTCTATATCTATCTTTTCTTTCAAATGCTAGTTTTTATATCGTTGTTTTTTTAGATACAAGTTCTTAAACTTTTTTTTTTATTTTGAAAAATTAATTGTTATTTTTGAATTTTTGTTCTTCCTCGAATATTTGATGAAGCTCATCCAAAAGCCTAAATAGGGTTTGGTTTATCCTATATTTTCAAAGGAATGATGTGTTTCTGATGTTGGGTCCTAACATTTAAAGTAGGTGTGATTGCATCTTATATGTGTATCGGTCAATCATACATGCATTTGTTGATTTAATGTTATGGTTGACCATTGTTGGGGTAGATGTATGTTGTTAATGTACAAACATAGGCGTGGTGGTGTGTATATCATTTGGTCATATATGGTCATGGGCGTGTAATATTTGGGGACATGTGATCATGCACGAATTTATAAATATATTTACAAGTACGTGTGCATGATAATTACTTTGTGCAATCTATTATTTTGTGCGGCAGACTATGTTCGCGGGGTTCCCTTAAGTTTGGCAAGCGAAAGTTTGATGCTAGGGAGTTTCGGCTCATAGTTGATGGTTTTTATGTCATAAGTTCGGTAGGCGTAAGCCTGACGCGAGAAAGGATTTCGATCCACAGTTTAATGATTTGTTTACAAATATATGTTTTTACTTGTATTTTAGGGTCTTGGATGCCAAAATGTCTTATGTAAGCCTTAAGGACTGTATGTATGCATTTGTACATATGCATAAGGTTATGTGATTGTGTAAAGCATGGGATGGGTGCACATAAGATGTTATGTTATTCTGTAATGTTTTGATTCCTATTGTTTCACATTCCTTTTAAATTATACTTGTTGAGCCTTGTGGCTCATACTTGGTTTAACATCATTCCAATAAAGGGAAAAGCAAAGGTTGAAAGTGAGCGTAGTGGAGTTTGATTCTCATGGGATAGTCTTGTGTACGGAGCAATCCCAATCGAAAAGGTCCTTGGGAGTATTTCAAGTGTAGGGGCAAGATTGTTACAATCTGTTATGTTGTAATTGAACACGTTGAGAGTTGTAAATAAATAAACCCATAATCTTTGTAATAAATAAACTTATGGTTTTAATATTTATTTTGTTTTTGTTGTAAAAAGAAAAAAGATAATTTATTTACTCGAGTGTTTATCTGTAGCAATCTTTTTGAAATTTCTTCTCAAAATCCTTTGATAGTGAGATCTCTAAGAGAGGGTCTTGGCAAGGAGATATAGAAAGAAATGAGGGAGAAACAGACAAAACAATAAGGGTAAATCGAGAGAAATAAGGGAGAGAAAAAGTAAGGAGAAACTAGAATTTTGATATTCCTTAAATTATGATCTGCTATTTTCTTTTGAAATTGTGGCATAGCCTAATATAAAGTTGTTCAATAGTTATTTATAATGGTTACTACTACTCCACTACTTTTTCACTACTCTATAACGGTAAATTAATTGTAAATAATACTCAATTGCTTTTAATTCATAATTATAAATAACAACTAAATAAAAATAACTTTCTAATTCATCAAGTTTGCGACACCTTTCAAGAGTTTTGGTTGGGTTAATGGCAAGGGATTTTTCTATTATTTGTTGGGTAGAATTGGGCACTAGTTCTTCAATTCCCAAGTGTTGGGTGAATAACCTGAAAGGAAATTCTATATGCAACTGAGTGATTTGCTCTCCGCAATCATATTTTATTAAAATTTAATATAATTAAAATAATTTAAATAAAAACCCAAAAATAACCTTACACAGCCATGCCACTTGCTTCTCGCATACACCATCTTGCCCTTCCGCTGCCGTCCCCTTCCACCTCTGCCTTCCATAGTGACGCCACTTCTCTATCGACCCTGCCTATAACATAACCAGAATTGCCATCATCAGCGATGACTGTGGCACTGCTCAGCAGCACCGTGTCTGTTATTGCCGGTG
Organism: Diospyros lotus; assembly: GCF_014633365.1. Classification (NCBI taxonomy): domain Eukaryota; kingdom Viridiplantae; phylum Streptophyta; class Magnoliopsida; order Ericales; family Ebenaceae; genus Diospyros; species Diospyros lotus. Next base: position 31,429,890 of record NC_068343.1, on the reverse strand, counting down.
TTGATGGCAATGCTGCCCAGCAACATAGTTCCTCTAGTCACTGTTGACATCACCAGCGACGACGAAGTCGTTCGCCGTCAAGAACGACGACGCTGTCCTACCAAACCCTAGGGTTTGGGTCATCTTCTCTGGTTATTTGGAGGAACGATGTTGTTGGGAAGCATCACCATCGATAACAGAGATGGAGGACATGGCACTGCTGGGTAGTGCCACGACCATCGCTAATGATGGCTATTCCAATCGTGCTATAGGTAGGGCTGACGGAAAAGGGGCGACGCTGTGAAAGGCAAAGGCAAAAGGGGACGACGACGGAAGGGGGAAATGGTGTATGTGAGGAGTAAGTTGGATGGCTATGTAAGGTTATTTTTGAATTTTTACTTAAATTATTTTTTTATATTAAATTTTAATAAAATATAACTGTGAAGAACAAATCACTGGATTGTGGATAGAATTTTAATAGCCTTTCCTGTTATAAGCAATTGGAGTTGAGCCCTGCCACCTGCTATGCACTAATAACGAGAATGATATTTAAGTAAAATGTGGCCACCTCAGCCCCAATCCTAGCTTGGAGGACCATAGTCTCAACCTTAGCTACCCTCTCCTCCATTGCTCAATTGTGGCCACCATTTTCTTGGCTTCACTTGCCAAGTGCAGGTTGAATACCTTTGTTTTAGGCTTCATTGCTCACTTGTGGGCTTTTATTGCCTGCTTGCTAGCTTTAGCACAATGTCACGACTCTAAGAATTAAGAAATCATTTTTTTATTTCAATTGTTAAATATTTATTTAGTTATTTTTTATATTTATGTTTTAGGAACACTAATTTATAGTTATAGAGTAGTGGAGAGGTAGTGAAGTGATTTAAGAGCAGTTATTAGTAGTAGATGAGTGTGATAACTGTCTTATAGAATCTGTGGATAACTTATATATAAAGATAAACCCATATTGTCGAGGCATTATGTATGAGTTATCAAGAATTTATTGAATTCTGTCATTTTCCTCTATTGTTTACTTTGATTTTTCCCTTCATTTTTTCCAGTTCTTCCTAATTTCTATTTGATCCTCCTTATTATTCTATTTGTTTCTCTCTCAATTTCAGTTCTATTTTCAAAGAAAACATTAGTTAGGATAAGGGTGCTAACACAAGAGGTTCCGTGCTTTGCGAGGCTCGAAGAACTGTCATATTTGTACACAACCTCTACCTTGTAATAACATATCAGCTCATCATCTTACAGATACAGATGGAAGCAAGTCATAAACCCACTTGTTTAAAGAACTATAACTATACAGTTCCAAAGAAAAAGATGAGTGTGTAGAAAAGATGTATGGTTTGTTGTTAGGATGGACAAGTTCTTCGTCAAGATTTTGAACAACTTCAAGTTAGTACCTATTGCTTGTAGTGCTAGCAAATAACCATACATTAGTAGCAGAAAAATTAGAAACCAAATGTTAGTCATATCAGAAAGCGACATTGCTAATCGATCCGAGACGGATTCACTACCAAAAAAAAAAATAGAATTAGCAACCAAAATTAGTATAGAAAACATATCCGTCTGTAATAGAGATAGAAATAGAAATAGAAATAGATTATAGAGAAAACTAACCGTTTATATTTTAGTAGAGAAAAAGAATATAGAGATGGAATTAAGATGGCTTTTTCCATCTCAAAAGAAATTCATCTCTAATTATGTCTTTGTATTATTATTTTAATATTGTGTGTTACTTTAGACACAATTTCTTTTGTTTCTGCTCCAAAATAAGGAATTTGTCTCTAATTGAAAAAAAAATGATTAGAGAAATAATTTTTTTGTCTCTATCTAAAAATAAGAAATTCATCTCAAATTCTATCTCAAATAGGAAAAATATGATTAGAGACGGAAAATTCGTCTATAACGGCAACATATATTTTATTATTATTATTTATTAGAGTTTGTTGTTATGATTGATACGTTTTGTATTGTATTGCTTCAGTTTTGTTTTAGTTGTGTAGTGGCAATTTTGTAATTAAATAGTGTATTAGTTTATTGTATTTAAAGGAATGGGCCGAGATCTATTGGATCAATGAGGTCTTTTATAATTTCCTCTCTCTCTTTCTCTCTCTCATAGGCTCTCTGTCTCAAATATGGTATCAAAGCAATATTAAGGTTTAGGTTTGCTTCTCTCCTTGTTTGAGTTGACTCATCTTGTCGTTGATTCATCTTGACACCTACTCTCTGGTTTCGTTTTCTTCTCTGGTAATCTGTATCATTTTTGTTCTCATTTTATCTTCGATTTTTTGAGTTGATTTTCTCTTGTCGGTTTATTATCTTGCTTCTCGTCGATTTCATCCGACAATCTTGGACAGATCTGTGTTTCTTTTAACAAATCTTTGTTTCTCATCGTTTTCGTTTGGCGATTTGGCGATTTTGCGATCTTGAACATATAATTGTCTCTTCCTGTTGTCTTCTAAAACCTTTGTTTCTTATGGCGTCTATCACTCCCGATACGACTTCTTTATCGATGAGTCATTCCGCCTTCGACAACAGTTCCAACCCTTTCTTCATCCATCATTCAAATAGTCCCAGTCTTATCCTTGTATCTCAGTTGCTGACTAGAGAGAACTATACTTCCTGGAGCCGTTCGATGACGATTGCATTTGATATATTCAGAATTTGTGTTTGATCATTTTATGGATCTTAAACTTTGTTTCTAAAGAAATTTATGCAAGTTTGATATATTCGGAATTTGCGTTTGATATATGGAATGATCTTAAAGATAGATTTCAATAGAGTAATGGTCCTAGAATATTTGAATTGAGACGTGAGATGATGAACTTAAATCAAGGTCAATTATCTGTATCCGCATATTTCACTAGGCTTAAGGTTGTCTGGGATGAATTAAACAATTTTATACTTATGTGTACATGTGGAAAGTGTTATTGTAGGGGTATAAAGGCACTTGCAGATCATTACCATATGGAATATGTAATGTCCTTTTTAATGGGCTTGAATGATTCATATGCTCAAATCCATGGCCAATTGCTCTTTATGGATCCTCTACCTCCTAAAATAAGGTTTTTGCTTCAATATCTCAAGAAGAAAATCAAAGAGTAGTGATGAATGCTAATGGAACTGATTTAGCCTTATTTTTAGTAAAACATGAAGCAACTAGGTCTAACTTGAGTAAGTCTCAAAGGAAAGAAAGACTTGTATGTACTCATTGTGGTTATAGTGGGCACACAATTGAGAAATGTTATAAGCTTCATGGATATCCTCCGGGATACAAACCTAGGCAATGGAACAATATGAATCAATCAAAGTCTAATCACATCAATTTTGCCATTATTAATTAGGTGAATGATGATGGTACTAATCAAGTCAAGAGTTAAGACATAGGCAGTTTTATGTAGTCTTTGACTCCCACACAATACCAGAATCTGCTAGGTATATTGAGTACTCACCTGTCTGATGTTAAGATTGATGTAGATGTTTCAAAAACCCCTGATCAAGCATCATGTAATACCCAAGAATGATTTAAGGCTATAAATAATATTTGATGAAGGGTACAAGTAGAATTATCGAAAGAATAAGGCTATAGGACACACTACCACAGTCTTAAGTGACCGAAACGGCCCGAGAGAGTACCCCGAACCCTAGTTAGCCAAGGAAAAGGTATAGTATCGTCAAGTAATCCGAATTATGATTTTTAGTGATGAAAGAAATTGGATCGGAACAGTTTTTGGTACAACTGTCGACCGGGCTGAGAAAACCAAATTGACGTAGGAAACATCCGAAAAGTCAACGAAGCAAGCCAATGACCAATATTTTATGTATAAAACAACCCTTAAGTGATTTCGGGTTGAAACGAATGGACTTAAGGTCAAAACGATCGATCGGGCCTAAGTGCAATTTTTCTAATTTTGCCTGAGAGTGGTCAAATGGATAATTTTTCAAAAGTTTCAAGAGGGAAATGAGAAGTATTAAACTTATGTGTCTTTGTGGTATTATTATAAAGATTAGGGGGTAAGGAGAAAGGGCAGAAAAGCCATTTGAAGAAAACTAGGGGCTAAAATGCAAAAAAATAAAACTTCATGGTGTGAAACCGACCAGCCGCCTGTGGCCGCCGACCAGCCACCCTGAAGCGTCGGGAAGCTCGCCTGGAGGCTCAAGGATAGCCTCCAGGTGATGATGGTCGCGTTAGGAGTGGCCATTGGCCAAGAACTGCCGTGATGTGATCGATTTTTAATGGCAGATGAAATCAAATTTTTGGCCAAATTTTTTGAGGGATTTTGTGCATGATTTAGGGCTAGATGATGGGATTAAAGGCTAGATCTGGTGTAAAGGATAAGAATGGCCAAGATTTGGTGGGTTTTGGCATCAAAATTGGGAATAAATAGCCAACCAAGGCCGAGGGTTTCAAAAGGGAATCAAGAGAAATTCAGGGCGTTTTGGGTTGAATCGAGCAAAGAGGATAGGGGGCTTTTGATCTTTGTGTTGTGGGGAGCATTTCTGCAGAAAATGAGAGAGTTTGGCATGGGATTCATCGAGTTTCAGTGAGATGGCCGGAAAGTCGGGCGCGTCGGAGCCGCAACCTGCAACAGCCTTTTAAGGCTTCTTCCGGTGACTATTTTCGGTGGTTGGAGGCTCAATTGAGGTCGTCTGGAGAAGAGCTTCAAGCCCCGGTAGTCAGATCGGGCATCGGAGGTCATCGCCGGCGACCATGGCCGGAGAAGAAGATCGGAGAAGGCAGCTGGCGCGTGTGCACGCGCGGACTTCAACCTCACCCACGCGCCAGCGCGTGAGGTACAATCTGGGCCTAAAATTAATTCTATTATTTTTATAAAATTATTTTAGAAATATTGGTATAAAAATATTTGGAAGAAATGGGTGTTTGGTATTTATTATGATTTTTCGAGGGGAGGAAATGTTTGAAAAATAGGGAAAAATAGAGAAAATAGATGAAATTATGGGAAAAATGGAAATATTAATTTCTGAGGTCTTAAATGGTAAATAGGAGATGATTGGGTTTTGGAAAGAATGATTGCACGTTTTTCGAGACACGACACGTTTTTCGAGATGAGAACTGATCTATTCCGAATTGAGGTGAGTGGTTTGACTCTAGTTTTACCTTTGTTTTGGATATGTCTTGGTGTGAGTGTAATGAGTTCAGGTGAACGAGTGACACGATAGGGCACTCGAGACCAGAACTCGGGATGCTATACTTATGCGTTTTATTCATGTATATATGGCATCATTTGCATATTGATCATGTGGTATATTGCATCAACTATTTTTACTTGCAAAAGAGTGGGTGCATGGAATGTGATTTTTATATCATCGGAGTATTGATTTTCGTGTCGTTATTGGGTCCGTATGGGACGGGATGGGGTCTTCTTGAGAATGGGACAAGGTTAATCCTGGTGAACGAGTGTCATGGTAGGGCACTCGAGAGATTAAGTATGTCGTGGCAAGGTCAACCCCAATGGTGTGTGGAAGGTGTTTTCCACGGGAGGTTGAGTATGTCAGGGAGATTTCTCAAGATAGACGTGTTTTGCATGTGTCGTTTTGTCTGTGAATGCCATGCTCGTATGTCTTTCATGCATTATGTAAACTGTTTCATGCCGTCACTTAGATGTTTGTCATCTAACCTGGGTTATGCCCTTGAAACATTCGATGTTCCAGCCAGGGACTGCTGCGAGAGCAAGGACATGGCCGGTTGAAGGTCAATGGTGCTTAGATTGATAGTCGTTGTAACCTTTGGGGGGTTTTAGTATGTATTTCATCTTGTGTATGAATAGTTGAACGATAACGTTGTTATCATTTGGGTTATTTGTAATACGTATTTTGTTATGGAAATATTATGTAAGAATTACGATGTTTGATGTTAATGTGTCCACTGCGTTATGATATGTCTCGTTTAGTTGTTAAGATTATTGATCTTGTTAAGTTAAACGGGTAAGACTGGGGTTTTTCGGATCCTGTGTGTGCATGTGAAGGTTGTTCATGAAGCACCACGCGTGATGATGTTATTTAAAAAAAAAAGATTTCCGGAAATACTCTTATAGTGACACGCCCAGTGAGGCGGGGTGTTACACATCAAGTATATGTTTTTCGACAAATATTAATTCTAGCCTAAGTTGTCCTAGGTTTTAGATAATATACTCAAGGCTACAAGTCATATATGTTATAATCATTCATCTTTTCATCAATTGAGGCCTATTCACAATGCATTTGTGACCTTACCAGATCATCGACGATTTTCTGTCTCTTTTATTGGAAAAGTGAAGTTGTCTCCTTCCATATTGTTAGAGAATGTTCTCTACATTCCTCAATTCAAGTTTAATCTGATATCAGTGAGTGCTTTGTCTGCACAATCCTCTTTATATTTCAAATTCTTATCTGATTCCTGTACTATTCAAGATCTCTTTCATTTGAGGATGATTGGCAAGGCTGAACTCATGAATGGTTTGTATGTGATTGACTCCAATTCACTTGTCTTTGATAAACAATCTGCTGATATGTTGTGTAATTCTGATGATATAGTGGCACATGTTATTAGTAAAGACATTTGGCATAATATGCTAGGTCATCTAGCTTTAGAAAAACTAGATACGTTGAGTGAATTGTTGAATTTTCCAAATACTAAAAGGGACAAGGTACATACTCCTTGTTTAGTATGTCCATTGGCAAAATAGAGGAGGCTGTCTTTTATTTCAAATAATAGCATATCTAAAAGGCTTTTGATCTTATTCATTGTGACACATGGGGACCTTATCACATCCAAACACATGCTAGTTATAGATATTTATTGACCCTAGTAGATGATTGTACAAGATGTACTTGGGTATTTATAATGAAACATAAATCTAATGCTAAGGCAATTATACCTAGATTCTTTTCTATGGTGGAAACTCAATTTAATACGATTATCAAGACTTTTAGGTCTGATAATGCACCCGAATTATCTTTTACAATTTTTTTTCATCTAAAGGGGTGCTTCACTAATTCTCTTGTGTTGAAAGGCCTGAACAAAATTCTGTTGTAGAACGTAAACATCAGCATTTACTTAATGTGGCCAGGTTTATTTTTTTAGTCTCGAGTTCGTATAAAAATTTGGGGGAGTGTGTCCTAATTACGGTTGCCTTAATAAATTGAATACTAGCTGCTATTTTAAATTCCTAGACACCTTATCAAATGTTGTACCATGTTCCTGTAGATTATGCTTCTTTAAGGGTGTTTGGATGTTTGTGTTTTGCTTCAACCTTACCTTCTCATTGGAATAAGTTTTCTCCTAAAGCCACTGCCTGTGTCTTCGTTGGCTATCCACCAGGCATGAAAGGATATAAATTGTATGATCTTAATAGCAATTCTATATTGGTATCTAGGGATGTTGTATTTCATGAGCATGTGTTTCCTTTCCACACTATTAACCCCTTTGCTGAATTGATTGATCCTTTTCCTGATCTTGTTTTGCTTATGCCATCTCTGAAGATGACATCTTCTTCATCTCCTCATGTGACTTCTTCTTCCATTCCATCATCCTCTACTACAGCTTTATCTACTGATTTGGCTCCAATTCCTTTATCTGATTTGGCTATTCCTTATTCTTCATCTACTGTGGCTCCTAATGTTCCTGTTCATAGGACAACCCGAGTTATCAAACCTCCATCTTATCTTCAAGATTTTCATTGTAGCCTCTTGACTAGCAAGCCATTGTCCCATACTTAGACTCTTTATCCCTTGAATGATCATCTTTCCTATGACAAACTTTTAGCTTCTCATAGTTTTTTCATTTTATCAGTTTCTTCTACTCCAAAGCCACAACATTATTCCCAAGCAGTTCAGTTTCCTTATTAGAGGGTTGCTATGGAGGCTGAACAAGATGCTATGCATCAAAATCAAACCTAGTCAGTTGTGTCTCTTCCTCTTGATAAACATTTTATTAGATGTAAATGGGTGTACAAGATTAAATATAACTCAAATGGTTCTATAGAGCAATACAAGGCTTGTTTAGTGGAAAAAAGATATACTGAATAGGAGGGTTTAAATTTTTTTGATACATTTTCTCCTGTTGCAAAACTGGTAACAATTAATCTTTTATTTTCTCTTGTTGTTGTTCACAAATGGTCCCTTGTACAACTTGACGTGAATAATGCATTCTTAAATTGTGATTTGTTTGAAGAAGTGTATATAGACTTGCCCCCTGGTTATCAGCCTAAAACTCATGTTTTGGGAGGGAGATTAGTGTGTAAGCATGGGTTTTATCAATCTCGGTTTGATTATTCATTGTTTACTAAGGGTACTGGCAATTCTTTTATGGCCTTACTCGTTTATGTTGATGATATTATCATCACCAGTCCTAATGTTGCCACCATTACTTCTCTCAAGGAATTTCTTCATAACTAATTTAAGCTGAAGATCTAGGTCGGTTGAAGTATTTTCTTGGCTTGGAAATAGCTCAGTCTTCTAAAGGTATTTCTCTATCTCAGCGTTATTATACACTTCAACTTCTAGAGGATGCAGGCTTTCTTGCCTACAAGCCTACTTCATTACCCATGTTACCTAATACCAGATTATGTTCATTTGAGGGTGATTTATTATCTGATCCTTCGGTATATCGAAGGCTTATCGGTAGACTACTTTATCTTACAGTTTCTCACTTTGACATTACTTTTACTGTTATTTATCTCACAACCTCGTTAGCCTCACTTAGATACTGCCCATTATTTGTTACGGTATCTTAAAACCCCCGGTTAAGGTTTGTTTTTCTCAGCTAATTCCCCACTTTAGCTTAGAGCTTTTTTTTATGCTGATTGGGGATCTTATTTGGATTCAAGACAGTCTACTACTTTGTTTTGTATTTTTCTTGGTGATTTTATGGTTTCATGGAAGGCTAAGAAACAAAGTATTGTTTCCTGTTCTTCTGTAGAGGTCGAATATAAGGCACTTGTGTTCTTCTGTAGAGGTCGAATATAAGGCACTTGCATCCACTGCAAGTGAATTGGTTTGGATCACTCAATTATTATTGGATTTTCATATTCATGCTTCACCTCCTACTCTTTTTTTTTGTGATAGCTAGGTTGCCATTCACATTGCTACCAATCCGGTGTTTCATGAGCGCACGAAGCACATCGAATTGGATTGTCATTTTATTCTCGAGAAGCTGGTTGCAGAAATTATATTAAGCTACTTCCCATTCAATCACAACACCAGCTGGCTAATGTCTTCACCAAAGTGTTACCAGCATCTCATTTGTTTCCTTTGTTAGCCAAGATGGTTGTTCATGACATACATAGTCCATCTTGAAGGGGCGTATTAGAGTTTATTGTATTTTTGTTATGTTGATATGTTGTTATGATTGATACGTTTTGTCTTGTATTGCTTCAGTTCTGTTTTAGTTGTGCAGTGGCAATTTTGTAATTAGATAGTGTATTAGTTTGTTGTATTTAAAGGAATGGGCCGAGATCTATTGGACCAATGAGGCATTTTATAATTTCCTCTCTCTCTCAAATAGTCTCTCTGTCTCGAATATTATTTTAATATTATTTATTACTTTAGGGATAAAAAATTTTTATGTCTCCATTCAAAATATTATTTTTTAATTAAGGCACTAAAAAGAAACACGTTTTAGGGGAAATATTTCGTCTTTAAACCTAATTCGGATTTAGTCGAATCTTCTCCTTTCTTCTCCATTCTTTAATTCCTTTTCTTTTCACTGTTGATTCTTTTTCACCCTCCCTCTTTTGTTGTTGTCGCCTGTTTTATCCGTCTCCCTATCTCTCCCATTCTCCTTTTGTGCCATAACCCTTCCTTTCTCGTTGTCGACACTATTGTTATCGATGCCTCCCCTATCTGCCTCCCTATTTCTCTCTTTCTTCTTCTGTGCCAAAAGCCTTTCTCTTGTCGTTGATGTTGTTGCCACCTCTACCTCCACCATCCATCTCCCAATCCCTCTCCATTTCCATCTCATTTTCCATCACAGCCCATCGTTGTGTGTCGATTTTGAAAATTTCAATTTCCCCTAAAGTTGCGACTAACCATACAAAGTCCCTAAAGCATTACTCTCAACAACTTCAATAGATCTTTGAACATAAAAGTACTTCATCTTGCCCTTGATCTAGCTTCATTTCGTTGAATCGCCTACTAGTATGCCCTTATTTGATATATTTGTTCTCTTCATAATCGAACATTATAGTTTTGAATTTGACTGCACAAGAATGGTTATATGTTGACCTTAATACGAATTTTAGACAACAATTTAGGATCTCATTATTCCTTGATAAATATCTATCTAGAGGAAAAAATAAGTAGAAGTCTCTGGTAGCATCTTAATAAAGTTTTGAGTTATGATGTTTTGTGAAATGGGATTGAATCATTGTATGCTTAATGGAAAAATAATGGATGATGGTGGTTTGTTTTATGGAAATGGTCAATGAAATGTTCCACACGTGCTAGCCAAATGTCTTGTTGAATTAGTTGCGTGATTCTTGATGGTTTTGATACTTAACAAAATAAAATATAAGTTAATCTTATAGGCTTAAAAGTCGTGAAATGAACTCTCAAGCTTTAACAATTATAACCATTTCGATTCTCATAACCTAATAAGAAATTGAGTGATACTAAAGGTGTTAAAAGCAATAGATCAAGTATCAAAGCTAAATAAAAGAAATAATCTAGTATCAGGATTTTAAGAAATTATTACTTGAGTATTTGCCTAGAGCAACAAATGTTACTGACTGCTTAGGCAAATACTAAGATGAGTGGTGTACAGGAGAGGTATTTCTCAAGTATTGAGGAGTATTACTTGAGTATTTTACTAAGAAACTGAGAAACTTGAAAATTTAATTGAGTATCATAATATATTATTTGAGTATTAATTTAAAGAACTAAAAGTACTTCTATTAAAGATAATCGACAAAATGATAAAAAGTTAATCGACAAAGAGTTATTTTTAATCGAGTATTAACTTCTTTAGTTGAGTAATATAATTATTTAGTTGAGTATTATTCTTTGGCAGAAAGGTACTTAAAAAAGTTAATAGACTAAAAACTCTTCTTAATTGAGTATTATTTTTTTTAATCAAGTAACAAAGTTGAATAGTCAAGTAATGATATATTTCTTTGATAATCTTAATCGAATAAGATTATTCAACAATTGAGTAATGAATTCCTTAATTAACTAAATGTTAAAAACACTCAAGTAACCTCTAATTTCACTCAAGTAACTGTTAACCTTACTCAACTAATAGTCTCTTCTCTTAGATTTGAAAAGTATAGCCATTGTGACTACAATTAATGCTATTGTTCTTTATTTTTAGACAATTAGAATTTCATTAAATGTTGTAAACATTCTTTTATTAAAATTATCCATGATTAAGCTTTAAAACCTAATTCTAACTCTTACTATGGATAGGAAAAAGGATGCTCTCTACAGGTTTTCAAGTTCAATGCTTTATCCACTAGACAATTTATCAAGTGCATTAAAGAAGGCAAACTACAAATATCAGGAGCTCCAAGACAAAAAAAAGAAAAAAAAGAAAAGGGAATGCTGAACTAAAAGAAATATTCAAGTATTGATCAAAAGCTCAGAACTCTTACAAATTATATTCTTTCTATTTTCTATTTCAGATAATTAGAACTTCAAGTAATAAACCCTTATTCCTTGAACCCAAGTGAGAAGCTTGTTTAATATAGAGTGTATAATCTGTGAAAGATTCACTGAGTGTTTTCTTTGAAAACTTTTATCAATTTTCTTGTTGAAGGTTAAGTGTTTGATCCATAAAAAACACAAATTATAAAGGTTTCAATTTTAGTTTGTTAAAATACTGTGTATAAGTTATAGCTTAGCCTGCAAAAGCTACCAATAGTAAGTTGATTAAAATTTGTAACAAGGTGTTAGGGTAGTGGAGTAAGGGTCAAACCACTCTAAGTATTGTGTTTTGCATTATTACTTTCTTTATATTTTAAATACATTTATTTTTGAGTGAATTTAATTCACCCCTTTTAAGCGAATCAATCTCTTCAATTCTCTTTAAAATTAGCATTACTTGAATACATTTATGAATTACTCGAGTACTGAACAATTAAAAAGAGGCATTCACAATTCAGCTAGGGTGCATGTGATTCCTCCCTTGACTCTATTCAAACTCATCCACTCAAATACTTACTCTATTCTCTCCTCGTGCTTTTCAGTCAGTAAGTCACTCCATTCCTTTCATTGCAATATTTATTTCTTCAATTTATGGCTCCAAAAAGGAAGAATCCCTCAACCACTAAAACTAGGTCTAAAAAGAAACATGACCCCCAAATCCTTGTTCTTCCAATCCTCCAAACACTGAAACTAGAACCAAAAATTGACATGACACAACCTCCAACATCAAATCAAAATCCTATTATCTTTTGAAATAAAACTCAAGAACTTAGGTATGGACCTATCCTATAACGACTCGTTTATTTACGATTTATCGAATATTTGTGGCTTTGAGAAATTTAATGGAAGACATTAAAATTTATTGTATTTTTGAATGTGGAAGCGACTGTAATTTTATGGAAGTTTTGGCGTTTAAGTGTGATTTCCAAAACTAGAAATAAGATCTCGTTAAAATTAAAATATGCACACATATAAGTGGGGAAGGTGGCAAATCAGGTGGCATGCACGCAAAAGGAAGGGTGTTAGGTGGCTAGTAGGGATGGCAATTGCAACCGAAACCGTGGGGAACCGAACTGAAATCGAACCGGTCAACACAATTAAAAACCGTTTGACTGGGTAATGGTTTGGTTTAGGAAAAAAATCTAACATTGTTTCAATGGGTATGGTTTTTACTAAATCCAAACCAAAATCCAAACCGAAACCGAATCGAATGTGTGGGTAATCTAACCAAATTGAACCGAATATACATATATATAATATATATTTATTTATTTAATATATTATATATACACATAATATATATTGATTAATGCATTTTTTTACAAGTATTTTGACTAATGCATTACAAATGTATAAAATATTTAACATTTATAAAGTAATTAACAAATAAAAATAAAACCTAATCTTAAATTATTTTATTTTTATCAATCAAATAATTATATCTAAGAAGTTTGAAGTTAGTTTGTAACTTTATGCAAGAATAAGGTAATTTTATAAGAGTTTGTCTTTGTTTGTTGTGGAGTTATCAAGAAATTTTATGAATGCTATTTGCAAGAGTTTGTCTTTGTTTGTTGGTATGGATCAAACTAAAAAAACTATGGTTAAAATCGAAACCGAATAGTTTGGTTATGATTTTTAATTTTTAAAACTAATGGGTAATGGTTTGGTTTTGGTTTTAGTAGTTTAAGTTTGGTTTGGTTATAGTTTTGGTAAAAATTGAAACCAAACCAAACCATACCATAGCCAACCCTAGTGGCTGGTGATACGGGTTCGAACCGCGAGGTAGGTGTGAGAAAATGTTGGAATTTTTCCAACAAAAAGGAGGGCCAAAACGAATCCATTTTGATCCCATGTGGCTACCATGCAAAAGCCACGCGTCACACGCTGAGGGCATATAGCCTTGTCCTCCAAAATCCTCTATTTTTTTCAAATTACAATGTGGTTCCAGCCATGTGAAGTTGGAATCATTTTGTAAACTTAATGGGTTGCCAAATGATGATCTTGGGGGTGTAAATGTAGTAAAATTGTGGCTATAAATTGGTCGAGTAAATGAAATAGTGGAGAATGTGATGTGCATTGGGGGAAGAAATGCAGAAATGTTGTGGATGGAAAGTATATAAGCCAACTAGGTGAATGATTGCAATAGGTAGTATAAATAAGAGTAAATTTGGAATAAGAGGTTACTGAAATTGAAAGCAAGAGAAATAGAAGCAGGAGAAATTAAAGATAGTGTAGAAGGAAAGAGGCAACGTAGTAAGGAGATAAAAAGGATTTATTTGAAATTAGATAAACTAGATGCTAGTAGTACATAATTAAATAATTCTTTGGTCTTGCTGTGTTAAAAGGAATTTCAAGGTGTATCGTCGATAATTTTATCGGTTTAGAGAAATCTTCCAAGAAAGGCAAGATCGTACTATTTCTTTCCGCTCGATGAGTTCTTCTATGTTCTTTCTAATTTACAAGTTCTAAACCCTCTCTTTGCTTCAAAACCTTTTGGATCATGAAAATCTTGTGAGTTTCCATGAAAAACCTTTGTTTTCTTGGAGGAATGGGTTTTGCTTGATATTTATGTAGATACCTTTGTAATTCTCCTTTGATTCTTGTTGAATTTTGTTAAATTCCATTAGATCCTCAAATAGGGTATCGCCTCACTCTATTTTCCTTTGGGAATGATGCTTTATTTGGTAGGGTTCAGAATATGCAAGGGTTTGATGTTGTCTTGCATGGGTTTTGCTCTTTCGTGTATGTTGATTCGGATAATCATGTGTGAGTTATGTATGAGAACTCTTTATAAATATATGATTGGTTGTGATGGTGCATGGGCATGTGTACATGCATGAAAAAGGTTTTAAAATGTATAAAGGTTTCATAATACGCGTGGCGAACAAAGTCCGCGAGATATATCTACAAGCTCAGTAGGCGAAAGCTTAATGCGAGGGAGCTCCAACTCATTATGCTTGCCTAGGGAAACCTAGTGTATAGATGGACTTCGGTCCCAAGGTTATGGTTTTAGTCTTGAAAGATTGCATATGAGCATGGATATTTGTTTCGTTTTGTTATCATTTAACATAATGTGAAGAGGTATGGCATGAGTGCTTTTAATGTTGTTCATGATTCCTATTGCTTTAATATCCATGATTCTCATGCTTTCTCTTTTCAATTATACTTGTTGGTCCTTGTGGCTCATATTTGCTTTGCATCATTCTAGGTAAGGGTAAGGCTAAAGATGTGGGCGAGTCAAGTGAAATTTGAGTCGTTGGATAGAAGTGTGTACAGAGCTGTTTCAATCAAAAAGTCATTGGGGGTGTTTTGAGATGTGATGTACTAGCTTACATTTCCAGTTATGGATTTAGTCGTACCCCTATTGAGATGTGGGTGATTTGACCCTAATATATATGTCTATGAGTGATGGTGTATGAATATGTCTATGGCTTTCGTTATTAAAAGCATGGGATGTGTATGATGTTTCTATTTGAGTCTTAAGTATGTACCATTCTTTCTGACACTCTTCTTGGATTCCTCGGTTATAGGGTTTCCAAGGGTGTGGTCGTCATATATCCTATCTCGCAATTTTTTGCCAGACTACAACTTTAACTGGGTTGACCTTTGTAATGCAAACTTTGGGCACAATCTCATGAATTGGATAGAACAAGTAGGTTGGAATATTGTGTCTCGTATAAATGGTCCTTGTTTCCCTAAAATAATTGCACAATTTTATCCAATCTTCTTTGTTAATGATATCAATTTTCTTTACAACAAAACATCACAAATAATTTCCTATAATCAAAACACTTTTTATGTTCGTGTCTTAGTAAATGAATACACTTTAAGCTTCTCCCAACTTAGAGAAATTCTACAATTACCAAACAATGCTCCATCTATTGATGATATTAATCATGATCTAGATGAAAATTGGTAACATTTTACTAGAAAACAAGAACCTTATAATGCATCTTGAAATCCAAACCAAGTGCCCATGAATTTTTCAATCCTTAACATTGTGTTCCTCATCAATTCCTAGCCATAACTATCAATGCCCGTGGTGGGTCATTTCATTTTTTAACCTCTGTTGATCCTCTCCTCATGTGGTGTGATGTCACCAACACACCTCTTGATCTTTCAGCTAGGGTTGCAATTGAACTGAGCCGAGCTAGGCTTTACTGAGCCCAAGCTTGGCTTGGTGAGTCAGTGTCTAGGCTTGGGCTCGACTAGTCAAAAGGTTGACAAGTCGAGCTCAAGCTCACTCGTCGCCCTCGTCAACCTTGAGAACCAACAATGGGGCTAAAACCTAAGGCTTTGGCAAGTGAGATGATAGCTTCATTTGCTAGATCTAACTGGTCAAGAACAATTCATCCGTCGAACTATCGATCCATTCCCAGTTGAACTGTTAGGATAAAACCTAGAAGAAAATTCAAACTCGAAGGATGCAAACACGTCAGATGACTTAGTTTAAAATAGATTTGTGGCCTCAAAAGACAAAGACAGAGGTTTGAACAATACATAGTGCATTGGACTGGTTGATGCATTAAAGAAGTAGACAATCGAGCCATGACCGAGGCTTGAAAGCAACTGATATAGGGAGTGGAACACATGTTGTTGATGTCTTGGTTAAAACGATGATTGTCACCATCGTTGGATAAGTAGAGGTGGTCGGATTTTGGGGCCATCAGTTCACCATTGTTAGGGTTTGAGATGGGCATTGTTGGAAAAAGATTGAAGGAAAAAAGGAGGCTTGGTATTGGGACTGAAGAAGTTTGGCTAGCTTGTTAGAGAAGCAATAACTAGAAAGAGATCTCTTTGAGTGAGACGGACGTTAAAATTCTTATGGCTTAGGCTATTATATTTGAAGTTTGATAACTTTATATTAAATAATATATTTATTAAATTATAAACAAATGTATTAATATATTTATAAACGAACTTGTTCACGAGCTATTTGCAAACTTCTAATCTAACATGTTTATGAATCTCTAATTGAATATGTTCACAAGTTTTAATGAGCCAAGCTTTATTGAGTTCAAACTTGGCTCGTTTAAAAATCGAGTTTTAAAGTTAGGCTCAAATTTGACTCGTTTACTTTAACAAACGAACTTTTGTCAAGCCAAACACCGAGCTGATTGCGAACAACCTAGCTCATTTGTGACCCTATTTTCAACATTTATCATTGAACACATATATGCTGTTGTATATGCCAAATCCAAGGGAAAACTACCCTATGTCATGCTTATCTCCTATCTTCTTAAATAGATGGAAATCAAAATACCTTATAGTAGAAAAATTAATCATAGTCTGTTTGACAACTACGCTAGATACACCCTCCTTCGTATGAGATTGGTGCAAGACAATGGCATTTGGAAGATTCCTAAGTAGGTGCAAGTTCAACAAGAAGAAGCAAGTCCCTCATCCCAGCTTACTCCTTCTCCAAGTCCTGCTACTTCAACACCTCACCTTGTTCCAGCTTTGATTCCAAGTCCATCCATATCAGGACCTCCTTCTCAACCAGGCACATCCTCAGGGAGAGGATTTCTAGCTAAAAGCCTTTTAGCCTTTATGAAAATATTGATCTCATCAAGCTAAATTGCTCCATTGGGTGAAATAGTTTCAAGAAACCTAAAAATAAATGTTGATAAATCAATAGCTAATTTTGTCTAAAATGCCAGCTCAGTTTAAGTCCACAGCTCAAAGGACTCTTCACACTACTAAAGATCCATCTAAGGAGACTCCATCAAAAGACCACAACTATAAACCATTCTAGTTTAGGCCTAGTTTTGTTTTCTCTTTTATATTTTCTCAAATGTAATCATCATCCTCGTTAATGTCATGCATACCTCATTTTCTCATGTTTACGATTCCTATTTTGATGGTTACTTTTTGCTTCTGATAGAAAATGGGAGAGAGACATATAAAGAAAAAAGGGGAGAGTATTTAAGATAATTTCAAAAGGGGAGAGACATATAAAGAAAATGGGACAGAAAATGGGATAGGGGTGTGCACGGTGCGGTTTGGCCGGTTTAAACCATTTTTAGCAAGCTAAACCACTAGTGCGGTTTTCCGATCAAACCAGATTGCGGTCTGGTTTGGGTGCGGCCAAACCGCACCGCACTGCATTTGTGGTTTGGTTTGGTGCGGTTTACCACTGTTGGTAATTATAATAGTTATATATTATTATAAACTTGTTATATATTATTATAAAAATATAGGGTGATCTTTATAATAATAAGTGTTGTAGGGGCTGTTGGGGTGATTTTTATAATAATATATATTTTTTATATTTTCTTGGGCGATTCGGTTTAAAACCGAACTGCCAACTATACAAACCGGACAAACCGTGTGGTTTGTACAACCACCAAACCGTTTTGGACAGCAAAAAAAAAAAAAAAAAAAACCAACCGATTTGGTTTGGTTTTGCCAGTTTCCACGGTGCAACGGTTTTTTTGAACACCCTTAGAATGGGAGCTTTGAGAGTTTAATGAATTTTTTTTGTCATCATCAAAAAACGAGATAATGTTAACTATTTTGATGTTGATGCAAAACAACTTCATGTAGTAAGAAGTGCTGAATTCTTTCAAAATTAAACTTAAGTAAGAAGATAAGAGTTACTCGAGTAATATATGCTATTACTCGACTACCTAGTCGAAAACATATGAAGAACCAACTCTAGATCCACATTACTCGACTATGACAAGAAAATAGTCAACTTTCTTTAAAGAACAGAGAAGAGTCAGACTATACTCAACTAATGTGTTAGTCGACTCCTAGCTTGTACTCTCAAAATATTATTCGACTATCATTGAAAGTAGTTAACTTCCTATTAGGATACAGAGGATACTCCATTCTATACTCAACTAATATCAATTGTTAGTCGATTCCTAGGGATGGATTGTTGATTGAACTAGCAAAAGGTTACTCAACTAATTTACTATATTAGTTAACTTTCTATATTTCAACAAAGATCATTCAAAATGTAATCGACTAATAAAAAAATAGACTCGGCTAACATATTGTGATGCAAAAGAAGTAATAAGTCATTGTTTGTCTATACTCGAATATATTATGTTTCGTACTTAGCTAATAACATGTTTTACTCGACTAATATTGAATAATACTTGAGTAATTTTGTGTCAATAATGAATATCATACTCCAATATACTCTAGTCAACTACTTGATTAAAGTAATTGAGTACTTCATGGTATGACTTAATCTCTATTATCTCATCTTTGTAATCGACTATTATGTGTTAAAAATTGTAAACACTAGAAGCATTAAAAGTTCATCCTCGAGTAACCAACTATTTGTTTAAATTACTTATACTCGAGTAATCTATATGTGAAAGTATAAAACTCCTTGATATCACTTCTCTGACTAAACAATCTATCAGGCACATTTAATTCTCCAGACGTTGCAAGACGTGCTGATGTGGAGATATAGTTTTAAAGAACATTTCATGTCGTTGCTTTTCTATTGACTATTATTTTGAAATTTGAAAAAGAGGAGAATTGATGTGATAGTGCAGAAAAGGTTTCTCTTATGTCTTATATATTCATAGGTTCAATCGAACAAGAAGGGTGTGAACAAGGGAAAAAGAGAAAAAAAAAATCGATTGCATACACAAATTCAAGAACTTCCAAGCAAAAAGACATTCATTTGATCTCTCGCTAAAAGTTGTTCATTGAAATGGTAGAAATTCAAGTTTGAAAATAGCTCTTGTGTTTTCTTTATTTTATCTTACATCATCCTTGAGAGAAAACACTGTATCATCAGACATCCTTGTCTAGTTCACTTTCTATCTCTTGTAAAGTGAGGTGTAACACCCGGTGTAACCGGTGTTAAGAGAATAAGAAAGGAAGTAAGTAAACTTCCAAAAATACCCTTGAGAAGGTGATGGATCCTTGAGATTGAGAATGCCCATGAGAAGGGTATTTTGGTAATTTGGATAGAGAAATCCAATAAAGGGTATTTTGATAAATTAAAAATAATTCCTATGAAGAATTAGGTGTGTAAGTGAATAAAAATCCCAATTTGGTATTTATGTGGAGATATATGGGATTAATAAATTCACAAAGAGTAATTGGGAATTTTGGAATTTAATTCCATAAAGGAAATTTAATTTTGAAATAGGGAAAATGGTGGATATTAAATTATTTGAGGAGAATAATTATATTTTCCCTAAGTTGTGAATTAATGTGGTAATGCCACTTGGAGAGATGAGATTAAACTTGAAAGCCAAGGTTAGTGTCTTGTTGTGACACTTGGCATTTTGTGGTTCAAGTATAATTGGGTGAATTAAATAAATGCAAAAGTTATGATAATTGGTCTTGTAAGCATTTAATGAGAGGCATAATTATATGGATTAAAGTAAATCCAAAAGAAAATGGTAAATGGTCACCATTAATGCCTTGGAAAATATGAGATTTAAATAAATCTAATGAAAAATGGGAAAATGGTCACCCATTAATGCTTGGAAAATTGTGGGATTTATTTAAATGAGAAAGAAAGTATTATGTCTTTCAAGTGGTCTCTCATGTGATGGTTATGAAAATAGTCTCATTTAAGTAAATGAGAAATAAATGAAAAATACAAGTGATCTAAGGGCTTAGATGCATTCTTGAGAAGTAGAATGAATCCAAAGGTGAGGATTCAAAGAGAAGAAATGGCATGGATTGCCAAATATTAAGAGATGAGTGGTTGAGATTAAATCTTTCAAAAGCACTTGGATTGTGCTTTAATTTGAAGGTTGAGATCTTCTCTTATAAAGTGAATAAAATCCAATGCATGAGAGTAATCAAGACCAAAGCACATGGATTGTGCTTTCTTGTGTGGTTGGGATTTTCTTTCAAAAAGCAAATGGAAATCAAGGGCTAAGATCAAGTCTTGAAATTGAGATTTCAAGACAAGAGTAGTATTTAAAGGGAAAGTAAGCCCTTGTCTCAAGTTTTGCCATTTCAAAGAGAGAAAGAAAATGAGAGGAAGGAAGAGTTGTCTTCCAAGAAGAAGAAAGGGAGAAAATGAAAGAATGGAGAAGAAAGGAAGATCAAATCAAGGTAAGTTCCATTCTTCTCTTCTCTACTTAGTGATCTTATATGCAAGGAAAGTGAGTTTTTGTTTTAATGCCATCCTAGATGGGAGAAGAGAATGGGGAAGCTCTCTTGAGAAGAAGATTTAAAGCTTCAAAGAGAAGATTGTTAAGGTAAGGGATGGCCCCAAGTGGTGGAGGCCTTGCATTGCATTGTAAGTAGGTTGCATAAATTTGTATGTATCTCTTTGCATGCTTTATTGTACATGAGACCTATGGCCATGGGGGTGGGGAAAAGTGGTAGGTTGATGCCTCAAACCATGTTGGGTTGTGAGGATGGAATAACCTAACCATGCTTGCATGCATTTGCCATTACATAAATTTGTTATGCTTGTATTTACTTTGCATATGCACCCTTACTGAGCTTTTGAGCTCATGAGGTTTTATCCTCCCCTTGTAGGTTGTTCTTATGCCAAAAGAAGAAAAGGGAATGTGTTGGAAGCTTGTGGTTGAAGCTCATGGTGTATCATTTTATTTTTGCTGTAAAGCTAAGGTTATGGCTTGAGAAGCCTAGGTTTGTGGTGTTTAATTTGTGGTTTAATGGCTTAGGGAAGCCTATTATTGGTAAGTGCTTCGTGTGATGTATGTTAAGGGTTTGCAAGGGCTTGTGAAGGCCTAGAACCATGAATGTAATTTATTTGGAATAAATTGTGAGTTTGGAGAAAAGAATTTTTGTTGTAAAAATAGGCTTGGAAATTGGAAATGTGGAAATTTTCAATGCATTTTTTTGGAGTGGAATTTCTGAAAAATTTGGGGTTTTATAGCCCAAGGAAAAAAAAAATGAGTGAAGGAGCTGCAAGAGGCTGCTGGAAACAGCAGCCTGCAGCCTGCGCGCGGGTAGGGCCGCATGGGCGGCCGCGCGCGCGGGCAGGCGCGCAACCGCGCGCGCGGGCGACCGTGCCAGCGCGCGGGGGCGTGCGCGCGGGCAGGCGCACGCGGGAGCGGCCAGTGCCCAGCGGGCCCCACCGACCAATTGTTTTTTTAAAATTTGGAATTTTGGGAAATTAAGGGGCATTTCTAAATCGATTTTGGGCCCCGGAGGAATTTTCAAAATAAATGGATTTTCGGGCATTTTTGGAGAAAACGCCGAAATTTTGGAAAATTGAAAATGATGAGTTTTTCCTCCAAAATTGGTGATCCATCAATGGATTGGTTTAGATGGTGATTTTTTTTGGAGCCCAGTAAAATTCTTCGATGAAAAAGAATTAAATAAATTGAGAAAATGGCGATTGGGCGCCTGAAGGAGATTTTCTTTATAGCCAATGCGGTGTGGCTAAAGCCCAATTCTGCTAGTGAATCATGGGATTCAGCGAAGGGAAGGACGAGCCTAGTTCCCACCTAGGGCGTTTCGTCTTGAAACATGGTCCACCCTTCGCCACAGGCCGGGCATGTGGACAATTCGGGTGATTGTTCACGAGTAACACCCGTAAGTGGGAGCGGGGCGTTACATGAGGTTTAAGGGTTAGTGCTTGAGCTCAAGTGAAAAAGTTACTGGAAGGTTAAGCTTGCACATTGAAAAAGCTCTGTAAGTTTGAGAGGATAGTGCTTGCCTCTTTCAAAGAGCACTCTATCAGTGGATGTTTCAAAATTCTTGGCAAGTGTTAAGGTAGTGGATGTAGGTCTTGGACCGAATCACTGTAAATCCTATATCTTCTATCTTGTGTTTTTTGATTGTGTTCTTTCTATGATTATTTTCATTTTCATTTGATTTCAAAAATTTGGGATAAGCTTAATTCACCCCCTTCTTAAAATAACTTTTTCAACAAACCCTATTATATATCTCCATCCGAAATGAGATAACTAAGAAGGGTGACAACAAGATGTTGGAGTAGGTCCATTAACCTCTTTCTCAACAAAAAGATGGAAACTGCACTTGAAAGCAACCTCATGGAAACAGAGTTGTCCATGGATGGGATGACAAACCTTTAAATGAGTGTTGAACTGCACCACCTAGTTCTTTAGGATATCATACATTGACATGAAATCCTTCATCTTATAGTTTGAGAGATGAATTGAAAACAACAAGGAAGTAGGATGGGTCCCATATTTCACCAACTCAATCCTAGTAGCATTAAATTGACTAGAGTCTAGAGCCATTTCTTTAGGAAGTAAGTTAAAGAAAATATGAAAGGAAGTAAGGAATATCGCAAGGAAAATTATAATGCAAAAGATTAGAATCAACAAAAGGAAGTAGAGATAGAAAAATCCTTAAAACTAGGAAGAAAAAGGCCTATAGAGTTATTAAAAGGGAAAAAAGAAGAAACCTAGAAAGGAAATAATCATGACAGGGGATAACCCAGCCATATAATCTTCGCACGGGAAGTCAGGAAGGCTAGGGTATGCACTAACATTAGAGGACGTTCCTAGGAGGTAATAAAGGCAACCATATAATTAATGTGCACGATTGAAATGCTATGAAGTCCAGAAGTGATAGACATTTGAACTAAGAAAGTAGGGTAGTCTTAATGATGTCTAAGAAAATAGGAAAATCCTCATGGGAGCAACTAAGTGTCAAGTCACTAGTCACCCTAGAAGTCAAAGTACCAATCAACGCAAGGGTTTACTCTAGATGACCAACCATACTAATGAATCCAACTCTTTGGTGGACAATTTTTCCCCAAACATCTAGATAAGTAATCTAAAGAGAATCCAATCAACGTAGAAGATAACCACCAAAGCATTCTCTCAGTCGAGATAAAGATAATCTTTAAAAAGTATAGTTTTATAAGTAGAAGGTCTAAGAACACCTATCCAATAAGCCCTTAACAAGAGGCAATTCTATAACCCAAAAGTAGATGAATCCAAACCTAATAAGGTGGAATAGAAGATAGGCCTTTCAAGCCTTCCTAGTGCCTCACGTCTTAACCTCCATGAACTTGGATGTAGAATATGTTAACTTAAGAGTTTGGTGAATTAAGCCTTTTTTACCCTTTTAAAAATAAGAGCTTAAATAAAAAATGAAATAAAAATTGTAGCACACAAGATATATAGTGGTTCGGCTTATTCCTAGTCCCCTGCCTTGGTTCCTCACCAAGAATTTAGTCAAACCAATCTTACTTGGGTAGATTTTGAAGTAGGCTCAGTTACAAACCTTTGTAGTATAGTTTTTAACTTGGTTCAACCACAACTAATGCCTTTTGCCAAGGTAAGGCTTAACTTTTATAGATTTCACAAGGAAATATGAAGAAAATAATTCAAGAGAAGGAAATGATATCAATTTTCAAATGACTTCTCTTAATGATACAAAGAGATAAGAGAATTGTAAAAAAGTAAGCACTATCTCTTTTGAATGGCTTAAGTAGAATGATCTTGAAAGCTTTTGAGATCACAAGAGTAGAACGTTAGGAGTTCATAAGTCTTTCTTTTTCATCAGGCTTCGACCCCTTTTATAGTCTTATGGTATTCAATGTTGTAGCTGGCTTGTTCTTAAACAAATAGAGTATTCTTTTTTTTTTTTTAGTCACAACTACCACTTTTTGTCTCCACACACCTCAAATAATCAGTTAGAAATTCATAAAATTTTCACATGTTATCTGAAGATCATTTAATGTGTTGAAAAGTACAAACACTGCATTTACTAAGTTGTAACAGCTATATTTTTCAAAATATGTCAAGTGTTACTCGAGTACAAACTAATTTTTATTTAGTGAAGTTTGATCTTTACTCGACTATATATATTTTATAATCGATTACTTTTGCTACTTACTCAAGTACAAAATTACTTTTACTCGATTAAATTTGAGTTATAGAAAAAGTCAACATGTACTCAATTACAAAATACTATTTACTCCAATACAAAAGGATTTTTATTTGAATAAAATTTTAAATACTCGATTAAACTTAAGATCCAGAGACTTGGCTTATTTTCAACACATATTTACACAATTACAAAAATGATTTACTCAAGTACTTATCATATATTATTCGATTACAATTTTAACATCTCGAGTACAAAAAGCATCCAGAGACTGACAGAAATTCCTAAGGTTATTTACTTGGTTACAAAAGTTATTCAATCGAGTATAGATGGATTAATATGCAATTACAAAAAATTGATTACTCGATTACGTTTGACTCGAATACAAATTCTTATTTAGTTGAGTACACTACATGTAAGGCCCCCACTCAGGTCCTTGAAGAACCAAAGCGAGTGTCCTACTAAAATAGAGACAACCTGATCTAGAAGAACTTCTCATGCATGCCACTGATAAATATCAAGAGAAAACTAATAAAGGAAACTTGTCATCCTGGCATGTATATCAAAATCTCAACCTACTATACAACAACTAATCTCTAGGCTTTCATAGGCCATGCATGCATAACATACAACACTGGCACACTGGCTAAAAAATAAATACAATCTATACAGACCTAGATAAATTGAAGAAAAATACAGTCCGAAAGCGATAAAATGCACAAAAAAAAAACCCTAGGCTGACAACTGTTAGGTTTGCATGGCCCTGTACACCGCCTAACCAAGAAGTCGGGAACTATTAACCTCCCCCCAATCAAGTCCTTGCCTCTACCTGGAATGAAGGGAAAACAAGGTGATTCCAAATGACTCAGCAAGCCCATAAAGAAAGGAAAGACGGATAGAATAGGTGCTAGAAGTAAACATGTACCTCACGTGCATAGTAAATTGAAACTCATGCATAACATGCCATGTAATCTCATAAACTGATACATGTACCAACTATATAAGTAACAATGCACACATACTAGATCTTGGGGCCCAAATAAGGAATGCATTAGCACCCAAGTCCTTATCACAAATCTGCTACTGCCCTGAAGGCAAACTGTACTTGTACTACGAGCTGAAGCTCGCTCGGGTGGGAGCTACCACACCCGTTGGCACGCATAGCGTTTAAGATAAAAATTGGGCATGTTGAGGTGTCCCTAAATAAATTGGTTCAGAAAACCCAACACCGTACAATTGTATCTCAGAACTTGCACCATGTGTAACGCCCCGCTAATCCCAGGATTGATTTTTACGTGTTGGTTTCAAAATTAAAAGTTAAGAGGTGTTAATTAACTCATTAATGTTTATCTCATTTTCTTATGGTATTTCAATGTCATTAAATTCCAAGTTTGGAGAAGCATGTTAGGAAGATATTAGATAAATAAGAGATATAAACTTGTAACCTTTAAGAAAAAAACATTGCTATCTAAGCCTTGGTCTTTCTTGTGATTCCACGTTTTACGTATTCAAGTAGTCAAATGATGTAATGAAGAAGGGTTTTGCTTTCTGAGAGCACATGTTTGTTTATTTGGTTGTTTAGTGTGTAAGTGCCCCACGTATAACATAATGAACTATGAGTCTCTCATAGGTGGTGATTTCAAGGATATTCTTTAAAGGACTTGAATTAGAAGTGTGAAGGATATTCTTTTAGGGATTTGAATCAAGAAAGTAATACGTACATGGTATGGTGGTAGATATGAATTCCAAATTTAAGAACAAAACAGTATTTAATACAAATGGTTCTGAGTATATTGCCTTTCTTTGGAATGCGAATAGGTACATAAATATACCACAAGATTAGCTTTAAATCTTACCATGCTTCAACACTTAGTATCTCTATAAAAATAGTTGATTTCACAAGATATCTGAATGGAAATTGGTAATAGATAAATGATCATTTAGTAGTTTGATTACAACAACTTGATTTGTTGTAATGTAAACAGAATAAAATAAATATTAGGTAGCCGTTTCCTCTTTGTCTTTGCTTTCTCTCGAGTACCTGAAACACTTATTGTACCTGGAATGTTGAATGTTCCAGGGGTATGAAACACCCAAGTTAGATAGCGATATCTAAGTGGATAACTCAGTATTGGAAGGTGCGTGCAAATGCATTGTGCAAAATGTCGTGAATAACGATGGTAGTGACGCCAGGGCGTTGCAATCACCCCCGTTGGCCATCATGCAATCATAAAATCATAGCCATTCCCTAACTTGGGATGGTGTGGTCCTAGACCACGTACATGATGCAACCATTTCAATGCCACTAGCCATGAATGTAGTGATGCATGTCCATGTGTATAAAAATACGAACCAATGGTATTAAATGATGTGCAAACCACCCAAATGAAAGTACAACATTTAAGAGATGTAAGAGTTCAAAGAGGAGGAGTTACCCACCAAGTTTACCTGACTCGGCACTATTTATGATCGTCGGTTAAGTTGTTCTGCACAAAATGTAAGATTTCATAAAACCAAAGTTAAATATTTTTATACAGAATTATAGGGAATAAAAAAAGGAATAAGTGGTAAAAATTTCAGGCAAAAATGACCCCACACCCGCCCTCACGCTCCCCTAGAAGGAGTCCCACGCGGCCCCACTCTCGGCCAGCAGCAGCACGTGTGTTACACGCGCTATGTCTTCTCCGGCGCAGGTGCGCTGCAGCCTAGTTTATTGAGCTTTTCTCCTTCGTTTTAACTCCGATTCGGCCTCTGTTTTTTCCTACACCTCCTTCTTTCTTCCGTCTACAAGATTATCAAATTAAACGAAACTTATCTCACTGTTTTTCAACAATTCAGGCTCAGATTCCGGCGATGCTTCGATTTCACGTCAAAGCTCATAACTCCTTCGTTTCTTCACCGATTTCCTCCATTTTTACTTGCAAATTTTCTCCCTCTCTCTCAAGAATAGATTTACCTCTCTCACTTCTCTCTTAGAAACCTCTCAAACCCATAAAATTTGGCCCGATCTTACCCAAATGCCTTAACTCAAAGGCTTAATTTATAAAATCTTCTAACTAATCAAATTTCAACAACTTAGGGGACACTTGGCCATTCTTTATTGGCCAATTGTTGATATTTTGATAATTTCATGATTACTAAGCTTTGGTTTTAACGTTTTGGCCCACAGTTTCCATAAATTACACTTTTACCCTTTGTAACTTTTGGAAATCTCATTTTGGCCCTCAAAACGCTATTCTCCTTTTTCTAAGAATTATTACCATGCTCCTTCCTCTTTTGGGTACCATTCTTGACTGCAAAATGGCCTCCAATTATTTTTGAGAAATTACGCTTTTGCCCAAAATCTTCAAAACATTCCATATTTTGCCCGAAATCTACCTGTTTCTTCTTGAATCCTGAATCCATCGCATTCTTCTTTAAAAGAGATCACTCTTATAAAAATCCTGGGTGTTACACCATGACTCGTGCAAATGCAACAAATAAGGGGTGGCGTAGTAGACTGGACAGGATACAAAGCCCCCATAAGCTAAGCATCCCACCAAGTCTCGCCCAACTAGTAAAAAACACACCAAATGCAAATGCTCGTACTTAACAACTAATAAATATATATCATGATCGTGTGACAAGCACTCAAATCACATTAAACCCCCAATGCATATCCCAAGCTATTGCATACATATGAACTGACCATGTACTGGAAATATAAGGAACATATACAAATATTCTTGGCCACAACAATCTAGCTTCATTCCAAAACAAATAGAAGGGAAAACCAAACCCTTCAAATATCACAATAATAGACCGCTCAAATGTTGACCAAATGAGTTGAATTCTACACCAAAACGAAGCCTATTGAGTCTAGTTTACAACACTTCAAATGGTTCGTCAATCGAAATTTTCTACTAAAAGTTATGCCTAATTTAATGAAGCATGCCCAAGCTGCCAAGAAAAATGGGGAGGAATTATCGACAGTTTAAGACCATCTTTCGACAATTTATGCAAATTGTCGACATATACCTTACCATCTGTCGACTGACAGCAAGGAAAATACCCTTGAATCATACCAAAATGCAAGCCAACACCCAAAAACAACCACATAATCCACACCCTTCCAAATAACACCACATTTCCTATGGATTATAGAGTGGAAGAAACCCTACTTGAAATTCCAAAACACTTCAAGGAAAGCAATCAAGGGTTGAGGGATATTTACAATCATTTCTACATAAGTATCAACATGGGCGTGACTTTGCAAAGCATGGAGATATTCAACTCAAATCCTCAAAAAAACCAAGATCAAAGAGTGTAGAAGAGTTTAGGAGGAGTAGAGCTTGCCTTTAGAAGCTTTTCCTTTAGGATTCCACTTGAAGAGAATCACTTCAATCCACCCCCAAAACTAAGAAACAAGCAAGAGAATGAGAAGAGAAAGATAAAGCCACTTCTTCTTAAACAAACTCCACTTGAAACACCAAGAATTTAAAGAAGAGAAGAAGAAGAAAGTGAGCCCTACCTCTCCCCTTTGCTCTCCCAATCGATTCTCTCCCCTTTCTTCAATTTGTCTTTTTAATTCAATGCAAAACAAGCCCTCCACACACATATATATGTCCACATATCTCCATAATTACCAATATGCCCTTAATGCATAATGACTTAAATGGAAAATGCTTATATGCAAATATTAGCTTGGCTTGAATTAAATACCATAAACTTTTCAAATACTAGCCATACACATACCTTGCAAATAAGTGTGGGTCCCACTTCCTCTTAAATCAAACCTTTGACTTTTTCACATTTCCATTTCCTTTCCACAACACCTGAAAATACCATGTATAATTCCTCACAATTCTTACTCAAATAAAATAAATATCTTATCCCCATTTATCTTACACAAACCCACTATAGGATCGTTACATTACATCTTTACTCAATTAAGTTTATATTTGTAATCAATTGCTTCTATGATTGACCAAGAACTATTTGATTAGAAAATAATTGCAATCGATTAACTTAAACTTGAAAATTTTACTTAAGTTTTTCTAATAATTGAATTACTCGATTAACAAAAGCCATTTCTTGACTTGATTGGACTGAAGTACTCGATTAATAACTTAATTAACTCTATTACTTTACATATCATTCATAATTGTTTTGGTCATCATCTTTTAACTAAATTTATTAATATTCTCATTAAATTAAAACAAAAAATTTCTCAACATTGGAACTAAATATTCCACGTTTATCTAGCAATCCCAATTTAAATCATTTCTGAACTTAGGGTGTTGAATCCATTGCATGATTCTCAATAGTTTGATTTTGATACTTAACAAAACTCATGTTACGTGTCTAAAAGACTTTTCACATAATATCCGCTATACATAAATAAATGTTTTTAGATTCTTATAGTTTAATGACAAAATGGATTATATACAAAACTTGAAGTATGTTAAAATAAGTATCGATGGACAATTGAATGAAACAATAAAAGTATCAAGTGATTGAACATGTGTCAATCAAGTATTGTCTATAAAAACTTAGTTTATCCTTCAATTTGAGGACATTACTTGAGTATCAAAATGCATTACTCAAGTAATTACATTAAGAAATTAAGGTTATAAACTATCAAGAAGAAGTTAATATAGCAATGTTGTATTTTACTCGAGTAACCTATAAAGAAACCTAGGGCTTCAAAATATTAATCGAGTAATGTTATACATTCTTGAGTAACTTGTAGAGAAACTAAGGACTTCAAAATATTAATCATTGTAAAGAAACAGAGAGGTTTGAAATCTTACTCAAAAGTTTATATTACTCGAGTAACTTGAAAAAAACTGAAATATGTTTAAAATCTTATTTGAGTAACCTTAATACATTACTCGAGTAACCTTGGCTCCAAACTTGAAATTCAAATTTTGTTCAAAACATTACTCGAGTAACCCTCTGACATTACTCAAGTAAGGCAGCTCACAAAACTTAAAATTTGAAATTTCTAGCCGTTGGACCGCAACCAGTGTTGTCTAAAAGTTCAGTTAATATTAACCTAATTTATTAACTATTTCAGAACATCTTTATCCATGATATTACATTGCAAATTTTACCTATTTTGCCTATGATTTCTTGATCTAACCTAACTTATTGTAGAAATGGAATGTATCTGTTGATAGTAGAAAAGTACTATATGCTGACTATGATTTCAAACACAAGCCAAGATGTATATATAAAGGGTGGACCTCAAAAAACAGACAACTAGACTAAAAATGAAATAAAAAATGCAAAAAGAGTGAGAGTTTCTATGCCTAAAAATATTCTTTGCAAGAAAGAACACACAGCGTTGTTATTTTCATCTCCTTCATCCTAACCTTCGTATTATCCTAGTGTGTTTCTCAACAATGTTGTATTTATATTTCTACCTTTGAAAGAACACCTAGAGTTGAGAGATCCATCTCAAAAATTATTCTTTTTTATACTATGAGATATGTGTAACGATTATTGCTTTAGCCTAAGAATAAAAAGTATTGTAAAGGCTATTGTTTGATCTTTTGAAAAAGCAAAGTGTGGTTTTGTTAAACCCGTTAAAAGCTACAATTGTAAGGAGGATAATGCTTGTCTCTCATAAAAAGCCATTCGATAGTAAGTTTGAAAATCCTTGACAAGAGGTCAAGGTAGTGGACATTGGTAGTTAGGGTTAAACCACTATATATCATTGTACACTATGTTTTTCACTCTCTTGCATTTATTTATTTGTTTATTGTTTGGTTCATTAATTGTTGTTTTCTTTTTAAAGTCAAAGTTTTAGGTGAGTTCAATTCACCCCCTCTTAAACTAACAAGTTTTTCAATATTATTACTTCCGTACTCACCACACACATAATCGTTACACATATCTGACCGCCTTCTCCAAGGGTCGACTCTAATACCACCTGTAACATCCCACATCGAGCAATAGGAAAATCGGAACAACTTATCCTGATGAGCCTACGCGAACTTCCCAGGGGGTCCTCATCCTTGAGCTACCCCAGCTCAAGCACGCTTAACCCAAGAGTTCTTTGCCTATATTTAGTCCAAAAGGTATCCAGCTGGTATTATTTCCTTCCTTATTTATTCTCAATATATACTACCCTTCTGTGGGCTCTTGGGATATTACATTCTCCCCCCTTTGAGCACATGACATTCTTGTCATGTGACCTTACAATTGGTCCCAAATCTTCTCCCCCTTGGAGGTTGCCATCCCAGAAGCCTGCCGGGAGTCGTTCCTTGTTCGGGCCCTCACACCCCAACGCCACTCCCCGCCCTCATCGGACTGCCTTCTCCAAGGGTCGGCTCTGATACCACCTGTAACATCCCGCATTGAGCGATAGGAAGGATCGAGACAACTTACCCTGATGGGCCTACGGGAACTTCCCAGGGGGTCACCCATCCTTGAGCTACCCTAGCTCAAGAATGCTTAACTCAGGAATTCTTTACCTATATTCAGCCCAAAAGGTATCCAACTGGTGTTGTTTCATTCCTTACTTATCCTCGATATATACTACTCTTTTCTAGGCTCTTGGGGTATTACATAAGCAGTCCCATGGTAAGCAGAAAATGACTTCTTTTCTTCTAGTAAGTGAATGTGTGAAGGATATGGTTCTAGTTCTCTTCTGTCATGTTCCTTCAATCAAAGAAGAATCCATGCCCAGGGCTAGTGCCAGCACATAGTCAAAGTCTTCCCTTTGTGATTGAACTTCCCAAGAAAACTTTATATGTCTTGTGTTCATCACGACCTTTATCATATACATATGCAAGTAGCTAAATTGTTGGGTTTAGAAAGAAAGGCACTACTATATTCCCCTTCTTCTTACTGAGAAAAAAAGTATTAAAGATCTACGACTACTACGATATATCCAACATATGTTTGGTGGAGGTATTAAAATGAGATCAGGTGCTAAAGTTTATCATTATTGACTACATAATCAACTTGGTATTATGAAATAATGAATTGTATTAATGGTCATATTCGATATTTAACATGACTACTTCAACTACATCGTGTTTGTGAAGTACTAGATATCCTTTTAATTTTCCCCAAGCTCCGCATCTTCATTTAAGGTGCTCTTGACAAAACGCAGGTATTCCCCCTACTCCATTTGCGGGGGAATTAGATAGCCACGAGAGGCCTCGAGTTGGCGGATTCACTCATACACGTTCAAATTTGGCCTCCCTATGAATACACTCATTCCTAGATACCTAGGCCATACAGTAAAGCATTTACGCTCTTCTTGATAGTCTATTCAAGAGATAACTTGAGGGTTCATATCAAATTTCTAGCTTAGGATGACCCACCCAAGGTGACTCTAGCCTCGTAGGTGATCGCGGGGAATGGGGGCTAAATGGAATTGAAAATTTGACATATCTGTGACTGAGGTGACTCTAGCCCCGTAGGTGATCGTTGGGAATGGGGGCCAAATGGAATTGAAAATTTGACATATCGGTGACTGAGGAGCAAACCAGAGACCTACTGGTTTAGATAAATATCTCATGTGTTCCCCAACTAGTGAGGTCATTTTTGAAGAAGAAACTATGTGTTTTTCAAAAAAGGTCCAAAGAACGGGTATAATATATACATTTACTGGTTGCTTTTTATGTTAGTTGGGCCCGGAAGGTGGTAACCAACTTCGGTGAAAACTCTTTCAACAATCAATCACGAGGGATTTGAATGAAGTGGAACCGATTTCGAATCAATTGGTCAAATCACTAACATAGGAGAATTAACTAATTCTCTATAATATGGGCGAGACTGACTATTTCTCATCATGAACCTCATCACAAAGCTCAACACAAAAAGTATAAAAAAATCATGAAGGGTGAGCCAAAGGTATTATAATATACTCAATTCTCAACGCTCGTAAGTTCTCTCTAAAATATTTGTTAACTTAACATTAGAGTGACATCATCCTGATCAAACTTTAGGGTATTCATTCTTGTTTTGCATGTGCATGTGGATGAACTTTAGGGTCAAAATCTTGCAAAATAGTTACAATTTCAATTGGTGGTCAATTTCCATGCCATCACTATTACTAACATCCAAACATTGTTGAAATAGTTAACTTAAGAGGGTGAGTGAATTAAGTTTTTTTCATCCTTTTTTAAAAACTTTAAAAAATAAAACAAAGTAAAAATGCAGCACAAATGATTTAGAGTGGTTCATCTTTAAAGCCTAATCCACTACCTCGGCTCCTCACCGAAGATTTTGGCAAACACAATATTACTTATATAGCTTTTGAGTAGGCTCATCTACTTAACCTTTACAGAATGGCTTTTTAACACTTGGCTCAGTCATACCAATGTTAGAAAACTTAGATCTGATCATGCATAGTAGAATAAAAATTAATTTTTAAATGTATCATGTTTTTCAGAATAAGTGATTTACAAAATGAAGAATAAATGGAAGAATACATGTCAATGAAATCTTATTTTAGTCTTGGGTCACCCGCCATTAAATCCTCCACGTTTTGGATGCCAAGTATGTCCACCTGAAACCACTTTAATCCAAGAGCATCTCGAGAAAAAAAGAAAGTTTTCTAAAAAATTTCTAACTAAATCTAAATTCACATATACTAATTCAAGATTTATGGTCCTATTTATAGACCACCATATGGAAACCCTATGTGCCATTGGGCCGGGTTTAATGTTCTAACAAAAAACCTAATCCAATTACTTCTCTTTAAAAGTGGTTTCTTATTGGATGGAACTTTTTGAGTTCACAATTGAATTGGCAACGAGAATAATCAATTATTAATTCTCGTAAACCACAAGTCACATCTAGCAATATGTTATGATTACCGTATTTAATGTGAAACATGTATGGTGAAACTTTTATTAGGATATCATGTTGTACAGTCCCTCTATCATCCTATATCTCAACAAGATATGAGATATTGGATAGTATATCAAATCTCTTAATCTCATTATATGACCAAATCAATCTTGATTAATATGACACAACCTTGTGGAATACACATTCTATCGTCATATTACTTCGATCAAGGATTTATCGTCAAGTGATTATTGGATTGCATAGGATATCACCCCGAAGTGATCAATTCCATGTCTAATACATACATACCTCATGCACCACTGAACTAGGCACGTAGATACGTATAATTGTCCTTGATTAGAACAACCATATAGTATTGCTGATAACCTAATCCACTAATACATAGATAACTATGTCATCTCAGGTCTAAGGACTAGCTACACATCCGTAGTTAACACTGAATCATTGACTCGTGAGATAAAACCCATGTGATTCAATGTTAATAGTCCCATTCAGTAAACTCGTTCCTATAACGAGTACCTACTCATCTTCCTTCCATATCTCATATAGAATGGCACAAGAATCACCAGCCTTATCTTTCAGTATCTCATACTGAACAAAGAGGAAGATGATGTACTGGCCTTTACGAATTGTTACCATACAGGTTAGGAAGTTTATGGCCATGAACTTGTTTATACCATAACGAACCATGTGTTGTATCAAATTTTTTTACTAATCAGAAAATGTGTTTGATGAAAAACATATCTTAGAATGAAAAATTATTTATGTTTTTCTCCTATTTAAAAATAAGTTTTCTATATTTTGAAACATACATAAAAGGTTTTGGCGCAAATATTTAAATGTTTGAAAAATCTCAAGTTCATGCATCATGTTTCGAAACCTATGTTCTATGTTTCGAAACATTGTTCAACCATGTATTTATACATGTTTCGAAACTCATTTGAATAGGTTTCAAATGTTTTCTAAGTGTGCATGTTGTATTTTGAAACGTTTATGAGATTTAAGCATATGTTTCGAAACCTACATGGTATATTTCAAAACCTCTAACAATTCTATCAGTAGAGCATTTAAAAATCGAGATGCTTTTGCTTTACATTTTTATTTTTATCTAAAACCTTCTCAAATCATTTTTTAAGTTAATCTCCATGCTCTACAAATTCAAATTCAAATTTGAAGTGGAGATCTTTAAACAAATCATAGTGCCCACAGGATTCTGTCTCCCACTCAATTCTGTCTCTAAGTGCAAGTCCAGTTAGAAAGGTTAGATGTTTCGAAACATGTGGTATATGTTTCGAAATCTTAGTGTAAATTTGCGTTGTTTTGAAACTAATAAGCTATGTTTCGAAACATTACTTTAGATCTTGTCTCTAATGGTTATAAACGATCAAATTTCTATCTCTCGATATAAATAGCAGGTATGTGAAGACAAGAAAAACATAAACAAGCACATACATGAGAAAACACACAAGAGACACATACACAAGTACAAGTCGTGAATTGAAAGAAGTTTTTGAGCATTCATAGAAGATCCATATACAATCCTTGTTTGTGCATTGTGGAGTGCAAAGGAGAAGCAAGTGGAAAGCAAAAAGTTATCATCTCGTTTAGCTCTCCTCACCTCTAGCTCATTTAAGAGGTTTGTATAACCATTGGTAAGGCATTTTATTGCTATCAAATTTTTTGAGTTGTAAAGATAAAACTTTTTCTTATTACTTGTTATAAGGTTTGGGTTGAGCCTCAAAACTCAATGTGTCAAAGGTTTAAGTTGAGCCTTAAAACTCATTGTGTACAAGGTTTTAGGGTGAACCGTGGTAAAACCCTTGTAGTTCTTTCACTAGTGGAAGTGATTGGGTTTGAAAATCCTTCAAGTAGGAAGACTCAAAGGTAGTGGACTAAGCGGGATGCCGAACCACAATAAATCTCGTGTGCACTCAATTTATTAGCTTGCTTGCTTATTACTCATTGCTCAAGTTTTCAAAAGAATTATTTTCAGAAGTTAAAACAAATTTTCTTTGAAGCATAAGTATATATAAACATATCTTGATCTCAAGCATCTTTGGCATACTCTTTCTTAAAGAAATTATCTTCGCCAAAATAATTACTTTGAAATACTAATTAAAAGTTTCGAAACAAGTTAAAACAAAAAGGTATATTTCGAAACATATATAGTAGGTTTCGAAACTTGCTCAACAAAAAGGTTTATTTCAAAACATACATCTTCATATTTCGAAATATAGTTGCAACACCCCGCATTCCAGGGCGTCAATATATGCTAGGATTTTTTTTTTTTTTTTTACATATATCAAACATAAATCAAAGATAAATCCTCAACATAACCTTTATAAATTAACACTCCCAAACATAGCGAAGGAATGATACACTTTAAACATAAGCGGAAGCAAGATCAGAACTTGTAAAAACCTCGGAAACATAACTTATATGGGTGCATACACATCGTTCACCCAACATAATATTACAAATACTATTAAAACCTAAAAAATACAGCCGAATGAAATAGATGGTCCTAGTCCCACATGGGACCCACAAAATTTCCATCACGATCATCCATCGATCACTTTCTTGCCCTTCCGGCTGCTTGCCTCACTTGGAACGTGGAATATTCCAAGGACATAATCCAACATTAGAAGATTAAATCTTCTAAGTGAGGGTTATATAAGCATGAATGAATGAATGATGCATGGACATTTATAAACAGATACCCTAGTGTAACTTCCCTAGCCCACCAGCCCGGCATGGAACCCTAGGCAGAATCCTGACTCTCTACAGGATAAGTCTAACGCTGTCCCATCAATTGGCCTTGGAGAATTATGACTACACTCTTAGGGTGACATCTCAATCCCATGCACGAGTTTTAATATGACAATAATATTGTGTCATGCATACATCACGACTTCCAATGCAACAGTATATGAATAAATATAATGAAAATGATCATAACATACGTAAATATCATGCATAGAAAGGTAATCATATCGTATATGGGTTATAGAGACAAAACCACTCACCTTTCACAAAGTTTGGGTTACCTCAAAAAGCGTGCACCTACCTCGATTTTCATGCCAAACTTCAAAATCTGCGCCAATTGTTTCACCTCAAGTCCCAAGGCACCCTAGGAAAGATATTTATTTAAATAATCAATAAAACCTATTTTTCCTTAATTTTCTTATCATTTTCTCAATTTTTTTGTCTAATAATTAAAAATAAATACCTACATCAATTTTTCTACAAATCTTTTTCTATGATAAATCCAAAAATATTTTTCTAAGCATTTAAAAAAAAAATTGTAGAAAAATACAAGGCTGCACGCGCCAGCGCGTGGTAGGGCGAGTGAGACTGACGCATGAAGCCCACGCACCAGTTATCTTCTCCGGCGCCAGTTAACCGGCAAATTGAGATTTTTGCATCTCGTTAAACTATAGGCTGACTTGATCCTAAGGGTACCTGAGATGGCTCGAAAGGAGGTCAAGAAAAGGCTCAATCGGAGGCTCGAAGTGTCAGTTAGACCGTCCTCCTAGGGCTCCGGCGAGGCTTCGGATCTCACTCGCTCTTACTCCGTTGCTCACCAAACTCTCCAGAAATGATCTACTACTCTTGGGAAACAAAAGTCCTCTATCCTTAGCTCTCAATTCGTTCAAAAATGCCTTCAATTTGAGCTTCCAACTTCTAAAAATTTTGACTTCTTCGAGCTCTATTTGTAGGCAAAAATCGAGCCTTAAAACGATAACTCTCGCTTCAACCAAAGCCACTAGTGTAACACCCCGCTTTTCTCTTACAGAGCGTGTCACTATGCAGGGGCCCAAAATATACATAAATTATTTTTCTTTCTTTCTCGGTACATAACTTAAACCTTAAGTACCGAATTCCAAACAAGACCCCCAGCAAATCATTCACAATATGCGAAAGCTATAATCGAAACCTAATATGGTACATATCTGAATTCACCTTATATTATATCATAAAGAATCTGTACCATATATTACATCATATTCTCAAATATAAAGTACATGGAGATTCCATAAAAATTCTAACAAGATTAATCATTAATAAAGTATAAGCTAAAACATATCTGAATCAGCTCGCTGAATCCATCGGCCACGCCATCACGTGCCGTCTCACCTCAACCTGCTCCCTACCTAAGCCGCAAGTCTAAACTGGAACGTCGACTGTTCCAGAGGCATAACCCATTAGAAGATGGAACTTCTAGTGAGGGTCCAAAATATATATATACAAATGCATGATGCATAACATGATCAACATGTGCCCTTAATGTAACTTCTCAGGCCCACCAGCCAGGCACGAAATCCTAGGCAAATCCCAAGCCTTTGCAGGATAAGCCTAACGTTATTCCATCATGTCATGTAACTATCACGACTTTTCATGCAATGTGACAAAATGAATATTGCATTCATAACAACATGCATATATAACAAACATATCATGAATATAAATTCTTATGAGAAAACCACTCACAAAAACCATAGTTAGGATATGAAAACTCACCTTTTCCCAAACCTTAACAAAAATGCATCAAACTTACCAGAAATGATCTACATCTCATGGGCTTCAAAAGCCCCTTATTTTGGAACGCCAATTCGTTCGATAAGGCCCTCGATTTGAGCTTCAAAGCTCTAAAAATCTTGGCCACTATGAACGCCTATTTATAGGCAAATCTGATGCTTCAAAAGCCCTTGCTCAGCCAAGTCATGGCCCTTAGAGCATCTACCTCACTCGATCGCGCGACCATTTTCGGTCGCTTTTTCTTGCTTTTATGGCAACCCAATGGCCATTGTCGGATCCTCCTTTACAAAAGATGCTCACCCGACCATACCTCGTGCAATCCCGTGGCCCATTTTGGCCATGGCTGTAACACCCTGCTTTTTCTCTTACCGAGCGTGTCACTATGCTAGGGCCCAAAATATACATAATTTATTTTTTTCTTTCTTTCTCGGTACATAACTTAAACCATAAGTGCCGAGTTCCAAACAAAACTCCCCAGCAAATCATTAAAAATGCGGAAGCGATAATCAAAACCTGATATGGTACATAATCAAATCACTTTATTTATAACATAAGAATCCGTACCATAGTTAACATCATATCCTCAATATTGAAATACATAAATACATGGAGATTCCATAATACTCTAACAAGGTTAATCATCAATAAAGCATCAGCTAAAACATATCCGACTTAGCTCGCTGAATCCATCGGCCACGCCATCACGTGCTATCATATCTCAACCTACTCCATGCCTGAGCTACAAGTCTAAACTGGAACGTGGAATGTTCTAGGGGCATAACCCATTAGAAGATGAAACTTCTAGTGAGGGTCCAAAACATATATATACGAATGCATGATGCAATAACATGAATAACATTTGCTCTTAATGTAACTTCTCAAGCCCATCAGCCCGGCACGAAATCCTAGATATGCGTGTTCGACCTCGATTTTCGTGCCAACTCTCAAAAGTTGCACCAATCACATCATCTCGATTACCTCAATCATAAAATAATATTTAATCACTAAATATCCTCAATATTCGATTTATTTCATTTTCCCTTCATTTTCTTTCCTTTTTCCTTTCCGAAAATTCCAATAAATACCTCGGGACTATT
The DNA here is from genome assembly GCF_014633365.1 of Diospyros lotus. NCBI lineage: Eukaryota > Viridiplantae > Streptophyta > Magnoliopsida > Ericales > Ebenaceae > Diospyros > Diospyros lotus. The sequence goes on along the minus strand of NC_068343.1, from coordinate 31,390,045 downwards.
TTATCAAATCTAATTTCACCACAATTCATTATAGGTTATGAAATTCAAGGGAAAAAATACTGGACTTACCCAGATATTGCATTTTCACGTAAAACGAGGCTCTTTGGTGCGAAAACTAAGACAACAAGAATCCCAAATCCCAATCTTTTTGCACAAACCTCCATAAAATAATTTTTTAGAATTTTCCATGATTTTTCCCATTTTTTTCCAGCATAACACATGCCCGCACGCGCCACAATATGCTAGCGCGAGTGGGCGCACGTGGAAGGGAGCGCGTGACTGGCACACGCCGGTGGTCTTCTCCGGCGACGGCCGTACCGGCGATCTGAGATATCCATACCATCATAAATCCCTCTTCCAGTCGATCCTCATGGCCAATTTTGAGCCTCAAAGGAGCACTAGAAGACCTCCCATCGGGGCCTCGAACGTTCGGCCAAGGCGTCCGCCCCAAACTCCGGCGACCTCTCAAATCCTCTTCAAACCTCAACCAAAATGGTTGAAATTCTCCAGAAATCATCTTCAAGTCATGAGCAACAAAAGCCCTATGGTTTTGGTTTCCAATTCGTGCAAAAATGGGAGCAATTTGAAGCTCCAACTTCCCCATTTTTGACCATCTCAAAACCCCTATTTATAGGCTAAATCGAACACCCAAATGCCCTTAGATGCTTTACCCGACCCCTTAGGAGTTCCTACCTCCCCTAGATCGACCTTAAAACACCCTCATTCGACCACCAATCCAAGTTGCAGGCGCGCAACCAACTAACCAAACTTTCGGTTTATTTTTTTCGATTTCCAGCCATCACGATGGCTTTTGTCAGATCCTCCTTTGCAAAAGCTGCTCCCCTGACTATTCCTCGTGCAACCTTGTGGCCAAAATCGGCCATGGCCGACCGGCCATGTGCTGGTCAGATTTGCCCATGCTGTCATTTTTGCGTTTTTGCACTTTGGCCCCTCCAAGTTTTGGTTATTATCACTTTAGCCCATTTTACTTAACCCCTCCACTTTTCAATATTGCATTTAGGACCCTCAAGTCCTAAAATATCATTTTAACCCCCGAAGATTTCAAAACAACCTCGTTTCGGCCCCTCTCTAGCAATTTTTAAAAATTACACTTAGGTTCGAATCTTCGTTTTGGCCACAAACCCTCTCGTTTCTTCCTGAAACTTCTTAAGAGTTGTTCCTCATGAAAAACCAAAGCCCCCTCAAGCTTCCGTTGACTTCCGCGAAGTCGTCTATAACAATTCAGTATTGCAGCCTAATTGGCAACTGCATTTTAGTTGTACCGAAAATTGTTCCCGATCCGATTTTTTTCGATACTATAAATCATATCTCGGGGTGCTCGTTAATGCCACGTCATTTTATTTTGGCATCTCGGCTCCATGGCACTCCCGATAGTCGATTTAGTCATTCATACGGTAATAAATTACCTTTATACCCTCAATTTATCCTCAAATTTCATTTTTGCCCCAAGATAAATTACTCTTGAGTCCTTTAAAATTTCTCGGGTATTACATTCACCCCTCCTTAAAGAAATTTCGTCCTCGAAATTTTCATCAGACCGCTAAGGTAACTAAGACATAACATAGTTCATTACCTGAATACCTCAAATCAAACATCAATTTGATCCTTGACAAACACCTCGATTTACGTTCCTTACACGTTTAATGCTTACAAGCATACCGTGTCATTCACATAATTTCCTGTTGTGGCTCCTTTCAGACGACCACACATCTTTCAATCATTTTAGGCATGCACATTCTACCCCGAAACTTTTGAAAATGCCTTCTCACATTTCAAAAATCATAAACCTTGGGCTGGCCATATCATCATTCCATAGACAAGTACACTTGTCAACCACACATGCCTTCTGTATCTCGTTCACCAAATCCAGCTAAGCGACCAGGCTAGCCATAAAAATAGACGATCCCTTCGGCACTACCATCATAGTCGGCAGGCCAACAAGCCTCCAACTTCATTTGACACTCACAGCTATCCACCAGGTCCTATGTTGGACACTTCTCTACCACTCGCCCAGTGATACGAAGTAGTGCAGTTGTAGTTCTTAAAGAACTCCATCAACCGTCGCTACCTCTCGTTCAGCTCCTTCTGCGAGAACTCATACCTCAGGCTCCTCGTTGTTCGTGAGCACATCAAAATGTCCCATCATTCCATTTCGGCAGTGTCTCTATAACTTCGAGAGCACATACCACATTTGCCAACTCTAAGTCATATATCGGGTAGTCCTTTCTGTGCCTTGGCGTGATCCACACGCTATCATTCGGTCATGTTGCACTAATCATGCAACCCGATCCTTTAAGCTATCATAAACTCTTACTGCACCCGACAGGTTATTCTTATTAGACTCTTCTCATGAGTCATATTGTGGACATAATTATTCCAGAGTGTTCCATCACTGCCTTCTGACAATAGCTTGCCAAAACATCTTATTTTGAAACATCTTAGCACTCTATTTCGAAATCTGGTTCGCAAAAATTTCATTTCGAGCCCTACGTTGTTTCATGTTTCGAAATATAGGGTCGGGACTATAATTACCCGAAAAGCCCCGAACTAGACTTTCGTGCATCCAGCTAATTTTTTTCTTCTTGCCAAAATCTCCGGAATAATAAAACACTTATTTCCCATAAAGAAAAGAAAATATCCCTTTTTTTTATTTCTTCTTTCTTCTTTCTTCTTCTTCTTCCTTCCTTCGCCGACACTACGCGTGAACAGCCACCGGCTGCCGCCGCCTTCCAGCATCGCTGCCACCCCCGACGACCACCGCTGCTCCCTCTACAATCGCCGTCGGCGCCTGCTCTGCCATCGGCTGCGAGCCACCATGGGGCTTCTCCGCGCCCCTAGTCGCCGATCGCCATCTTCGAAGGCCCAATCAGCCCTCCATCGGCTAGATCCAGCACGCCGCCGCCGGCAATCGCCCAGCTTCCCTCGGCCGTCACCGCGCCATCATCGTCCTTGCTGCTGCCATTGCTGCCAGATCCAGGTTGATCCAACCCGACCCGACTCGATCCGCTTCAGGTTTGACCCATCCTTGATCCGACCCATTAGATCTGACCCATATTTGTTTTGACCCATCCATTTAGATCCGACCCATATCTGATTTGTTTAGATTTAGCCAGATCCAGATCTATCATGCTAAGGCGTAACATACCAAGACCCCGTCGCTCGGTGTGGTGCTTACATAGTGTTGCATTCCCAATGCCATCCACGGTGTTTCTTTACCCTATACTTCAACCATGAGGAATGAGCTGTTGACTTTTCTGCCATCCACAGAGTCTTTGGTGTCAGCAATGCCTCCTTCCTTCTGTACTGATTTCCGGCAAGGCATCAATCAGAGGCAGTTGTCTCACTTACGATTGAAGCTTTAGCTCATCTTCAAGATCCCATCTATGGCTGTGTATCTCACATTCTTGCCCTTCAGCAGCAGGTTAGGGAGTTGCAAGCTTATCGAGCTTATTTGTAAGATTCACTATTCGCATATTATTCTTCATATCCTCAACCTATTCCTCAACCTGATCAAAACTCGAGCTGAAATTTCGATCTTCCTATCATCCTAGAGGATGTCCTACATCCTAGTTCCTTAGAGGCTACTTTTCCACCTTACCCTGGTGAAGCCAGCAGTAGCCAGATGCCACCCCCAGATGACATTGATGAGTTGGGACCTGTCGTGTTTGGCAACCGTCGTCCTCACTGAGCATTGGCATCATCCTCAATTTTATTTTTCCTTTAAGTAATTGTACGGCTTGATTTCCTGTAACTGTTTGAACATATGGAATGAATATTATGCTTTGGCAGTTTTAACATTTCATTCCCCTATTTTACCCTCGATTGTATATTGATCATAAGATATCTCAACCTCTTGCAACTGTTTTAATAATTCATCACATCGAGATAAAAACATCGGCTCTTAATCATCACCTGACAATTCACATCCTTAATCAAGTCACACTTAGCTAAGCATCCAATAAGCTCAAGCTATCATTGGCAATTTCATCATTAAGGAACAATCCCGTTAAATCTCCCGAGAATATATCCTGGTTATTTTTCATTTTTCTTACAGCTTTTCACTGACCGCAAGTGCCTATACCTCATAACAATAGGCTCATCATTTTCATAACTTGCTGACATCATTTTAATGGTCGTCCAGCTATATATCTCTCGATTTGCCTACTGGCTACCTAGACCAGTCGTCTAATCATACGAGAGTTTCAATCTCCAAAATCGAAAATCTCAGATCCTCAATTAATTTGGGCCTGCAGCTTCTTCTACTACGACCCGTCATCTTTGCACATCTGTCATCATCTTGATTCTCTTAATCACGTCAAAGATTCGCACAATTTTCAAGACATCAATCCACAGCTATGCTACCGACTAGAGCAGGCAGGTACTTACATTACCCACGGTACTCCAATCCTCACTAGACTTCTTTCTGAAACTCTAAAGTTCCATCAAGACTCCTTAGATCCTCAATCAATTCTTTCAAAGAAATTCCTCAAAAATCTCATATCGATTAATCCTCGAAGATCTTGAATCAGATCACGATATCTAGTTCTAATGATCTTCCAAGAACTCGATTTCCTTTGCCATCATGGCTCTCAATCTACCATTCATCATGGTGCTTTTAAGCTCTCCTCGTCGGGTCTGACTACCGATAACTTTACCTGATTCTGCGGGTTCATTTGGCACACTGAAATGTAGTCACAACCTCTATTGACTAGGCTTCCTTATAATTCCTTTACGATCGATACGACCATCAAACACCTCTTTCCTTTATAGTGTCCGAACTCTACTTTGAGTCAAGACTACCATTTTAGAACTCATCGGTCAAGCCTTTGGACCGGTCATGCTCCACTACCTGAAATCTCATATCGAGAATTCACTGACTCTCACATTTCGTTCTTTAAATCCAGTTAACTATTGGCACCCGACCATTAAATTAGTTCTTCGTAGGCACTACTCTTTCCGTTAGCCAGCACACAACTGTCATTATCACCCCCATCATATGGTAGGCTTACTCCTACATCATACGTCGACCCTCACACGGGTACATCTCGGGTGAAAACCGCACGGTCTTGTCATAGTCCTCTAAGAACTATCATTCGTTGTTGTTACCCTGAGTCTAACTCCTTCTGTAAGAACCTTCATTCTAGGCCCTCATCATGACCTGGTGATTCCATCACCTCATAGGTAGTGCCTACATGGCTTACGAGCATGCATCTTTCCTTTCCATTTCATACGTCAGGTAGCTTTCCCTTTGAGCCACCCAACACGACTATCCCATGATCCTATTGTCATACTAGACACCGAGGTATTCTATCCCTCGAGTCTCACACTGTTCGTCATGTCACCTACTCCCAAGATGACCACGAACCCCAATGCAATTCCTTAAATAGGACACATAGTCCATATTCAATCCATCTCATTTCGGTTCACGAGGCTTCCAGCCTCTATCAATCACAGCTAGTGGCACACCTCGCATTTTAGACCATTGGGACTTAGATCTCCCTCACAAGGTATAGACCCTACTAGGCTGCCCTATATCTTCAGCATCTGATCGTCTCCTCGGTAGTTCACTAAGCAACTTAGACCTTGGGTCCCTGACCCATACCGCGAGACAGCCAACTAGCTTCCCCTGTACGTTGATCATAAGCTCATCACAAGTCTTCTGCCTTGGTCCCTAGATCCAAATCTGTCACTGCGAACACCGACCAATAGTGTCGTCACGCTGCTAGGGTTTCCTATCCCGTCTTTGCGAGTCACATCAATTGCACCACTTTCAGCTCATCAATTGACGTACTCACGCGCCATTATTTGGCCATCTTTGGCCTCTCGTTCATCCCAATCTGTGGGATCCCATATCTTATTTTTGAGATACCAAATGATCCTCGAAAATCTTATCCTTCGATCCTAATTCATCAGCTAAGCCTTGTCACATCGGACTAATCATCACTAATCCGATCATCTTTGATAACCGCAATTATCTCATCTCTCATTGCAAGGATTTTGACTAATGAAATCATCAGTCTCTAAATCTCTCGGATCCATAATTACGGTTACCGAGTCAACCTTACACTCGAATCATTTCATCGGATCCTTATTTCAATAATTAGATCATTCCACTTGAACTAGCTTCTATCAGGCATTTTACTATTCATTGAGAATAGTAGTCGTTTACTAAAATAGTGTCTGCTCGTGAATAGTATACCAGGTAAGTTCCTAAGAAAGAGAGGTGGATCACAAACGGACACACTTAAGTACCAAGTCTTTCCTTAGCCAGAACTTTCCTAGACATGCATTTCCACTACAACACACTTATTCAGTAACCATCAATACCCAAATCTTACAGTGGTTTTACTTATCTAGTCACACGCGACCTTTTCCTTAGGTACGCCCTAATATCAACTATATCAGAACCACTTAAGACTTCCAATCGGATTTCTTTTCCCAAAAAAATCCGCTTTGATACCAACTGTAACACCCCGTTTTTCTCTTACCGAGCGTGTCACTATGCTGGGGCCCAAAATATACATAAATTATTATTTTTCTTTCTTTCTCGGTACATAACTTAACCCTAAGTACCGAATTCCAAACAAAACCCCCGGCAAATCATAAAAAAAATGCATAAGCGATAATCGAAACCTGATATAGTACATAATCAAATCACTTTATTTATAACATAAGAATCCGTACCATAGTCAACATCATATCCTCAATATTGAAATACACAAATACATGGAGATTCCATAATACTCTAACAAGGCTAATCATCAATAAAGCATCAGGTAAAACATATCTGAGTCAGCTCACTAAATCCATCGGCCACGCCATCACGTGCTATCATATCTCAACCTGCTCCTTGCCTAAGCTGCAAGTCTAAATTGGAACGTGGAATGTTCCAGGGGCATAACCCATTAGAAGATGAAACTTCTAGTGAGGGTCCAAAACATATATATACGAATGCATGATGCAATAACATGAACAACATTTGCCCTTAATGTAACTTCGCAGACCCACCAGCCCGGCACTAAATCCTAGGCAAATCCCGAACCTTTGTAGGATAAACCTAACGTTATTCCATCATTGCACTAGGGGAATTATGGCTACACTATGGGGGCGACATCTCATTCTCATGCACAAATATCAATGTGACAATAATATCGTGCCATGCAATTATCACGACTTTCCATGCAATATGACAAAATGAATCATATCTTTCGTAAATATTATGCATATATAAGCAATCATATCTTTCATAAATATCATATATAATAAACAATCATATCATGTAGGATAGGAAAAATCACCTTTGCCCAAAGATTTAAGATACCTCGAAAAGCATGCATCGCCTCGATATGCGTGTCCGACCTCGATTTTCGTGCTAACTCTCAAAAGTTGCACCAATCACATCATCTCGATTAACTCAATCATAAAATAATATTTAATCATTAAAATCCTCAATATTCCATTTATTTCATTTTTCCTTCATTTTCTTTCCTTTTTCCTTTCTGAAAATTCCAATAAATACCTCGGGACTATTTTCTCAAATCTAATTTCACCACAATTCATTATAGGTTATGAAATTCAAGGGAAAAAATACTGGACTAACTCGGATATTGTGTTTTCAAGCAAAACGAGGCTCTTTGGTGCGGAAACCGAGATATCGGGAATCCCAAATCCCAATCTTTTTGCACAAACCTCCATAAAATAATTTTTTAGAATTTTCCATGATTTTTCCCAATTTTTCCTACATAACACATGCCCGCACGTGCCATAACATGCTAGGACGAGTGGGCGCGCGTGGAAGGGAGCCCGTGACCGGCACACGCTGGTGGTCTTCTCCGGCGACGATTATGCCGGTGATCTGAGATATCCATGCCATCATGAAGCCCTCTTCCAATCGATCCTCATGGCCAAGTTTGAGCCTCAAAGGAGCACCGGAAGACCTCCCATCGGGGCCTTGAACGTTCGGCCAAGGCGTCCGCCCCAAACTTCGACGACCTCTCAAATCCTCTTCAAACCTCAACCAAAATGGCTGAAATTCTCCAGAAATCATCTTCAAGCCATGGGCAACAAAAGCCCTATGGTTTTGGTTTCCAATTCGTTCAAAAACGGGAGCAATTTGAAGCTCCAACTTCCTCATTTTCAGTAATCTTGAAACCCCTATTTATAGGCTAAATCGGACACCCAAATGCCCTTAGATGCTTTACCCAACCCCTTAGGAGTTCCTACCACCCCTAGATCGACCTTAAAACACCCTCATTCGACCACCAATCCAAGTTGCAGGCGCGCAACCAACCAACTGAACTATCAGTCGATTTTTTTCGATTTCCAGCCATCACGATGGCTTTTGTCAGATCCTCCTTTGCAAAAGCTGCTCCCCTGACTATTCCTCGTGCAACCCTGTGGCCAAAATCGGCCATGGCCGACCAGCCATGTGCTGGTCAGATTTGCCCGTGCTGCCGTTTTTGTGTTTTTGCACTTTGGCCCCTCCAAGTTTTGGTTATTATCACTTTAGCCCATTTTACTTAACTCCTCCACTTTCCAATATTGCATTTAGGATCCTCAAGTCCTAAAACATCATTTTGACCCCCGAAGATTTCAAAACAACCTCGTTTCGGCCCCCCTCTAGCAATTTCTAAAAATTACACTTAGGCCTGAATCTTCGTTTTGGCCACAAACCCTCTCGTTTCTTTCTGAAACTTCTTAAGGGTTGTTCCTCATGAAAAACCAAAGCTCCCTCAAGCTTCCGTTGACTTCCAGGAAGTCATCTATAATAATTCGGTATTACAGCCTAATTGGCAGCTGCATTTTAGCTGTACCAAAAATTATTCCCGATCCGATTTCTTTCTATGCTATAAATCATATCTCGGGGTGCTCGTTAATTCCATGTCATTTTATTTTGGCACCTCAGCTCCAGGGCACTCCCGACAATCGATTTAGTCATTCACACGGTAATAAATTACCCTTATACCCTCAATTTATCCTTAAATTTTATTTTTGCCCCAAGATAAATTACCCTTGAGTCCTTTAGAATTCCTCGGGTATTACAATGGCCGACCGGCCATGTGCTGGTCATTGGCCAACTTTTAGCTTTTTGCATTTTGACCCCCTAACTTTTGGCCTTTACCTTTTTGGCCTTTTTTAATTAGCCCCTGAACTTTTCAATATTTCATTCAAGACCCTCAAGTCCCAAAACATCAATTTGACCCCCGAAGATTCCAAGAAATTATCATTTCGACCTCCCTCTAGCAATTTTAGAAAACTGCACTTAGGCCTTAATCTTTGTTTCGGCCCTAAACCTTTTCGTTTCTTCTTGAAACCACTGAAGGGTTATTCTTTATGAAAAACCGAAGGCCCCTCAAGCTTCTGTTGACTTCCTAGAAGTCGTCTATAATAATTCGATATTGCAGCCTAATTGGTAGCTACATTTTAGCTGTATCGAAAATTGTTCCCGATCTCATTTCTTTCGATGCTATAAATCATGCCTCTAAATACTCATCATGGCCATATCATTTTCCTTTGGTATCTTGGCTTCAAGGCACTCCCTGTAGTTAATTCGATCAATTTTTCAGGTTATTTAGATACCAACCTTCCCTGAAAATTCGTTTTTATAATAAAACACTTATTTTTAAATAATCCAATTTTCTTGGGTATTACAACTAGTGTCTCCCCAAACCTTAAATCCATCCAAAACCCACCGAAAGCAACTCAAAAGCTCGCTTTAAACAACCAATTTTCTGGCCACTTTCGGCAGAAAAGTTTGCCCATTTTTAGCTATTCCAAGGCTGATTGACAGCTAAGAATGTTTCTAGGGCCTTGCCCCGAGGTCCCTTACCACTTTCTTGGGCCTCCCATGGCCGAATTCGGTGATGGGATGGAGCTTGGTCGGCCATGGCCTCCAAGCTCTTTTAAAAATTATACTTTCACCCCCCCTCTCACTCTTAAATTGCATTTTGCCTCTTTTCACAAGGTCCCTGGGTTTTCCAACGTTACTGTTGAGACCCATACGTTCCAAATTTCTAACACAAATTGTCTCTGATCTGATTTCTATTGATGCTAAAAATCATTTCTCGAGATGCTCGTTAGAGACATTCCTATTTCCTCAGACATTTAATCTTTAGGGTGCTCCCTTTGGCTGATTCGGTATATTTTTTGGGCTTTTTCAAATACCAATTTTTCCCAAATTTCTATTCTTCCTTTAAAATAATAACCCAAAGTTCTTGGGTATTACATTCTCCCCCCCCCCCCCCTTTAAAGAAATTTTGTCCTCGAAATTTTTGCATTTTTTCCTACTAAAACACCAATATCTGGCCAACAACTCGCAAGAGCGACGGCTTTCATTTTCGTAAAACACATCAATCTGCACTATTTACACAAACATTGCCTGTCGGGCATATTGTGTTTTTTACAAAATATCTCGTTGTAGCTCTTTACCATTGGTCACATACATCAAGAATAGTCTATATTTTCTCAAACGTAAATGTGCTATTCATAATCAATATTTTTGGTAACATTTCTTAGAAAGCCACATAAATTTGCTACTCTCATTCTATTTCCTCAAACAACTGGGGATATTTTTCCCTAATTGTATCATCGAGCTCCCACATAGCTTCTTCCTCAGTGTGATTCCTCCATTGAATCTTTACCAACGAGATGATTTTATTCCTCAAAGCTTAGTCACGATGATCTAAGATCCGTTCAGGTGACTCTAGATAAGTCAAAACGTCTCTTAGCTCGATTACTTCCACTTGAATTTCTTGGGTCGGGTCTGGTATATCCCTTCGAAGCTGAGCTATGTGAAAAACATTGTGGATGTTGGATAGGCTAAGAGGAAGTTCTAGTCGATAAGCCAATGGTCCAACTCGCCCTTTGACCAGATAGGGTCCTATAAATTGGAGTCTCAACTTACCTTTCTTCTTTCCCCGCGTTGCCGAATGATGCGGTGATACCTTTAGATACATATGATCTCCCACTTCAAATTCCAAATCCCGTCTCTTTTTATTCGCATAAGACTTTTGTCGACTTTATGCAGTTCGAATTCTCTTTTGAATCTTCCGGATCTTTTCCGAAGTTTGCTGTACCAGCTCGGGTCCCAATATTTGTCTCCCTCCTACCTTGATCCAATAGATATGCGATCGACATTTTCTTCCATACAGAGCCTCATAGGGTGTCATTCCTATACTGCTGTGGTAACTGTTGTTATAAGCGAACTCTACTAAGGGTAGATGCTCTTCCCAATTACCCTCAAAATCCAAGGCACATGATCTTAGCATATCTTCTAACGTTTGAATGGTCCTTTCAAATTGTCCATCGGTCTGCGGGTGATAAGCTCTACTAAGATTCAATTGTGTTCCCATGCACTCCTACAAGCTTCCCCAAAATCTTGAGGTAAACCTCGGATCCCGATCAAAGACTATGCTTAACGGTGTGCCATGAAGTCTAATTATCTCTCCAATATACTACTCCGCAAACTTTCGGATTGGCCTATCCATCCGTGTAGGTAAGAAGTGTGCCGACTTCGTTAGCCTATCTACGATAACCAAAATCGCATCGTTGCCTCTCTGACCCCTAGGAAAACCTGTCATAAAATCCATCGTGACATGCTCCCATTTCCATTCTGGGATATTTAATGATCTCACGAGTCCAGTTGATTTCTGGTGCTCGATCTATACTCTTTAGCACGTGTCGCACTGCGCTACTTTCCTTGCCACACTTGTCTTCATTCCCGACCACCAATAGACCTCTCGGAGATCTCTATACATTTTTGTGGCTCCCAGGTGTACTGTATAACGAGTTCTGTAGGCTTCATTCAAAATTCTTTGCCTCGAGTCTTTCAGGTTTGGCACGTAGATCCTTCCCTGAGATCTTAGTATGCCATCATGCATTTCAAAATCAAATCTCTTAGGCTGGCCATGCTCGTCCACCTATAAATGTATTCGCTTATCATCCACATATGCCTCCCGTATTTCGTTCACCAAATTTAGCTAAACTGTCATGCCAGCAATAAGGACGGACGATTCCTTCGACACTACACTCACCGTTAGATGGCTAAAAGCCTCCAACATCTACCACTCACGAGCCATCATCCTAGCCATAGAAATAGGCATATTCCTACTCAGTGCGTCAACCACCACATTGGCACACCCCGGGTGATATCGTATGGTGCAGTCGTAGTCCTTCAAAAACTCCATCCACCGTCGTTGTCTAAGATTCAACTCCTTTTGTGAGAACACATACTTCAGACTCTTGTGGTCTGTGAACACCTCAAAGGTTTCACCATGCAAGTAGTGTCTCCATAGCTTCAGATCATATATCATGGCCACCAGTTCCAGATCATGCGTCGGGTAGTTGACTTCGTGCCTCTTTAACTGTCATGATTCATATGTGATCACTCGGCCATGTTGCATTAACATGCAACCTAGACCTATCTTAGAGGCATCCGTATACACAACGAATCCTCCTGGCCCACCTGGCATTGATAAAACAAGTGCTGTGGTTAATCGATCTTTAAGCTCTTGGAAATTTTCTTGCATTTGGCAATTCATTCGAACTTGACCTCTTTTCGTATGAGTTTCATTATAGATGCGGCTATTTTTGAAAATCCCTTCGCGAATCTACGATAGTAGCTCACCAGTCCCAAAAAGCTTCATACCTCTATCACATTCGTTGGCTGCTTCCATCCCCGAATAGCCTCAATTTTTGTCGGATCCATCGAGATTCCTTCGGCAAAGATCACGTGTCCAAGAAAGGCAACTTGGGGTAGGTAGAACTCGCACTTTGAGAACTTGGCATACAACTGATGTTTCCTGAGAGTTCCTAGCACCGCCCTTAAGTGCTCTTCATGATCGCTCTCATTCGAGGAATATATCAATATATCATCTATAAATACAATCACGAATTGATCTAAATAGGGTCTGAACACTCTATTCATGAGGTCCATAAATGTTGCTGGAGCGTTCATTAGTCCAAATGGCATCACCAAATACTCAAAATGGTCGTACCTTGTTCGAAATGCTACCTTCGTGACATCATCTGGCTTGATTCTCAATTGATAGTATCCGGATCTCAAATCAATTTTGAGAACACATTTGCTCTCTGTAGCTGATCAAATAGCTCATCAATCCTCAGAAGTGGATACTTATTCTTGATTGTGGCCTTATTTAATTAACGGTAATCGATGCACATCCTCATACTACCATCTTTCTTTTTTACAAATAATACTGGCGCACCCCACGGTGACGTGCTTGGCCGAATGAATCCCTTATCGGTTAGCTCCTGAAGCTGACTCTTCAATTCCTTCATTTCTGCTGAAGCCATCCGATATAGTGGAATTGATATCGGTTGGGTTCCTGGTACTAGCTCGATCGAGAACTCAATCTCTCGAGGCGGAGGTAATCCTAGTAGGGCTTCTGGGAACACATCCTCGTACTCTTGCACCACTCACACCTCGTTGAGTTTTGGTAATTCTCCATTTTCTAATCGAGCATAGCCTATATACCCATGAGCTCCCTATTTTATCAATTTTACTACTTTCATAGCCGAAATCATTTTTCTAATCTTGGGATCACCTTGTCCACGAAATTTGACCCATTCCCCTTTAGGTTTCTTTATGGTCATTATTTTTTTTTTTTGACAATCTATACTGGCATCATATCTAGACAAGAAGTTCATTCCTAAGATTACGTCGAAGTCGTATACTTCCAACAAAATTAGATCAACCTAGAATCGAGCATCACTTAAACTAATTTCGCATATTTCTATCACTTTTGAGGACCTTGCACTTTTACCCATGGGCGTCGAAATTATTATCGGAGATTTCATAGGTTTAGTTTCAACCCCCAAACTCTCAGCCATTGCATATGACATCAATGAATGAGTGGACCAAGGATCTATCAATGCATGCATAGGGGTTTCAAATATAAAGAGCGTACCTTGTACGACTATCGGATTTGTCCCCACATCTTCCTTAGTGAGGTTGTAGACGCGTCCCTGACGAGTCCCACGAGCCTCTCCCATCCTTTCAGCTGGTCCATCTGTTTGCCAAATTTTTTGCCTTCTCAAACAGTTCCTCGAATTGTGCCCCGATTGCTCACATTGAAAACACACCACCTTCGTTAGGTCTTTCACTGGAGGTGTTTCTTTTCTCTTGTGATAGTTTCTACTTATGTGTCCTCGTTCTCCACACGAGTAGCAACTAAATGTCCCTGCCAAACATTTTCTCCCCAGATGGTTCTTCTTGCATTTGGGGCATTGCCTACTGTTCTAGGGATTTTTATTTCTCGATTTTTGTTCCAAGTTCCCCTTCGTTTCTTCAAACCTAATTAGCTTCACTTGCAGGAGGTTCCTTTTGTTGTCAAGGCTTTGCTCAAGGCTTCCTCATATGAGTCGATCGACCAAGTGCTCAAAGCCTGCAACAACTCTACTCGAAATCCTGACATAAACTTCTATGCCTTTTGCCATTAATCGGCGTCATACATTGGCACGTACTTAATGAGCTGGTTGAATTTGGTGTCCTATTGCCCCACCGACATTTCCCCGGTCTGCTTCAGGTTTGCAAATTCCCAACTCTTCTCCTGCTTCCAACTCAGAGGAAAATACTTGTCATTGAAGGCTTTCTTAAATGCCTCCCAGATCGATACCGGAGCTTCATCGATTTCTGATCCTTGCCTTGAGCAGGATTGTTGCAAAGCTCGCTCCGCTGTCTGCTACCATCTTCCAACTCCTTCCTCCAACATAAAGGTAGCATAATTCAATTTATTCTCGTCATCAAACTGCAAGTGTCGAAGCAACTTTTCTGTCTGCTCCAACCAATACTAGGCCATGTTGGGGTCGCCGTTGGGTTTCCCTTTGAACGTTAGCGGTCGTTGTCGCCGGTACTGTTCCAACATAGTATCAGTGTGCTGGGCCGATTCTCCCCTGGTTGTGTGGGTTAAGAGATTCTCTATGACCTTCTCAATCAGGTCCAATCGTCCTTCGAAAACTGTTGATTCTGTCTCTTGTTCCTCAGTTCGGATGCTACTATTATTGGTACGACTGTAACGACGATTCCCACTATCTCTTACATCCTCAATTCCCCGATTGGGGTTGACAAGACTCATGTTCCTTTGTTACCTCGTAGTTATCATCTAAAAGATAAGACAAAATCTCATTCCACGAGAATTTCTTCAAAACGGAATTTCATTTCATAACACGATATATAACATCATTTAAGAAAAAGCATAAATCACACATCTGACACACTAATAAGCGAAATAAAATCGTCCACGATTCTTTCTATGGGCTGGGTAACTTCCAAACCCAAGCATCATTGTTCGTTTTGTCGTCTCCAGACTCGATTGTCGGTCCATCGAGGTCGTCGTGGACAGTTGCTTCTTTTTCTTCGTCATCCGAGCTAAGGTAATCGACGCCCATCATATTGGCTTCGACTGCCTCGATGTCATCCCAATCTCCATCTGAGTCCGACATTTCTTCTCCTTCTACTACAATCCCCTCGTACATGTTGGCGGCATGGTCGCAGAATTGTAGGCAATAAAAGTATAAGGATGCGTAATTGTCTTGAAGGCGAAGTCCTTCAACTAGGTCTCTCCAAACCCCTTCCAAGTGATTCATCAAAAATTTCACATGGGCGTGCATCAAGCTTGGCTGTACGAAACTGCTCGACGGCAAGTCTCTTAATATACCTTCAAGAATATCAAGGCAACCGAAGACGTCTTCCATCATTGGTTCGTTGTCTACCCATCAGCTGATCAAGTGGGTCCCCTAGAATTGCTCAAGGTAATCTCCTTCCATTCTCTCATTGAAAAATCGATTAGATTTTCACTATTCACTAGGAATAGTAGCCACATAGTGTCTATACATGAATAGTACACCAGGTAAGCTCCCAGGAAAGAGAGGTGGGTCACAAATGGACACACTTAAATACCAAGTCTTTCCTATAACACTCGGTATTACCGGTGTTAAGAGAATGAGATGGGAAGTGAGAAACTTTCAAAAATGCCCTTGAGAAGGTGTTAGATCCTTGAGAATATTGGTGCCCTATGAGAGGAGTATTTTGGTAATTTGGATAGTGAAATCCAATAAAGGGTATTTTGGTAAATTAAAAATAATTCTTATGTGGAGTTAGGTGTGTAAGTGAATTAAATCCCAATTTTGTATTTATGTGGAGATATGTGAGATTAATAATTCACAAAGGGTATTTTGGTAATTTGGAATGAAATTCCATAAGGGAATTAAATTGTGGAAAATAGGAAAAATGGAGAATATTCAATTATATGAGAAATAATTGAATTTCCCTAAATTTGGTAGATTAATATGGTGAAGCCACATGGATGGTGGAGATGGAAACTTGGGAGCCAAGTATGGGTTTAAAAGATGACACTTAGCAAAGTCTTGTTCAAGTATAATGGAGAGATTTAATTAAATGCAAAAGAAATTATATTTGGTCTTTCAAACATTTAATGATGAGCATGATTATGGTGAATTAAATAAATCCAAAGGAAAATGGGAAATTAGTCACCCATTAATGTTTGGAAATTGTAGGATTTATTTAAATGGGAAAGAAATTATTTATGTCTCTCAAATGTGATGGACATGAAAATAGTCTCATTTAAGTAAATGAGAAATAAATGAAAAATTCAAGAATCCAATGGATGAGATCTATTCTTGGAAAGAGAATAAATCCAAAGGTGGGGATTTAAAGAGAAGAAATGGCATGGATTGCCAAATATTAAGAGATGAGTGGTTGAGATTAAAGCTTTCAAAAGCACTTGAATTGTGCTTTTAATTGAAGGTTGAGATCTTCTCTTGAAAAGTGAATAAAATCCAATAGATGAGATTAATCAAGACAAAAGCACATGGATTGTGCTTTCTTGTGTGGTTAGGATTTTCTCTCAAAAAGCAAATGGAAATCAAGGGTTAAGATGAAGTCTTGAAATTGAGATTTCAAGACAATAGTATATAAAGGGAAAGAGAGCTCTTGTCCCAAATTTTGCCATTTGAAAGAAAGAAAGAAAGTAAGAGAAAGGAATAAGCCTTCCAAGGAGAAGAAAAGAAAGAAAGGGAAAGAAGATTATCAAGAAAGTAAGTATTCTTTCTTTTAGGTAGTGTATGTTCTTTTATTTCTCTTGTTGGTGGCTTAGTTCTTTAAATTTTGCTTAAAGGGTTTCTTGGGAAGAATGGATGGAAGGAAGCTAGGAAGGGTTTAAAGCTTCAAAGAATGAGGTAAGGGATGGCCCATGGGAGGGTGGCCTTGCAATGTGTTGTAAGTATGGTTCATAAATGTGTATGTTGCATTGGCATACTCTATTGTGTTCATGAGACTTATGGCCATAGGGTAGTTTGGGAACATGGTTGGAATGGTGGGTTAATGCCTCTAACCTTGGTGGGTTGTGAGGGCAAAGATACCTAGCCACACTTGCATGCATTTGGCATCATATAATCTTATTATGTTCATATTTATTTTGCATTGCACCCTTATTGAGCTTAATAGCTCATGAGATTTTTACCCTCACATATAGGTTGTCAAGGCATGAGAAAGTCAAAGCAAAGTGAAATGGCATGGGAAAGCATGGGAATGAAGATCCAAGAGTTTATTATGGCTTATGGAAGCCTATGTTGTTGTGTTTGATTTATGAGATGTAAATTTATTTGGTTGGCAATGGCTTGTTAAAGCCTAAGATCATGTATGTATTTTATATTTTGGAATGTTTGATTTTATTTTGAAATGAGATATTGGCTTATGGCATGACGAACCCCAAGTTTAGGTGTATGTCTCATTTTAGTGTGTGTTATAGGAAGCACCAAAGAAGTAAAATAATATAGTTTTTGGTGGGAAAAGTGGATATTTTGATGCATGTATGAGGGGTAAGAAATCTAGAAATTTTGGATTAGAAAGGCCCAAGGAAAAAAAAAACGGGGGAGGGGGGGAAATTTTGGAAGCAGCAAGAAGCAGTCGCGCGAGCGCGCGGCCAATGTGAGCTGCCAGCGCGTAGCTGGGCCCCGGGGCGCGCCGCAGGCCTCGCCGGCCAAATTTTTTTTAAAATTCTGGAAAATTGGATTTTTGGGGCATATTTTTAATTGATTTTAGGCTCTGGAAGAATTTTCAAAATAAATGAATTTTTCGGGCATTTTTGGTGATAAATGCCGAATTTTGAAAAATGGAATTTTTAAGTTTTCCTCAAAATATTTGGGAAATCAATGGATTGATTGAAATTGTGAATTTTATGGAGCCCGGTAAAATTCTTGGATGAAAAAAGAATTAAATATAAATAAGAAAATGGCGATAGGACATCTTAATGAGATTTCTTTTTAACCAAGTGCGGTGTGGTTAAGCCCAATTCTGCTAGTGAATCATGGGTTAAGGGAAGGGAAGGACGAGCCTAGTTCCCACCTAAGACGTTTCGTCTTGAAACATGGTCCGCCCTTCACCAAAGGCTGAGCAGGTGGACGATTCGGTTAATTGTTCACGAGTGGCACCCGTAAGTGAGAACGGGACGTCACATTTCCTTAGCCAAAACCTTTCTAGACATGTACTTTCACTACAGCACATTTAAGTCCATAATCTCTAAATAGGGATTTCTTAATCTAAATTTTCTAAATCTCGGGTTCATAGATCCCTAATGATCTATCCTAAATCTCCAAATAAAACTTTGGCTCTGATACCAACTGTAACACCCCGCCTTCCAGGGCATTAATATATGCTAGGATTTTTTTTATATATATATATATATACATCAAACATAAACCAAAGATAAATCCTCAACATAACCTTTATAAATTAACACTCCCAAACATAGTGAAGGAATGATACACTTTAAACATAAGCGGAAGCAAGATCAGAACCTGCAAAAATCCTCGGAAACATAACTTACGTGGGTGCATACACATCGTTCACCCGACATAATATTACAAATACTATTAAAACCTAAACAATACAACTGGATGAAATAGATGGTCCTAGTCCCACATGGGACCCACAAAATTTCCATCACGATCATGCCTCGATCACTTCCTTGCCCTTCCGGCCGCTTGCCTCGCCTGGAATGTGGAATATTCCAAGGACATAGTCCAATATTAGAAGATTAAATCTTTTAAGTGAGGGTAATATAAGCATGAATGAATGATGCATGAGCATTTATAAACAGATACCCCAGTGTAACTTCCTTGACCCACCAGCCCAGTATGGAACCCTAGGCAGAATCCCGAACCTCTGCAGGATAAGCCTAATGTTGTTCTATCAATTGTTCTTAAAGAATTACGGCTACACTCTTAGAGTGACATCCCAATCCCATGCATGAGTTTCAATATGACAATAATATCATGTCATGCATACATCACGACTTCCCATGCAACAATATATGAACAAATATAACGAAAAGGATCATAACATATGTAAATATCATGCATAGAAAGATAATCATATCGTATATGGGTTATAGGGACAAAACTACTCACCTTTCACAAAGTTCAAGTTACCTCGAAAAGCGTGCACCTGCCTTGATTTTCGTGTTAAACTTCAAAATCTGCGCCAAGTGTTTCACCTCAAGTCCCAAGGCACCCTAGGCAAAATATTTATTTAAATAATCAATAAAATGTATTTTTCCTTAATTTTCTTGCCATTTTCTCTATTTTTCTCCAAATCTTTTTCCATGATAAATCTTAAAATATTTTTCTAAGCATTTTAAAAAAATTACAAAAAAATACAATGCTACACACGCCAACACGTGGTAGAGCGAGTGAGACTGACACGTGAAGCTCACGCGCCGGTCATCTTCTCCGGCGCCGGTTAATCGGCAAATCGAGATTTTTGCATCTCGTTAACCTATAGGTTGAATCGATCCTAGGGGTACCTAAAATGGCTCGAAAAAAGATTGGGAAAAGGCTCAGCCGGAGGCTCGAAGTGTCGGCCAAAGCGTCTGCCTAAGGCTTCGGCGAGGTGTTGGATCTCACTCATTCTTGCTCCGTTGCTCACCAAACTCTCCAAAAATGATCTACTACTCTTGGGTAACAAAAACCCTCTATCCTTAGCTCTCAATTCATTCAAAAATGCCTTCAATTTGAGCTTCCAACTTCTGAAAATTTTGACTTCTTCGAGCTCTATTTATAAGCAAAAATCAAGCCTTAAAACGACAACTCTCACTTCAACCAAAGCCACTAGTGTCTCCCCAAGCCTTCGATCTATCCAAAACCCACCGAAAGCAACTCAAAAGCTTGCTTTAAACGACCAATTTTCTAGCCACTTTCAGCCGAAAAGTTTGCCCATTTTCAGCCATTCCAAGGCCGATTGACAACCAAGATTGGTTCTAAGTCCTTGCCCCGAAGTCCCTTGCCACTTTCTCGAGCCTCCCATGGCCGAATTCGGTGATGGGATGGAGCTTGGTTGGCCATGGCCTCCAAGCTCTTTTAAAAATTACACTTTCACCCTCCTCTCACTCTTGAATTTCATTTTGGCTCTTTTCACAAAGCCCCTAGGTTTTCCAACATTACTGTTGAGACCCTTACGTTCCAAATTTCTCATTTAACCCTTGAGATTCCATGAAATACGTCATTTTGACCTCTTTCTAGCAATTTCAGAAAATCGCACTTAGGCCCGAACATTTATTTTGGCCGTAAACCTTTTTGTTTCTTCTAGAAACTGCTGAAGGGTTGTCCTATATTGATGTGAACCCCACGAAGGAAGGTGAGACCCGACAATCAAAAATGATTCATTTGCCAAGGATCGTTCTAAAACAGATTCGTAATAAAGAATACAAAGGACCTTGATCTGTTATCTATAAAGAGATAAGAACCAAAGGTATAAGAAGGTAGGGTTAACGCCACACTTAAGATAGATGAGAAGAGTTGTGAGTGATAAGTCAAGGATGAACGCCACAAGATAAAATCTTGATAAGTTCAAAAGTAGTTCATTGAAGAACCAAAGAGAAAACTCTCACTAATAATATTGTTCAAAAACTAAATTCCTCTCAAGTTACATTGGCTTATATAGTCGATCACCAATCCTAAACTAGAAGGAAATAAATCAAATCCTAGGCATAGTAGGAATTGATTACAAGAAGGAAATAACATAATCTGATAATAAAGAAACAAGAATTATCTAAAATATAAAATATTTAAAAACAAAGTAGGAAATAAGGGAACTGGTCAAATATTCAACCATTCCTTTTTATGTGCCTGGATCTTATCAATCAATCATCCCCCGAATCTTGCAATCTTGTCAATCAACTCCAAATCCTGCAATCTTGTCAATCAATCAATCAACCCCAAATCTTGCAATCTTGTCAATCAATCAACCAATCAATCAATCAACCCCAAATCTTGCAATCTTCTCAATCATTCAATCTATCAACCCCAAATCTTGTTATTGGGCCTCCATAAATGCTCAACAGATATTAGCCCTCCATTAATGCTTAAATTGGGCCTCCATGAATGCTCAACAGATCTTGTGAGGCTTTAACAACCTGATTCACATCATTCCCCCTCTCTTGAGAAAGATTTGTCCTCAAATCGTCACCTATATGAAAAGGAGAGAAATCAGCAACATTAAAGGTTGCACTTGCAGTATACTCACCCAGAAGGTCGAACTTGTAAATCCTTTCAAGCACTTGAAATGGATCATCTCCCCTTGAAAGTTGTTTTGAACGCCTTTGAACAGGAAATCGTTCCTTCCTTATGTGCCACCAAACCCAATCACCAGGATCAAATACATCTTTCTTGAAAGCATTAGGTATCTTTTCAGGGAACACATCATCAAATTTCTGCAAAAAAGAAACAACAACACTAGGCAAAGAGGGGTTAAGGTCAGTAGTACTAAAACAAATCTGTTTGTACAAAAGTACAATCATAGGCTGATTTAGAAACAAAGCCTTTTTGAATTCACTCTCTCTTACATAATAGTTCACTTGTTTTCTCTCTTTTCTTTCCTCACTAACCGAAACTCCTTTTCCTTTTTTGCTCTCCTTTGCTTTTTGTTTGGTCTCAATTTCTCTTACTTTTGAACTCTCACTCTCCTTTTTGATCATCTCAATTTCTCTTACTCTTGAACTCTCACTCTCATTTTTCTTATCACTCTCTTTTTTTAACCTCACTTGATCTTCATACACTTGTCTTGGGGATAGGGGTACAAGAGTAATTGGTTTTTCATTAAGTACAAAGGAGAATCTATTGGTATAACCATCATGAATTGCACACCTATCAAACTGTAATGGTCGCC
The DNA here is from genome assembly GCF_014633365.1 of Diospyros lotus. Lineage (NCBI taxonomy): Eukaryota > Viridiplantae > Streptophyta > Magnoliopsida > Ericales > Ebenaceae > Diospyros > Diospyros lotus. The sequence goes on along the minus strand of NC_068343.1, from coordinate 31,367,823 downwards.
CCAAAAGAATATGGCCGGTATGTATTGGCACCACATCACACAAAACTTCATCTGTATACTTCCCAATTGAGAATGAAACAAACACTTGTTTAGTTACTTTAAATTCTCCACAATCATTCAGCCATTGTAGCTTATACGGCCTAGGATGCTTCAAAGTCATCAAATTCAATTTTTCAACCAAGCTAGTGCTAGCCACATTAGTACAGCTGCCCCCATCAATAATCATGCTACATACCTTATCGTTGACATGGCATCTAGTATGAAAAATGTTCTCACGTTGCTCTTTCGTATCAGTTTTGACTTGCACACTAAGAGCTCTCCTTGCCACCAAGAGCTCCCCATCAACCGGGTACTCAATGTCACTTGCATCCTCTAAAGGTGGCATGGACTCATTATCAAACTTATTATCAAACTCATCTTCGGTCTCAATATCACCATCATCTTTCAGAATCATTACCCTCTTGTTTGGGCATTGAGATGCAATATGGCCTGTCCCCAAACACTTGGAAACTAATAAAAATCCTAAATTACATAGAAAATAAATAAATAATTAGATCTGGTCAATCAATCAATCATTCATTTTATATTCTAAGATCTTTTCAATCAATCAATCAGGCAATCAATCAATCATCCATTCCTTTTTATGCTCTCAAATCTTGTCAATCAATTAACCAGTCAATCAATCATGCGCCCAAATCTTGCAATCAACCAGTCAATTAACAACCATTCCTTTTTATGCGCAAATCTTGTCAATCATCCAATTCCGACATGGTTGACTACGTTGACTTGTCCGATTGCATCATTGTTAGTCGGCCCTCCATGATTCTCATCATTCCCTCTCTCTTTAAGACGATTCGTCCTCGAATCGTGAACTGAAATGATCAACTTGTAGGCAATCTCACAAATAGTCACATCCCCGAAAGCCTGCAAACTTTCAAGCATTTTTTTTTTTTTTGTATGACTCCAAGAAATATCAAACAAAATGACTCAAGAACGAAATGTGAAGAATAACGAAAAGAACAGAACCAGATACCAAAAGAAAAAAAAAATCTTTTTTTTTTAACTTTCTAATACGGATAACTCTAGGAATTTCAAATAACAAGACTCAAGATAATGTGATGTAGAATCAAAAGACAGAACAAAACCTTAGTATGTGAATATTTTTTTGTGTTTTTAAATGATATAAGAATGAAAGAAAAAAAAGGATAGATAAATACCCGATTTTAGAGCCAAAGCTCTGATACCAACTGATGTGAACCCGCGATGGGATAAGGCCAAAGGAACCCACAAAAGATTGAAACGAACCCCAGAAAAGCCAAAATCGGATAAAAGGCAAAGAATTCCCGACCCGTTGATTCACGAACCAAGAACCTAGACTATATTAAAATCTAAACCCGTTGATTATACGGAAGCAAGAACCAAGAATTGTTGAACACCACAAAGATTGCCCAGATCTTTGATAAGTTCGGGTTTTGAACACCACAAAGGAATCACTCCATTGATAAGTTCGAAGTTTTGTTCATTGAAGAACAAGATAAAATAGATAAATCTCTCAAATTCAAAAATTCATAATAATTTATGTCTAATGTTTACAATGGAAAAGCCTTTAAATAGGAAAATAATTAAATCCTAATTCTACATGGAAACTAATAAAAATCCTAAATTACATAAAAAATAAATAAATAATTAGATCTGGTCAATCAATCAATCATTCATTTTATATTCCAAGATCTTTTCAATCAATCAATCAGACAATCAATCAATCATTCGTTTTTATGCTCTCAAATCTTGTCAATCAATTAACCAATCAATCAATCATGCGCCCAACTCTTGCAATCAACCAGTCAATTAACAACCATTCCTTTTTATGCGCAAATCTTGTCAATCATCCAATTCCGACATGGTTGACTACGTTGACTTGTCCGATTGCATCATTATTAGTCAACCTTCCATGATTCTCATCATTCCCTCTCTCTTCAAGATGATTCGTCCTCGAATCGCGAACTGAAATGATCAACTTGTAGGCAATCTCACAAATAGTCACATCCCCGAAAGCCTGCAAACTTTCAAGCATTTTTTTTTTTTTTTTTTGTATGACTCTAAGAAATATCAAACAAAATGACTCAAGAACGAAATGTGAAGAATAACGAAAAGAACAGAACCAGATACCAAAAGAAAAAAAAAATCTTTTTTTTTTAACTTTCTAATACGGATGACTCTAGGAATTTCGAATAACAAGACTTAAGATAATGTGACGTAGAATCAAAAGAAGGAACAAAACCTTAGTATGTGAATATTTTTTTGTGTTTTTAAATGATATAAGAATGAAAGAAAAAAAAGGATAGATAAATACCCGATTTTAGAGCCAAAGCTCTGATACCAACTGATGTGAACCCACGATGGGATAAGGCCAAAGGAACCCACAAAAGATTGAAACGAACCCAAAAAAAGCCAAAATCGGATAGAAGTCAAAGAATTCCCGACCCGTTGATTCACGAACCAAGAATCTAGACTATATTAAAATCTAGACCCGTTGATTATACGGAAGCAAGAACCAAGATTGTTGAACACCACAAAGACTACCCAGATCTTTGATAAGTTCGAGTTTTGAACACCACAAAGGAATCACTCCATTGATAAGTTCGAAGTTTTGTTCATTGAAGAAGATAAAATAGATAAATCTCTCAAATTCAAAAATTCATAATAATTTATGTCTAATGTTTACAATGGAAAAGCCTTTAAATAGGCAAATAATTAAATCCTAATTCTACATGGAAACTAATAAAAATCCTAAATTACATAGAAAATAAATAAATAATTAGATCTGGTCAATCAATCAATCATTCATTTTATATTCCAAGATCTTTTCAATCAATCAATCAGGCAATCAATCAATCATTCCAGGCAATCAATCAATCATTCCTTTTTATGCTCTCAAATCTTGTCAATCAATTAACCAATCAATCAATCATGAGCCCAAATCTTGCAATCAACTAGTCAATTAACAACCATTCCTTTTTATGCGCAAATCTTGTCAATCATCCAATTCCGACATGGTTGACTAGGTTGACTTGTCCGATTGCATCATTGTTACTCGGCCCTCCATGATTCTCATCATACATACCGAATATGAACCCTCTCAAGGTTCCGTTGACTTTTCAGAAGCCCCTTGCGATAATTCGATTTTTCAGACCAATCCAAAGTTGTACCGCAAATTGTCTCTAATCCGATTTCTCTTGATGTTAAAAATCATTTCTCTAGATGCTCGTTAGAGACATTTTTATTTCCTCAGACATTTAATCTTTAGGGTGCTTCCTTTGGCTGATTCGGTATATTTTTTGGGCTTTTTCAAATACCAATTTTTTCCAAATTTCTATTTTTCCTTTAAAATAATAACCCAAAGTTCTTAGGTATTACAATAGTGTTCTATCATCAATCAATTTTTAAAAGAAAAAAAAAAACTTACACGACTCCAAATTCACCCCCCCCCCCATTTGGGATATATTTGTCATCATTAGAACTAACACCATGAATTATCTGTCACTCATATTCTTAACTCTTAAAAATGATATTCACTCTTAATTTAAATCATATTGTAATTTAAATAAAAACATAAATTTGTCATTTAAATAATATTTAAAGAATTATAAGATTGAGTCACTTTGTGTCGCCTTTTACAAATTCAATCTTAAACTTTACAAGTTTTACAAATAATGTGAAATGGATTTCTCAAGAGAAAAAATAAAAGATAATACAAGATTACAGATTTTTCTCTTGAATGACAGAGATACAAAATGTAAAAACTTGATATACTCTTTTTTAAAATCTCACAAAGAGTAGACTTTGAAAGCACGAGAATGGAAGATCAAAAAGCTCTTGTGTATTTTCAAGTTGTGTTCAACCTCTTGTAAACCAGTAACCTTCTTCAGCATGATTCATCTTCTATTTATAGATTTTCTGTATTGAATGATGCTGATACGTCAATAAACAAATAGAATGTTTGTTTGTCTCACAACTGCCCTTTTTTTGTCTCTACAAACCTCAAACAAACTGTTAGCAACTCATAAAATATGTACAAGTTGTCTGAAAAACATTTAATGCGCTGAAAAGTAAAGACAGACACATTAAATGTAGTGTAACGACTATATTTTTCAAAATCCAACATGCATTACTCAAGTATAAACTAGTATTACTCGACTAAGTATGATCTTTACTCGAATATGTGTATTATGTAATCGATTACTTTTTATGCTTACTCAAGTCTGAAGATACCATTACTTGATTATTTTTAAGCCATAGAAAAATGCATTATCTACTTGATTACAAAGCAATGGTTACTCAATTAATTATTATCCTTACTCAAGTACAAAAATTATTACTTGATTAAATCTTAAGTTCAGAGACTTAGTCTATTTTCAGCCTACGTTTACTCAATTACAAGGATATATACTTGAGTACAAAAAGAACATTACTCGATTACAAAAATGTTTCAATCGAGTAAAAAGATGCCTAGAAATATTAATTGAAGATCACTTTATTAAAAAGAAGACTCACTTGAGTACAAACCGATTATTATTCGATTACAAAAACACCTTACTCAATTAATTTGAAAATGACAGAAAATTGAATTATACACTCAAGTATAAGGTTTAAATTAGTTTAGCACTTCTTATCTCTACTTGATTTTTTTTGAAATACATTGAGCATTACTCGATTACATGCATGGCTTATTCTATTGATTTGTACTTGAAGAATTTTCTAATCATACTTGATGTTTTACTCATTACTCGAATTTTTGATCAAATTATTCGATTAAAATTTTGCCAAACTTAAGAATTAACCAAATTGTTTTAATCATCATCATTGAACCAAATTTACTAACATTCTTTCTCATTAAATCAAAACACAAATTTCTCAACTATCTCCCCCCTTTTGATTTATGAGTCTATTTGATGATGACAAAAATTTTTTACTAAAAAAGTTGTTCTTTAAGCTTAAAGAGAGCCTCCTTGAATTATTGAGAAGCCCTCTTTGAAACTATTAACCTTTTTCTCCTTAACAAAAGAGGCTCCCTAGAATTAAATAAGAGGTTCCATAACCATGCTCCCCTAACATATTGGATTTTCTTGCCTTTAAATATTATATTTGATAAAGCATATAAGCAAGAGGTTTGTATAAACATAACTCATGAAAGAAACTTGAAATTTCATTGAACTTTTAAAGAAATACATTGAAGTGACAAAAGATTACATGGATTTGGATAAAAGTAGAACACACAAAAACAACAAAAAAAATACATAAGGACCTATTCTACTAGTGGTTCTTCTCTAGAAGCTTCATCTTCCACCACTATTCTTGTAGTCCTTTGGGTTGTGGTTTTGAGTCTTTCAATGGATTGCATAAATATTTTGAGTTCAGAACCCTTCTTCCACCTTCAATTGCCTTTGCTATAGCCTTTCTAACCTCTCCATTATGGCTTCTTGGTTGTTTATGAGCATGGAGACTAAGTTGGTGAGGAATTCTTCTAGGGGCATTCTTGTAGTTTGTTGAGATGAAGGAGCAGGAGTTTGAGGATTTTGTTTGAGGAGGTTGAGAAGAAGTGGCTTGTGCTAGAGGATGAGTGGATTGTAAAGTTCCAACATCTTGAGTAGATGGAGGGTTACCTGTCATGACCCAAGATTCCATAGAAGGGCATTATAGTAATAGACTTGGCAAGTTATTAGGAGATATTTTGTAATGCTGTTACAGCACATGGATGCCGTTATTTTTGTTAGAGGAAGCCTATAAAAGGCTGTTGGTAGGGGAAGGGAAAAGGCATGTTGAATGATAATTGAAATTTCAATTTATCTCTCTACAATTTCTCTCTCTTTCCCTCTCTCTCTCACTTGTTCCTTCTCTCCCTAATTCTATTCAATCTTCCTCTTCAATTCTTCTCTATTTCTTCCCCAAAATTCCTTCCAATTACTTCTAAGACCTTAGCTAAACCCTAGGGTCATGACAAATTGGTATCAGAGCATCGTTCCTCGACAGTTTTTCTTGTTGATTAATGTCGACAGGAATTGACGATTGCTGTCCAACGCAAGGAGGAATGGTTATCGAACTGTAAAGACGACTACGAAAACCAGAAGCAGCGGGGGAATTAATCGAACAATTGAGTCGATCAATGTCAATAGGTGTGAACGTTAGGTGGAGTGAACTAAATTCAACGAATTCGGTTCCAGTTAGTCCGACGGAGGAGTGTCTCTCGGCTTGAAAAATTCGGAAGTGTTGTTTGATCAAGGAAGGCGACCTCGGTTGTGGAAGAAAAGCGGAAGGGTCGATTATTGAATTTCGGAGCAGCAGGTTGATTCACTGTTATTTTTTGAGTTGCTGCAGTCGTTGAATCTCAGCAAACGCACACAGAGCTTGGGTAATCTTGAATCCGCTGTAATCTTGTGTGGAAAGCGATCAGTGCAAGAGGCTGACAGCTCGTGGCTAAGACCCCAATCTTGTTCGGAATTGAAGGCGAGCAAGCCAGGAGGATTCATGATTGGAGCTTGTGGACGGTGATTGGGTGGCGACCGGTGCGAGGAGGAATTGGACTTGGATTGATCGAGCAGCGATTCTAGGTGAGGCGAGCACGAATCAATCAGTTATTGCTGGTGCTGCCGCTTTGATTGGTCGACCATTTCGACCCAAACGATGAGGAGCAAATATGGGAGTTTTGTTTTCAACGCGTAAGATTCAGATTGTGAAGGCGTGCGATTGATGCTAGTCCAGCTTCTTGGGCGATTGATGATCAACGGCAATTTCAATCTAGTAGCAAAGCAAATCCGACCAATTCTTAAGGAGTTACGCGATTGAGGCAGCGGGGCTTGAGGCGATTCAGGTGGTCTGGTGAATTCAACGGAATTGGTAGTCCTAACCATTGACCAAGCGACTTCCAGGAATGAATCAGGCTGAGCGCTTGAATTCTGGAAGCAACGGCCAAACCAAGGCAATCGCATGTGGGATCCGAGGTATTAACGGTTTAGTGGGTGCCGTACTTTAGACTGGGGAGTGTTGTAATGTAGTGGGTTGGACTCAGGAGTGGGTATAGCAATTGAACTGGCAGTGAATTCTGGTGATTTTGGAATCAGAAGCGATTACAAATTGTGCTAGGAGCCTTGGACGGTGATTGGGCAGTAGCTGTTCTTTGGCTACGATTTTGATTTCAGTGTAAGGAAGGGAAATCAGTTTCCATAGTTAAGGTCCAGGTTGAGAAGGATTGAAGGCGACTTGGCTTGGCTAGTCCAATGGTGTTTTCGGCAACTTCGGTGAATTGATTGAACAGCAAATTCTGGAGTCCAGTGAGTCAATGGAACTGAAAGTTCCGACAACTACTCATCGATCACTTTCCGAAGGTTATGGAGATTGAGCTTGAGCTGAAAGCTGAGGCTGAACGTGGAAGGAAAAACATATTCGAGCCCAGCCGATTCCAGTGGTGAAGCCGACAGTCAATGTTTGAATTTCTGCAGGCGTAATAGGAGGTGATTCCAATCGAATTCTAGGCTGTTAGAAAGGTAAACAAAGGGTAATTTCAACTTTGAATTCTAGTTAACTTTGTTTGAATGGGAGAGGCAAAGAAGAGCAGTATATTTATAGCTCCTTGGTTTTCAAAGTATGCTGATTGTAAAAAATCAGCTAAGGGAAGTAGGGCACACATGAAACAAATGGGGTCTCAATTACAACCTAATGATGCTACATTTTCAGTGGTTAATTTTCATGCAAGAGAGCAGCCTCAATTGCAGCCGAATGATGCTGCATTTTCAATGGAATGTCCTGCTCGTGAAGCCTTGGGAAGTAGCGCACGAAGGAGTCCAATAGAGTCTCAATTGCAGCAGAAGAATGCTTCATTTTCAGCTGAAATGGAGCCTCAATGGCAGCCAAATGAAGCTGCATTTTCAGTTAGCAGCAACAAGGATAAAGGAACAAGCAATGGGATTCATGAAGAGTGCAAGGAATTCGATCGAATGTTCTGCGAGAAGTTGCAAGAGTTTGCAATGATACTATCTAAGGAGTATCATTACAATTTTTCCGCCGAATACTTTGATGACAATCATGGAAGTTTTAACAAGGAGGAGTTTCTTAAAATGCAGAAACCGAAGGAGAAGACAAGAAGGTGGGAAACTGATTCATCGTTGACTTTCGAGTATGTGCTTGGGTATTTGGAATTAGGCAGCAATATCAAGAAGGATGTTAGCAGCATCAGAGATGATATTGGTGATGGATTACATCCTTCAAAGGGAATCTGTAATGAACAGATTGATAGGGAAGCCAATGCAGAGGAATCATCTGATATTGCTGAAAAAGAAATCCAAATAGAAAGGAATTGTAGCCTACAACAAGGAAATGAAGTTGCTGAATTACTTGTAGGGAATCTGGAGTTCATAATTGAAACTGCAATCATCATTAAGGATGTTCTAGGTGATAATCAAGGAGGTCCAAAACAAGAAATGATTGGGGAAGTTAATTAGAAAACAATACTGATGGGAGCCAGCAAGAAATTGGGAGACTTAGACATGAATTTGGCCACAGCTGCTTTGCAACCAGCTCAGCAACAATGGAATGAGCTAATACCTCATCAGAACTGGCAGTTAAAAAATGAAGGATTATTGAAGGAAGAGGAAGCAGAGGATTTAGTTAATAAACAAGCTATAAATCGTGTGGGAAAATATGGGAAGGATGAAATGCATATGGCAGCCGCTGAGAAATCATTGGCAAAGATTAAGGTAGATATTGTTGAAACAGAGCAAGGCCATGGGATGAATGGGAATAAAGTAGAGGTTGCTATGGAGGTAGGTATGTCATCCTTCCTTGTATTGGATGGGGGGATTGAGTGTAATTGGACAGCCATTGCAGGACTTGGGTGCATCGGACTTGAACTTGATAAAGTTTCTTCTACTAAAGTCTTGTGCCAACTTAGTCTTGGAATTAATCTTGAGAACCTACAAACGAAGAAGAAGAAGCCTAAAAGAAGAAAAAAGGAAAAAGGCATGATTGGGATTGAGAAAGTTGGAATTGGTTAATAACAGTGACCAATTGTTGAAGTTATTGGGGACAAGAACTCTCTCAAGGGGAAGGGAATTGTCATCACCCAAGATTCCATAGAAGGGCATTATAGTAATAGACTTAGCAAGTTATTAGGAGATATTTTGTAATGTTGTTACAGCACATGGATGTTATTTTTGTTAGAGGAAGCCTATAAAAGGCTGTTGGTAGGGGAAGGGAAAAGGCATGTTGAATGATAATTGAAATTTTAATTTATCTCTCTACAATTTCTCTCTCTTTCCCTCTCTCTCTCTCTCGTTCCTTCTCTCCCTAATTCTATTCAATCTCCCTCTTCAATTCTTCTTTATTTCTTCTCCAAAATTCCTTCCAATTACTTCTAAGACCCTAACTAAACCCTAGGGTCATGACATTACCCTTCTTAGGGTGTTGTGGTTGCTCTTCCTTGGAAGGCATTTTCCAAATCCTATTTTCACATCTAATACTCATCCTTTTGAGAGTGTGTCAAAGGAGGAATGGGGGATAGATATGCCATTTAAAGGACCATAAATGGTTTGAAAAATAAGAGTAACAAGCATCCCATATGGAAGCTTGCCAGATGATTTTATTATGATAGAATCATTCATTCTGGAGAGCAAAAAACAAAGGAGGATGAATTGAATATTATTGATGGCACACCACATAAGTTTTAAATCTGAATAAGTTACGAAATGGAAAGATCCACCCTAACACTTTTAAATCTGGTGATAAAGTGGTGAAGAATCCTATGTTCTGGGTCTAGAAACTCGTGTGAACTAGGGTGGTTGATTGCTAAAAAGGTTTTCTTTTTTCCCTGTAAGTGTTGTCCTTATTTCATCATAGTCAAAATCTAAATCATTTATGACCTTTTCACAAGGTGTTAGACCTAATAGGCTTACTAATCTTACATCAATTAACATGTACTTAGTGCCACAAAATCTAAATTTAAGGTTACTCGAGTAAGGCTTGCATCTTCTCTACCTTAAAATTCACTCAACTATTGTTTATTTATATATACTTGATTAAGGATTCACGATAATCGATTACAAACTTTTCTTACTCGATTGAAAATAATTCAATAGAATGATTTCTAAAATACTCGATTACTCATTCATTTTTACTGAGATTATACTTACTCGATTAAAGATTAAATATACTTTACTTAGAACTAAATTTACTTGATTACTCTAGGTTTTGTATTCGACTATTTTCACCTCAAATTTTGATAACATCTAATTCAGTTCTGATTTTTGTGAACTGATTTCTCTCTAAGGGTTAGGTAAAACTATCAGCCTATTGATTTTTTTGTTAGCACATATTCCAAGACTATATCTCTCTTTTGAACGTGATCTCTAATTAAATGATGTCTTATTTCAATATGTTTAGTCCTTAAATGTTGTACTAGATTCTTGGATACATTTATAACATTGGAATTATCACATTTGATAGGAATATGATTTGCCTTAATTCCATAATCCTCCAATTGTTGTTTTAGCAACAATTTGTGCACGACAACTACCAGCTGAAATATATTCAGTTTCAATAGTAGAGGTGGCCACACTGTTTTACTTTTTAGATGACCATGAGATCAACATGTTTCCTAGCAATTGATAGGTGTCACTAGTGCTTTTTTTATCCACTTTGCATCCAACAAAGTATGCATCAGCATAGGTATAAAGTTCTAAGGGATAATTTCTAGGATACTATAGACCTAAAGAACGAGATCCCTTAAGATATTTGAAGATTCTCTTAACAACTACTAAGTGGGATTCCTTAGGATTACTTTGATATCTGGCACATATGGCTATACTAAATAATATATCAGGTCTAGAGGCTGTAAGATAAAGAAGTACTTCTATGATTCCTCTATATTTCTTTTGATCCACAAATTTACCACTTTCATCCTTATCCATTTTCACATAGGTGCTTATTAGGGTATCCATGGATTTTACCTCAAGCATATTGAATTTCTTTAGGATATCCCTAATATACTTAGATTGATTGATAAATATACCATCATTTAACTACTTTATTTGTAATCCTAGAAAGTAATTTAACTTTCCTACCATATTCATTTCAAACTCTGCTTGCATTATAATAAAAAATTTCTTACATAAGCTATCATTAGTTGTAACATCTCGCATCGAGTGATAAGAAGGACTGAAACAACTTACTCTAATGGTCTTACGTGAACTTCCTAGAGGTTATCCATCCTTGAGTTTTTCCAGCTCAAGCACGTTTAACCCGGGAGTTATTTGCCTACATTCAGTTCAAAAGGTATCCAACTAGTATTATTTCCTTCCTTACTTGTTCTCGACATATACTACCCTTCTTTGGGCTCTTGGGGTATTACATTCTCCCCCCTCCCCCTTGAGCACATGACGTCATCGTTATGCAACCTTACAACTAATCTCAAACCTTCTCCCCTTTAGGGCTTCCATCCTAGAAGCCTGCCAAGAGTCGTTCCTTGTTCAAGCCCTCGCGCCTCAGCGCCACTCTGCTCCCTTATCGGATTGTCTTCTCCAATGGTCAGCTCTGATACCACCTATAACATTTTACATCGAGTGATAGGAAGGACCGGAACAACTTACCCTGATAGGCCTACGCAAACTTCCCAGGGGTCACCCATCCTTGAGCTTCTCCAGTTCAATCACGCTTAACCCGGGAGTTCTTTGTCTACATTCAGCTCAAAAAGTATCCAGCAGATGTTATTTCTTTCCTTACTTATCCTCAATATATACTACCTTTCTCTAGGCTCTTGGGGCATTACATTAGTTGATCCAAAAATTATATCATCCACATAGATTTGAACTAAAAGAATGTCCATTTTATCCCTTTTGATATAGAGAGTGGTGTCCACATTCCCTCTCTTAAAATCATTCTTAATGAGTAAATTATTTAAAATTTCATACCAAGCCCTAGGAGCTTGCTTAAGTCCATATAGAGCTTTGGTAAGTTTGTACACATAATTCTCATGGATTGGGTCCTCAAAACCTAAGGGTTGCTTTATATAAACTTCCTCTTTGATAAACCCATTTAGGAATGCACTTTCGACATCCATTTGATATAGGTTGAACCCTTTGTTACAAGCATAAGCTAGCAATAACCTAATGGCTTCAAGTCTTGCTACAAATGCATATGTCACATCAAAATCTATGCCATCTTCTTGGTTGTAACCTTGAGCCACAAGTCTAATCTTATTTTTGTACTATAATCCCATGCTCATCCATCTTATTCCTAAACATCGATTTTGTTCCTATGGCTTCCTTGTCCTTTGGCTTAGGTACCAAGGTCCATACCTTGTTCTTTTCAAACTGATTTAACTCTTCTTGCATAACCAATATCCAACTGGGATCTTTTATAGCTTCATCTATACGTTTGGGTTTTAGATTTGGTAAAAAAAAATACATACTCACATTGGTTTCTAAGATGGGATCTTGTTCTTACACCTTGCTTGACATCACCTAAAATTCTAGATTCATCAACATAAGATTTTTTTCTATGGACAAATGAATCTTTTGGTTCTCCTTTCTTTTCTATTGGGGAATTTTGACTGTTTCCCTCAAGAGGCTGCTCTAAAATTTCCCATTCATTATCATAATCACTTTGTTGAGATATAGGGATGTTTTCATTAAAGCTTACATGGATTGACTCTTCTACAACCAAAGTTCTTTTATTCTATATGATTTTCTTGATGTTGAATAGCTTAAAAATATTCCTTCATCACTTTTAGGATCAAATTTTGTTAAGTTATCTTTTTCATTATTTAAGACAGAACATTTACATCTAAAGGTTTTAAAGTATTATATATTTGGCTTATTATCTTTATAAAGTTCATAAGGGGTTTTCCTAAGAATTGGCCTAAATTAAACCCTGTTCAGATATGGCAAGCAGAATTTACTACTTCATCCCAAAAAAATACCTAGGCAAGGAATTCTCATATAACATGGCTCTTGCCATTTCAACTAGAGATCTATTTTTTCTCTCCACAACTCCATTTTACTAAGGAGTTTTAAGAGCTGAAAAGTTGTGAGAGATTCCATGCTCATCATAGAAAGACTTGAAAGAAATATTGTTAATTTCTTTTTCATGATCACTCCTAATGCTAGAAATTTTTAGATATTTTTCAGTTTCAATTCTTTTACACAGTTTTATGAACTCATCAAAGGTGTCATCCTTATTTCTTAGGAATATTGTCTAAGTAAATCTAGAAAAGTCATCCACAATCACAAATATATAAGATTTTCCTCTTAGACTATAAGTTCTCATTGGACCACACAAATCCAAATGTGACATGGCTGCCATGATAATCCTCCAGCTGGTTGAATAAGCTCTTGTCTCCTGTCATATGTGCCTTCAACAACCATTGTCTATTAACCACTTGACCTTTGAGTTGTTTGCTTTAAGACACATGGATTGCATTCAAGAAAAACTAGATTGGTACCTAATGACTTTGGGTCTAATGGATTAAACACTCATCCTCCTACCATTTCAGCTTTCTTTACTTCCCAAACATTCTTGGTTACTGGTTTTACTTCTTCCTTAGGAATCCAAACCTTTTAAATTTTGCATGGAATTCCCATTGCAATATAACAAAATAAACTCCTATGACCAAAAGTTTTACATTTATTGCATCTTGGTCCTAAGTCTTTCTATTTTGCTTTTGTTTTAACTAATTTTTCAAACGATTTGTTATTGTTTCCATTATAGTCTAAACCCGTCTTATCATAAAAACCTTTTTGAGATTCAAGTATTTTGTCTAAAATAGTGCCACCTGCAATGAATTTTGTTAAAACTAGCTTTGAGTCCTTTAGATCATTTTCTAAAATAGTGACTTTTTCTTTAAGAGTAGTGTTTTCTTTTTCAAGATTTAAACATTTTTCTTTTGATTTTTCTAAATCAAAAAGCAATTTTTCACATAACTTCCTAAAGATCGAGTTATTCTCATCCTCATCATCTCTAGAATAACAAGAAAAGTTAGAATCACTACCTTTTAGTCATCTTTTTCCATTTTCCATTAAATAGAGATTCGCAATCTCTTGAGCTTCATCTTCTGATAAGGAGGATGAGTCATCATCACTCCATGCTACTAGGACCTTCTTCTTCTTCTTCATCATCTTTTCCTCTTTCTTTGTCTCAAGACACTCTAGCCAGATGTGTCCTAGTTTTTCACAGCCATGGCATTTGATTTCTTGCTTTTGCTCCTTCTTGTCTACCTTCTCAAACATGTTCTTGTGAAAATTCCTAGAAGACTTCTTTTTGAATCTTCTAAGAAATTTCTTAGCAAGCAGTGAAGCATCTTCCAAATAAGTAGACTATGACTTTGACTCTCATTTTTCAATACTTTTAATGCTACTCCTTTATTTTTATTGTTAGGGATTTCTTCTTGCCTTCTCATACTTAGGTCATGTGTCATTAAGGATCCTAACAATTCATCTAAAGACAGTTTTTCTAGATCTTGTACTTCTTGTATAGTAGTGACCTTAGGATGCCATTCATGTGGTAAACATTGTAAAATTTTCTCAGCAATATCTTCATTGGAGATTGGTTTTCCTAAGTTCTTAAGATTAGACACTATATTATTTAACCTAGTATACATATCCTTAATAGTTTCACCAAGCTGCATTAAAAACAGTTCATAATCATGTTTTAGCATTCTTATTTTGGACCTCTTTACCTTAGAGGTTCCTTCATGTGTTACCTCAAGCTTGTCCTAGATCACTTTGGTCATCTCACATGCTAAGATCATGTTGTATTCCTCAGGACTAGGAGCACACTCCAGCATGTTCTTAGCTGTTGCATTTAGCTTGATCTTCCTAATGTCTTGATCATCCTAGTTTTCTTTTGGCTTTGGGATGATGGTATTCCTTACTGCAACAATTAGCATTTGAAAGCCACTGACTATTACCCTCCAGGCCTTTACATCTCTTGATAGAATGAATGTTTTCATTATGTTCTTCCAGTAGGCATACTTGTTGCCATCAAAGAAACGAGGCTTGTTGCAAGACTCGTTCTCCTAGAATGAACTGTTGGATGTGTTGGCCATTCTGATCTTTACTCTAGGTTATTTAGACCTGCTATTGAAATAATTAGCTTAAGAGGGAGTTGAATTAAGTTTTTTTTACCTTTTATAAAAACTTTAAAAAATAAAGCAAAGTAAAAATGTGCTACTGCTTTAATAATACTTGTTGAAATAGTTAGCTTAAGAGGGAGTTGAATTAAGCTTTTTTTTATCTTTTTTAAAAACTTAAAAAAATAAAGTAAAAATGCAACACAGATGATTTAGAATAGTTTAGCTTTAAAGCCTAATCCAGTAACCTTGATTTCCTCACCAAAAATTTTGGCAAACACAATATATAGCTTTTGAGCAAACTCAACTACTTAGCCTTTACAAGATGATTTTTTAACGCTTGACTCAGGCACAACCATTACCCTTTACAAATTCAGTCTTAACCTTTACAAGTTTCGCAAATAATGTGAAAAGAATTTCTCGAGAGAAAAAACAAAAAATCATACAAGATTATAGATTTTTCTCTTGAATGAAAAAAAGATACAAAATGTAAAAGTTTGATACACTATCTTTTAAAATCTCACAAAGAGTAGACTTTGAAAGCACGATAATGGAAGATTAAAAAGCTCTTGTGTATTTGCAAGTTGTGTTCAAACTCTTGTAAACTGGTAACCTTCTTCAGCATATTTTATCTCCTATTTATAGATATTTTGTATTGAATGATGCTGACAGGTTAATAAACAAATAAAATATTTGTTTGTCTCACAATTGCCATTTTTGTCTCTACAATTATCAAACAAACCATTAACAATTCATAGAATATGTACAAGTTGTCTAAAGAATATTTAATGCATTAAAAAATAAAGATAAACTCATTAAATGCAGTGTAACAGTTACATTTTTCAAAATCTGACATGCATTACTCGAGTATTAACTAGCATTACTCGACCAAATATAATATTTACTTAACTATATGTATTATGTAATCAATTACTTTAGTATGAAGATATCATTACTCAATTATTTTTAAGCCATAGAAAAATGCATTACCTACTCGATTACGAAGTAATGTTTACTCGATTAATTATGATGCTTGCTCAAATACAAAGATTATTACTCGATTAAATTTTAAATAGAGAGACATGGCCTATTTTCAATCTATGTTTACTTAATTATAAAGGATGTCTATTAAAATACAAAAAAAACATTATTCGAATACAAAAATACCTCACTCAAGAAAAAAGATGCCCAAAAATATTAATTGAAGATCACACGATTAAAAAGAACTCACTCAAGTACAAACCAATTATTACTCGATTACAAAAACACCTTACTCAATTAATTTGAAAATGATAGAAAATTGAATTACACATTTGAGTATAGGATTAAATTAGTCGAGTATTTCTTATCTTTACTCGATTATTCTTATATTCATAATAGATTAATTTTAAAATACTGAACATTACTCGATTGATTTATACTTGAAGAATTTTCTAATAATACTCAATTTCCCATACTCAATTTTTTTGCTCATTACTCAATTAAAATTTTGCCAAACTTAAGAATTAACTAAATTATTTTAATCATCATCGAATCAAATTTATTAATATTTTTTCTCATTAAATCAAAACACAAATTTATGAAGAAACATCAATAATGGTATTGCTAATAACACTATTAGTATTGTTGTATCCATACATGCATAGATACTGCAATGTGGTAACAATCATCAATGCATATTTGCCAAGATAAAAAATAAAAAAATTAAAGATTGGCACATGAATAATATTGGATCTATACATTAGCTAATGAGGTGCATAGCCTATTTTTATTTAAAAAGTTGTGTAACAATTGTTTTTTAAAATTTCAAAATACTAAGAGGAATTGATTGAATATGTTATTTATGGCAATGATTTAAAAGAACAAATAATTATATAATTAGAAAACTAGAGAAAAGTAATTAATTATTTACATTCATAATATATTTTTTTTAATTCATCGGAACACAATTCATTTTTAATATAACTTATTAGATCAATAGAGATAATTTTTTTGTATTTATTATTTTTTCCATTAGAGTTATGTTACTTTCTCTTACTTACCAAAGAAGAAAAGAATTCTATTCCATTAACTTATTCTATTGTTTGTTCATTTATTTAAAGTTTTTCAAATAAATTTTTGATCTATTAAACTAATCTTTCAAATTCCATTAAGTCATAAATCCTTTTAATAACAAAAATTGAGAGCTGAAATAACAATTATTTACTTTATTTCAATATAATACAATTTAATAGTTTTAAATTTATTTTAATTTAGTTTAGTTTAAAATAGTTCTTTGTAAATAATATAATAATGTGATGTGATTTAAATTTAAATATAATTTAATGTGATACAAATGCTCTATGTTGAGTTTTATATATATATATATATATGCACATATTAAATATATATATAAATGAATTTTTAAAAGGTTTATAATAAAAATAAGAAAGATAGTGATCTCCTCTCTTCATACATACTTATATAAATGAATTTTTAAAAGGTTTACAATAAAAATAAGAAAGATAGTGATCTCCTCTCCTCTCCTCTCCTCTCCTCCATATATATATATATATATATATTGGTGGTAAACTGTGAACTTATCATCATTGGACCAAACAACTTGTTTTCTTGGGTACAAAAGGTGAAATCTCTCACCTTAAAGGGTCACATATTATCTCACGTACGTGAAAGGGGTTAATCATGGTACACAACAGCACACAAGGTAGGAAACACAGTGCATGGTGTCTATAAGGAGCCACCCCCACAGGAGGGTAAAACTCTCACATTACGGCTGCAATGACTTGAACTTGCATCCTTGAGTGTAATCTGCTACTTAAGAACCAACCGTGTTATACCCGTGGGACCAGACAACTTATTTTCTTCCCACATGCTTGTGCTTGTTCTCTTGATAGATATTATTTGGACAATAGTAGATTTTGAATCAATACTGCCTCTTAAACAAACGAGAAATGCTATCCTACTATGTGGCATGGATCCCACTTATTAATTTATTAATAAAAAAAATAAACCCACAAAATCAAAAAATGTTTCCAGTTTTCTTCAACATTGCGACGCATGTTTCTTCCTCCATACTCTCACCTTTTCTCTCTCCCTTCAAATAAAATTTCCTCTCCAACTTTCTTTACGCCAGTTTTCATTTCTTTAAACCCATTTTCTCCCTCCCTCTACTCCAAGGGTGGAGCTAAAAAATTTTACTTGGGCGGCTTCAAAAAAAATTTTCTAACCATGAACTTTATCAATAAAAAAAAATTAAAAAAAAAAACAATTTAAAAAAGACATTCATTTCTCTCGACTCAATTCTCATTATTGCAACTTAATAAATCATACAAACAGTCCAACAAAAAAAAAAAAAAAAAAAAAACGTTTCTAGAACAACGGATCCAAGTTCATCGACAATGCTCAATGTTGATGAAATTTGTCGAACATGATGAATCCAAATTCATCAACATTTTCTTCTAGGATGTGTCCAAAATTACCAGCGAATCTCGAATCCAGTTCTGAAATAAGGTTTAAATTGGTTTATGTGTGAAACTAATTTTGAACATCTTGAGGGTTTGCACAAGAGTTTGCGAACTCCTTCAATAATGCTGGATAAACTTACAAACTGTCAACCTAAAAATCATACATTAACAAATCAAGTCTAAAAATTCAAATAGATTAAATATTTAGGATTTCATCATACTTCCTGTTGAGGGCAAAAATTTTGAATACACAACCATAAATGAGATTTTGAAGCCAAACTTGAGCTTCATATGACAGTGTAACAGTAGCCGCATAACAATCACTTACCGGAAACTGGGCCAAGAGCTTAGAGATATTTCTGACACCAAAAATCGTGTGGATAGTTACAAAAGAAGTAGGTCCTTGTTCATGGCTAAAGAAAGAGGCAAAAACACACCCTTGGATACATTTTCTTCTCAAGAATCTACAGGCACCACATTGAGAACCAGATGCTGGAATTATGGTCGGAGCTGCAACCGGGCAGCAAAGGAGGTCGAGGAGCAGCATCAACAAAAGTAGCGTCGGTGGCTATGGCAAAACTCAAAGTGGTTTTTACTCTCTGTTTTTTGACAAAAGAAATACTAGAAAAAAGAACTGGGCTCTCAATTTTTAGCTGGAATAAGAACTCTCTGGTGAACAATAGGCTCTCTAATTTTCGTCTAACCTTGGGCAAATGGACGAAGTTCGATTATATACAACCGGACCCGACCCGACATGGAGACAGACACTCTATGAAACCAGCCACAAAATTTACATAAAATTCGCGAGACATGTTGGAGGGAAACAAGCAAAGGAAAATCGGGCGGTTGGGATTAAGCTGGGTTATGGGGGGGGGGGGGGGTTGGATTACACCCCCCCCCCCCCCCGCCGCCCCCCCCCAAAACAGCCCATCTCCCTCCACCCTTTTTCTTTTCTTTCCCAGAATCCAGATTCTATTAAAATCCCTCCACGTGTCCAGCATGTGTTTCTCTCCAATAGCTTTCCGATTTCTACGGCTACTTTTCAAAATTCCAACGGTGGTGTCGTGCATCCAGATGTTATCACGATCCCAACGGCCTTTCCGATTTTCCTCCGAGTGTTTCTCTCCAAGCATGTCTCGCGAACTTTATGCAAATTTTGTGGTTTGTTTCGCAAAGTGTCTGTCTCCATGTCGGGTCGGGTCCAGTTGTATATAATCGAACTCTATCCATCTGCTCAAGGTTAGATGAAAATCAGAGATCCCATTGTTCACCAGAGAACTCTTTTGCCAACTGAAAACCAAGAACCCAGTTCTTTTTTCTAATCTTTCTTCTGTCCAAAAACAGAAAGCAAAAATTACTTTGAATTTTGTCATAGCCACCGACGCTACTTCTGCCGATGTTGCTCCTTCAACCTCATTTGCTGCCCCGGTTGCAGCTCTGACCATAATTCTATAACTGGTTCTCAATGTGGTGCCTGCAAGTTCTTAAGGAGAAAATGTATCCAAGGGTGTGTCTTTGACCCTTACATCAGCCATAAACAATGACATATTTCTTTTGCAACTATCCACACGATTTTTTGTGTCAGAAATGTCTCTAAGCTCCTGGCTCAGCTTCCGGTAAGTGATCGTCATGCTATTGTCGTTACACTCTCATATGAATCTCAAGTTAGGCTTCAAGATCCCATTTATGGTTGTGTAATCAAAAATTTTGACCTCCAACAGCAAATATGATGAAATCCTAAATTCTTAATCTCTCTGAATTTCTAGACTTAATTTGTTAATGTATGATTTTTAGGTTAACAATCTGCAAGTTTATCTAGCATTATTGAATGAATTTGCAAACTTTTGTGCAAACCCTCAAGATGTTCAAAATTGGTTTCACCTAGAAACCAATTCAAACCCTATTCCAGAACTGAATTCGAGCTTCGCTGGTAATTTTGAACACATCCTAGAAAAAAATCTCGATGAATTTAAATTCATCGTGTTTGGCAAACATCAATACTAAACATTGTCGATGAAGTTGGATCCGTTGTGCCAGAAATGTCTTCTTTTTTTTTTTTTTTGTTAGATTATTTGTATAATTTATTAAACTGCAACAATGAGAATTGAGTTGAGAGAAATGAAAGTCTTTTCCAAATTGCTAAAAAAAAAATTTATCTTTTGTTTTTTTTTCTATTGATAAAGTTCATTGTTGAGAAAAAATATTTGAAGTCTCCCCAAGTAAAATTTTCTAGCTCCACCCTGGAGCATAGAAAGGGAGAAGATGGATTTAAAGGAATGAAAACTAGCGTGAAGGAAGTTGGAGAGGAGATTTCAACAGAGATGAGAGAGAGAAAAAGTAAGTATGAAGGAAGAAACATGTGGAGAAATGTTATCTGGCATGACTGATGATCATCATCAGTCTATGTGGCATGGATCCCACTTATTAATTTATTAATAAAAAAAAAAAAAAACAAACCCACAAAATCAAAAAATGTTTTCAGCTTTCTCCAACTTTCCCACGCCTGTTTCTTCCTTCATACGCACTTTTCCTCTCTCCTTCTCTGATGAAATTTCCTCTCCAACTTCTTTCACGGTAGTTTTCATTCCTTTAAACCCATCTTCTCCCTCTCTCTACTCCAAGGGCAGAGCTAGAAAATTTTACTTGGGGGGGCTTCAAAAAAAATTTCCCAACCAACAACTTTATCAATAGAAAAAATAAAAAGAAAAAAAAAAACAACAATTTGGAAAATACATTCATTTCTCTCAACTCAATTCTCATTGTTACAGCTTAATAAATCATACAAACAGTCCAACAACAAAAAAAAGACATTTCTGGCACAACGGATCCAAGTTCATCGACAATGCTTAGTGTTGATGTTTGCCAAACACGACAAATCCAAGTTTTTCGACATTTTCTTCTAGGATGTGTCCAAAATTACTAGTGAAACTTGAATCTAGTTCTGGAATAGGATCTGAATTGATTTTTGGGTAAAACCAATTTTGAACATCTTGAGGGTTTGCCTAAGAGTTTGCAAACTCCTTCAATAATGTTAGATAAACTTGCAGATTGTCAACCTAAAAATCATACATTAACAAATTAAGTCTAGAAACTCAAAGATATTAAGGATTTAGGATTTCATCATACTTGCTGTTGGAGCGAAAAAATTTCAAATACACAACCATAAATGGGATCTTGAAGCCTAGCTTAAGCTTCATATGAAAGTATAACGACAGCTGTATAATGATCACTTACCAGAAGTCGGGCCAGGAGCTTAAATGCATTTCTGGCATCAAAAATTGTGTGGATCGCTGCAAAAGAAGAAAGTCTTTGTTCATGGCTGAAGTAAGGGGCAAAGATACACTCTTGCATACATTTTCTTCTCAAGAACCTGCATGCACCACATTGAGAACCAGATGCTAGAATTATGGTCGAAGCTGCAATGGGGTAGCAAAGGAGGTTGAGGGAGCAGTATCGACAGAAGTAGCGTCGATGGCCATGGCAGAACTCGAAGTGGTTTTTGCTCTATGTTTTTGGACAGAAGGAATACTAGAAAAAAGAACTGAGCTCTCAATATTTAGCTGGTAAAAGAGCTCTCTAGTGAACAATAGGCTCTCTGATTTTCATTTAACTTTGAGTAGATCGACAGAGTTCAATTATATACAACTGAACCCGACCCGACACGGAGACAGACACTCCACGAAACCAGCCACAAAATTTGCAAAAAATCCGCGAGACATATTGGAGAGAAACATGCGGAGAAAAATCAGAAAGACTGTTGGGATCGCGATAACATCTGGACGCACAACACCACCCCTAGAATTCTAAAAAACAGCCGTAGAAATTGGAAAGCTGTTGGAGAGAAACACATGCTGGACACGTTGAGGGATTTTAATAGAATCTGGATTTTGAGAAAGAAAAGAAGAAAATGATGGGGGGCTTGGCTATTGGGGGGACCCAATCCCAACCCCCTACAACCTAGCCCAATCCCAATCCCCCCAACAGCCCGATTTTCCTTCGCGTATTTCTCTCCAGCATGTCTCACAGACTTTCTGCAAATTTTGTGGCTTGTTTCGCAGAGTGTCTGTCTCCATGTCGGGTCGGGTCCGGTTGTATATAACCGAACTCCATCCATCTGCTTAAGATTAAACGAAAATCAGAAAGTCCATTGTTCACCAGAGAGCTCTTTTGTCAGCTGAAAATCGAGAGCCCAATTCTTTTTTCTAGTCTTTCTTTTGTCCAAGAAAAGAGAGTAAAAACCACATCGAGTTCTGCCATGGCCACTGATGCTACTGCTGTCAATGCTACTCCCTCAACCTCTTTTACTACCATGGCCTCAATGTCGTGACTGTAGGTTCTTGAGAAAAAAATGTATCCAAGGGTGTGTTTTTGCCCCTTACTTCAACCATAAACAAATACTTATTTCTTTTGCAGCTATCTACACGATTTTTGGTACCAGAAATGCCTCTAAACTCCTGGTCCAGCTTCCGATAAGTGATCGTTATGCGGCTGTCGTTATACTTTCATATGAAGCCCAAGTTAGGCTTCAAGATCCCATTTATGGTTGTATATCCAAAAATTTTGCCCTCCAACAACAAGTATGATGAAACTTTAAATCCTTAATCTCTTTGAGTTTCTAGATTTAATTTGTTAATGTATAAGTTTTAGGTTGATAATCTACAAGTTTATCTAGCATTATTGAAGGAATTTGTAAACTCTTATGCAAACTCTTAAGATGTTCAAAATTGATTTCACCCAGACCAATTCAAACCCTATTCCAGAACTAGATTCGAGTTTTGCCGGTAATTTTGGACACATTGTAGAAGAAAATGTCGATAAATTTGGATTCGTCATGTTCGGCAAACATCATCAACACTAAGCATTGTCGATGAGCTTGGATCTGTTGCGCCAAAAATGTCTTCTTTTTTATTGGGACTATTTGTATGATTTTTGAAGCTGCAATAATGAGAATTAGGTTGAGAAAAATGAAGGCCTTTTCCAAATTGTTAATTTTGTTTTTATCTTTTTATTTTTTTTCTATTGATAAAGTTCATGGTTGGAAAAAAAAATTTGAAGGCCCCCATTAAATTTTTTAGCTCCACCCTTGGAGCAAAGAGAGGGAGAAGATGAGTTTAAAGGAATGAAAACTGGCATAAAGGAAGTTGGTGAGGAAATTTTATCAAAGAGGAAAGAAATTTCATCAGAGATGGGAGAGAGAAAAGGTGAGTATAAAGGAAGAAATAGGCGTGGAAAAGTTGAAGAAAACTAGAAACATTCTTTGATTTAGTAGGTTTGTTTTTTTCTTTTTTAATAAATTAATAAGTGAGATCCATGCCACATTGACTAATGATAATCATCAGTCATGCCGGATAGCATTTCTCTATGGATAGCATTTCTCTAAACAAACTACTACGCTACACAGGAGAGGGAGAGTGAGACACAAATAATAATATTATATTCAACCACCCATTCCTTTCCAACGTAAACTACACACCCATTGTCCCCATATATATATCCCTACCTACCTATCACCCATTGTTTGGAATCAAAGAGAACTAACTAACTAACTAAATGCATTTCTTCTTCTCGTTGAATTAGGAACAGTTATTTATAAGAGCAGAGCAGGAGGGGCAGCGGTTATTTATAGTAAAGTGATGATTAATTTTATGAAGTGGTAGCCGCACGTTCCGTTCTTGCCTCTTCAGAGGTACCTGCAATGGAGACGGGGACTTGTTCCCCTGGTCAACCTCCGACGATCAAGTCAGGTATCTCTTAATTGAGGATTAAGTGTATTTACTCAAACTATATGCTCCAGAAAAGAAAAGGAAAGGAATCCCCTTTCTCTTACCTCGCATCCCCTTTTAACCTTTTCTCGGGATAGGGATCATGGAGGGATCTTCGGGATCTCCCCTCCGTCTTCTTCGGAACCTTCCTGATAAGGATTTCGTAATAGTATCCGTTTCCGAGGAGTTCGGGATAGCTGCTGCCTCCGTGACCTTCGGCGAGTTAGTCTGTTCCTACGGCCTCAGAGATTTCTTTACTGAGTGCTTATCCGATTGACGTGGAGATGCTTGTCTGCTATGTGTCTTCTAGATTTAAACAAGAAGATCGCAAACGAAACTCCCTATTAGGAAACGTATCTCCTGATCGCCACGGGGTATCCGTCTGGGGCATTGGCGTAATTATGGGACCGAGGGCATTCTCCTCATCACTTGCCCCCCCACTTCTTGAGCTCTTCGGCTTGAAGGGCTCGAGGAGTGGTAAAGCTCCCGAGGCTCCTCCTTCTAACTTCTTGTTGATTGATATCTATGAGGTCCGGAGAGTTGGTCGTATTTCTCTTCTTCTTCTCTTTTTTTTTTTTTTTTTTTCGCACGCGTGTCTGGAGGGCGCGAGAATCGATTGGTTTTGACGACGATATCCCTTCCTTATGCGTTGTCCAAGGCTTTTTCGTCTTTCGAACTCTGCCAATCCGGGGTGATTAATGCTCATTATTGCTCGCCCTTTGGTCTCTTACTCCCACAGTTTAAATGGGAACTCTTCACCCCCTTCTCTTTCCACACGACTTTCCTTCAGCTTTAGCTCTTCTGGTGCCGGTAAGCATTTTCCCCTTCTTCCGCATCTCTTTCTGCTAGCTCTTTGCTATGGCGATAATTGGTTCTAGGAGGTTCAATTCCGCCGGCGCAGAGCTTATTGAATGAGAAAAACACCCTGCTGCCTCAATTCCATGCCAATGGATGAGCCAGACGAAATGCCAACAGTTCAGAGAAAAATACAACGTCCCCGAAGAGTGGGAAGTAGAGTTCAATAGCCATTTGCGAGCGTGTCATCCCGTCGCCGGCCGCCTCTGCATTTACAAGTGTGCTTTTGATAAGGGCTTTCGGCTTCCCCTCGGAAGAAGAGTGATGTCCTTACTTCAACTTCTTACCATCGCTCCCGCCCAGCTGTCCCCCTTCGGATGGCAATACCTGATGGGGTTCCTCCTTATTTGCCATACTGGCAAAATTGAGCCAACCGGGGACCTCTTCGACTACTTCTTCACGACCAACCGCGACCCAGGAGGGTGGATCTCCATCTCCCCCCGAATCGTGAAAGATGGCCGCCTCCTCGCCTGCAAGGGGTACTCCGAACTTGAGATTTCTGCCTCGACTCTCATGCAATCTGGCGGGTCGAAAGATTCTGATGATTGGAAAGAGCGCTTCGTCTTCGTCCGCCCCAGGCCATCCGGCTCTTCTCAAGAAATCTGGTCTGTCTGCAACGAGTGGACTCTAGATACCAACCACAAGCGTCCGAGCGCCAAGACCATCGAAGATTTCGCTTGCCGACTTATGAAGAACAGCCGGAACTGGGAAGAAGGATGGCTTTCCAATCCCAGCCTTACCCAAGCGGGCTTGGACGGTGAGAACTGTGAGCTCTTCTTCTTTCATCCTCTTCTTTACTCTCTCTTCTTCCTTTGTCTGTATTTGATTTTCATCGTTATCTCTTTCTTAATTGAAGAGGTCTGGGAGATATCGTATTCTTCTATCACCGGAGAAATGATTTTGGACTTCCCCGGGAGTAAGGGTCCCTCGGCTTCTCCCAGCAACCAGAGAATGTCGGAGAGGGTTGTACCTCCCGAGCGAGTTCCAAAGAGCAGGAAAAATAAAAAAAAACTCAATACTTTCTAGGTCGCGAAGAGCGGTGGAGGGAGATCCTCGAACCTTCCAAGAGGCTTCCAAGAGCGACATCGCTGGGGGTTCGGGGGACCCATCTTCCCAACTCCTCGCTTCTTAGACCAGAGACCCTCCGAACGCGCGGCAGGAAACCTCCACCATGCCTGCGCCCTCGCCGATCTCTCATGAAGATGATTCGGCAACCATCGCACAGGTGCTTGCTGCAGCTCGTACAGAGGCCCAGAAAAAACAAACCTTGGCAGGTACGGAGTCCAGTGCTACGTCTCCCAGCATCCCTATCAGTTCGGTTTTTAAACGAATTTTAACGCCATTAGCACCAGCGGGGCGTTCAGAGCTGACGGGGGAGGCTTCGCTAGAAGAGGCTTCGGCGTTATCAACGAAGGAAATATTAGCACACCGGACGAAACGTCGTAGGATGGAGACCACCTCCCCAGCTGCTACTCTCTCCGAGCCTCCGGCTCCTGAAGCCACCAATGTTCCCTCAACAGCTTTAATCCTATCGGGGACCCTACGAACCCCGAACGAAACCGACTACTGCGCCGAGATTCTGAGGGTACGACCGTGTTCCTTTCTCTTTTGACCTCGCCCTTTTTCTATGCGAGTAAGTCTTAATCTATGTTCTGTTTTCACTTCCTCAGAACCTTACAGAGTTCCAAGGTTTGGTCTCTCGGCGAGAATCCGAACTTCGAGCCCGGATTATTTCCCTGGAGTCTGAGGTCGAAAGGCTTCGGGGGCTTGAGTCTCTTTCCTCCCAACTGTCGAGTCTCGAACACCGTGTTCACATTTTAACTAAGTCTGTTGAGCTGGCGCAAGAAAATGCCCGACTCGCCAACGAAGCCGAAGCTCAAGTGCGCGAGGATCTGAAGTTGGTCCAAAAAAACATGCTTGAGGCTAATCAAGCCAATTCTCGGCTCAGGGAGGAACTGGACGCCACTAAGGGTGATAATCACCAGCTTCAGGAGGATATAAAAAGGCTTACTCTAGAGTTGAAGGAGGCCAAGAAGGGACAGGTCGAAGCGTTGGAGTCTTATTCCTGATGCAAAGAAGACTTTCGCACTGCTCATGTCCAACTCCAATCCGCCCTCAAGGATGCCCAAGTGGCTTTTCAAAATGGTCGCGAGGATTTCCGAAGCTCCGAAACTTATGCCACGGAACTAGAAGAAGTTCTTCTGGGCGGGTTCGAGCACATGAAGAAACTCGTCAAAGAGCGCTTCTCGAACCTGGATGTAGACTCCATCCCCTTCGACGTTGCTGCCGCCTTGTCCTCTTTAGAGTAGATATTTTTGTATTCAAACATGTTGCCATAATAATAAAAGTGTTAGATTTTTTCACACAATTTTCTTTTGCTACTGCCTTTTTGTTGTCCTGTTTCCTCTGCTTTTTGTCGAAAACAAGAAAAGACCGTTTGGGATCAGGCTTGATCCTTCCTTTTTGCCACCCCTGCTTATCGCAGGACTTGATCTTGCCACTTGCTCAAAAGGGCTCGGCTTCGGCCCCCCAAGGATCACGCCTGATCCCCGTATCGTCCTTGAGGGGTTGAGCTTCGGGAGGATCGTATCTAACCCTTTTATATCCGTCGAAGGCTTAAGCCTTTCGAGGATCATATCTGATCCCTTGTTTTTGCCGGGTGTTCGGACCCCCCGAGGATCACATCTGATCCTTTGTCTTTGCCGGGGGTTCAGACCCCCCGAGGATCACATCTGATCCTTTGTCTTTGCCGGGGGTTCGGACCCCCCGAGGATCACATCTGAGCCTTTGTTTTTGTTGAGGGATCTAGCCCCATTAGGGGTATGTCAAATCCTTCTTTTTGCTCTGATGTGCCTTCCCAGGTCTTTGGAAACGATGAGTTTTTACGCATAGGAGAAAAAAAATGAATTTATTCCTGGATAGCATACGCAAAGCAACAAAGAAAAATACTACTGCCAAGACATGTAATAAAAAATTATTACTAACAGATCATATGAAAATAATAAAGAGTTATCACTGATAGAACTTTCTCAAGTTCTACACGTTCCACGCGTTTTTCACCGATGCACCCTCGAGGGTCTGTAGTTTGTATACCCCAAGGCTGAGAACTTCTGTCACTTTGTAAAGACCTTCCCAATTTGGTGTTAACTTATCTGCTTCTCGGGCTCCCTGAACATCTACTCGCCTTAATACCAAATCTCCCGGTAGAAAATTTCGTGCTTTTACTCGTCGATTGTAGTATCTCTCTATGCGTTGATTGTAAGCAGCTTGTCGAATCTTCGCTTGATCACGAAATTCATCAAGGAGGTCTAGGTTGTCCCTCAAACTTTGTTCATTGGATTCAGGGTTGAACAGCTCTACTCTTAGCGTAGGTACTCCAATCTCAACTGGGATTAACGCTTCCGAGCCGTAGCATAGACTGAAAGGAGTTTCTCCCGTGGAAACCTTCACCGTGGTTCGGTAAGATCACAGGATGCTCGATAGTTCTTCCACCCAGCTACCCTTCGCCTTATCTACTCTCGCTTTTAAACCGCGCAACAGAGTCCTGTTAGCGAGCTCAATTTGGCCATTAGCCTGTGGATGAGCTACCGAGGTGAATTGCTGCCTGATTCCCAACTCCTGGCACCATTCCTGAACAGACCGATCAGAAAATTGAGTGCCGTTGTCTGAGATCAGCACCCGAGGAACTCCGAAACGACAGACTACATTCTTCCATAGAAATTGCTTCACCCGCCGGGCAGTAATAGAGGCCACTGCCTCAGCTTCGACCCACTTTGTGAAATAATCGATAGCAACCATGATATATTTGACTTGTCCAGCTGCTGGGGGAAAAGGCCCCAAGATGTCAATACCCCATTGAGCGAAGGGGCATGGCGTAGCGAGATGAGCCAGTGCGACTGCCGGCACATGAACCAAATTAGACGTTTTCTGGCATCGATCGCAAGTCCTGACTAGCTGCTCTGAATCTCGTACCATCGTTGGCCAATAATACCCCTGCCGCAGAGCCTTTTGACTAAGAGCCCGAGCCCCGATGTGGTTTCCACATATTCCTTCGTGAATCTCTCGTAGGATATAATCTGCTTCGCGAGGTCGGATACATTTGAGTAGTGGTTGTGAAAAAGACCTTCTGTATAGCTCCCCACTAACTAACACGAAATTTCGGGCTTTTCGTTTGACCTCCCGTGCCTCCGAGTCGTCTTCGGGGAGTCTCTCTTCTCTCAAATATGACAACAGAAGGTCCATCCAGCTAGGCTCGTCATCTACACATAACTGGTTCGCGACTTCTTCGATACTCTTTTGTGGAAGAGATTTGATCCGAATTTCCCGAGAGCTCGTAGGGAAAGAGGAAGAAGCGATTCGGGACAGCAGGTCCGCCTCTGTATTCATAGCCCGAAGGACGTACTCCACCTTTACGTGTTGGAAATGCGCCATCAGCTCTTTGACCATGGTTAAGTATCGCGCCATGTGACTTTCTCGAGCTTAATATTCTCCATTCACTTATTGCACCACTAAATTAGAATCTGAACTCACCTCGACATTTTAAGCTCCCAATTGCTCAGCCAATCTCAGACCAGCCAACAAGGCCTCATATTCTGCTTCGTTGTTAGACACTCGGAATTCAAAATGTAAAGCATAAGGCCATATTTGCCCTTCGGGACTTTTTATCATTAATCCTCCTCCTCCACCCCCCGAGGTCGAGCTTCTGTCTACTGCCACCAACCATGGTCTCTAATTTTCTTCGGCGCCTTCGGGAGCTCCTATTCCTTCGGCAATAAAGTCTGCTAACGACTGCGCCTTAATAGCCGGTCGCGGCCTATACTCAATGTCAAAGGCGGTGAGCTCCACTGCCCACTTCAACATCCGTCCTGAAAGTTCTGGTTTGCTAAAGACCTGCTTCAAAGGTTGATTAGTAAACACTATAATCGTATGAGCTTGAAAGTAAGGTCGGAGTTTCCTTGCCGATATTATTAAGGCGAAAGCCAGTTTTTCCATAAGAGGATACCGAACCTCAGCTCCCGACAATCGTTTACTCGCATAATAAACAGGCCTCTGGATCTTATCTTCTTCTCGTATCAACACCGAGCTTACGGCCTCATTGGCCACCGCCAGATATATATATAATGGTTCTCTAGGCTTCGGCTTGGTAAGAACCGGGGGCGTGGCCAGGTGCTCCTTTAGCTTTTCGAAAGCTCGCTGGCATTCAGAATTCCATTCGAAGTTGTTTGCCTTCGATAAGACCTTGTAGAAAGGAAGGCCTTTTTCTGCCAAGCGAGAAAGGAATCTGCCAAGGGCTGTCATCCTACCCATAAGGCTCTGTACCTCTTTCACATTCCTCGGGACTGGCATATCCATGATAGCTTTGACCTTCGCAGGGTTCACCTCAATCCCTCAGTGGTGTACTATGTAGCCCAAGAACTTTCCTACAGAAACGCTGAAAGCATATTTGACAGGATTAAGTTTCATATGGAACTTACGAAGGGTTTTGAAGCACTCCTCCAAATCCTCCGGATGACATTCAGCCATCAGGCTTTTTACCAGCATGTCGTCAACGTATGCCTCCATATTTCTCCCGAGCTGGTGCTGAAAAAGCTTATTTACCAAGCGTTGGTAAGTGGCTTATGCGTTCTTTAAACCAAAAGGCATTACGGTGTAGCAGTAGGTTGCCTTGTTGGTAATAAATGTCGTCTTCTCTTGGTCCTCTGGGTGCAACGGAATCTGGTGATATCCCTGAAAAGCATCCAAGAAACTCATGAGTGAACATCCAGCAGTTCCATCAATTAGGGCGTCAATCCTCGGGAGTGGGTAACTATCCTTTGGGCAGGCTTTATTAAGATCGATGAAATCGATACAAAGTCTCCACTTGCTCTGCCCTTTGGGAACTAGCACGACATTTGCTAACCAATCTGGATAATCCACCTCCCGAATGTGGCGCGCTTCTGTCAACTTTGCAACCTCCTCCTCGATTGCCCGAGCTCTATCTGGGGCGAAGCTTCGCTTCTTCTGTCTGACAGGCTGAAAGCCTGATCAGATCCCTAGTCTGTGTGTCATTACCTCTGGATCTACTCCTGGCATGTCCCGGGCTGTCCATGCGAAGATATCTGCGTACTGTCTAAGGAGTGATACTATTCGACTCCTCAGCGGGTCCTTTAACTCCATACTCACTATTACGCATCGGTTTGGGCAATCTTCTTCCAAAGGTACTTCTTCCAATTCATCCACCGGCTCTGTTGTTTTTGGATCTTCGGGTTCTTCTAGTAAAAAATTGACCTCCTTCGGGGGGTCAGCGTCCCTTTGCGGCCCTACTTCTTTACCCTTCGCAATGCCTATAGAGGCCATGTAACATTCACGGGCTAAGCGCAAATCTCCCCGCACTTCGCCCGTCCCCCTATCTGTGGGAAACTTCATCATCATATGATATTTGCTTGGAATGGCCCGAAGGGCATTGAGACCAGATCTTCCTAGAATCATGTTATAAGCCGAAGGCACGTCTGCTACCAGGATGTCTAGCATAACTCGAGAAGTTCGAGAACCTCTCCCTACCGTCAATGGGAGCTGAATGATCCCTTCTGAATATACGGCTTCACCATCGAATCCCACCAAAGGGACCCTCGCTGCCCTCAACCGTGTCATTTCATACCCCATGCCTAAGAAGGCCTGCCGATACAAGATTTCCGAAGAGCTCCCTGGATCCACGAGGATCCACCGAAGCTCCCACTTCCCGAGTTCAGCTATTATCACCAGTGGGTCATTTCGATTCGGGTATCCCGGGAGGTCGCTATCTGAAAAAGAGATTGGATCCACACTCCTCGATCTTTTCAGCCGGACGGCACCATCTTTTTCACCCTTCATGACCGGGACCTCCCCTGCTGCGAGTGTATGGAATACCGGAGGCTGAGGATGATCGTCTTCCCCTCGATGCGATCTCTCCCGCTGAGCCCGATTTCGATCCTCCGTGAGGTCCCTTTTGAGGGGGCTCCTCGATCGCAACCGTTGAAACAAAAGTATTAGCGATCAAATCAAACAATCGGGCGTAAGTGTAATTTCTTAATTTTTCCCGTGATAAGTCAAAAAGTTTTTATTTCCTTTTTTTTTAATTTTCAATCGTCAAAAGAAGATATTATCATATGGTTTTAACTGTAATTTTATTTCGAATTGTATGTGAAATCTTCACAAGATTAGGGTTTAACATGATTCTCGGTGTCATGACCATGATCCCGATGAAAACAGCAGTATTTACTTCTGTTCCTTTTGTCGAATGGTGCCTTCATCGGTCGAGGCTTTTTCAAGTAGTCTTTACCCTCAATAGTAGCAAGGATCTCTGCCCTCGGGGCATTCAGAGGAGTGAAGCCCCCCAAATCCCACCGAGGACGATGTTTTTCCCTTCAGTCGTCACTCTTCCTTTCCTCCGGATGCTTCTTTTTATCCTTCTTTTCCACATGCTCCGCCCTCTTAGCCTGCATGACCTCCTCGGCATTTATGTACTTCGTGGCCCGGCCCAATATGTCAGTGAACGTACTCGGAGGCGTTTTGGCTAATGATTGGGCGAAAGGGCCGGGCCTCAGGGCGTTTTAGAATGCCACCATAGCTACGCTGTGGTCAAAGTTCTCTATGCTCAAGGCTTCCATATTAAATCGTGAGACGAAATCCTTCAAGGGCTCTCCTTGGTTCTGCTTCATACTTACCAAGGCCATGGTGGACCTTCGATGTCTCCAGAGAGGTGCAAAATGCGCTAGAAAGCTGCCTCGAAGTTGCGCAAAACTTACGATGGAATGATGAGCCAGATTTGAATACCAAGCCCGTGCATGCCCCTCCAGGGTGGCCAAGAAAACCCTACACCACATCGCGTCTGAGGCGTCATGTACCATCATGTGAGAGGTAAAGAGATCAAGGTGATCCATCGGGTCAGAGGTCCCTGCATAAGGCTTAATGGTCGGGATGCGGAGACGCTCCGGTGGTATGGCCGCCATGATCTCTGGGCTAAGGGGCTGATTTATCCTTGGTCCCTGAGCCTCTCCAGTCTTCGGCTTTAGGGCGGCCATCTCCTCCTCTAGCTGCCGCAATCTTCTTTCCTGCCGCTGCTGCACAAACGACAAGTCAAAAGACTCGACCGCCTCGCCATGGCCATCATCTTGTCCCGGCCTCTGCAGATTCTCATCCCGCAGATAGGACTCCTCCTCTCTCGGGGGCTCGTGCCTTTCTTCCGCCCGAGAATGCTGGGCTTGCTGATGTTGGCGATCTAGAAATCCCATGAGTAACTTCGTCAATCGTTGCACTTGACCCTCTAGGAGTGCTATCTGATCAGGCGGAGACGGAGGGCCCTCCGGACTCCGAGCCCTCCCCGGCGAGCTTCGTGGAGGGTTCTACTGACTCGGCTCTGGAACGGGGTTGCCCCCCGCGGCCCGAGACGGCTGTCTTCTGGTTGCCATTCAAGGTAAAAAAAAAAAAAAGGCAAGATTGTCTGCTGTACTGGAGAGACAGAAGAGAAGAATGTCGGCCCCACGGTGGGCGCCAATTGATGATTAATTTTATGAAGTGGTAGCCGCACGTTCCCTTCTTGTCTCTTCAGAGGTACCTGCAATGGAGACAGGGACTTGTTCCCCCGGTCAACCTCTGACGATCAAGTCAGGTATCTCTCAATTGAGGATTAAGTGTGTAACGCCCCACTTTTCTTTTTCCAAGGTACACATACAAAGATGCATGATGACGCTAGCAACCGTATGGTAATCAAAGGGCGTTTATGGAAGCCTTTGCCAACAGAAGCAAGGATCGAACCTGAAAGCTTTATAAAACCATAAGCTAGATATTTAAGGCTTCCACTATATGCTTTTAACACAAATACCATCTGAAAAGCCATAATACAACTTGAAAATCTAGGGATCATTTAGGCTCCCTTTTACAACAAGTAAAACTCACACTAAAGTAATAGTACAACGCTTTGCAATTAAAACGTAAAGGAGTTAACTATCCAAGAACCACTTCCTTTCCTTTCCTCTGACTTGATTCCGGGGCACCTGTCACGACTAACCCACCTGGAACGTTGAATGTTCTAAGGGTATGAGACACTCAAGTTAGATAGTTATATCTAAGTGAGTGCAACAAGAAGAGATAACATGCATGTGATGAGATATGTAGAATGATATGAAACCGCCTGTGTGGTAGTGACGCCGAGGTGTTGCAATCACCCCCGCTGATCAATCATGTTCTCACATCTCCAAGACTTTTCACCAGTCTAACATGAGATCCTGACTTCAGCTAGCCACACACACCAAGTGATGCATGACAAAGAAAGAGAAAATGCTTGATTTAAAGGAAAGTCATGCTTATGCAAGTAATCACCCTTACCCGTGTGAAGACAAAATGTTCGGTATGTAATATAAAGATGCAAGAAGCACTCACCTTGCTGATTCGGAAGCTCTAAAGTACTGTTCACAGGGTTCGGGAAAATTTTTCTGCAAAAATAACATAACTTCGAAATTCAAACCTAAACTATTTTTATATGAGGTCCTAGGGAAACATTTAAGGACCAACTGTACAAAATTTGGGCCCAAGAGGACATCTCACGCGCCCTCAAGCGCTTGGGGAAGGAGCCCCACGCGCTCCACTCGCGGCAGTCAGGTGGCGCGTGAACTGCACGCGCCGCCCCTCCAGCTTTGCCGTCTTGAGGTTTTTGGCCCGTTCTCCCTCATCCGAACTCCGATTTGACTTCCGTTTGAAACCACATGACCCTTATTCAATTATCTATCGAACTACGGAAAGAAATTAGAATTACCTTGCTATTTTGTCGCTATTTAATGCCTTTTACGGTGGCGGTCCAACTTTTCCGACGAAGTGTTTTACCACTCTATTTTTGGGCAAAGCTTCTCCTCTCAACTCACCTCCCCTTTTCCTCTTGATTAATGGTGAGAATTTCCCTTCCATGGCCTTGGTATTTATAGGCATTTATGGCCAATCCAAGAGTGCCATGTGTCACTTGCCATGTGTCACTTAGATAAGGTTGTAATCATCACTTTCGTAGGATTGTGCCAAGTGTCCCTTGAGATTTGAACCATTTCTCCCCCTTGTGACATGTGTCCTTTTAAACATGTGCCACCACATGTTAATTTGATTTTTTCAAGATTCCTCATGATTATGTCTCCTAACTAAGTTAGCTTACTTGGTTCCTTTAACTAACTAGTTACAAGATATTTTAACTTCTTACAAATAACTCTTTAACCCAAATACTTATTTGCACTTATATCCCTTGAGCCCCTATAACTCCTTAAACTTCTCCAAAATACCTTAGATGATGTCCCCTTGCGATAGTTTCCGTGATTTTTCGGAAAACCCTTCATTCGTTCCTTGGCGATTACCTCGGAACTTCACATGTATCCTTCGATTTCCAAGGAAATGTTTTATTTCTTAAACAACAATGCCTAGGAAAACTTCGGGTATTACAAAGTGTATTTACTCAAACTATATGCTCTAGAAAAGAAAAGGAATCCCCTTTCTCTTACCTCGCCTCCCCTTTTAACCTTTTCTCGGGATAGGGATCATGGAGGGATCTTCGGGATCTCCCCTCCGTCTTCTTCGGAACCTTCCTGATAAGGATTTCGTAATAGTATCCGTTTCCGAGGAGTTCGGGATAGCTGCTGCCTCCGTGACCTTCGGCGAGTTAGTCTGTTCCTACGGCCTCGGAGATTTCTTTACTGAGTGCCTATCCGATTGACGTGGCGATGCTTATCTGCCATGTGTCTTCTAGATTTAAACAAGAAGATCACAGACGAAACTCCCTATTAAGAAACGTATCTCCTGACCGCCACTGGATATCCGTCTGGGGCATTGGCGTAATTATGGGACCGAGAGCATTCTCCTCATCATAAAGTATTATTTACAATTATTAAAATAGTAGAGAAATAGTGATATAACTTATCTGTAAAACTAAATCGCTGGATAGCTTTTTATACATAAAGCTACTGAACCAAATTATGAAGAATCCATAAATTATTATTAAGCCTCTCTCATTCATTCTCTCTACTCTCTTTTTTGCTTGCTTCTCTCTCCATTTCAAACCCCCCACCCCTCTCAAAAAAAAAAAAAAAAAATTCTATCAACGTTGGGAATCAGTCGACTGTCATTCGTTTGCCCGCTTTGAGAAAATAAACACGATTTCAAGTAGAAAGAAAGAAAGAAAAAGTACGCAAAGAAATTTTTTTTTACATGGTTTCGCCTAAACGGTATCTAATCCACGACTGTCAATCTGATTATTTCAGCAAACTCATAGTATATTATTGCTCTCCCCAATACAATGATTATTTACCTCTATTTATAATATGAGGTGTTTACAACTTGAATAAAATCTAAAATTGAAGAATAATATCATGAAGATAATATTTCCTTATCAGTTTCACCTAATCAGGAACAGATTCTGCATTTGCAGGAATCCGATTTGTCTTAGATTAGAAATGTTGACTTCTTCTCTAACCGTTTCCGATAAATTCACTCTCTTCGTGATGCGAGCTGAGTAACTTGACGATGTGTCTCGCAGCTTAGACATTCCGCGATCTGAACTCAATCGAAGCGACCTGTGACCTCGCCCTGATGTCCTCAACCCGGGACTTATTGGGGCTTCAAAGTATTGGGCTAATCCACTTGATTGTTTCCGGCCCATATAGTGTAGTCTAAAAAATACCCGTAACAATTTCCATCCACTCTCTCAATTCTCTTTTTATTTCTGTTTCCTATTCTTCCTTCTCAATTTTATTCTATTCCCTTCTAAAAACAAAATCCTACATTCAAAACTAAGGGTCTTCTCACACCCATTGTGCTTTCTTTTCTTTTGTCAGTCTCTGATTTATATAAGTTGGACTTTGATCTCCACCATGTGTTTTGTCTTAGAATTTCAATTCTACTCATATATACATACCATCAAATAATAGCTACCTACCTACTACCAAAGGGGACTGACACTGTTGTCCGTGACTCATTTTTCATGAATCTTATACTGGTGTTCTTAATAAATTTAAAAAAAAAAATAACACTTAGTTATGCAGCCAAACTTATATTTTTTTTACTTTTGTACCTTCACTTTTTTTTTTTTCATGTGATCACTCAAACTTTTCACATTCCTAAATCTGCATTTTCAAATCAATCTAATTCATATACTTTAATCTTTTTTTCAATGTAACAACCTGAATTTTTTTTTATTTCAATTACACTCCTAAACTGTGAAGCACGAAAATTGCTCAGAGATGTCGTTTCGGTGTTTCTAAACCGTTTTCCATTTTCAAAAACACAAAAAATGGCCCGAAACGTTTTTTGGGCCATTTGTGTAATTTTTGCAAAATTTCAAGTCATTTGTGTAATTTTTGCAAAATTTCGAGCCGTTTGCTTCCAGTGCTTCAATCGCTCTCACCGCCAGTCCTTCTCAGCCCTCCATCGTCTACTCCAATGCTTCCTCAATTCGATTGCCCTCACCACCAATCCTTCGATCGCCCTCACCGCAGGTCGTTCCTTCTCTACCATCTCGTTACTAGTGCCAATTCCTTTCTGTAAGTAACCCCCCTCTCTCTCACACACAATATATATATATATATATATGTTTCTAAGTTTCTTACTCTTTATGCAAAGTTTTGAGAGCAGCACAGTGACAATCTGTGGGTCTCTCTCATCCATTGGCAATTTTGGGCTTTTCAGACTCCAATTAGCTATAGATTGCTCCAAAATATCAAAATTATTAATAAATTATCAAAAACTAAAGAACAATTAATTGATGTTCAATGGAAAGATGACATGAACAAGTTTAAACATGGTTTGCATTTTTTTTTTTTTATTTAAGTCTTTTAACTATAAATGTGTATCGCTAAAAATATTAAACAACTCCTATTTATTGAGTTGATCTTTTGTAAAGAGGAATTGTGATATTGTTGGAATGTTTATGTTTGAGCTTTGATAGTTGTTTAAATGCATTGTAAACTTTATATTTATGTTTATTTGAACTTTGAATACATTATGAAACTTAAGTTTATTATTTATATATGAATTTTTTTATTAAAAATTATATTTACAAAAAAATCTCTATATTTTTTAAATTTATAGTTTACTCAAAGTTTTCGTTTCCTACTTTTTTTAGAAAAATGCGTTTTCGCATTTCCATTTTCCGTTTTCTATTGAAAACGTCTCTCGTTTCTGTTTCCGTGCAACCTAAATCCTAAACATACATTTTCATGCCAATTTAACCTCTATATTTTGACGTGTAATTTCACATCTCACTTTACTTTTTTTACACGTACAGAAATTAAATTGACTCGAAAATATAAATTTAAGGATATAATCAAAATAACAAAAAATACAAAGGCTAAATTGACTCAAAAATAATATTCAAGAATGTAATCAAAATAACAAAAAATTCAGATAGCCACACAAGAAAAATAGGAAAATATAAAAACAAAAATATGAATTTGGCCAACTTTTATCAAAAGGGAAACTTAAAATCTGCAGTTACAGCACCAACCAACCCATATGAAGCTCAAACCATAAATATCAAAAATCCCAAACAAGGCAACAAGAGGATGAGAAGGGTAGTGGTGTTGTCGGTATGCAGTTTAGCTCTTGCCTCTCTCTTAACACACCGCTCACATAGACACCACCTCTTCTCTAAAACCCACAAGTCTTAAAGTCACAATTGACAAAAATACAATCAATCCAGCTATAATACAGTCAATGTTGTCATTTACGCAACCACACACACCCAAAAGGTGCAAATACAACACAGAAAACATCAATTCTCATTTCAATAATTAGGTTGTCACCCAAGGGTACACAAACACTTTGGTGATTCTATACATGTAAGATTCTAAATGAAAGCCCTAATCAATAACAAGATGGAGAAGAAGCTTATACCAATCACAAATAGATGGTAATAGGAATGATCCAATTGTTTCAAAGCTTGATGGGAACCAAAGCAGGCATACACTACAGAAGTATGCATGGGTACCATGAAGAGCAAAAAATAAATAAAATTGTTAGACAAGGAAGAGAAATTCAAATTTGAAGATAGTTAACCTATCGATAAGGCCTTTTGTCACGACCCGAAAACTGATATGTCATGACCGGCACTAATCCTTAGGCCCAGCGGCCCCAAAATGGACTAGTAAGCCTCTTCTCTACCTCGATTTGAATAAAACATTATTACTGACAAGATATAGAACATGAATAAAATACTAATTCACCTTCTAACATAACATCTCAATATTCCATATACAGCAGCTGTACAATATAAGAATATCTATCACACTGCTGTCAATAATACATACCCGATCCCGTATCTCGGGCCCTTGGCACAATTATGTGCCAACAAAAATAAAGACAAAACATCAGACTCTACAACACTTGTATGTCTCCATAGAGCATCCTATAATACATCCGGAATCAAAAGAGGGTATGATATCATACCAGAAGATCTGCTGGACCAATAATCAAAAGGAGGATTCCCTGAAAATATTTTTAATAAAACGAGGTGAGTCTTATGGACTCGCGAGTATAAGGTATGTCATGCCCACTATGAGAGTATACAATAAAATGTTAGAATGATCATCATGAGTATAATAACGTAATAACGGTATAAACAGTGGAAATATGAACCATAAGTTTAAATAATTTGAGGTTTCAAAGGAAAACATAGTGTAGGAAAAATAGGTGCCTAAAGACAACCCCCATAAATTGTTCCCTAACCACCTAAGTCCCCTATACTTTTGTATGAGATGCATGCACTGATTCTGAGGACACACTAGTAGAAACTGGCCTAACGCCTATATACACATGCACACAAGTATATATATCGGCACATACATCATCATCACACAATATCATCATAAAGGCCCACGTGATAGCAGTGCTGAAACATACTATCCGTGTCTCTCATGGCCTTGGCATGCCAAGCCTCACAGTACCATGATCTTTTCCTGCTGTGAGCCACCAGGGAATCTACTAGATAGTCCTCTAATAATAATGCAAATGATACCCTAATTTATGCACAAGTCATAATCATTTATCATTTCATGTGGTGTCTAAAATACACCATATCATTCAACATTTCACATTCTCAAAACAAGAAATCAGTTAGGGTATCTTTCTGTTTATGTCTCTCCTAGTATGATGAAAATATTTCATGTAATTTAGGAACAATTAAAAGAGAATATTTTCTATGATTTGAATATAGAAATCATTTACAAGTTATGCATAGAACAATTTATATACGTGCATATTCTGGGGAGAAGATCGAACAAAATCCTGAGAATCTGAGCCTACAATAAATAGAATGGGGCGTCACATTTAGGTAACAAGAATAACGACGTAATGAAATTACCGAAAATCCTAACCATTGCCTAACACCCTAAATCGATTATTTGGTACCTTGGCCCACGTAATACTCAAATCTGGCGTCATGGAATTCGTCGAGCTAAGCCATCGACTACGTCATCATGTCTCGCTTTGCTTGCTACGCGTAAGTGTATAGTGAAACTACACACCCACTTATAGGCTACAATATCATAATATATATATATATATTTACCCATAAACTAGTTTTCTTTTAATGTAAATAATATATTTTTTTTATCTAAATTCCTCATTTATCAAAAATACATACATATATATATTTATAACTAAATTGATAAATTTTCTTAAAAATTTAATAATTAATTAATAATTTAATAAATGGTTTAAAATGAATAAATTGCAATATTCTAGCCTCAAAATAGAAGGAATCCATCAGAAATCAGGATTCAAAATAAACCCACGTCATCATCATAGGCTAGCCTAGAACGCACTCGGGGTTAGTTTTGCTCGGCCTCGAGTCATCTAATAGGGCTTCGTCCTTAAGACTCCGATCAACAAAATGACTCGCCAATCATATCGCCAATTCTAGGAGACCTAAAGAGAACCCAAATTAGATCAACCTCGATATCCTGAGTAAGACCAACCTAACCAAGTCATCCTAGGTCCACGGACAAGCGACAAGGGAGAACAAGCTGAGTGGGCTAGCCCAAGAGCTGCCACAACTGGGTCAGTCATGCCCAACACATTGGGCCATCCTAAAACCCAATCGGGCCCCGCCATCCTAGGCTAAAACCTAACCCGACATGCCCAACCCCAAAAGCCCTCATTTCCTTTTTCCTTATATTTTATTTATTTTTATTTTTCTTTTCTTTTCTTTTCTTTTCTTTCTTTTTCTTTTCTTTTCTTTCTTTTTCTCTTCTTTTCTTTTCTTTCTTTTTTCTTTTCTTTTTTTACTTCCCATCAGACTGCCGCCGCCGGCGACCACCGCTGGCCGGCCAAAAACGGCCGATCAATATACCGATACGAAGCCCTCGCCACGAATAACAACATATATTAAAATGAAACCCATCGGACGGTCAAATCTTGATAGATCTGAAAATTAATTTTCGGCCAAAAATAGGGGCAAATCTGGCCGTCACCGTTCGCCGTTCGCCGGCCGTCGGCCATTTTTTCGACGATCAGAAATTACCCCGAGGTGCGCAACACTAAGGAGAGCAACATACCCAAAAATGAGAAAGATCGGACGGC
Organism: Diospyros lotus; assembly: GCF_014633365.1. Lineage (NCBI taxonomy): Eukaryota > Viridiplantae > Streptophyta > Magnoliopsida > Ericales > Ebenaceae > Diospyros > Diospyros lotus. Next base: position 31,326,064 of record NC_068343.1, on the reverse strand, counting down.
TATATCTTTGTAGATCTAGAGTCAAAGTCTCGACCAAAATGGATAAACAAACTGCCAACGTCGCCGGCCACCGTGGCCGGCGATTTCCGGCGATCCAAGACCACCACCCAACCCCCTCAAGCAAACCGACCAACATATCCAAGAATCAAAGAAATCCAACGGTCGGATCTGACCTTAAACATTCGGCCATCAAGCCCCATCGCGCCTCAACCCACATTCCACGAAAACAACAAGAAAAATCGAAAAGATGAAGCCAAAGCACTTACCTCCTTGTAGATCGGGGGCACTTTAACGGTGAAAACGAAGTCGGATCGTCGATCGAACGGTCGGATTGCTTAAAATCGCCGAAAATCCGAGAGGGGAAATGAGAGAATAAGAGAGAGAGAGATTCTGATTTTGGGGGGGGGGGGGGCTGTCGAGCGCCTCCCCCTTTTCTTTTTATATTTTTTTCATTTTTTTTAATTAATTATTATATAAATAATTTAATTAAATTAATTCTTTTTTTTTTTTTTTTTGGATCTTTACATTCTCCCCCTCTTATAAAAATTCGCCCTCGAATTTCACGAAAACAAATAAGGATATTTCTCTTTCATAGCATCTTCCATCTCCCAAGTGGCCTCACCCTCATTATGGTGGCTCCACTGAACTTTAACGGAAGCTATTTCTTTAGATCTAAGCTTTCTGACCTGCCTATCTAAGATCTTAACAGGTTGCTCTTCATATTGCAAGTTTGGTTGGATCATAGTGGGTGCTGTCGGGGGCAAAACATGAGAGGGGTCTCCAATAACCCCGCGTAGCATCGACACATGAAATACGGGGTGCACTCCAACCATCGACGGTGGTAGTGCCAACTCATAAGCTACATTCCCAATCCGCCTAAGAACTCGAAAAGGTCCAACATACCGGGGACTGAGCTTACCTCTCCTCCCAAACCTCACTACCCCCTTCATAGGCGATACTCTAAGGTACACCAAATCATCAACTGCAAACTCTAAGGGTCGACGCCTACGATCTGCATACGACTTCTGACGGCTCTGAGCTGTCAAAAGCCTATCACGAACTACCTGGACGATCTCTATGCTTTAGCCAACCAGATCTGGGCCAATAAGTCGTCTCTCACCAACCTCAAACCAACCTAAGGGTGACCTACATCGTCGACCATATAGCGCCTCGTAAGGTGCCATTTGAATGCTGGATTGATAGCTATTGTTATATGCAAATTCGACATACGACAAATTCTTCTCCCAACTACCCTTGAAATCAAGGGCACACGCCCTAAGCATGTCCTCAAGTATCTGGATAGTCCTTTCTGACTGGCCATCCGTCTGGGGGTGAAACGCAGTACTCAATGCTAACTGCGTACCCAAAGCCTCATGAAACGAGCCCCAATACCGAGAGGTAAATATGGACCCTCGATCAGAAATAATAGAAATGGGTACTCCGTGATACCGTACAATCTCATGAATGAGCTTCTGAGCTAACTTAGAGGCAGTAAATGACATACGTACAGCAATAAAACGAGCTGTCTTCGTTAGGCGATCTACCACTACCCATACTGAATCATGTCCCGCAGGGGACCTCGGTAATCCTGTAACCATATCCATGGTAATATGTTCCCATTTCCATTCTGGAATTGGGATGCTCTCTAACAAACCTCCTGGCCTCTTATGCTCTGCCTTCACTTGCTGACAGACCTGGCAAGTTAGACACGTACGAGCAACATCTTCCTTAAGGCGTGGCCACCAAAATAATTGCTTTAGGTCCTGGTACATCTTGGTAGTCCCTGGGTGAATGGCAAATCGAGAGTGATGAGCCTCCCTAAGGATCCTACTCCTCAACTAGTCCACCTCGGGGACACAGAGCCGAGTCCTGAATCTCAACACTCCAGAAGAGTCCACAGAAAAATCCAACGCCTTACCTTCTCCGACATCTTTAATGATCTTGGCTAAACTAGGGTCCTTAACTTGAACCGCCTTAATCTCCTCCATCAAAGCAGACCTAAGCTCGATGTGCGCCAAAAATCCCCAAGATTCAGATATCTCTAAACGTGCACCACTCCGCAATAAACTATGTAACTGCTCCACTAACGGTCTCCTCCAACTAGAAATATGAGCAAGGCTACCCATAGACTTTCTACTCAAGGCATCTGCTACTACGTTAGCCTTTCCTGGGTGGTACAAAATATGGATATCATAGTCCTTAAAGAGTTCCATCCACCTACGCTGTCTCAAATTCAGGTCCCGCTGGTCAAAAATGTACTTGAGGCTCTTATGATCCGTGAACACCTCGCAAGTCTCACCGTACAAGTAATGCCGCCATATCTTGAGAGCAAATACTACGGCAGCCATCTCGAGGTCATGAGTAGGATAGTTCTGCTCATGCTTCTTCAACTGCCTAGAAGCATATGCAATAACTCTCCCACGCTGCATCAACACACATCCTAATCCAACCCTCGACGCATCACAGTACACGGCATAACCCCCACTCGCTGATGGTAAGGTCAACACTGGAGCTGTAGTCAAACGCCGCTTCAACTCATTGAAGCTTTGCTCACATGCATCTGACCACTCAAACTTTACATTCTTTTGGGTGAGACGCGTCATCGGCGCTGCAATCTTAGAAAAATCCTTCACAAAGCGACGGTAGTATCCTGCTAGACCTAGGAAACTATGTATCTCGGTGACTGTAGTGGGTCTAGGCCACTAAGCCACAACCTCTATCTTCTTTTGGTCCACTTGGATCCCTTGACTAGACACAACATGCCCAAAAAGCCAACACTTTCTAGCCAAAACTCACACTTTGAAAATTTGGCATACAGCTCATTCTCACGAAGGGCTTGCAAAACCGTCCTAAGATGGTGCTCATGCTCAACATCACTCCTCGAATACACCAATATGTCTTCTATGAACACGATGATGAATCGATCCAAGAAGGGTCGAAATACTCTGTTCATCAAGTCCATGAATGCTGCCGGAGCATTCGTCAACCCGAAGGACATCACCAAAAACTCGTAATGCCCATACCGAGTGCGAAAGGCAGTCTTGGGAATATCCTGATTCCTGATCCTCAATTGATGGTATCCTGATCTTAAATCAATCTTAGAAAATCGCCTCGCGCCTTGCAATTGATCAAATAGGTCATCAATGCGTGGCAACGGATATTGGTTACGAATAGTAACTTTGTTTAATTGACGATAGTCAATACAAAGTCTCAAACTCCCATCCTTCTTCTTCACAAATAGCACAGGCGCACCCCATGGTGACGTGCTAGGCCTAATAAAGCCCTTATCTAAGAGTTCTTGTAATTGATCCTTTAACTCCTTCAATTCCGCTGGGGCCATTCTATACGGGGGTATCGAAATAGGTCGAGCCTCCGGTATTAGGTCAATACAAAACTCAATCTCTCGATCAGGTGGTAATCCCGGAAGCTCCTCGGGAAAAACGTCTGGGAACTCACACACTACCGGGACTCCACTAACCTCCCCAACTGATCGGTCACACTCTTTCACGACTGCCAAGAACCCCTCACAGCCTTTGCCCAACATACGTTGCGCCTTTATAGCTGATATCAACATACTAGCCCCTCGAGTCCTATCTCCCTAGATATAAAACAAATCCTCACCGGGAATATTAAAGTAAACGCGTTTCTGACGACAGTCTAGGCTAGCGTGGCATGAAGCTAACCAATTCATACCTAAAATGGCATCAAACTCCATAGGACCGAGTAAAATAAGATCTGCTAGCGTATCCCTACCCACGAGAAAAACAACACAAGCCCGATACTCTCGCTCTACCTGTAGGGCATCACCCACAGGAGTTCTCACTAACATGGGCTCGCCCAAAGGAGTGGCACTTACTCCCAGACAGGGAGCAAACTGCCGCGATACAAACGAATGCGTCGCCCCGGGATCAAATAGCACGTGTGCATTGTGACCACAAATATGAACCGTACCTGTCACCACCTGATTGGATGCCTGGGCATCCTGAGTCGTCATATGATAGACCCTCGGCTGACTCTGTGGGCCATGTCCCCCTCGAGACTGGGGAGCGCTGCTCTGAGCTCTAGATGTTGGCTGCTGGGCTGGAGCCTGTCGTCCTGGAGGGCCTCGCCCTAGCTGTGAACAATCCCTCTGTACGTGACCTGGCTGTCCACACCTAAAGCATGTAATCGGGGGCTTCGCATACCTACACACCCCTGAGTGTCTCTTCTTACATGTCGGACATAGGGGCCTCTCTTCCTGTCTCTGCTGCCACTGTCGCTGCTGCTGCTGCTGTCTCTGGGAAGGGGGCGCAGGCAATGAAGGAAATGGTGGCGCTACTGCCAATGGCTGCAAGCTCGTCGTGCCCTTCCCCTTCTTCCCAGAAGAGAAGGAAGTACCAGTGTCGCCTCTAATCCTCTTCAAGTCTCTAGTTGCCCTCTCTTCTGCTGCACGTGCTTCAAGGGCTAAAGCACTATCAACTGCCTCCTCATAAGTGCCAAAACGAGTGGCGTGCAAACTCCTAAACCACGGCTCGATCAATCGAGATATGAAGCGTGTAATCCTGTCCTGCTCTGTAGGAACCAAAGCAGGTGCAAACTGTGAGAGCTCAGTGAATAACGCATCATAACGCTCAACGCTCATATCTGGGGTCTGTCTTAGGGCCTCAAACTGCTGGGCCCTCTGGAATCTCATAGTGCTAGAGACATATTTTGCCAAAAATAGCCTCTTGAACTCAGCCCATCCTAACGGGGCATCACCCCGCCGTCTCCTCAATACATCATACCACACGCTCGCCTCACCATGAAGACAAAAAGAGGTGAGCTCCACCATCCAGTAGCCATGTATGCGAGAACCTCTCTTCAGTTTGTCCAACTGATCCAAAAACTCTTCAGCCTTATCTCTCGCACCTCTGACCTGGGGCGGCTTCAGACCCATAAACTGCTCAAACTCATAATCTATCCCAACGGCCTCGGGGTCCACTGGAAGGTCCACTGGAGGCTGTCCCCTAGTCTCGCCTGCATCGCCAGTGCCGACGGCAACACCTGCAACGCCACCGCTAACGGCGCCCCTGGCGCCACCAGCCACAGCACCGTCGCCAGTGCCGCCTCTAGTGCCATCCTCGGTGCCATCTCTAGTGCCGCCACCAACCCTGGTATCAGGGCTCACACCCCCTGGCGTCTCTGGCTGTCTCTGAGAATTAACTATATTTGTCAACAACACCGTGATGTTTGCCAAGGAGTCAATAATCAACTGGTCCCTATCCCTCGCCGGAGTACTACCATCAAAGTTAACTCCACTACGACCAGAACCACGACCCCGGACTCTACCTCGGCCTCGGCCTCGGCCACGTCATTCGCCACGACCTCGTCCACGGCCTCTGACCGTGTAACCGCTAGTAGGTGAGGGCTGAGGAGCCTGATCACCCCCTAAAGAATCTGTCTGCCTGGATATTGTCCGAGAACGAGAAGGCATCGTCCCTGTCATCGTACTGATAGGTCAATAAGAGTAGCAATAGAATCTGAAAGCAAAAGATCAAATGATACTAGACTCTAACACCCTTAGCAAAAGCTAGATCAATAATGTGCCATGGCTCACACCACGATCTAAAACCCAGCTAAGAATGGCTCTGTGGGACTCAATGAGACAAGACCTTAGACAAGGCTAGAGAATCGAATAGAATCAAAAGACACAAGCCTAACTCAAGAGTAACCTAGGCTCTGATACCAATCTGTCACGACCCGAAAACTAATATGTCATGACCGGCACTAATCCCTAGGCCAAGCGGCCCCAAAATGGACTAGTAAGCCTCTTCTCTACCTCGATTTGAATAAAACAATATTACTGACAAGATATAGAACATGAATAAAATACTAATTCACCTTCTAACATAACATCTCAATATTCCATATACAGCAGCTGTACAAGATAAGAATATCTATCACACTGCTGTCAATAATACATACCCGATCCCGTATCTCGGGCCCTTGGCACAATTATGTGCCAACAAAAATAAAGACAAAACATCAGACTCTACAACACTTGTATGTCTCCACAGAGCATCCTATAATACATCCGGAATCAAAAGAGGGTATGATATCATACCAGAAGATCTGCTGGACCAATAATCAAAAGGAGGATTCCCTGAAAATATTTTTAATAAAACGAGGTGAGTCTTATGGACTCGCGAGTATAAGGTATGTCATGCCCACTATGAGAGTATACAATAAAATGCTAGGATGATCATCATGAGTATAATAACGTAATAACAGTATAAACAGTGGAAATATGAACCATAAGTTTAAATAATTTGAGGTTTCAAAGGAAAACATAGTGTAGGAAAAATAGGTGCCTAAAGACAACCCCCATAAATTGTTCCCTAACCACCTAAGTCCCCTATACTTTTGTATGAGATGCATGCACTGATTCTGAGGACACACTAGTAGAAACTGGCCTAACGCCTATATACACATGCACACAAGTATATATATCGGCACATACATCATCATCACACAATATCATCATAAAGGCCCACGTGATAGCAGTGCTGAAACATACTATCCGTGTCTCTCATGGCCTTGGCATGCCAAGCCTCACAGTACCATGATCTTTTCCTGCTGTGAGTCACCAGGGAATCTACTAGATAGTCCTCTAATAATAATGCAAATGATACCCTAATTTATGCACAAGTCATAATCATTTATCATTTCATGTGGTGTCTAAAATACACCATATCATTCAACATTTCACATTCTCAAAACAAGAAATCAGTTAGGGTATCTTTCTGTTTATGTCTCTCCTAGTATGATGAAAATATTTCATGTAATTTAGGAACAATTAAAAGAGAATATTTTCTATGATTTGAATATAGAAATCATTTACAAGTTATGCATAGAACAATTTATATACGTGCATAAAAATATGATAAACACAACATATCCTGTCTACTCGCCTGGGAAACGATGACTCAAGTCCGAGTCTGGGGAGAAGATCGAACAAAATCCTGAGAATCTGAGCCTACAATAAATAGAATGGGGCGTCACATTTAGGTAACAAGAATAACGACGTAATGAAATTACCGAAAATCCTAACCATTGCCTAACACCCTAAATCGATTATTTGGTACCTTGGCCCACGTAATACTCAAATCTGGCGTCATGGAATTCGTCGAGCTAAGCCATCGACTACGTCATCATGTCTCGCTTTGCTTGCTACGCGTAAGTGTATAGTGGAACTACACACCCACTTATAGGCTGCAATATCATAATATATATATATATTTACCCATAAACTAGTTTTCTTTTAATGTAAATAATATATTTTTTTATCTAAATTCCTCATTTATCAAAAATACATACATATATATATTTATAACTAAATTGATAAATTTTCTTAAAAACTTAATAATTAATTAATAATTTAATAAATGGTTTAAAATGAATAAATTGCAATATTCTAGCCTCAAAATAGAAGAAATCCATCAGAAATCAGGATTCGAAATAAACTCACGTCATCATCATAGGCTAGCCTAGAACGCACTCGGGGTCAGTCTTGCTCGGCCTCGAGTCATCTAATAGGGCTTCGTCCTTAAGACTCCGATCAACAAAATGACTCGCCAATCATATCGCCAATTCTAGGAGACCTAAAGAGAACCCAAATTAGATCAACCTCGATATCCTGAGTAAGACCAACCTAACCAAGTCATCCTAGGTCCACGGACAAGCGACAAGGGAGAACAAGCCGAGTGGGCTAGCCCAAGGGCTGCCACAACTGGGTCAGTCATGCCCAACACATTGGGCCATCCTAAAACCCAATCGGGCCCCGCCATCCTAGGCTAAAACCTAACCCGACATGCCCAACCCCAAAAGCCCTCATTTCCTTTTTCCTTATATTTTATTTATTTTTATTTTTCTTTTCTTTTCTTTTCTTTTCTTTCTTTTTCTCTTCTTTTCTTTTCTTTCTTTTTTCTTTTCTTTTTTTCCTTCCCATCAGACTGCTGCCGCCGGCGACCACCGCCGGCCGGCCAAAAATGGCCGATCAATATACCGATACGAAGCCCTCGTCACGAATAACAACATATATTAAAATGAAACCCATCGGACAGTCAGATCTTGATAGATCTGAAAATTAATTTTCGACCAAAAATAAGGGCAAATCTGGCCGTCGTCGTTCGCCGGCCGCCGGCCATTTTTTCGACGATCAGAAACTACCCCGAGGTGCGCAACACTAAGGAGAGCAACATACCCAAAAATGAGAAAGATCGGACGGCTATATCTTTGTAGATCTAGAGTCAAAGTCTCGACCAAAATGGATAAACAAACTGCCAACGTCGCCGGCCACCGTGGCCGGCGATTTCCGGCGATCCAAGACCACCACCCAACCCCCTCAAGCAAACCGACCAACATATCCAAGAATCAAAGAAATCCAACGGTCGGATCTGACCTTAAACATTCGGCCATCAAGCCCCATCGCGCCTCAACCCACATTCCACGAAAACAAGAAGAAAAATCGAAAAGATGAAGCCAAAGCACTTACCTCCTTGTAGATCGGGGGCACTTTAACGGTGAAAACGAAGTCGGATCGTCGATCGAACGGTCGGATTGCTCAAAATCGCCGAAAATCCGAGAGGGGAAATGAGAGAATAAGAGAGAGAGAGAGAGATTCTGATTTAGGGAGGGGGGCTGCCGAGCGCCTCCCCCTTTTCTTTTTATATTTTTTTCATTTTTTAAATTAATTATTATATAAATACTTTAATTAAATTAATTCTTTTTTTTTTTTTTTTTGGATCTTTACACCTTTAGTCTTGTAGTTTAAATATTGTAAACTTGTATTTTTAAAGTTTAAATTAGTGTCTATAAGTTAGGAGATAGAATATCTTAATATTTAAGAGATAGCATATCCTATCTCATCTCCTACTTTATAGGAGAAAAGATAAGGATGTATGTTGTATATATTGCTGCCCTTCTGTTCATTAGAATTTAATCGAGCAAGAGAGTTTTTTCTGCTTGTTTCAAAAATAAAATATGTTATTGATAAAGAGCAAAAATTATGTTGTTGATAATGCATTAAGCCTTTATCTTGCACTTAGTGAGGGCGATTACATAAATTCTAGCTCGTTAAGAGAGATAATAGAAAATATGGTCATAATTTAAACACTAAGCATGTGTAAAACCAAAAATTCAGGTAAAACACGAGAATTAGCCTATACTTGCAAAATGACGATGTTTAACATCATAGACAATAATTAAATCATTTCAAAAACCCACCTTAAACAGCATTAGAATCTAAAACTTTCTTGTGCTCATGAATGAATGTGCCAACTGATTTGAACCAACGCATCAGATTCTTGTGATCCTTAACATAAAGCCAAGCTTGAAGAAATGGAAAAAGGCTCTCATTTATACCTCGCTCTTCAATGTAACTATGTAGTGCATCTCTCATCTTTTCATCAAGATCTCTGCACATCATAAAGAGTATTACTTCATTTTGGAAGTTCCACAGATTTTGTTGCAAGGAAAATAGCTAACAAAATAAAGTTTACATTAATCTTGTCAGTATTTGGATTATTTATTATCCCCAATACATTTGTGTTCATTTGACAAACAAAAAAAAATAATTAATTGGTCCTTTTCATTTCTCTAGATTACACAAAATTTAGTGGTTATTTGTAAAACAATATGCACTAAAGTCCAGTTATTTAGTTTATAAGGCTAATCCAGAAAGCAATTTCCCACTATGAGGAGTTCTCAACATTTTGAAAAGTTAGGTGGTGATTTAAGTCATCGTATTGTTCCAAACCCTATATTCAAGCTTCAAAGGGATTGTTTAGTTGTGGAAAACTGCTCTAGTTTTCTAGAAAAAATACTACATAAAAAATGAAAAATTAGAAAACTTGTTCAAATACAAAAAATTCCCAAATAGACAATGAAGATTTGGAAAACATGGTTTTCCCAAATTGAACCAAACTTGAAAACTCCTAAAACAAGCTTTCAGAGTTTTCCTTATTAATTTGGAGCATTTTCCAAAAGTTCTTCATAAATCATCCCCATCTCTTTCTCTAACACAAGTTACACAAAAGAAATTAAGACAACTCCCTTATTTTACCATATCTTTCTCTTTTCTAGATTGGAAATTAGTTTTCTGTATTCATAACATTTGATGGCATTTTTCAATTTTCCTATGGAAAATGAAAACAAGAGAATATATAGAAAATGGGAGATAGAAACTAGAAATCACTTTCCACAACTAAGCAACCCCAAAGTGTTTCTGGAACATGACTTAAACCACATGGATTTGGAAATTTAGTTAAAACAACTAAATTGATTAATAAGTAACCAAACCTAGGAACGTTGAAAAAAGCTGAACAGAGACTCCATGAGTGCTGTTTCATCCTAACAAAAAGTGAATGAACAAGAAGGAAAAAATTGAATTATGGACTTTTAGCCAAATACGTGGCATCTTCCTCAATGTCAAGCACTTGAATAAGTTCAAAGGTTGGTTATGATAATTATTTTCACTACAGTAAAGAGGTAGCCATATAATGGAAGATGTTGGCAGCAGCCTCTAAAGATACATACATGAGGCATCCTAAAACTGGTTTTGAGGCCCAAACATTGATTTTGGAATGTTTTGGGAGATGAAGAGCCTTCCTAAGAGCTTTGTTAGGCTTAGTTTTCATGTTTTATGCATCAGGGTATCTTTGTCATTCTATATAATGTCTCCTAGGATCTTTTTTAATTCTGCATACGTGTATAGGTTTTATTTGTGCAGTCTTTTCCCAGTCTTAAACCATAAAACAAATTTTAAAGACATTAACCTCATTAATATGCCCCAACACTAACCCAATCATCCCAACATATCACAAACATTGCTAGATTATGCAATTTTTGTGTTTTAGGTTGTCCAATTAATGATGTTATTTAAAGTTGCAACCATTTTTAGTATTTTATCTAACCATATGATGTTAACGTGGTACACATCCATGAACACTTTTAAGGGATGGCAAGGTCTGAAGAATGAATAACAAATAACTAAAACATTCTTTTTACACATTGCCCTTTAGATTTATCACAAAGATATTAACTGAATAGATAGTTAATCATAACAAATAGAAGTTATATGCTCTTGAAAAAGCATGGTCAGACTTACTGGAAAAGGGGGCCATTATATTTGGTTGGAACCATAAGAAAACCAGAAGTTTCAAGCTTGGGCCTCAATGAGACAGAGTGAATACCAAGTGCATCAGGGTACAACCCGCATAGAAAATGCAAAGCGTCTTTCTGACTAGGCTTTGAGATATCCACATGAAGAAACAACTGGTTAATCCCATCATCACTAGTATCATCATCTCCACCACCAGGAATAATGTTAGCCAATCGCATTACATAGAGACTGATCTCCTCTTCACCATATGCCCTTTTTAAAACTGGACCACTGCTTTCAAGTGATCCTTTCACAATTGTAAAAGGCAATGGAGGGTTCACCTTCTATTCAGAACAGAAGTTCACCATAATTTAGAATATTAGATAAACCCACTAAAATCCTAAAAGCATATATTCAATCTAAATTGAGTCAATGTAATCATCATATACACCAAAACAACAAACAGAGCATGTAGCTAAGCATGGGGAAAGACAAACCCACTGACTTTAAACAAAAAACACACCAATATTTTAGGTAGAAACAGTTCAAAATAATCTAAGTTACATCAGAAAATATTATGCTACAAAAAAAAAAAAAAAATGGACACATGCATTTGCACATATATACATACAGAGGGAGAGAGGTGTTTTTTAATTTACCGGGGGAGGAGTCATTTTAGAGATTTCAAGGTAGTGCTCTTTGAGGGAGCGGAGCAAGATGGAGTTCACAGCAGAGGACATGCTTGTCCATGATGAGGACCTGCTTGTTGACGATGAGGACCACCGGGACAGTATCATACACTGCAGTTGTAGAGCACATTTAGCAGCACTTGTCAACACTGCACGCCTCCACATTTCTATTTGTTTTTGAGCGTTTACACTTGCTTTTGTTGCAATTTTAGAAGTTTTCCTTGTACCATCACCAAACTCTCATTGTTGTGGTCATGGTGGTGATTTATTTTATTTGATTCTATTTAAGTAATCATCAATCCTGGGAAAAAAAAATTATTCATCACCATTATTCACTAATTCTAACAAAATTATTATCACAAAATAAAATATCTATAACAATGTGAATAGGGCAAAAAGTTATATAAATTATTTTTAGATAATTAGTATTAAAATAGTTTAAAGAAGTTTGTAAAACATTACATCAAACGGCAAAAATACATTCCAATTTTGAAGAAATTTTAATTTCAAAAATAATAAAAACTAAAAAACAACTAAACGTGCTAAAAATAAAAAGAAAGAAAAAACACAACCAAACAGACCTTAAGTCAGCCAGGTAGACCCATAACTACTTTTATGCTCCTATTTTGGTAGGCCCAGCATGAAACCTGTCACAAACCAATTTAGGAGTTGCAAAGCATACTAAGAAACAATAAGCTTCAACCATACAGTTTAAGGTTAATGTCAATGCATAAACAGTCTAATAAATGGTCCTCACCATGGAATATGAATAACAAATAGTTGAATGCCATAATATGACCATGAATAAGTCTCATCTCATCTAAATACCAATGTGATACAATACAGTGCCAAATATGAATGTCAATATCTCTACAAAATAATAAATCAATGAACATCGAATAGTCAATGACTCTTAAATTGGTGATCTATCCTATAATTAGTGCAATCTATGTTCTGCATCTAGGAGCATGTCTATAAAACCCTCAAGATGTTATGTCGAAAGTCATAGCTTTTGTGATTTTCTTATCCAAAGCTTGCGGGCATTTCAGTTAATAAGTTTGCTCAGTGTATAATGAGCTAAGTCTACTGCTTTACAACCTAGAAGCTTTAACAGAGAGTTGCAAAATTTACCACTTTTAATAATGGTGATTTAGCTAAGAAAACTTGAGCCGAAACAAACAAATAAAGTGTCCAACCACACAGTAACACAACATATCATACTGTATCAGGGGCGGATCTAGGAATTTAGGTTGGGGGGGCTGAAATTTAAAAAGTTAATATAATAAAAATTTTATGTAACCAAAAAGTCAGTACAATAAATTTTCATTAAACTTGTGCTTAACGAGATTTTGAAACAAAAAAATTCACCTACAACAGAGTCTACATCTATTATTGTCGATTCAAATATTCAACAACAGATTCGCAATAACAAATTCCAAGCTTCCAGCCACACCAATTCCTAAGTTCCTAGCTAAATGCAGTAGTCAAATAGGCAAGCAGACACAACAAATCAAGCATAAACAACAAAATCACTTACTTAAAACTTGCTGAAAAAATGCAGCAATTTCAACAACAAATCAAGCATAAACAAGTAAAAAAAAATATGGACGAAAAATAGAAAAACTTTTGAGATTTAGCTGCCAATCGAAAGAATCAAAGAACTGAAAGAAGAGAAAACATACCTGGGCTCGAATGAAGCAAATCTGGATTTTTTTTTTTTTTTTTTTTGGGGGGGGATTAAAATGAAGACCTAAATGGCTGAATCAGAGGCAGGGGCCAAGGTAGCGAGCAAGAGGGCGAGGCCAACTGGCCGAGCGAGCGTGGGGGCGAGGGCGAGCGAGACCAAGAGAGACTGAGTCACTGAGAGAGGCAGTCAGGCAGAGAGCAAGGGCGAGGCCGCGAGAGGCAGCGAGGGCGAGCGAGAGCAAGAGAAAGGCAGCGAGAGCCGGAGGGCGAGCGAGAGCAAGAGAAAGGCAGCGAGAGCCGGAGGGCGAGCGAGAGCAAGAGAGGCAGAGAGCAAGGGCGAGAGGCAGCGAGAGCAAGAGCGAGAGAAAGGGAGCGAGAGCCCGAGGGCGAGCGAGAGCAAGATAGGCAGAGAGCGAGGGCGAGCGAGAGCAAGAGGGGTCGAGCTCGAGCGAGAGCGAGAGAGAGCCAGCGAGGGCGAGCGAGAGCAAGAGAGAGGCAAAGAGCGAGGGCAAGCACGAGGGGACGAGCAAGAGAAGAGGAGGCAAAGAGCGAGAGGCAGCAAGGGTGAGCCGTGAGGGAGAGGAAGGAGAAGAGAAGGGTGGGCTGGAGTGATTTTGGGCTGGGCTAATACTAAATAATTCAAAAAATTATTTTATAAATTTAATTTTTATTGTGGGCTGCCCTGGACAAGCAGCTCACACATAAATCCGCCCCTGATCATACTAATAACTGGGAGAAACCACATGAGAACTCTTTGAAAATCTACCATCGTATGAGGATTAATTCTAATCAGGCCATATAATTGCCTAGACTGCATTATTTTTAAACTGTTCAGCCCCCATACTCACTCTAATTTTCAAAGGGGTAGCAACTGGGGTCAAAATAATCAGACCAATAACCAAAAACTGAAAGTGGGCAAGTCAATAAATTATCAAGTACACAACTAGTACAGTGTGATTTTCCTGTAGAGTATGAGGAATGAGAGAACAATTAGGACTTGCAAAATAATTGCAAAACTCATGTAATCACTGAAGTATGTGGAATCACAGACAGGGAAGTTGATGAAGAAATCACCATATAGTCGGGAATACACTAAATTTAACAGCTAACTAGATTTACATTGAATTCTTCTACAAGTTGAGCATGGATACCTATAATGGAAACTGTTGAAACAGATTCAAGTCATTGTAGTTCAAGGATTCGAAAAGGAGTCTCTTAGTGATGGCATTCTTCCCTAAATTTAATTATGAACAACTACTGTTATAGTTTACATATTTTCAACTTATAAAAATATATCCTTTTGGTTCAAAATCTGTAATTATATACACCAAATATACCCAGCATAGACACCAAACAAATTAAGCATAGGATTTAGCCATTCTACTTTTCAATGTTTTCCCCTTTTATTTGGTAGAATCATTTGCAGACAAATTAGTTAATCTCTCTGCTATACATTTGAACAAAGGAATTAAGTCATTTATCACAACTGAACAGAGGAATTAAGCCATTTATCAAACTAGATCACACCGCACCAGGGGAGTCCCTTCCTCCCAATCCAAAATAGATCATACATTCAGAGCATATTTATAGAAGAAATAAGCTAACTGAGCATATTTACAGCAAAAAGAAGCTAACCGAGAATCGAGCACCACCGCACCAACACCGAGCGAGCACCACCGCTCGGCGAGGGAGAACGACGGTGGACAGAAGAGAGCGAGCGAGAGAGAGAGAGAGAGCGTTTCTGATTTGGGTGTTCAATGTGAAAAATAAAAAGTTACGTTCTCTTTTATTTTTAATTTTTATTTTTGAATTTTAAATTATTTTTAGTTTTCTATTTTATTACTCTCTTTTTAGAGAATTGAAAACGTATTCTTTTTGTTATTTTGAAAAATTATTTTTTAAAATAAAAAATTAAAAAATACATTCTTTTTGAAATTTTAAAAATATTTTTTTAATAATATTTTATTCAATAAATTTGATTATTAAGTAAATTAAAAATATTTAATGTTAATATATTATTAAAAAATATATACATTTTAAAATTAATAAAATTTTATAATATTTTTTTTCATTACAATAATAAAATATGAATAAATAAATAAATAAATATGTTTTGAATTTTAAGTTTGTTTTAGATGAAAACACTCAAAACAATTTTTTGTTGTTTTGAGTTTTCTTTATAATTTTTTTTTTTCAAAAATATATTTTTAAAAATTGTAAAGAGAACGCGTTTTCATTATTTTAAAAAATTAAAAACTAAAAATTATCTGAAAACAGTAAAGAGAACGCAACCTTAATTTTGCTCTAAGCTTTGTGTTTTTAATCCAACCCCAATTATTTGAGGAATCGTTCTACGGGGTCCAACGGGATTACTGAACGCCTTACAGAAGAAAGGTAAAAAGATAAAATTGCCCCGTCTACTTTATAAATTTACAAAGTCAATCACTGTTGCTCTTTTCCTGCTCGCTTGTCTCTCTTCTATGGTCGTCGCCTCGTTGTTGCCCTCGCCTTATCTTTGTCGCCAAGATGCAGCGATGGTCCAATTTTAAATTGTGAGTTTATATGAATTTTATATAATTTGAAACTTTTGTAAGAAGCAAAGTAAAGGAATTAAAGTCTAAGAATTGGATTTAAAAGAAAATATTATAATTTAATTTATATTGTTAATTTTAAAATTAATATTACAATTCAATTAAAGAATTAATAAATAATTATAGAGAAGGTTGGAAGATAAGCAGCAAGACATCAAATCAAATGAGGAGATTCAAAGACTTCAAGTTGGAATTGGAGAAGGACAACGACAGAGGCATATATATATATATATATAATATATTATAAAGCAATTGTGAGAGGGGATTGATTTGGAGAAGACTTGAGCGGCGGAATCAAGGAGAGATTGGAAGCGGCGCACAGATATGAGCAATTGAAGAATTAAAGATTAAAGGGAAGAGGAATTGGAAGCAGCTGCGGGCTAACACAAGCCTGGTCCACGCAGCTGCATGCATCCAAGGTGCGCGCAAGACAGAAGAAACGGGAAAGCGGGCGAAGGCTGGAGCAGATCTGGGTTCAGATCTAAAGTAGGGAGCCTGTTCTTTTCTTTTCTTCTTCTTCTACTTCTTCTTATTCTTCTTTCTTATTTAATTAATTTTTGGTACACCATAGCTCAAGAAGAAAAAAATACAAGGAAAAAATTAATTAAATCAATTAATCAAACGAGCAAAACAAGAAGAAGACAAACGAAATCCTCACAACTGAACCAAGTCCAAAAATCGAAGCCAAAAGCAAGGGGCCACAGTTGTAGAAGTCGCTCGTTGTGGTCGCGCCACAACTCATGGCTAAAGAAGCCACGACCCATGGTCGTGTCTAGGCTTGTGGCCATATCAAGGCCGGGCCTTAGCCATGGCCTTAACTTGCAGTTCCATCATCTCATGAGGTGCACGAGAAATTTGGTGCACAACCAAAGTATTTCCCTAAATATCGTCGGGGGGGGGGGGGGGTTCCTACACAATGTGCAAACTTGATAACTCCGACAGATGAAAATCCTTTCAAGAAATGATAGAGAATTATCCTCAAGGGATTTCATCCCCAAAAAAGGCAAGATAAACATCATTTATAAAAGATAGATATTATGCACAACAATTCTAGTTCCAATTAGATTAGGAATAATCAAGATAAGCATTATCTTCAAGAATTATAATTATGGGACATTTTATATTATTCCATATTTCTCTATAAATAGGTAGGTACTTATTTCAGAAAATGTACATCTCTAATACTAGTATCCTCAAGTTTTTGTTACTTTCAGTGTCTGAATTAAGTATCAGAGTGTTTGCGTGGGGACCTTCCGAAGCCTTCTGACTGTTTTCTTCCTTGAAAACTCAGGTGACTCTACAATGACATTTTTCGACAATTAAATTCATTATTGTATCTTGACAATAACAATTTTCTTATGCTCACACTGTTACTTTGGATTTTAATTAATTCTGTCATAAACTAGTATATTAAACTAAAGCCATGTATTGGCCAAAACTATGATGGTGTACTTTTTATGATTTTATGTGATTGAATAGTTTGGGTTATGTTGAGTTGTGTGGTATTGGGTTTAATACTTGTGAATGATTGACCATTATTTAGATGATTTAATGCCTAATCTTGAGACCGATAGGAGATAAGTTAAGAATTGCATCATAAGTACCATACAACATAAAGTAAAACTGACTAGAGATAGAATTCAATTTATTTATGTGGCTTTTAGCGATAAGATGATCCACAAGTCTTATTGTAAGCTAGAAATTTCACAAATTGTAATGCGTTTTTATTTAATTAAACTTTCATAGAGATATAAGAAATTATTAAATGAGAATAGACTCATTATGATCTAAAAATAGGGTAACAAATGCATTAGAAAATTCTGCCTTGGCATACTCAATTTATCAATTTTTTTTACATAAAATCCATAATTTGCACTATATAACTAGGTTTATACATGTGTTTTAGTTATTAAAATTCATTGATTTATTTTGTTTAAGTTGCAGTTTAAATAAATTTTATTTTATTATTTTAATTAATTAGTTTAATTTAATTCTCAATATTTGATAAGTTTAATTTAAATATGTAATTCCAATTTCAATAGTTTTAGGTTAGTCCCTGAGAAAACGATATTTGAACTCATATCTGTTACATTACTTGATAGAACTGGTATATTTGCTAAGTGTTAAGCGATCACATCACTGTATTCTTCTAATACAGTGAAAAATCCACTATATAGAATATCATAATCCATGGTACCTCTCCGATATCTTATTAGTTTAACTAATGTAGACCAATGATCACGATTGAGACTTTGTGTATATCTACTTAGTCTACACACAACATAAACAATATCAGGTCTAGTAAAGTTCATCAAATGCATCAAACTCCTAATAATCTAATCATAGTTAAATTGAGCTACACTAGCACCTTTATTTTTAATTAAATAGGTATTAACATCATAAGGAGTACCCACAGGTTGGACATCAAAATGTTCAAATTTCTTTAGTAGCCTCTAAACATAATGCTCTTGAGTCAACATTAAGCCACTATTACATCTCATGATTTTAACACCCAAAATTACATTAGTTTCTTCCATATCTTTCATATCAAATTTAGAAGCTAAAATTTTTTTGGTTTCATTTATAATTTCAATGCAAGTCCCAAAAATGAGTATATCATCAACATATAAACTAATGATCACATAATCGTTATTAACACATTTTGTAGATACACATTTATCTACTTCAACAAAAGAAAAACCATTTGAAATTAGAACAAAATCAAAATTTTCCACTCCATTGTTTAGGAGTTTGCTTTAAGTCATATAAAAACTTAAGCATCTTACAAATCTTATTCTCTTCACCAGGAGCAACATAGCCTTCAGGCTAAGCCTTGAAAATCTCCTATTCTAAATCACCATTTAAAAAAATAGTTTTAACATCCATATGGTAAATAATAAGGTTATAAACAAAGGCTAAAGCAATTAAAACACGGATAGATGTAGTAACTAGTGCAAAAGTATCAAAATAATCAATAAGCTTTACAACCAATCTCGCTTATAATTATCAATAGATCCATCGAAATTAAATTATCTTTTAAATATCCACTTACGCCCCATAAGCTTTGCTCCCGGAGGCAAATCAGTCAAAACCCAAGTTTAATTTTGTAAAATAGACTTGTAAGGACCTACTCTCGAATATTCCCGCTAGCATAGGATATTCGAAAGGAGGTCATCACAGAGATGATATAGAACAAACTATAATAAAACAAACAACTCAATTCACTACTAGCGGTGGAACTAAATTAAGGTTCAGTTACACTTCCAATATCTCATGAGTTTGGGGCTCGAAAGCCATACATAATAATTAAAAGGCTCTAATGATAACTAACAAAATAACAATCATTTCATCTCAAGTCTCACCAAAATGTTAAACAGGATCTTCAAGTTAGGACGCGTCTCCGTACACCACTATCATTAGGCCTTAGTCCCACTAGACTAGCCCCCGAAAATAGCCTTCCATTTACCTGGAATGGCAAGGAAGATCAAGCGAGCCACAAGGCTTAGCAAGTTCGAGAAGCAATGAATAGCGAACAAGAATCAAGAATATGGTGACACCATAAAGAGTAATCAAAAACTCGACAGTTTTATACAAGATTCGTAATTTATGACTTTATCAATTTCAATTTAAATGCATCATGTCACCATATATTACTATTCAAATGTGCATATAAAATTAAGTTTCAGAATCAAATCTCGTAGGCTCGCAAGCCATTAAACAACATATGCCAAAGTGCATTCATGTAAATAAAAATTCACAAATAATATGGAGCCAATCTGCTGGGCTATGGCCACCTCATCCCGCACCAGGTGCTCTAGGGTACCATTTTCCCTCCATGCAAAATAATAGATTCACAAAGATAAATAATACGAAGTATCATAACATGCACATGTTGATCGTGTACAGAACATATCATGCATTCCTTCCCACATATATATAGATATCACGAAATTTCATCTCATAAATTATTGCCATGCTTATACAAATAATTTCTGCCCATCCCACAATACTGGGTAGCTTTTCACTCACATCAAGTATGCACACGCTACAATAATTTATTCAAGAATTCATTAAATCAATTACTAAGATTTACAATTTATTGGGTGCGTAACAAGTATTCATATATATATGTGTGTATATATATTTATACATATACTTTGAGTTATTAAAATTTAGGACATCACCAACCATATAAGATATTTTCTATTATAATTATATATATACGAATATGTAGGTAAAGATAAGGTGCAAAGCAAAGGCGTTCAAATGGGCTTTGAATATATATATATATATATAAATGGGCCTTGAATATTTATATGAATGGGCTTGAATATTTATATAAATGGGCTTTGAATATGTATATATAAATACACTGTAATAGTTTATATGGGTTTGCTTGGAACATCCAGTGGCTTGGACTGTTGGAAATGTATGCCCTAAAGACACGTTTTGTTTAATTTATAGTAATGATGTTTCTTTTAGTCAGTTTATGGCACATATATTATTTGCATTTAATTGTTGGAAAAGTGTCCATGCTATTAAGTAAGTGATTCATGTGATGGGTCGTTCTTCACAGTTAGACATGAATCATGGGTACTTAATAAATAAGAAAATATTACTCTTGATCTTTTGATAGAACTGGGCATTCTATCATGATAAGATCATTGTGCAATAGATCTTAATGGAGGATGGCTTGCCTTAGCAAGTAAACAGTCCGTTTACTCTAATTGTACAAGCGCATTTGGAATGCGTAGAGTGGACCTGTGATAGAAGCTAATGACAAAGTACTAATTATCATGGAGCTAGTCTATCACTGCTACTACGTGGACGAGTACTCTAATACTTGAGTATTAGTTGGTGGTCTAGTGAACCTAGAGCTATATTCTTAGATTCACTGTAGGTGAGGTCTATCAAAGATCAATAACCTTTTGAGTTGGGAGTATGGTTTCTAATTAGCTAAGACAGACTAATACAGGATAGTTTCTGTGATTCACCCCCTTGTGATTGTCCAAGAATAATCAAATAATCCAGGGCCTTGGGAATGTGACTTAAGAGTGTGTGCTTCTGGGTAGCTCACAGTGATAAGCAAGTACATTCAAGTAGTCACGGATTATTGGACTAGTGATCTAAGGATGGTAGAAATCATTTAGAGAGGTGTTGGTACATTATTCCTTTCTAAATGATGGGTGTTACGCAGAGGGGTATTTTCGTCATTACACTAGTAGGTCAAAGACATTGCATATGCAAAATTATTCGTGGGGTCAGTGTTACCATATGGTGATAGTTGGAACACTTAGAATGACAAAATAAAGCTACTAGGTAGCAGGGATATTTTGGTCATTTTAGTAGCCGTGAATAATTTGTCTTTTGGTCCCCGGGGT
This sequence comes from Diospyros lotus, assembly GCF_014633365.1. Classification (NCBI taxonomy): domain Eukaryota; kingdom Viridiplantae; phylum Streptophyta; class Magnoliopsida; order Ericales; family Ebenaceae; genus Diospyros; species Diospyros lotus. The sequence continues at coordinate 31,304,598 of NC_068343.1, read as the reverse complement.
AGCTCAATATAACTCATGTATTATTTAATACATTTGGCTTGTTGGATGAATTACATTGAGAGAGAATTATTTTATTCGGAATGGTCCATAATTAATTGGGTTAGAATAAAATAATAGTTCATTAGTTTTTAATTAATTAATTGGGCTAACCCAATTAGAAAATTAATTAAATGGACTTGGCCCACTAGGGTTTGGCCCACTAGGGTTTTAACCCCTAGGGTTCTCCCTATATATTCTCTCCTTAGTTGTTTTTCATCCAAGTCGATTTTTACTCTTCTTCACCGAGAGAGAGTCCACGAGTTTTGAGTCATACCTTGGAAGATCGAAAGAGAGTCTTCAAGTTCTGATGCGAAGGAGCCGAAGGATTGCAGGACAACCGTCGTCTCCACCACGAGAAGAAGCTCCCGCCCATCCTCCGCTTGTCGCTTCATTCCGTCCGGTAATCCGTAAGAAAAGTAAGTTTCCTAGATTCTAATCAATACGAGGAAAGTTTTTATTTAAAAACGCTTCCGTTGCATGCTATGTATCCTCGTTATGATCCTTCATGGACGTGTGTGTGTATATATAATTATAAATGGGTTTGATTGGAGCATCTAATGGGTGTGTGAATGTGTTTACATATATGTATATTTTATTTACTTGGGTGTTTCAACTAATTGTATGCATATATATATATATATATATGGCTTCCAAATGTGAATAGGGGCTGGGCATGCGAACTGGGTGTGTGCATATATATGTAAATATATATAAATAAATCTAATTAAAGAAAAACAAGAAAAAGGCTTCTGTAACAAAAATTTCCCTTTACAATAAGAGAGAATTATTCTATTTTTAAACATAATATAAGCTGATATCATATTTTTCCTTGGGTTTTAATGCCCTCACTCTCTCTCTACTGGTGCGCATATATATATAGGCAAATGGGTGATCCAAATATGGCAAGAGATGGACTTAAATGAAACAGTGAGGGAGAGAGAGAGAGGCTGCACTGTTGCGCATATATGAACATATATATGAGTATATAAATGATGGGTTGGTTGGGACATAAACAAGACATTCAGAATAGGGTGATATATATATATATAAGTATAAGTGGGTGGTTAACTAAAACAGGGCATTCAAAGATAGCTAATCGGTTATGTATATGTGTACAGATATATATGTGGGTCACTCGACTGGGATAACAGTGGAGCTGATCGGGTATGTATATGTATAGAGATATATATGTGGGTCACTCGGTTGGGCCATCAATGGAGACTGTTTGTATATGTATATATATAGATATACAAGTGGTCACTCAATTGGGCCATCAATAGAGGCTGTTCGTATATGTACATATATAGATATAAAAGTGAGTCACTCGGCTGGGCCATCAATGGAGGCTGTTTGTATATGTATATATATAGATATAAAAATGGGTCACTCGACTGGGCAATAATGGTTGTTTGTATATATGTATATAGGTGGATTTTGTTTGGAACAAAACAAGATGGAGCTGGGCCATGCTCATATCTACTATATATATATATATTTAAATAAACTCAGGAATAAATCAAACCCCATTTCGATACATCAAGGGACAACAAGAAGCTTAAGAGAAATTTCAAAAGAAAAACAATGATGCTATAACAAGAGGAAGAAAAAGAAGAATTTACTCATAGAGGCACGAAAATGGATATATATGTGTGTGTGTGTGTACATTTATAGTCGTCCAGGCAACGAACAATCGCTCAAGAAAAGATAAAGTATACAGGGATTACAGAATGTGAATGAGAAGGCAGAAAGAACTTGCCTGAGGTTGACTGAGCCTTCTCTTTGCTGAGCTTCAATGGCAGAGAAAGATATACAGATGAGATGATACCACAAGGAGGAGAAGATGAAGTATAAGAAGAACATAGGGGGTGAGGAAAAAGGAGCAATCGAACAGTGGGGAGGCAAAAAGGGATTAGGCAATTGCACTGAAATGGAAACATACACAGTACGTGTAAGAAAAAGGTGGCTGCGGCACCAGGTCTGCACGCCAGCCTTACTTAATAGCCCCTACCTTTTTTCTGATAACAGACCATCTTTTTAGGGCATTTTTGGTATTTGACACATATTCTTATTTTTTTTTTCTTATTCGCATAAAAATTTAAATTTCTTTATCATTGGGCCCAAGCCCAAGCCAACAACTATATAGCCCACCTGATAAACCCATGGATTCATTAACTAATTAACTGAAGCCCATTTCATTATTTCCATTTCTATTAAAAATTATACCCATATACTTATTTTCTCAATTACATAAACCACAAAATAAAATTATACCAATCTAAAATTATTGCTATACCATCAAGGAGATTTACCATCAAGTATTAAAATACTTAGACTCACATTTAAAAGGCCATTAAATTAACGTTAAGTATTAAAATATTTAGGCTCACTTTAGGGTCGTTACAAGCCTCAATCTCACTTTGAATAGCATTTTTCAAAAAATGACTTTCAGAAGAAGTTATAGCTTTGGAATAAGTTAGAAGATCGTTATCAATAAAATATGTATAAAAATCATTCCCAAAAGAGGACTATTTTCTTGGTCTTTTAGTTTTTTTTTTTTAATCAGACTCAATATTTTCTAAATCAACCTTTTTAGAAGGTGAAGTAGAAATAGTATCAATTTTCAAAGGAAAAATGTTTTCAAAAAATTCAACATTTTTTGTTTCAATGATAGTACGTCACTTTTCAATATTATAAATCTATATGCAGCACTATGATCAGCATAATCAATAAACAAGCAATCAGATGTTTTAGATCATATTTTCCTTTTCTTAAGTTCATGAAACATAACCTAACCTTGGCATGACACTCCTATATTTTTAAATATGTCAAATTAGGAGAGTAACCATTCCACAACTCATAAGGAGTTTTATCAGTTTTCTTATAAACAATTCTATTTTGTAAATGGCATGCAAATAAAATAGCTTCATCTCAAAGATTATCAGGTGCATCAGAACTAATTATAATAGCATTCGTCATTTATTTTAGTGTTTTATTTTTTCTTTTAGGTACACCATTAGATTTAATGGAATAATGAGGAGTAATTTCATGTATGATTCCTTCATTCTCACAAAAATAATTTATCCTTACATATTCTCCCCCTTTATTTGATCTAACTCTTTTAATTTTCATATTTAATTGATTTTCTAGTTCTATTTTATATGAAAGAAACATGTTAAAATCCTTATCTTTGTTTTTAAGCAAATGCACCTTAGTATATCTAGATCAATTATTAGTAAAGGTTATGTAATATCTCTTACCACCTCTAATCATAGTTTGTTTTAAGTCTCTCAAATCAGTATGTATCAAACTTAATAGTTCATATTCTCTTTCTATAAAAGTGCATGGTTTTCTAGTTAGCTTAGCTTAAGCACAAATGTCACATCTATTCATGTATGAGTCACTAATTCTAGAAATTAATCCTTAAGTTTGCATTTTCTTAATAAATGAAATGCTAACATGTCCTAGTCTACCATGTCACAAATTAATAGAGTCAAATATATAAGTAGAATAAGAACTAGCATTATTATTCATCATTTTAGAGACATTAAGAACAAATAAACCCTTATTACAGTAGCCCTTTTCCCACAAAAATATTATTCTTTGTTATTATAAACTTATCAGATTTAAATGACACTTTAACCCCCACCTTAACCAAAAGAGCAACAAAAACCATGTTTTCCCTCATGTTTAGAACATGTAACACATCTTGCAAAGCTAGAGTTTTCTTTAAGGTCAACTTGAGAAGAACCTTGCCTTTTCCAAGAACTTGTGTATTCCTTAAGTCACCTAGGTATACATTTCTTCTCCATCCTCTACAAGTGTGTAGGAGAAAAAAAAATTTATGTTTGCACAGGTATGCCTGGTAGTACTAGAGTCTACCATCCATTCTGTCGTGTTGGTCACTAGGATCACTTGAGAAATAACTGCAGCTATTATTTCATTATCATCTACTTCAACCAAATTGGCCTTAGTAGGGTTGTCATTTCTCACTCTTTTTTGGCATTGAGGTGCGTGGTGACCTAGTTTCTTACAAACAAAACAATTGCCCTTCTTTTTCTTAAAGTTGGGGTCAGTAACTTTGGGCTTCAAATTAGACTTAGAATTTGTATTGGAATACTTGTTGTTGTTGTTGTAGTTGTTACCTTTCTCTTGCACCAAGTTTCCCTTTGAAGCAATCTCTTTTACTTTAGCAACATTCAATTCCTTCTGATTTATGTCTTCGATGATGATACGTACTATGAGACCTGACAATGACAATTGCTTGTGTTTGTGCTTGAGTTGTTGCTTGTAGTCATTCCAAGACTCGAACAACTTTTCCATTAGCAACCCAGCAAGTTGATCTTTTTAGATTTTAGATCTTCCAATAACCGTTGGCACTCATTGGTTTGGGTTTTGATGTATTTGTCGTCTGTCATCTCCCATCGATAGTACTTTCCAATTATAAACTTTTGTTTGTTGACACCTTCAGTAGTATACTTGAAGATCATGGAACTCCATATCTCCTTTGCTTCTTTATAAGGACAATAAACATCAAATAAATCATCAAATAAGGTACTAATGATAGTGTATCTACATACTTTGTTGGCATGCACCCAATTTTCCAACTGCTTGTCACCATATTTGGGTTTGGATCCAATTAACCCGAAGGCAACTCCATGTACATCAAGTATTGAATGTACTCTTTCTTGCCATCGCTTGAAATTATTGCCATAAAAAACCTTGATCTTTGATATATCAGGAAATGAATTAGCATATGACAATGGTGTTGGTGGGATAAGAGGTGGAACATTGTTGGGATTTTCCTCACTATTTGGATTGGAGGTATTTTCAATAGAATTGTTGATATCGGAAGAGACCATCTACCTTTTAGAATGTTAGAAAAAAAAAATGGAAAGATAACAAAATAATGATAATAAAAAGTAAGCTTGGGGCGTGATCACAAAATAATGATAATAAAAAGTACTTGTGCACTCTTTCAAAATAAATGTTTTCAAAAGCTAAAAGTTTCAAAATAAGCAAAACAAAGAACAAGGTTTCGAAACATATCATAATAGGTGTCGAAACATACTTAACATAAATGTTGATTTCGAAACATACTCACTTATATTTCGAAACATACTTAACAGAAAGGTTGATTTTGAAACAAACTTCTTGATATTTTGAAACAAACTTCTTGATATTTCGAAATATAGTGTTTTGCCATCAATAAGTCTTTAATCTATCAAAAAATTTACCCTAATCCCAATTCATCCTGCCTCTTGGGATATATTTGCCATCATTTGGAACTAACACTTATCTCGTATCATTTTTTAGAGAACCATTATAGGGAAAATATATATTTTAGCCTCTGTACTTGCACGTTTTTTTATTTAAATACTCAAACATTTTGTTGTTTCACTTACATTCCTGAACTATGCAATTTTGAGTTAATTGCACACTAGAACTTTTTTTTATTTTAATTACACTTTTGAACTATGTTTAATTCATTGTACTCAAAAATTTGTTGATGTGTGTAATTGAGTTGAAATTATATAATTTAGGGGTGTAATTGAAACATAAAAAGTTTGAGTCTAAATGAAAAAAACATGTAAGCACAGGAGCTAAAATATTTATTTGGCCAACCATTATATCTCTAAGCATATTTGTTTGTTTTATACTCCATCACTTGTAAAGTGAGATTTAAGGGTTAGTGCTTGAGCTTAAGTGAAAAAGCAACTAGAGAGTTAGGCTTGCTCCTTTAAAAAGTTTTGTAAGTTATAAAAAATAGTGCTTGCCTCTTCAAAAAGCACTTGGTTAGTGGTTATTTTAAAATTCTTGGCAAGTGTCAAGGTAGTAGGTGCAGGTCTTGGATCAAACCACTATAAAATTATTGTCTTTGTCTCTTGTGCTTTTATTATGTTGATTTATGTTCTTTCATATTTCCATTTAGTTAAAAAAAATTTGGGTAAGCTTAATAGACCACTTCTTAAGCTAACATTTTCAACACATTCTAAATCCTCCAAAAAAAAAAAAAACAAAACAAATAAAGCATTTATATGAAATGTGTGCATAAAAGAAAATGTAAGTTTCTATTTCGTGGTGCCATTTGTGATCGTGTTGGCCTTTTTTCAAGAGTTTTTTCATCTTACACTATAAGTGCCTCTTGGAAGGTCTTTAATTTCGTCGTTGGGACCTCAACGATAAAGAAAATGCAAGTTTCTACCATGCAATACCACTTGTGACTGCGTCGGCCTCCTTCCAAGAACTTTTTCAACTAACACTAAAAACACCTTTTGGAATGTCCCTGACTACGTTATCTCTGGCTTAAGCAATGTAGAGTAAAATAACATGGCCATAAATGATCATGGATGCAAATGAAAAGCCAAAACAAAATACATTCCCAAAATTGATTTCTCATGCAATACCAAAGCCACAAAATAAGAGTTTGTGAGTGTGAGAACCTTACCTTGGGGTCTATTTAGAGAAGATCTTACTTGCTCTTCCTAGCTTCCTAACCTCTCCCATATCACCTTAATGGCAAGCTTTTCTTTCATTCTCTAGTTTTTTTTTATCTTCCTTTATTCTTTCTCTATACTTCTCTATTTTCTCTCTTCTCTTACACTTGCTTTTAATCCCTCAAGTGAGAGACCCCACTTTAATTTATATGACCCTTCTTCTACCCCATAAAAAAACTAATTAATATGAGGAATTTGAGTTTTTTTTTCTATAGCCTTCATTTCTTGTGAAACATCCCTATAAATATATATGAAAATGGAGGAAAATGAAAGGGTTTTGATAGGGGATCGTTCCAAGCCATCTCCGATGGTGTAAAGCGACTGCATAAGGAAATCCTATGCAGGGAACAAGCGAGCAGCAATAGATGTTTGCTGCTCGTTGTTAGGAGGGATGTGGGGTCCCTCTTGTGGAAAAGGGCTCATGTCCCACGTTCTTGTCTGGTTGTCTCAATAACAACCTGCTAGAATTTTTATATTATATATATATAATATACACAATTACACGTATGTATATTATAACGCCCTATTTGCTCTAATGAATTGAGTTCGAAAATTTAAAGTAAAGGAGGCATTAATTAATTTTATAAATCCATTTTTATCTTCACTTTTTTCCTTCGAAATGAGCTAAGAACATTATCTCTTTTAATTTTTAAAATAGTAAATCTTTGTTCCACACATAATAAAAGAATGACTCAATTTGAAAACTTTCAAAATTTATTATTGTCATATACTTTGAATTTCGTAACTTATATTCAAGTGTCCAAATTAATTTTTACGTAGAGAAACCTCCCTTATAATAAGGACAACTCAAATTCACATGGTCATATATCTAGTGTTTAAAAATGGGAAACCTAATGTACAAAAATATAAACCATAAGTCTCTTATATTGATGATCACAAGAATAGTTTGAAATTACATGACACCACTCATAAATTAATTTCTACTATTTCTCTTATATCCTTATGGAAATGAACTTCCCAAGACCAATCCTTTTTAGTAGAAAATGGTAAAAATAATTCTTACTTGTTTTTTTATTTTTTTTATTTTTCAAATGGATAAAGGGACTTGGGATTTAATAATATTTCCTTTGAGAAATTGAACGAAAATCACAAATACACTACTTATTTACAAATTACCACATTTAAATTTCTTAATTTTTCTTATAAGGATTAAATCTCACAAACACCCAACTATAAGTTTATAATAAAACAATGCGGTATTTTAAAAGCTTAATTAAAATGGCTATTTTTACAAAAGCTACTAAAAATAGCGCTAAGTTGCTGCTTTCCCTTTGTCCTTGCTTGAGCTTGAGATACCTGTAACATCTGTTGCACTTGGAACGTTGAATGTTTCAGGGGTATAAACACTCAAATTAGATACAAATATCTATGTGAGATAACTCATTATTATAGTGCATACAAATGTATTATGCAATATGTCGTGAAGTAATCCGATGGTAGTGATGCCAGAGTGTTGCAATCACCCCCGTTGGCCATCACGTCATCATAAAGCCATAGCCATTTCTGACTTAGAATGGTGTTGTCGTAGACCACGTACATGAAGCAGCCCATCTCAAGTCATTAGCCATAAATGTGGTGATGCATGCTCAAGTATAAAAAATGCAATACAAAGGTAAATAAATGACATGCTAGCCACCCAAATGTAAATACGACATGTGAGGGATGCGAGAGTTCACGAACAGGAGTCACTCACTTCAGCAATCTGGCTCGGGTACTGTTCACGACAGCTTGTTGCGTTTTCTACATAAACCACATATTTTTAGAAACCAAATATTAAATGTTTTTATATGGGATTATAGAAAATAATTAAATGCATATTTCGAAAAAAAATTAGGTAAAACGGAGCTTGCACGCGCCGTCAAAAGAAGCCCTCACGCGCCTATACGCACAGGCAAATCTGGCACGTGCATTGCACGCGCCGATCGTCTTCCTCGGCAGCGTCCAACACAACAGCGACCAGCCCTTTATTTTTTGAATTTTTCTCACTCATTTTAACTCCGTTTTGCTTCCCGTTTGATCCTACAGCTCCCTCTTTCTTTCCTCTATAGGATTATAACTTAAAATTTGATTTATCCTGCTGCTTCAGGTAACCTACGCCCAATTCCCGATGAGTGCTCTTGTAGCTCCGACAGCCCATTTTCTTCTTTATTTCTTAGTAAAATCACCCCTCTTGCTTTCAGAATACTAATCACCCTCCTAAGAATAGGATTATCCCCTCAAAACAGCTTAGCCTCACCTTAATCTCTTAAGTTTCCTTTATCTCTATCCAAAACTCAAGTTTATAGGAGAAATGGGCCAATCTCCTTCTTCCACCTCCCCTGCCAACTCAAGCCTATTCTTGAGGGTTCATGATGGCCACTCCACATGTTTGGTTACTCCGACGAGTTTTGTTGAAAGTTTTCAACAATTGCACTTTAGCCCAAAGTTTGGTATTTTTATATTTTGCCCCCCTAAGCTTTGAGATTTTAACCATTCATGTAGCTTCTTATTTTAATCTCTGAATTCCTTAAAAGATGTTCCTTTCACCATTTAACGTCTCCCTAAACGTTTTTTTTTTTTTGACATTTTGAGAAATTACGTTTTTACCTAATTCTTCTTAAAGTAGTGGTTTTAATCCTGAACTCTCGCGATTTCTTAAGACATTTCTTATTTATTAAATAACCAGGGGTTACAAAAGTCTCTGGTATTACATATATTGTACTTTACATATACATAAATATATATTAATGCATGTATCTATATAATAAAGCAAGACTGTTTTTGAAAATGTGTAGAGACAATCTATCTTTGTGTGGCTGAGATCCATGGCTGAGATCCATCAACCGCTGAGATCCACGCCGCCCCCCTCCCCCCCGCGCGGCCGCCCGCCCAAAACCATCCCATCACGCCTCTCTCTCTGTTTCCCTCTCAGCCTCTCTCTCTCCCTCTCTGTTTCCCACTCGCCCGCCATTGTTGCCCACGCCCACACTGCATCTCTCTCTCCCTCTCTCTTTCTCTCTCTCACCCGCGGCCGCTCACGCCTCTCTCTCTCTGTTTCCCTCTCAGCCTCTCTCTCTCCCTCTCTGTTTCCCACTCGCCCACACCGCCTCTCTCTCTCTCCCTCTCTCTTTCTTTGTCTCACCCGCGGCACCCACCCAATCGCCCACTGCCTCTCTCTCACCCGCGGCCGACCCTCGCCCGCCCCCTTCTCTCTGTCCCTCTCCTTCTCTCGCCTCCACGTAGCCCACCCACGCCAGCGTCGCCGCCGCGTCTGCACACTACCGTCGCCCCCCGCCACGCTGCCGCTGCCCACTGTCCCTCTCCCTCTCTCGGTCGACCCTCGCCCGCCCCCTTCTCTCTGTCTCTCTCCTTCTCTCGCCTTCGCGTAGCCCACCCACCGCCGCGTCTGCGCACTGCCGTCGCCCCCCGCTGCCGCCCACTTCCAAGGTCCTCTCTCTCTCTCTATATATAGATATATATATATATATATATTTGGTGTTAGTTTAGTGTTCACTTCCAGGTCTTCATTTTAATTTAGTGTTAATTTAATTTAGTTTAGTGTTAGTTTAGTGTTAATTTAATTTGATTATGTGTGTATTTGATTATTTTCTTATATAGATTTACTGTTTTATTTAGTTTATTTAGTTTATTTAGTTTAGTTGACTGTTTTATGTTTTAATTTCGTGTATTACACGTGTGTGTATTTAGTTGTTTTAATTTATGTTTTAATTTAGTTGTCTATTTTCTGTATTTAGTTTAGATTTACTGTTTATTTAGTTTAGTTGACTCTGTATTTGACTCTGTATATAGATTTACGTGTGTGTGTTACACGTGTGTGTATTTAATTTAGTGTATATAGTTTAGTTTAGATTTACTGTTTTAGTTTAGTGTAAATTCATTTAGTGTTAATTTAATTTAATTTAGTGTTAGTTTAGTGTAAATTAATTTAATTTAATTTAGTTTAGTTTATGTAAACAAATATGTGTGTTAATTTATGTACAATTCATTATTTCTATCCTATTATTTTGTGTATTTTTATAGTGTTTTATGTTTTATTTAGTGTATTATATAGATATACACGTGTGTGTGTTAATTTACTGTTTTATGTTTTGTGTACATTTAATATTTTAAAATTATTAATTTAGTGTATTATATAGATTTACTGTTTTATTTAGTTTATTTAGTTTAGTTTACTGTTTTATGTTTTAATTTAGTGTATTACACGTGTGTGTGTGCGCGCGCGCGCGTGTTAATGTATATTTGATTATGTGTGTTAATTTAGTTTAGTGTAAATTTATTTAGTGTTAATTTAATTTAATTTAGTGTTAGTTTAGTGTAAATTAATTTAGTGTTAATTTAATTTAGTTTAGTTTATGTAAACAAATATGTGTGTTAATTTATGTACATTTCATTATTTCTATCCTATTATTTTGTGTATTTTTTATAGTGTTTTATGTTTTGTGTACATTTGATATTTTAAAATGTTAGTATATTAATTTAGTGTATTATATAGATATACACGTGTGTGTGTTAATTTAGTGTGTTAATTTAGTTTAGTGTAAATTAATTAATGTAAAAATATTTTTAATTACTGTAAAAAATTGTTGCTTTCTACAACAATTGAAAATTTTAAAATAGAAAAAGACACCAACAGTAGATGACTTTGTTATCTGTTAAAATATTATTATTTATATTTATATTAAATAATTAAAATATTTATTTCTTTTGTCATTTAAAAATTTATAAATTGTTTATAAAATGACTAATAATAATTATATTATGAATATTAATAATAATATTTATAATAATGAATAATTATATATGAATAATCAATAATAATGAATAATTATAAATAATATTTATAAATTTAATATTTGTTTTTTTACTAAAAAAGAATATTTAATTTACTGAGTTTAATAGAAATTAGTTAATAGAAATTTGTCAAATATTAAAGTTTAATAGAAATTGGTCAAAAATCTTCTTGCTTTATAATAAGAGAATTTTTTTTTTTACTATCAAAGTTTAATTTACTAAGTTTAATATTTAATTTACTATCAAAGTTTATTTTATTATAATAATTTTTTTTTAATTAATATAACATAAAAAAAAAACGTGTTCTCCGACCAAGAATTCCTAACCCATAGGGGTCGGAGAACACAAGGGTTCTCGACCACTCATTGTCATGATCGCAACCATGTGTGTTTGTATATATATTATATCTATATAATAAAATAAGAATGTTTTTGAATTGTATAACATAAATATAAGGGGGAATATTTTTTCAATGGTTGAGATGGGTTTTGATTTTTCATCAATGGCTAAGATCAAGTTATGTTTTCCCCCCAAAACCATCACATTCTCACACGCACACTTTTTTTATATGTATACAAATTTTGGAATTAAATTTTATATGTATGCACAAAAGCAATAAATTTTGGAATTAAATTTTTAATATAATTTTTTTATATTTGATATTTATATTCACAAATTATATATTTTTTTATACTGGTATGTATTGTTTGATATTTAATTTTTAATTTAATTTGTTTAAATTATAAATTATTTTTTTTAATTTTTGTTATACAACGTTAATAAATATACACCGTGTCTTTAGGCACGGGCATTCCCTAGTATATATATATATTTAAACCATTTAACCCATTCACATGCGAAATATTTTTTTCTCAAAATTTAATTCAAATTTATTTCCTCAAGGTTGCAAAGATTCTAAAAATATTTTAGGTATTATAATATCCAAATCCTTGAGAACGTCAATCACTCTAGGGTTCCTTCGACCACATGAAAGGACTAGGGAGCCTATCCAAAGTCACCAAACTAGGTTAGAATGGCGATATGTTTTCAAACTCTAAAACTCCTGATCGTAACAATGCTAACTTGAAGCACTAAAATATGTGACTTTAGGACGAAATAGACAGACCATATAAGATGACCCAATTTGAATGTGGGTGATTTCTTGATATTCATGCATGAAGGAAAACTTGATGCTCAGCCTAATAACATTCGATCTAATTGGCTATGAGAAAGAACTTCAACATTTTCTTATGAAAAACAAGCCATAAGATAGGACATATGCCCAACTGAAGAAAATAAGCTCAATAAAACATAAGTCGCAGTATTTTATTCCCATCATATATGTACTTAAACTCAAAATCCTCAACCCTATGGAGGTTACTAGTTATTGGCAAGTAACAAAGGGTAAGAAAACTTAAGTCTAGCTGTTGAAAAAGATTCAACCACATAAGAACTCTTATTTTATAACCCCTAATTAAGGAAAGGATACAACATGAGAACACTATGCGACAGGAAAAAAAACCTTCATAAAAAAAGTCTTCAGAAGACCGAATGATCCTCTCAAAGACAAAAAAAGAGAGAGAATCTTCCAAGAGATCTGGTCAAAAGAAAAAAAGAGAAATTGTTTAAAGTAACCCTTTTTATAGGGAAAAAGGTAAAAGTTAAATTGACTAAGGAAATAATGATCCAAACCATCCAATGAAAAAAGCCTAGAGAAATCACAAATGTTGGATGAATGATAGACAAAGATTCAGTGCAGTAAAGTCCACCAGATAGAAAAGAATACATCAAGAAAGTAAAAGAAACCCCTTAAAAGAGTTTCCCATAGAGGATAAGTTGACCGCAAAAGTTAGTCTCCTATCTGGGAAATTTGGAGGAAATAGTAGGGAGTAATTGATGTGTATATGGATGAAGGCCAAGTTAAATAAATCCAACGGGAGACCTAGAGGGAAATCATGAGGAAAACCCAAAGGGAGACCCTAAGGGAAAAAGATTGAGGCAAAAAGATCCACCTAATAAATACGCATAGACCTAATCATGAAGCCCATAAAAGACAAGCCCAAAAGCTAAAGATAAAGCATAAGGGCTAAAAGAAAATTCCTGCACCAAAAAACCCCAGGAGACTTTCTCAATCGACAGGTCTAGAGCCTCAACAAACTCCTATGCAAGAAGTTCTAGGAGAGCTCACAAGGTCTCTTAGAGGAGTCTTTTGTGGGGAATTCCCACAAGAAATGCGCAAACCTACCTTTGAAATTTCTTCCATGAATTTCTTAAAGAATAAGACTTATCCATAGCAGCAGTCCAAATTCTAAGATGTTTATCACAAACTCCCCAACTTAGAGTGTGTGCATAAGGAATGACTTAGGCCCTTTAATTTATTTTTTTCTTGTAAAATCTTAACAACTTGAAGACAAATTCCTTAGCAAATAAATTTATTATTGTGTTCAACCAACAACAATTTAAATATGTGATATATAAATAGTGAAAATAATTTGAGAAATTATTATTTTTTAAATATGTGATGTTTAAATAAATTAGGTTAAAAGTGTAATTTTTACACTAAAATGGGTGTTTAAACAATTAGCTTTTTAAGTTCAAGAGTTAAAGGTTAAATAAGTTTAACCTAACCCTAAATCTAAAACTTATAAATACCCCATTATGCCTCCACTAAGGAAAGTAAATGTGACATTGTGAAATGTTCCCAAAATTCCCCATGGCTTGATTCTCAAGCAATTAATGAACTAGCATTCTTTAAGATTGAAAATCTGTACTAAGATTGAAACTTTCAATCTTGGAGATCTATTATTGTTTCTGTGTGGATTACCATTAGAGGCTGGGTGTTTGTGCAACTCAATTTGACAAGGTCAGAGGTCAATGGAAAGCTACAAACAAGGTATCTTAATTCTTTATGTTCTTAGTTTTAAAAATTACATGATGAATATAATGAATGAAGATCCGATTACATTACATGTAAGAGATACATAGCTCTTCTTGACAATGGGTTTGGGGAAAACCCATAAAAATGGGGTAGGTTTGAGGTGGGTATCACTGTAAGAAACATTATTCTTAATCCCACCCCAAACCCAATATTCCCATTATGAGTTTTTCACAAATTCAAATTAACTAGAAAAAACTCATTTTAATTGAGACAGATTAAAGTGACAGCCTATAGGATGGGTAGTAATTATCATGCCTAACTATTTTCTAATTTTGCCCTTGAATCTTGTTTAAGAGTAGGGAAAATTATAGGAAAAAAGCAATCGTTAAATGTATTGAAATACATCTTAAAAAAAAAAAAGAAAATATTGGAAGAGGGTAAGAAAGTCCTTTTAGAGCTTCCAATCTCCTTGCTTGTGGGACATTACCAATGGATATTTTATCATGGCTTGGACAAAGAAAGTGTTTCTAAATCCCTATGAGAGACGGAGGGGGGGGAATATGGCGACATTAGCAACAATAAAAAAAAAAAAAGGCTCCTCAAAGAGGAGTCCAAGTTTGAGAAAAATGAGAAGAAAATTTAAATTTGTGTTTTAAGGAATTATGTGCATGATTGGTATAAGTTGAAGGAATTTACGAATCATAACGCAGCGAAAAATAAAAAAAATTAACTGTAAATACCTTTAGGATCTCTCCAAAAAGAATAGATTATAGATGAAAGGTATAGGATTACCTCTTGACGTGTAGATCCAATCTAGAAAAGTGGTGATCCGAAGCCGTCCAATTGTTTGACCTCTAACGGTATCCACCCGAGCTTGCAATCCAAGAACCTGGAATGGGCTGCTTTTCTAAGAACTAAAGAGTGCTAGCTCAAAGAGGGTGGCATGAGAGCTTTCTCGCATGCATGCCAAATGGCATGAAAAGCTAGGAAAGGCTTCTGAAAACAAAAGGAACCACATATGAGCTATTTATAACCCCTAGGCACAAACCTAGGTTTGGGTCATATTTTAAGCCCATGTTTTAAATTCTTTAAAACATGGAATTGGGCTTTCCTTTTATTCTTTATCTTGGGCTTTAATTTTAAATACTTTAAAACAACTCATTGGGCCTTAGTTTTAAACACTTTAACAATCCATTTAGCTTTAATTTTAAACAGTTTAAAACAACCCATTTGGCCTTAGTTTTAAACACTTTAAAATAGCTTATTAAGCTTTTTAACCTACCCAATGTCCTTAGGTTAGTTTCATAAATAAGCCCGTAGATTAATTAAGTAACAATCCATCAAGACTCAAGTCTTTAATTTGGGTAGCCTAGTCCAACTAAGTTTTCAGGTGAATTATGACAAACTTAATTAAGAGACTTATTTATTATAAATTCTAATATGTTAACTATTAATATTTAAAAACTCTAGCTCCACGTTAGGATTCCCCAATCCTAATCGAGTTTGCCATTACCTTGTAATTGCAAACTCATATTACGTGTGACTCATTAAGCTTTTACATATGTTGGCCATAACTTTATTGAATAAAGTCATAGACTATGAGCTGAGTCTAGCAACCCATCACGCCCCCCCCCCCCCCCCCCCCCAATTAATAGAAGAATCAATTTATGACCAATGCCTTTTAGTGATAGTCTTCTCATGCAATTCAATCATTTCATCGGTTTAAAGTGTCTCAATCAAGTGGAGACATGGATTGTGCATCAATCCCCATTCAATGCTTGATTATAATATTTCTTTGGTTTTCAAAAATTATAGCTTCATAGGATTTCTATCATACTATGCCCATAGACTTATAAGCTATATTTCCCTAAAGGGTCATGAGACATATCTCCTCAAATTAGGGGTCGATGAATCCTGTCTTAGCTTACACACAACGCTCACATGCTTAATGGCATACCTAATCACTACCGTACTCACATTTTTTTTATTGAGATGCTTCTTTAACAATGTCAAAGTATATGAATCCACATGTAAGACACAATGGTGACCTTAAGTCAAAGGATCACTTGCACAACTGTCACTAAAGGTTTCGTTAGACTCTTGGGAGATCCATAAGGAATCCTTTCAGTTAGCTCACTGTACAGTGAACTTGTACTCACTAACAAGCACCCATGTACTAAATTGGGCATCTAATGCCCACAATCTGTAAGATCAACTGCCACCTTCCTAAGGTGACAACTTAGTACACGCCAGTCTCTTTGTGTCATCGATGTTCCGTCTCAATGACAATTTTGACCAGGCAAATATTTAAGGTTATACTCTTAAGCGTATCAAGGGACTTACAATTGAAGTCATATCTCAATTTCTTTCTACACAGAGTGTATCTATGGACTTTGTCTTTAGACATTTTGTAATTAAGTAATTGATGAATAAATACAAAAGACAAATCTTACTAACAAATAACATGAACATGAAACATCTAGATATATTATTAACAAATATATCACATCTTAATGTATCAAGTACAATTTAACTCTTAAGTTGTAGGGTATACATTAACATGAGTAGGTCTTGAAGAAGTTAAGGATAAAGTTGAAAGAGAGGTTGTTGCGATTGATTTTAGTAATTCGATTTCGATTCTTGAGACGATGATGTATCCATCATCTACTCATCATCCATCGATCCATTAGTACTGGGGTGGACTCCAAAACTTTCTCTGTCTTTGGTGATTGAGGGTTATTATAATAAGTCACAACCATTATTTTACCTGCACATGTAAATTTAATACAAGCACACTTATATCTTCCTTGAACTCAGGCTCTATTTGTTTGGGATGAAGTGTTTTCCTGAAACGTGTTTTTTGTTGTTTGGCTGTAAATTGAAAATGTTGCTAGAAAACCATTTCCAATGTTTTGCTAGCCTTTAGAAAATTACAATTCTTTTTCAAATACTTTATGTTGTTTCGTCATATAAAAATAGAAAGATAGATAGATAGAGAGAGAGAGTAGATGTCTGCTGGTGAGACACTGATGGCAATGCAAGCATGGACAACACCAACAATGACAATTTAGATGAAGACTAAGAGAGGCAGAGCATGATAAAGACAAAGAGAGGCAAAACTCGATATGGAGGATGACACAAATAAAGAATAAGAGAGGCAAAGCACAACAGAGACGGAGAGAAATGAAGCCTGACGGAGATAGAGAGATGAAGAGCTCGACGGAGATAGTGATGTGTACAACGACATAGACTAAGACTAAAAAGGCAGAGTGTGATGGAAAACGAAGAAAGGTGGAGCTTAACGAAGATGATGATGTAAGTGGAGACTAACAAAGGCATAACACAATAGAAATGGAGAGAAACAAAGCTTGACGAAGACAATGACGTATACATCAATGTAGAAAAAGATTGACGAAATGTGACAAAGACAAAGAGAGACAAAGCGACGTAGACAAATAAAGAAGGAGCACAACAAAAAGAGATGGAATAGGTGTGACTGTCTTTGAAAATTGGTTTTCTTTTCAAGATGGGAAGTCATTTTCCTAGAATATGAATTCTTTCGACACTTGTTTTTCATTAATTAGAAAATGACTCTTCTTGACTTCCTTGTTTTCTTGATATCAAACACAGAAAAACAAAAACAAAATGTTTTCCAAGAAAATGTCTTCCCCTAAACAAAAGGAGCCTTGGTTGTAAATTTAATTACTTGGGCTGAGTGTGATAATAAAATCAGATGTAGGCTAATCAAATGCAGAATAGAGATGCAGTTACACCTACAACCAAACGGCCCAAGCAAGCCCTTAATCACTTGGTAATTTTAATTAAAACAAGTTTGGGCCCAAAAAGCCCAAGTTTGTAAATAAAATCATTGGGCCCAAAAAGCCCAAATCTGTTTAGAAAGAAAAAGTATAAGGTTGGAGGCCCACCCTGACTCCTTAGCCTCTCTCTGCCTCTCCTCTATCACCACTCGCCCGTTTTCCGGCGTCGCACGGTAGTTTGTTCGACCACAGCCACGGACCACCTCAGCCATCACCGCCTCGCCCGTTTTCTGGCGTCGCACAGTCGTTTACTCGACCATTGGTAAGGTCTCCGGTGACCTTTCAGTTTCTGATACACACATATACGTACGTACAAGCACATAAGGGTTTTTCACAAATTAAAACCTAGATATACTAAGATTCAGCCGTTAGATCTTTCTGATTTGTGGGTGCGTGGGTCACAACTCATAAGGCCAAGGCGAGTCCGATGGGCGGTTCCGATCGTCGGAATCTGCCGTGGATAGTAACCGGCGATGCTGTTCCAAAAAGGGCTTTCCGACCAATAATTAATTCTTACATCTGATAACATCTAGCCATTGTATCGTTTTGATTTTTGGATATGTGAACCACCGCAGTCGAGAGAATCCGATGAACGGTTCCGATCATTGAAATCACCTACCGGCGGTGGCCAACGGCAACAGGAAGTCCGAAAGTTAACAAAACCTAAAAATAATATAATTTATCTTTTCCAAATAGAAATATGCAGGAAAATAAGCAAAACAAAACCTAAAATATTTGAAGTTCTTAGGTCTTTCAGTCAGATTTTTAGATTTTTTTCCTGAAATTTTGCTCTCACCAATTTCATTAACGTTCATGAAACTTTCCCCCAGTTTGATTTACAAAGTAAAGCCTTATAAATTTTTGAACTTTTTTTTCTTAAATTTTGATTTTTTTTTTTGTTGAAATTTTAGGAAATTTTCTTCTGCCCTAAACTAATATTCGGTATCCATGTTTCTGTGCAATTGAATTGATTTGAGTACACAGGGCAGATCTCTTGCACTACTTGAGATTGTTGGGAGAAGCGATCTGCGAATACCAAACCTTGGAATCTGTATTGATCTCAGATAAGCTTCACTAGCTATATCGATGGCTCCTGTTGCTCCCAGATCTGGAGATGCGATTTTTGCCAGTGTTGATCACGTGGTAACATGAAGTTTAAAGATCCTATTTTTTGACAACATTTATGCTGATTTGTACTTGAAATAGGAAATAATTCACATCTTTTAGATCATTTTGATGTTTTTTTTGTTGAAGTTGTGGTCACATTGTTCAACATCAAATTCTATTTTTCTAGTGTTTTCTTAGCAAATGAACTTGGTTCGCTAATATTGTTATGGATTTGATTGCCTGATTGCAGAACGCCGAGCTCTTCACCCTTACCTATGGGGCCATCGTGCGCCAACTCCTTACGGATCTGGAGGAGGTCGATGAAGTCAACAAGCAGCTTGATCAAATGTAACATATAAATCTCTGTGTGCCTCTTTATTTTTTTAGATAAATTATGTTATGCAAACATACATTTATGTCAGTATGTAAACAAAAATGACATTAAGCTAATAACTAGTGGCTTTGTTGGTGGAAGTTTGGTTGATGATTTATGAACGGCAATTTGATGATATTAACTTGGCTGTTTGGTTCCCTTGTAGGGGTTATAATATTGGAATCCGACTAATTGATGAGTTCTTGGCCAAATCCAATGTCTCCAGATGTGTGGACTTTAGAGAAACTGCTGACGTGATTGCAAAGGTCTACTGTTATCTTTACTATTTGTTTATCTGTCAATTTACATAAAAGAAACTAGTAACTTTCTCATGTTGTTCACTTCAATCCGAATTTAATATAATTATTGGCATGTTTAGTTATTGCTGATTCAAATGCTTTTTCTTAATTCACTAATTTGGTTAAATAGGGCCTCGTATTGAGTCTGAATTTTCATCCAGTCATGTTTTGCATCAGTTTTAGGCTTTCTGTGAGTTATTCATGTCTATAGTTTTCCCTGTTACATTCATGTGGGGACTACGGACATGGGCACTAAGCATTGGACAAGGTAAGTCGTTGGATTGACAGTAGTTGAAGAACTATTTATAAAGTGAGAATAACTTCTTTCCCTTTTTATGAGCACTTTGTATTAATTTCTCCAGTGTGTTGCTAGACTCATCATCAGGGTTTATTTAGTAGATCTTCTCTTAATGTCTTCTCTTAAGTGTCTAAAATCTGCACAAGACAGTGGTCATTGATATGGGCATTGTCTTTGTTTAAAATGGCACAGTCATCACTGTAATGAGCACTATTTAGCTAGATAACTTATCTTTGTGGGTGTTATTGTGCATATAGTTGAAATGTTTATGGAGAATATGGGAAAAGAAGAAATATTTCTGTAGAAAAGTTAGTGTTGGAAAGGGAAGGTTAAAAAGTGAAACAAAAAAAAAAAATTGAAAAAAAAAAAAGAAAGAGCTTCCCTAATGCATGAGGGGATGAGACGCTTGCAGAAGGGTTGTTTTTGTGTTACCTTACCTTTGCTTTGTAAAGAAGTTGCTTTCACAAGTCAAACCCATGGCTTTCTAGCTGCAAAGGAGCAATTTTATCATTGACTATTTAGGTTCACCCTCAATAAAATGAAAAGAAAAAGTAAGACAAAAGCTAAATATTTATATGCATAGGAAGAGCTTAATCATCATTTACTTGTTCTTTGTATATTTTAAAGAAAATTCTTTTGTTTTTTTTTTTTTTTGTTCCAGTTAAACTATGGTTATTTTCCATTTGAAAGTAGTCGCATTTTTTTAATTTATTTATTGCGTTGCTGTTTACTATTATATTTTATCTCAAAAGTGGTTCAATTGACTGATAAATGAACCACTTTAAACTTTCACAGTTACATAAAGTGAGTACACAACTCCTCCCAGTTGGAGAACAAGTGTTCTGATCGTTCTATCCATTTAATACTTTTTAGGTTTTGTGTCTGCATGTAATTTTTAAGTGGCAAAACTACACCAAAGATCTTAATAGTTCAGTGAATTAGGTATGGAAGTTGAAAGGAGTTGAGGCTAGTTGGATGGCTAGATTATCAAGCTGTGAATGTACTATTTTATTGGCGGAGAACTCAGAAATCCTTCTTTTTCTAATGCAGTATATATATATATAGCTAGACAGAGAAATTAGTTCGGTGGTACTCCATAGGTCTACTTTAATTTGATATATAGTAGGAATTTCATAATTCTTATGTGAGGGTGCAATTTGAAAATTCCGCTTGTGGAGAATTAGACAAGAGAAAGAGAAATAGCTGGTGACTAGTTAGCTGGAGGATCAATATGACTAAGACAATGAATATACACAAACAGTTTGAAGTTATGGCAGGTCAGATTTCAGAGTTGTATGTCACAGATCGTGATTGAAATTTTTGGAAGGGTGCTATAAATAACTACTGATTCATCATGTCACATACACATAGTATTTATCTTCAAGTACTTCGTCTTCTCCATCTTTTAGCTAATAATACTTTTAAACAGGTTGGTTTGAAAATGTTCTTAGGGGTCACAGCATCTGTGGCAAATTGGGATATTGATGGAACCTGCTGCAGTATCATTTTGGAGGATAACCCACTAGTGGACTTTGTTGAACTTCCTGACACTTGTCAAGGTCTATACTATTGCAACATTATTAGTGGCGTTATCAGAGGAGCTTTAGAGATGGTAAGCTTTTTCCTTATACCAAACTCTTTGATATCTCCTGTTTAGTTTTTCTTTCTGGTTCGCTTCTATGGCATTTTTTTAATAGTTCTGATGGTTGCCTTGGCTTTAATTTTCAGCATATTGCATGGTTTGAAAGAGTGGATTTTGTTTTATGGAACGCATGTATAGATAAATAATTTGGTTTATCAGAGCTTTTAAAATTCGCCTCAGGTTTATTTATAACTAAATAATTGGGGGAATAAGAGAATATAATTAGGGGCCATCAAAAAATTATTAGACAATAGAGAAGGGATGCATTTTTAATGCTCTTGTGGGTAGCCCTAACCATGGCTCAGTTTGAACTGTGAACCAAACTGGAACTGTTTCTCTAAAAACCGAACTGAAATCATCTTTTCGATTTCGGTTGAAAAACTGGAACCAGAACTGGAACCGAAGACTTATCTTTTAGGGACTGAACCATAAGTCTTTGGTTTTGGTTTCAGTTTTTGAACCAAAACCAAACAGACAGTTTTGGTTTGGTTTTTAGAGGAATGATTCCAATTCGGTTGAACCGTGGTCAGGGCTAGTTTTACATAGGGTTGTCAATGAGTTGGATTTGATCTAGATCCAATTATTGAATCTGCTCCATTTATGTCCAAAATCAGATTTGGATCCAAATCCAACAAGTGTCAGATCAGATTCACAATCGGGTTGGGATTTGGTGAGCAGAGCTTTGTTATACGATGAGAGTGGTTTATTCTTATCCCCAGCAAGTCCACAATTTGAATCGACCCAACTCCAAAAACACAAGCCAAGAGATAACTGGCAAGGAATCAACCTCCATTTTCATTTGGGTGGCGTTTTCTTCCCTTCATAGCATCTTATCATATTTTTAAATTTAGTTTCACTTATTTTAAAACCCTTTATCCCCACATCATTCCTCTATATTGACAAAGGGGTCATGTTGAGAGAATATGTGGTCACCTAAAAGGGGTCATGTTAGCTTGGCCAGGTACTTGTTATTCATTAGTGGCATGGATCTGGATATGAGATTCAGTACCAAACACGAATGGATCTTGACCAAATAATTAACTCTTTCAAATCGGATAGCAAGAAACTCTACCGATACATGTCACCACCCAAGGATGTATTACGGATATATTAGGAATTATCTACTACATGTATTTTTCCTTTGTTGTACTTTGCTGATTTGTACCTTTACCTAGAAATCCTATAAATAGGCTGTAACCTAGAGATTTAGTCATTGTGAATGATAATTGAATATTTGTTTCTCTCAACTCTGATCTCTCTCTCTCTTGTTCGCTTTTGATTTCTCTGTTCTCTCTCTATTCTTCTTGTTCTCCCTCTCTATCTGTCTAAGTCTCCCTCAGTTCTCTCTGTTTCTGTTTTGCCTCTCCCTCCATTTCTGCTCTCTTTTCCTCCGTACTCTTCTCAATTTTCTATCTAAACCATAGGAAAACCTTAGGATCATGACAATACACTGTCACGGTGATGCTGTGACAATCGGTGGCCTTCTTGGTTCAATGGGAGCCAAGGTAGCAACCGAGGGAGATGGGAGAAAGAAGAGAAAGGGTAGAAGAGAAAAGGAGAGAGAGAGAATTGGTAGAGAGAATAACAGATTTCTTGATTGGATTCTTTTTGATACCTTTACAGGCGAGAGGTTTAGGCTTATATAGACTAACCGAAGTGGCACCATAGGATCATTCCCCCCATAACAACCCTTTTGTCCTATTAGACACCTGGCAGATTCTTCCCTAACAACCTGCCTAGTTGGAAAGTAAACTATAACAAACTATCTAGCTGGAAAGTAAACTATAACAAACTATCTAGCTGGAAAGTAACAATTGCAAGGAAATAACTAATAGGAATTACATATAGTAAATAGTCGAGTCCTAGCTTCAAAATTTTAACCGCCCTATAGCTTTTCTGGTCTCGTGACAGTACCCCTCCCATAAATATTTCTTGTCCTCAAGAAATGCTCAAGAGGTCGGCCGTCCTGGGATGCTGCAGCAGTAATGTTGGTAAATTCTCCCAGGTGTCCTCCTCGGGCGATTTCCCCTGCCACCTGACCTTAACTTGAATGAGGGGGGCCCCTTGATGGTGGATTACTCTCCTCTCCATTATAGCCTCAGGTTCCTTCGGGACTTTCTTCTCTTCCGGCAGAGTTGGTAGCTCTTGGCTGATGCTCTCATTTCCAGTAGACTTTTTTAGCAAGGAGACGTGAAATACGGGATGGATCCTGGTTCCCTCTGGCAGCTGCAACCTGTAGGCTACCTTGCCTATTCGGGCTGTGATAAGAAATGGTCCGAAGTACTTAGGGCTAAGTTTATATACATTCCCTTGAGTGATGGCCTTCAGGTGCGGATAACTCAGCCTCGAGTACACTCTTTCCCCAACCTTAAATTCCCGATCACTTCTCTGCTTATCCGTGTTTTGCTTCATTCAGGTTTTGGGCTGCTGCCAGTTCTTGTTTCAATTGCTCAGCACCTTTCTTCGCTGTTGTAGGTATTCTTCTATGGCTGTGGCTGTGGTCTGTCCTCTCGTGGCTAGTAAGGGAGGGGGTTTATACCCATAGACAGCTTCAAACGGAGTCATTTTGGTGGAGGCATGGTGGCAGGAGTTGTACCACCACTGTGCCATGGCCAGCCACCTATGCCAACTTTTGGGTTGTCTCAAACACATGCACCTTAGATAGGTTTCTAAGCTTTGGTTGACCCTCTCAGTCTGGCCGTCAGTTTGTGGGTGGTATGCTGTTGATAGGCTGAGCTTGGTGCCCACATTCTTCATCAATTCTCTCTAGAATTGACTTGTAAACACCTTATCTCGATCTAAAATGATGGTCTTGGGCACCCCGTGTAAAGCTATCACTAGGTCCATGAATACTCTAGCCACCTCTTGGGCTGTGTAGGGATGAGATAATCCTGCAAAGTGCACGAATTTAGTTAATCGATCCACTACCACCAACACACAATTCTTCCCTTCTGATCTTGGAAGTCTCTCTATGAAATCCATGGATAAACTCAGCCACGGTTGTTCTGGAATCGACAAGGGCTGCAATAACCCTGGGTAAGCTACATTTTCATGCTTGCACTTCCGGCATATGTATCAAACCCAGCACATACTCCTTCACAGTACCCTTAAGCTAAGGCCAATGAAATAATTGCCTAACCCTCAAATAGGTATTTTGAATACCCGAATGTCCACCCATGGGAGATTCGTGTAGCGATTGCATGATGCTCCTCTTAAGCTCAGCCTTACTGCCCATTACTATCCGGCCCTTGTATCTCAATAATCCATCCTTGAGAGCATATCCTTCCACTGTGCTACTCCCCACTGCTAACTTCTCTAAGATTTCCTTGATGTATTCGTCCCCATCATAACTGCTCACCACTTCACTGCACCGCTCTGGTATCACCATCGTGATGGCAGCTGCCTCCCCTTCCTCGTAACACCTTAATAGGGCGTCTGCCGCGAGATTCTCCTTGCCCTTCTTGTATTGTATAGAGTAGTCGAGTCCCATTAGCTTGGCCATTCCCTTCTTTTATAACTGAGTTTGTAGCTTCTGCTGCAGCAGAAATTTAAGAGATTCATGATTAGTTTTAATTACAAACCTTCCTATCTCTAGATAATGCCTCCACTTCTCTACTGCCATGACAACAGCTAAAAACTCCTTCTCGTAGATGCTAAGGTTTAGGCATAGTTCTGAAAGGCGTGAGGCGCAAAAGGTCCTGGAGCTTGAGGCGCGAGGTGCACGAGGTGAGGCGTGCCTTTGCGAAGCGAGGCGCACCTTTTAGAAAAAAAACTCAAAATCTTGTAAAATCATAAAAACTATCAAATTATCAATAATAAGTCATGCATATCATTAATGTTTCATTATCTTCAAATTCTAAACTAACAACATTAAAGTTGATTCATCCATCATGCAATTTGCTCATCCCTGTTATTTTTCTTTTTTTGCATGTACTCTCCAATCTCTTGTTTTATTGATGGAGGACATTTTAGAATAGCTTTAGTATTCTCCACAATCAATAAACACTACAAGTCCACAATCAAGAAAATGTTTCATTTTGAAAAATGCTATTTTTCTAGGTCTGGAAGATTAGCGCATTTTTTCTAAGTCTGGAAGATTAGCGCCTCACCTTGCAAGGCGAGCGCCTTGCTGAAACCGCCTCGCCTTAGCCCAGGCGAGGCGCCAAACTGGCGCCTTGCGCCTAGGCGCGCCTTTAATAACTATGGGTTTAGGTGTCTTGGACTCAGAGCTTGGCTGAAGAATGCTAAGGGCCGACTATCCTGCATGAGTACTGCTCCAATACCCACCCCGCTGGCGTCTGTTTCTAGCACAAACGGCTTGCTGAAGTTTGGCAGTCCCAAGGTTGGGACCCTACTCATTGCGACCTTCAATTTACGGAAGGCTATATCAGCCTTAGGACCCCAGTGAAAGTTTCCCTTCTTCAATAGCTCAGCTAGAGGCTTATTGATGACTCCATATCCCTTCACGAACCTGCGATAATATCCTGTCAAGCCTAGGAATCTCTGAGAGCTCTTAAGGTATTAGGTTTGGGCCAATTGAGCATGGCCTCTACTTTCTTTGGGTCGGTACTGACCTCCTTCCGCGAAATCAGGTGCCCCAAGTACTCTACTTGAGGTTGGGCGAATGCACACTTTGACCTTTTGATGAATAATTGATGGCATCTCAGGACTTCGAAGGTGGTTTTTAAGTGGGCGAGGTGTTGGTCTAAGGTGGGACTATAAACAAGGATGTCATCAAAGAAAACAAGGATAAATTTCTGTAGGTAAGGCTCAAATATTTGAGTCATTAAGGATTGGAATGTGGCTGGGGCATTGGTGAGCCTAAATGGCATCACTAAGAATTCGAAGTGGCCATGATGGGTTCAGAAGGCGGTTTTATATATATCCTTGGGCTTCATTCGTATTTGGTGGTAACCTGACCTTAAATCCAGCTTCGAGAAGAATTCAGCTTGGTGTAGTTCATCCATTAGGTCTTCTACAAGGGGTATGGGGAATTTATCCTTGATGGTCTGGGCGTTTAGCTGGCGGTAGTCCACACAGAAATGCCAAGAGCCATATTTCTTTTTTACCAAGAGGACTGGTGAGGCGAATGGGCTTCGGCTGTGTCTGATGAAGGATTGGTGCAACATATCTCTCACCATTTTCTCAATCTCAGTCTTTTGGGTAGGTGCATAACGGTAGGCTCTCATGTTGATAGGTTCAGTATTGGCTTTGAGGTTAGTCGCATGGTCTAGGGTGCGGTTAGGAGGTAGGGTATTTGGTTCTTCGAATAAGTCCTTAAATTCCATCAATAATTCATCAACAAGGGGCAGTGTGCTTACCTGTCCAGAATTACCTGATGGATGACTGACCGCGAGTTGCAACTCTCCTAGCCCTTCCCCTCCTTGTCATTCATCCACTTCTACGATTGAAAATAGCTGTGAAAACTGCCCCCATTTGCTCCGCAGGACCCTCTTAAGCCTTTTTCCAGTGATCATTTTGCAGGTGGTAGCCTCCTTTCCACTGGTAATGGTCATCCTCCTACCATCCTTTTCAAACGACACTTCCATCTTGTTGAAATCAAAGCATATGGGACTCACCCCTTTCATCCAATCCACTCCCAAAACTACATCGCACCCCCCAAGTTTCAGCAGCCTAAGGTCTGCCTCGAATTCCTCCTCTTGCATTTCCCAAATGAACCCCAAACAAGCCGAGCTACTCACCACCCGATTTCCATTAGCTACTGTCACACTCAAGGGTAGTGTGCCCGTGAGTTAACACTTGAGCCTCTGGGCCGTGTGGTCATCGAGAAAGCTGTGTGTGCTTCCGCTGTCAATTAAGATGGACAGGCTTCCCTCCTTAACCCTTCCTTCGACCTTAATTATCTTATTATTAGTAACTCCTTTGAGCGCATGGAGGGATATCTCTCCGTTGTCCTCTATCCCTTCTTCATCAGTTCCATCCACCTCCTCTCCTACTTCCTCATCTGTTACTTCTCCGCGGCCTTCCAATAACAGCAGCTGGCGCTTACATTGGTGACCCGAAAAGTACCTATCGCCACACCTATAACAGGCTCCAGGTTGCCTTTTGAGGTCATTTGGTCTTCCACCAAAATTTGGGTTAATGGAATTCCTGCCTCCTATGTTACTTCTCACCAATTCCTTGTTGATCCCCTTGCTGTTTCCTCCTTGTTGCCAGCTTCCTGAGTGTCCCGCTCTTTGGTGCTGCATCCTCTGCTTCTTTAACAGGGCCACCACCACCATCTCTTGTAGCCTAGCGCTTTCGGCTGTTTGCTCCACCATCCTTGGTCTGATCATCTTCACCATAGGTCTCAGGTCTTCTCCTAGACCATTGAGGAAGCTAAAGACAAAGTATGCCTCAGTCAAATGCGGGTCATGGCTACTCATCAAGGATCTCAACTCGTCAAACCTCCTTAAGTACGTCCCCACATCCCCCACTTGTTTGAGCTTGTTAAATTCCTTAATGGTGTTCGACATGCTCTTCTCCCCGAACCTCTCGCACAACCTTTTAGAGAACTCCCTCCAAGTATAGTTCTCTCGTCCTCTAGACCAACCTTGAAACCACGCGTCCACCCCATCGTCAAAGTAAGCTGCTGCTAGAGCAACCTTTCTTTCTAGCGGCACATTGTACCACTCGAACAGTCTCTCGCATTTTCTAATCCACCATCTAGGATTAATCCCTTTAAATACGGGTATCTCCATTCGGGGTACAGGGAACGCCGGAGGTGGGGGAACATTCCGCTCCACTCGTCCCCCTCCTAGCAAGGTCTCCGTGTCGTCGCCTTGCTCCACCATGATCTCCTGGGCTACATTATCTTGATTCAACCTTTCATTCTGTAAGATGGGATCATTCCTATCCCTTTGAGGAAAATCGGGGGACATCCGCACCTGATTTTGACAGGGTAAACATCAACATGAATTGTTGAAGTTGATGTCCCATCTCTTCCCTCATTTGGTTGATATCTTCCCTCATTCGGTTAAGTCCTCCTTCCATTTTTCGTTCGACCGACAGGATTGCATCATGGTTCTGCTGATTGCTGACTTCCAGTCGATCCATCTGGTCCTGGAATTCTCCTACTGTCGAGCTTAGTTGCTGGAGCTGCGACTCCATGTTCTTCATGCGTGTTCTTTCGGCCATTTGTTGCACTCGTCGGTCTTCTTGCCAGAATCGTGCTCTGATACCAAATGTCACGGTGATGCTGTGACAATCGGTGGCCTTCTTGGTTCAGTGGGAGCCAAGGTAGCAACCGAGGGAGATGGGAGAAAGAAGAGAAAGGGTAGAAGAGAAAGAGAAGAGAGAATTGGTAGAGAGAATAACAGATTTCTTGATTGGATTCTTTTTGATACCTTTACAGGCGAGAGGTTTAGGCTTATATAGCCTAACCAAAGTGGCCCCACAGGATCATTTCCCCCATAACAACCCTTTTGTCCTATTAGACACCTGGCAGATTCTTCCCTAACAACCTGCCTAGCTGGAAAGTAAACTATAACAAACTATCTAGCTGGAAAGTAACAATTGCAAGGAAATAACTAATAGGAATTACATATAGTAAATAGCCGAGACCTAGCTTCAAAATTTTAACCGCCCTATAGCTTTTCTGGTCTCGTGACATACACTACTGTTATTGCTACCATGGTTCTGATAATCGCCCATGTTCAGGTATCCTTGAAGACTGAAGTAACCTGGCTTCGAGATATGCTTAGAGGGGACGATGTATTTGAGTTGCAGTTGAAGCTTTTGAAGCAAGTTCCTGAGGAGTATCCATACAAAGATGACGAATAATGCACCACACGGACTCTGCCACCTGTAAATGTTCTACTTACAACCTTCATATCCTTTTGTTTGTTGTAACAAAAAGATTCGCACCCTTCAATGTTTAATTCTCTAATATTCGACTTTTATGGCATGCTTTATCTTTGAACTACAGTCTTGTGGAAATTTGGATATAGTATTTTTTTTTTTACATATTTAGTGGCTCACAATTATAAGAATGTGATTATTATTAGGCAATGATTAAATAGTAACAAATACATCTTGTTTTCAGATAACGTGTGTTTATTTTATTTCGTTTTAACATTCAAACATTAGTTAAATTAAATAGTTTAAAGCACGGTGCATTTATCAGCTCATATAATTGTTTGGTTGTTAACATTAAGATTTAATAATGCATCTTCTTTGAAAATAAAGTACATTTATTGTTATTGAACTATATGTGCTTATTTTTCATTTCTTTCAGTGAAATTTTCATATTTGCTTTCAAATATTTTGTGTCTATTAGTTCTTTATCTATTTGGTTTTTTTTTTTCCTTTCTTTTATATATATATTTTTGTTTTTAATATTGTTTTTTGGATAACATTGGCAAACCTATTCAATTTGAGCCAGTGGAAACCACTTTGGAAGGAGATGCTAGTATGGAACCTCAAGTAGGGGGTGAGCAATCGGTCAGAATTGAATTAATTATCGGTCAAAATTGAATTGATTAGCTCCCTAAACGAAGATCCAAGACCAAATTGGTCTAATAGTAGATTAACAAATGGTGTACGGTGTACCTTTGGTTGAAAGTTGAAATGCTAAATGGTGAGGGGGAGGCGGGGAGGAAACATGGGGCAGCAAATGGTGGGTGGCGGATCGACAGATGTGTGATGGCGCCGCTGGGGTGGGGTGGGGTGGGGTGGGGTGGAGGCAGCGAACCTTAAGACTTTCATGCTCAGCTCAGCTTTAGCTTAGATAGTGATCGACGACATCATAGATGAGTAGTGGAGTAGTGGACATCGAATGCAGACGAACGATGAGGAAATGAGAGAAAAGTAGAGGTTGGTAGGCTGCTGAGCAAAGTTTTACTAGAGACTTTGCAATTAAATCTTTTCATAACATTATAAAGTTAAAGAAATAAAAGAAAATTGTTGTGGTTAGGGTTGAGCACAAAATTCAGTCTGGGATTAAAAAACTGGATTAGTTAAAACCAACGATTCCGTGTACACTTGTATAGGAGTAGACCTAGTATTAGGCTCAAGTAGACCTAATTGTCGTGTATGGACTAACAATACCCTCTGCTAGGCTTTAGTGCCAATATCACCTTCATCCTTAAACTTCGGATAACCTAACTGGAAGATAGTTAGCTTAAGGTGTGCTTTGGGGGGGGGGGGGGGGGTGGGGGGGCGGTTTGTTATCACAGTATTTATAGTGATTCAGCTCTAAGTATTTACTCCACTACTTTAACTCATTGTTAAGCATTCCGGATGTTTGGTCTTTCCAACGTGTTTGTTAAGCTTATCTGGCCATTTCTAGAAAAGGCATCACGTGACCTCTTATCTCCCCCTTTCAAGATAAATTTATCCGACCTCCTCCATCGGATAAATTTATCTGGCTCTTTCAAGATAAGCCTCAATTATTTATCTACCTCTTGTAAGATAGTTAATGCCATTTAATGCATTTTAAAGATTTAAATTTATTAAAAAGCTTATTTATTTATCTCTTATAATTAATATTATTTAATATATTTTTAAATTATTATATGTTTTGACAATTTTTAAAATTTAAATGACATTATTCATTTCATTATTTTTTAAAATTTAAATTTCTCTCTCTCTCTATATATTTTATTAACTAATATAATTCATTTCATCAATTTTTAAATTATTTTATTTAATTTTATATTTTATTATCTATCATGAAAATATGTTTTGGCTATTTTTAATTATGTAGGTGGAATTATTGTAATCCTAACAATTATTATTTATACTTTTCAACTCTTTTTAAATTTATTTTTGAACTTGAATTTAGAAAATAAAATATTATTTTTAATTTTAATCTTAATTTTTTTGACAATTCATATTAATCATAAAATACTATTTTAATCATAAATTTGGTAATAGGGATATTTTGATAAAAAAACCCTTATCTTGGTGCTTATCATATATATTAACAAACACGTGGAAATAAAAAATACAATTACCAATGGATTCTAAAAAATTTAACAAACAGTCTGATAGAAATTTTAGAATGCTTCTCGGCCTTATCTTGATCATTCCATATCTTGGTCCGGAAAGTATCCCAATCTTATCTTGATATCACCTTATCTTGCTCATTTTAACAAACGCCCTCTTATTATATATTAGCTTTTATAAGACTAAGTTAGAACCCATACAAAACTTTTCTTAGGAACAACTAGAACCTTTGCAATATGCTTTTTACGGCTCAAGCACTTAACCCTTCAGTTTAACGAGCTAGGAGTTTTACAAGTGAAATCACTCAGTGAAGCTAAACAATATTGCACTCAAAGATGAACGAGGCTTCTCACTTTTGGTTCAGAAAATAGAAGGATATATCAAACACAAGGACTCTCTGAAAAATAGTATAAAAGATATGATTTGAAGAGCTTTGAGTTTGAGACTTCAGTTGAATATGTTTAGATTAACATTCTTTTTCTTGAGTCTTTTTATGGTATCTATAGCTTTTCCTCTTCAATGCATTTGACTGTTTGTCCAATACATAAAAGCATGAAACCTGTAACCTGCAAGAACATTGTTCTTTCTTGCTATTCCAATGGTTAGTAATAAATTCAAACGCAATTTGTATACAATTTGTACGAAAGAATGAGATAGCATTTAATGCAGGTTTGACCGTCTGAAAAATTTTAATGCAGTCTACAATGGTTATAAATTTGAATTTTCATATAACATTAGTCGAATAAAACAAATTGTTACTGAGTGAGATAAAACATTACTTGAGTGGCCCTAATAGTTAGTCGATTAAGATAAATATTACTTGATTACTAAATAATCTTATTCGATTAAGCTTATCAATTGTACAAGTCATTACTTGACTAAAAAGATTTATTATTTGACTTAAAAATGATATTACTCCATTATAAGTATTTCTTAATTGATTAACTTTTCAATCAATTGTTACGATTAAATAATTTTGATACTCGACTAAAGAGTATCATTACTCGATTAAAAGTTTCTTTTAGGTGATTAATACTTCGAATACAGAAACTAACATCTTGTCTAAAAATTATTATTCAATTAAACTTTTATGTTATTTGACTAAATAAGATGTTACTCGATCAAAAATAATTTAGTTGATTAAAAGTTCAAGCATTGAGATATGTTATTTTGTTCTGAATTTATTACTTAATTAAATTATTTTGTCTCTTGACTAAGGTAGATGTTACTCGATTAAAAGTTCAAGTACAAACACGTGTCATTCTATTTAAGTTTTATTATTCAATTAAAATATATATTACTTGACTAAGGTAAATATTATTTGATTAAAAATAACTTTTTAGTCAATTAAAAGTTCAAGGTAGATGGTACTCAATTAAAAATAACTTCTTAGTCAATTAAAAGTTTGAGTACAAAGACTCAATTGTTCAAGATTTATTATTTAATTAAAATATATGTTACTCGACTAATATATCGTTAAGTTGATTAATTTTTTGAATACTCAATTAACATTATTCTGTCCTTATTTAAGTAATGCAACTGAGTAATTGATTAATCTCCTGATCTTACTCGTTTAAAAGGATAACTTAATTGAATAAATTCTTTGTTGCTTGATTGAGATATTTCCTTACTGGATTGAAAAATGGTTACTTGATTTTATTCAGTAGTTAGTTGATTAAATTTGATTGGATCTTCAAACTCTAACATATTTTACTCAATTAATAATATTTAATATTTGAGTAATATTTGAAAGTTAGTTAAAATTGACTTTCTCAAATATAATCACTCAATTAAGATTGAGTTTTACCCCAGCAAAAGGCATGTTAATCAATTAATAATTACTATTATTTGATTAAGAACCTATTTTCAAATTTAAGCATATGTTTTGAATTTAGCATTAAAATCAAGGATTCATCAACTCTTTTTTTTTTTTTTTATTAAAAGGTAGAAATATATTGATAAAAAATGTATAATGTACACTGACATACCCGAGAACCAAGGCAATTGGCAAAACATTTAACGATCAATGGCATGAGCCTCAAAATGAACTAAAACCTGTGGATACAAGGAAAACAGAGTTTTGTATACACAGGTTTTAATCTTATGAATAACACAATTAGGATGGGCGATAGGCCTTAAAAAATAAGCTAGTTGTGGGCTTACCAAATTTGGTAGATGGTGGATATATGATATGAATGTGTGCCTACATGCGGAGGTGACATACCTGTGATACGGCTACGATTATTTAGTTTTCGCCTCCGATGTGAGATCTCACAATGGGTTACTACTACTACTACTCACTTGTAACACTCGAGATTTTTCATATTCAAGGAAATAGAAAGATAAGGGCAAAATGGTAATTTTGAAGTACGAAAAGACTTAGGAATTAGTGAGATTCAAGGATAACTCGGGGACCTAAATGTAATGGATTTCAAACTCTTATTAAATATAGGTTTGGATTTCAAATTAATTTCAAATTTAGCTTTGGACTTCAAATCTTATTAAAACTAGCTATGGATTCTAGATAGAATTCCAATATGATTATATGGGAGTAATGATGATATAGGACACATGACACAATTTGGATGGAACACATGGAAGTAATGATTATATGGGACACATGGCGCCATTTGGATGAAAACACATGAAGTAATGATGATATGTGACACATGGCACTATTTGGATGGAAACACATGGATATAAATGATTATATGGGACACGTGGCGCAAAGTGATTAGCCGGAAGGTAATTATGAGTCATGATGAGGGGACAAATGGCACAAAGTGATTAACCACAAATTGGAATGTAATTATGAGTTATGATGAGGGTGTTTGGGTGGCAAGACATGTGGCGAAACACGATTGGTCGAAAACATTTATAAATAGGATCTTTGGGTTGAGTTTTGGGGCATTTCAAATCATTTAAAGCCAAATTTATGTCATATTGAGAGGTGTGAAGGTGAAGAGTGTGTTCTTGAGAGGGAGGGGGAGATTCTGTAAGAAAAACAAGGGAAATCGGTGAAGGAACAAAGGAGATATGAACCTCGCCGGAGAAACTACGCATTGCCGGAAGCTGGGCCGAATCTCTGGAAAACTGCAAGGTAAGTCCCATTTTTTTTATATTCCTGTAGAGGGATGAAAGAGGAGTATGTACGAAAAACGGGGGTCGAATCGGAATTAAAACGAAGAAGATATGTCTGAAACATGAAAACTGCGCAAGGTTGGCCGAAAAATAAGGGTGGTGCATGGCCAGTCTTCTTGGGGCGCGTGAGGCTGCGTCCCAGCTTTTTTTCCCTGAAATTTACACACAACCACAATAAATCATGTAGATTAATAATACGTAAAAATATTTGATGTTTGGGTTGCAGGAACTGGTATTTTCTACAGAAAAACTGTTAGATTCCCCGTTAATCAGGCAAGCTTCTACTCCTTTGTTTCCTTTATGCAAGCTCCCACTCCTTTATTTCTTTTATGCAAACTCTTAACCTTGTCTAAAGTTATTCTCTCTTTTGACTACATGTAAGTTACCGTTGTGAGTTTTCCTCGTATTATTCTCTTCGTTATGAACGGTTTAGTTCGGTTTATTTATTTGGCCTGTAACATAAGTTCTGATTGAGTCATGTCCATACTCTAAATGAGGGTTTTGAACCACCCTCAAATTCTTAAGGAATGATGCGTTGTTGTTAGGTTCAGGATATGTGAGGAATTATGTCTTCTTACAAAAAGGGATGGTTATGTTAAGAGTTTGAATGGGTGAGGTGCATGGGGAGTATGGGAAAAGCTCATGAAATGCTAAGTTTAAAGAATATAAGTAAATGTTGGCTATGTGTATTAAAAGGGTATGGGGTATAGAACCACTGATTATCAACCGTGGGTCGTGGCAGCTGATGGCTGGATGTATGGGCACCAATTATTAGCTATGACGATAAGCGAGAGACGGGCCAGAAGAGCTAGCACTTACAGATTCCCACCTTGACTTTGTGCATATCATGGTATTGTGTGATGCATGGGGTTTGGGTTGCATTCATTAGGAGGGACATGCTTTGTGTGTGATGGGGTGTGTGAGCATTGGCATGACCCGGTTGGCCTAAGAGCCAGTTTGGGTACTCTAGGAGAGCATATACATTTAGAGCATTTCACATGTGTACTCTTATGTGGGCGTAGCATGGCCTGATGTTCGATTTATGGGGGCCTTGATATCACGTTTATGCTGCAGATGCCATTGCATTTCTTATGTGTTGCATTGCATGGTGCGGATGAGTGGTTATGAGAGGTGGGTTAGGCCCACGGCGTAAGACCATGGACGGGTTCACAACAGTGACATATTATGATGACAAGTTATGTATGACAGGAAAGGCCGATTATGGCGATATGTTATGTATGACAGGAAAAGCATGTTATGAATGTCAGGAAAAGCCGACTAAGGTCAGGAAAAGGCAGGTCAGGAATGATGACATGGTAGCCTATATTGGGCTGCTCGCAGGTTTTTATGCGGGACTTGGGCGCCATTATGTGTGTTTTATGTGGGCCCCAAGGACCTCTATGTGTAGTTTACTTTATGTTTATGCATTTAGAGCTAAAACACACATGGATCATGGCATGGTACGTTGTTGCATTAACATGGATTGCATGTGGTATGAGAAAAGTTCTATTCTTAACCTGTCGCCTTTATACTATTATGCTTGCGAGCCTTGCGGCTCATGTTTGCTTGTGTCATTCTAGGTAAGAGTAGGGTACCAAGCAAGAACGGGGTAGGTGGTACTCCAGGCAGGGGTTAAACATGTACAGAGCAGTCCCGACCAAAAAGGTCCTGGTAGAGTCTTCTTGCTGCAAATATTGTAATAGGGTAAATGTCAGTTCAGTGTTGCTTAATTTAATCGATCCTGATGTAAACTTAAGAATGTGTTAAATAAATGTTGTGACAGTAGCAAAGCATTGATGTTAGGAATGAGTATGCTAGCTTTTGTAGTTTCATTAAGACTCTGGCAGGTGCCAATAATTCTGACACTTCCCCTTGAATTCCTCGGCTGGGGTTTCCAAGGAAGAGGTCGCCATGAGTTGTTGGTAGCTGTGCTGGCATCGCGTTCTCGAATAAGGATATATAAATATTAATTATAGAAATGGGGGCGTTACATCACTAGCAGAGGATTGATGTCTACGGTGTGGCAGTGAGTTGGGGGGTGCCTTGAGCACGGATAGACGCGCGTGGTATTTCTCATGCTAAGTATATGGGTACATTTGCTAGCGAACTTGTTTTCTTGCGGCAAGATGGTGGAGGCTCTTGTTTGCCAGCGAACGATTGATACCTGCAGTCGCATATTTGTGTGGACTTTTATGGTAGATGATTTATTTATTATGTGTAGAGAATGAGAAAAGTGAATCAGACTTATATTCAATTAGTCTACTCTTCCTTTACATACTTGGTCCCTATTTATCATGTACATAAAAAACAAAAATGGAAACATAAGATTTAACCCAAAAAATCAGCCCCAAATAATCAGCCTAAACCTTCCAATATTGTGATCTCAATCACCACAGTCTCCTCCAAATCCTCTTCAAATCATTCTGGATTTCAACACTCCCCCTCAAGTTGGATCATAGATGTTGATCATGTCCAACTTGTAGATAAACTCTTCAAAGCTAGATCTCTGTAACCCCTTAGTGAATATATCTGCCAATTGTTCTTTAGTAGGAATATAGATCATGTAGATTGTTCCTTTCTGAATTTTCTCCTTTATGAAATGTCTGTCAACTTCTATATGTTTAGTCCTGTCGTGCTGGACCGGATTATGGGAAATACTGATAGCAACTTTGTTGTCGCAATAGAGTTTGATGGGAACCTTCACTGTGATATGTAGTTCCTCCAAAAGCTTTTGTAACCATAGCCCTTCACACATCCCTTGAGCAACAGCTCTGAATTCAGCTTCGACACTACTTCTGGCTACCACGTTCTGTTTCTTACTTCTCCATGTTACTAGATTTCCCCAAACATAAGTACAATAACCGGTAGTAGATCTTCTGTCTTCTGCTGAGCTTGCCCAATCTACATCTGTATAGATCTCTATCTTCTTACCGTCTCCTTTCTTAAAGAATAGACCCCGTCTTGGTGAGCCTTTCAGATATCTGAGAATCTTATACACTGCTTCTAGGTGACTTTCCTTTGGTGAATGCATATGCTGACTGACAACACTTACGGGGAAAGCAATGTCGGGTCTAGTGTGAGATAGGTAGATCAATCTACTTACTAGCCTCTAATATCTTTCTCTATCCACAGGCTTTCCACCGTCTTCCATTCTTTTTCCTACCTCAATCGGGGTATTGCTTGGCTTGCAACCAAGCATACCAGTCTCAGTAAAAAGGTCAAGAACGTACTTTCTCTAAGAGACACTAATTCCCTTCTTAGATCTGGCGACTTCCATTCCCAGAAAGTATCACATTTGACCTAGGTTTTTTACTTCAAACTCTGTGGCTAAGACCTTCTTCAACCTCCTTTCCACCTCTCCTATGTTATTTCCAGCAAGTATGATGTCATCCACATACACAATCAGAATGGTCCTCTTACCATCATTGGATAGTTTGAAGAACATAATATGATCTGACTGCCCCTGTTGATATCCTTGATTCTTAATTACCTTCGCAAATCTATCAAACCACGCTCTTGGTGATTGCTTGAGCCCATATAGAGATTTCTTCAATCTACATACTCTGGTTTCTTTTTCCTCCTTGTAAAATCCTGGTGGTAATGTCATGAATACTTCTTCCTTTAGCTCACCATTCAGAAAGGCATTTTTGATGTCAAACTGATGGAGTGGCCAGTCTAGGTTTGCTGCCAAAGACAAGAGAACTCGTATAGTATTCAGCTTGGCTACTGGTGCAAATGTCTCGGTGTAGTCAATACCATATGTTTGGGTGAACCCCTTTGCAACTAGGCGGGCTTTGTACCGCTCTACTGTGCCATCCGCCTTGTACTTTATCGTGAACACCCACTTGCAGCCCACTGGTTTCTTCCCCCTGGCAACGTCATCACCTCCCAAGTTCCATTTTTTTCTAATGCCCTTATTTCTTCCATCACTGCTTCTCTCTATTTTGGAATTTCCAAGGCTTCTTGAATATTCTTTGGAATCTGGGTTTTGTTAAGGTTAGACGTAAAAGCACGACACTTGGCAGAAAGGGCATTGTAAGATACAAATTTGGAGATAGGATGGAGATTACATGAACGAGGTTGTTTTCTAAGAGCAATGGGTAAGTCATCAAGATTTTTTTACCTGGTCAGGATTGGGTTTTGGCTCATGAGTATTTGGAGCTATCACCGGTTCAAACTCTTTTGATGCTTTAGATGCGAGAGTCTCAACGGGCTTTGATTTAGGTCTCCTTGAGTAGACAAGTGGCTCCTTGTCTATTTGTTCTTCCACATCTCCCCCTGAGTTTAAGATTCCTTTTGCGTTGGACAAAGAAGGAGATGAAGATGGTATATCATAGGGAGCAGACTCAAAGATCGCAACATCAAAGTCGGTGTCTGAGGGACGAGCTTCACTCAAGGACTCCCCCTAAGGCGAGTAATAGGGAGTATGCTCAAAAAATGTGACATCCAGACTAACATATAATTTACGTGAAAGAGGGTCATAACACTTGTAACCCTTCTGAGTAGGAGAGTAACCAAGGAAGACACATTTGAGGGCTCTTGGATCCAACTTGGTACGTTGGGAGGCATGAATGTGGACAAACACGGTGGACCCAAAAACACGAAGCGGGAGAGATGAACTAAGCCGAGAATTAGGGAAGATCTCCTGAAATTTTTGGAGAGGGGTTGCAAATAAGAGAATTCGACTAGGCATTCGGTTGATGAGGAATGCAGCAGTCAGAATGGCATCACCCCAAAAATTATTTTTCATGTGAGAGGTGAATAAGAGGGCACGAGCTACCTCAAGAATATGCCGATTTTTTCATTCAGCAACCCTATTTTGTTGGGGGGTGTGAACACAAGAACTCTGGTGAACAATACCTTTGGCTTGAAGATAGGGGCCCAAATAATGATTGAAGTACTCAGTGCCATTATCAGTATGAAGAATTTGAATTTTTGTGTGAAATTGAGTGTAAATCATAATGTAGAAGTTCATGAAGACAGAACTAACCTCAGATTTATCATGTAGTAAATACACCCAACATAGACGAGAATGGTCATCAATAAAGGTAATAAACCATTTTGTGTGGGTCCTATTGGGGACACGTGAAGGCCCCCAAATGTCACTGTGAATCAAAGTAAAAGGCAGAGATGGTTTATAAGGACTGGAGGGAAAAGTAGTGCGAGGATGTTTTGCAAGTTCATAGACTTCACATTGTAAATCCAAAAGATTTTTATTCAAACAAAGTGAAGGAAACAAACGTTTTAGATATTGAAAACTTGGATGACCCATTCGTTTATGCCATAACAATAGGTAACTATCCCTAGGACTAGATGCAGAATTACAAAAAGAAGGATGACACTGTTTACTCATGTGAGCGTCATCAAAGTAGTAGAGTCCCTCGCATTCCTTAGCACTGCCAATCGTCTTCCCCGATGATAGCTCTTGAAAGACATAATAGGAAGACAAAAAAGCAGCTGAGCAATGAGATTGGTTGGTTAGCTGACTAATAGACAACAGATTGCAAGACAAATTAGGAACATGAAGGACAGACTCCAAAGTAATAAATTAAGAGATACGAATACTCCCCTTGCCAGCTACCGAGGATACAGTACCATCTGTAATTTTTACTTTCAAGTTACCGGCACAAGGTGAGTATGTGGAAAATAAATGATGGGAATCAGTCATATGATCGGATGCGCCAGAATCAATAATCCAGGGAGTACAGCGCGAAGTAGTACTAAGAGCAGTCAAAAAAGTACCTTTGTGGGCTAAGGAACTTGATGAAGGAGGCGTAGAAGACTGACCCGAGGCTTGAAAGGTCGAAAAAAGAGCATATAACTTCTCAAGTTGCTCGGAGTGAAAACCCCCAGTAGGGGCTAACTGAGTATGATGGGTTGATTCTATTTGTTGTTCAGTCAAGGCTTGATACCCGTGAGGTTTATTGGGCTGCCTGGGCTTCAAACCAGCAGGCTTGCCATGTAAAACCCAGCAGGTATCTTTGGAATGGCCTAATTTTTTGCAATGGTCACAAAAAAGCCTTTTGTTTTGTTTCAGCCCAGATGCTGTGGAAGGCCCACGCGATACAAGGGCTGAAGCCTCAGGCCCAGCCGCACTCTTCTCCCTTAACATCACCTTCCGCCGACTTTCTTCTCGCTGAATTTTAGAGAATACCTCCCGAATGGAAGGTAATGGCCAACGACCCAAGACTCGGCTTCTCACATCGTCGAGCTCTCTGTTGAGCCCAGCCAGAAACTCGTACACCCTCTCGTTCTCCATTTTCTTCTTGAATCGCATACTGTCACTCGTGCACTCCCAAGATTCTTCACAGCTAAGGTCCAGTTCTTGCCATAAACCCAGCATCTCCGTGTAGTATTCCGTCACTTCTCTTTCTCCTTGCTTCATCTGCCACAATCGAGTCTTTATCTCGAAGATTTGAGAGGCATTCTTGGCGTCGGAGTAGGTCTCGCGAACTGCTTCCCATACATCCTTCGCTGTCAGCAAGAACATGTATGTCTTGCCGATCGCTGGTCGCATGGAGTTGATCAAGTAGGAGGTGATGAGGGAATTCTTAGACCGCCATTTCTGGAAAGCCGCTACCTCCTTGGAAGATGGTTGTTTGATCTCGCCGGTAAGGAAGCCCAATTTTCCTTTGCCGTCAATGACTAGCTTGATGGATTGGGCCCATTCTCGGTAGTTCTTCCCACTCAGCTTCTCTACGGTAAGACAAATTGAAGAATTTTCAAACCCACCAGTCGATCCCATGGAGGGGATTATCTCTTATTCTCCCTCCTGAGTTATCGACTGGATAGATTCATGGCTGGCGGACATGGCTCCTAGGGTTTTTAGAGTGACCTGGTCTCTGATACCATGTAGAGAATGAGAAAAGTGAATCAGACTTATATTCAATTAGTCTACTCTTCCTTTACATACTTGGTCCCTATTTATCATGTACATAAAGAACAAAAATGGAAACATAAGATTTAACCCAAGAAATTAGCCCCAAATAATCAGCCTAAACCTTCCAAATATTGTGATCTCAATCACCACAATCTCCTCCAAATCCTCTTCTAATCATTCTGGATTTCAACATTATGTCATATCACTTTTTAACAGAGATTAGTTAGCTCATTAATTGTTGTTAGTTTGTTTGTACAGTTAGACAATTAGACGTTTAGTTATTTTGGTTAGTTTGTTTCTTCCCTTGTATTATTTAAAAGCTGATTGCAACTCATTTGGAAAATAAGATTTCGAGTATTTTTTCTTCTAATATGGTATCAAAGCGATAGTCCGCTTCCCCTTTGCCGATCCTTGACGCCTTCTCTATCGACCTTGATGGCTTTTGTTTTCCTTGTTCAAAGTTTGCATTCTTTGCGATCCTTCAAACTTACTGTTTATCCATACTCTTTTCATGGCGACAACAACTCCATCGCTTATAGATTCATCTTCTTCATCAATGAGCAATTCTGCCAGTGATGATGGTTCCAGTCCGTATTTCCTTCATCATTCCGATAGTTCCAGCCTACTCCTACTTTCTCAGCCACTAACAGGAGATAATTACACCTCATGGAGTTGCGCTATGATGATAGTGTTGTCAGTAAAGAACAAGTTAGGATTCATCAACAAATCCATTTGCTGACTTGTAGGTGATGTTTGTTTTCTTAATGCTTGGATCCGAAACAATAATATTGTCATTTCTTGGATTCTTAACTTGGTGTCTAAGGAGATCCTTGCGAGTGTGATCTATTCCGAATCGGTGCATGATATATGGATATATCTTAAGGAGCGATATCAGCAAAGCAATGGACCTCGTATATTTCAATTAAGACGTGAGTTGATGGATCTGACTCAATGACAACTCTCTGTAAGTGCCTATTTCACTAAACTCAAAACTATTTGAGAGGAACTTAGCAATTATAGGCATGTATGTTCGTGTGGAAAGTGTTCTTGTGGAGGTACTAAAGCCCTCGCAAATCACTATCAAGCGGAGTATGTCAAGTTAGAGGTTGGTTACTTCTTATGGATCCAATTCCTCCCATTAATAAAGTTTTTGCTCTTATTTCTCAAGAAGAAAGTCAGAGAAATGTTAATAGCTTTGCTGGTGGAAATGATTTTGTAGTATTCTCTGTTAAGTATGATGCGAGTATGCCTAATCATGGTAAAATTCAGAAGATGGAATGACTTATTTGTACACACTATGGGTATAATGGACATACTATTGTTAAGTGCTACAAACTGCATGGTTATCCTTCGGGATACAAACCTAAATAGAGCAATAACTCATCTAATCAAGTGAATT
This sequence comes from Diospyros lotus, assembly GCF_014633365.1. NCBI lineage: Eukaryota > Viridiplantae > Streptophyta > Magnoliopsida > Ericales > Ebenaceae > Diospyros > Diospyros lotus. The sequence continues at coordinate 31,261,470 of NC_068343.1, read as the reverse complement.
CTACCATTGTAAGTTAAGTATCTGAATTTAATCCTAGTTAATCCAATAATCATGACAATATTGGAGGTTTTATGCAGTCCTTGAATCCTGCTTAATATCAACATTTGATGAGTATACTGAGTTCACATCTCTCTGCTGTTAAGACAAGCACAGAGACTGATGCTTCTCCTAATCAGGCATTAGGTACTTGTTCTTAGTTTCTATTAGTGCAACACTTAGTTATCCTAGGTATTGGATAATTGATTCAGGTGCCACGAGACATATGTTTCAATTAGTCCTCATTTGATCAGATGAGACCTATTTAGAATGCCTTTGTTACACTGCCTCATCATAGTCTAATTCTCGTGTCTTTCATCTAGACTGTGAAGCATAATCCTCATATAGTGCTTGAGAATGTTCTTTATGTACCTCAGTTCAAATTTAATCTAATTTCTATGAGTGCATTAGCTGGGAAGGCTTCCTTGTATCTCAGTTTCTTTTCTCATACCTGTTTTATTCAGGATGTGCACCACTCGAAGATGATTGGCAAGGGTAACCATCTTTATGTCGTTGATGTTGATTCCTTGGTGCTTGACAATCAAACAGTAGATAAGACTTGTACTCCTACTATTTTAATAGCTAATGTAGTTAGTGGTCATACTTGGCATAATAAACTTGGCCATCTTTCTTTTAAGAAGATGGAAAAATTGAAAGATCTGTTGCATTTTTCTTATGACTACAAGAACATTGAAAGTATTCCTTGTTCAGTTTACCCTTTAGCTAAACAGGGAAGGTTGTCTTTCATTTCAAATAATCATTTGTCTTAATGTGCTTTGATCTTATCCACTGTGATACTTGGGGTCCATCTCATATTCCAAGTTATGCTGGTCACATATACTTTCTAACTTTGGTTGATGATTGCACAAGATTTACTTGAGTTTTTCTCATGAGGTGCAAATCTGATGTCAGAACCATCATTTCCAAGTTCTTCTCCCTTGTGGAAACTCGGTTTAACACCGTGATTAAAAGGTTTAGATCAGATAATACTCCTAAGTTGTAGTTCACTGATTATTTTGCTTCTAAAGGAGTTATTCATCAATTTTCCTGTGTTGAGAGACCTGAGCAAAACTAAGTAGTGGAACGTAAGTGTCAACACCTCCTTAATGTGGGTAGGGCACTATTTTTTCAATCATTGGTACCTATTAAGTTTTGGGGAGAGTGTGTTCTCACTTCTACCTTTTTGATTAATAAGACCAACCCCTATTCTACATCATCAATCTCTTTATTAGTTGTTATATCAAACTTTTGTGGACTACGATTCATTTAGAGTGTTTGGCAGCCTTTATTTTGCCTCCACCTTGCCTTCTCATAGAACTAAATTTTATCCCAGAACTACAACTTGTGTTTTTATTAGCTATCCCCCAAGTATAAAAGGATACAAATTATATGACATTGCCACTAAATCCATTTTTATTTCTCGTGATGTTGTATTCCATGAATATGTATTTCCTTTTCATTATATCACAACTTTTGATGAAGTGGTGGATCCATTTCTTGATTTAGTTTTACCTACACCAGCTCTTGACTTACCTTGTTCTTTTATATCCTTAACTGACAATGTTGCTTCTCTAGCTTTGGCTTAGGATCCTTTTGTCCTCTCCAATCCTCACCCTGTTGATCCTACTTCTTCCATCCCTGTTCACAGGTCTTCTAGGGCTATTAAACCCCCTCATATCTTCAAGATTTTCATCGTAACTTGTTAGCCCACAAACCTCCACCTCCTACCATGACCTCATACCCTTTCCACAATTATATTTCATACACCAATCTTTCTTCTTCTCATAGCTCATTTCTCTTTAATGTTTCTTCCACCTTTAAACCTGAATATTATCATCAAGTTGTGCAATATGCTCATTGGAGAGATGCTATGACTGCTGTTATGGGCGATCTCCGGGAATCAACTGACGGGCTGGACTCGGTCCCGCAGGGCGAACCCAAAATACCCAAGGCCCAATAGGCCGACCGGAATTCCTTAGAGGCCCGCTAGGCCTAGAGATCGAGAACCACCAATGAAGAGTCTCACGGTAAAAAGTCAGGTCGCTTGAAGATAGCGAGCTCGCTTAGGGCGAGCTCGCTCAAAACAACATCCCAGCATCACAACATCACGACTTCAGCTTCGCCGAAAGACGCGCCAAAGATTAGAACAGCTAGAAGACCGCGAGATAATCGGAAGCGATATACACCTGCCTATCGGTGAGCTCGCTCAAAACAACATCCCAGCATCACAACATCACGACTTCAGCTTTGCCGAAAGACGCGCCAAAGATTAGAACAGCTAGAAGACCGCGAGATAATCGGAAGCGATATACACCTGCCTATCAGAAGTAATTCAAATCCCTGAAGACAAGGAACCTATCCCTGATATTCTGAAGCCGATAAGGAAAACGCCATCAACGGAATAGACTCCTTCCATACTTAGAACTGATTCAAATTGTAAACAACACGACTCTATTTATAGAGAAGGATACGCCACTGTAAAGAGAGGGATGAATAAATTATATACTGTGACTCTGCCGGAATAACTAGAGAACAGTCGTGGACTAGGCATCATTCGGGCCGAACCACGTAAAAATCTTGTGTGCTTCTTGTTTGTTCTTTTGCTTCTTTTCCTTACTCTTTGGCACCTGTTATCGCATTGTGGGTTCTCGAACTCCGATTGACGGTTCTAGTACGTCAACATCTTGGCGCTAGAAGGAGGGCCCGCACTGATCGAAAGCAATGGCAAGAGGAAGGAATGCACGAAGCTCTGATGCAATCGCCGATTTACCGGAAAATCGTCACAACCAACCGCACGACGATCCGCCTGTCGGAGGATCCGTTGCCCCAGCAACGGAAACTTTGGTTCCACTAATTACCGGAGTCACTACTAGAGTGCCCCCGCGGGCTCCGGCTCAACCTGCCGCCCCAACCGTCAGAGCAGAGGCGATTCAGGCCTGACAGCAACGTCAGGAGGCACTGGAAAACATCGTAAGGCAGCTCGCTGAAGCGGTCAGGGCCCTTGCCCGGGCCCAGCCGCAAACAGTCCCGAGACAGCCAGAACCACCATCACCCCGGAGAGCTCGCCACCCACGGGAGGAAAGGCCCCCGCCAAATGGAGAAGCTGACAGAGTTCCCTCGCTAGAAGGGTCAGTAAATTCCTCTAACTCAAGGTCCAAGAGTACAGACCCCTCGTTATATCACTCCCCGGGGAGAGGAAACAAGCGACCGCAGCTCCAGCGATCTGTGGACCAGGGCACAGCCGTGGAGGAGTTGCTCCAAAGGGTGCAGGAGTTGGAGGCATGGCAAGGAGCTCGTGGCCAAAGTAGTGGCTACGGAGAGAAGACGCCGTTCACGAGAGAAGTCGAGCTCGAATCTCTCCCCAGGAGATTCAAGGTTCCAAGCATACCGTAGTACAATGGCGACAACGACCCCTATGACCATCTGGACGCATTCAATGTCCAAATGGACCTGCAGACCACTAGCTCGCTGGTAAGGTGCCGGGTGTTCCCTGCGACCTTGGGAGACATTCCGCGTGCTTGGCTCAGAAGCCTTCCATCTCGCAGCATTGGCAGTTGGGAAGAATGCCAGCGGAGGTTCCTCGGTCAATACAGGGCACTGAGGCGGCAGCTCGCTCCTCCGTACCACCTCACCACGGTCTTCCAAAGGTCGAGCGAGTCCCTCAAGGACTACATTGCCAGGTTCCGGCACGAGGTGAGTAATGTCGAAAGTCCCTCTGATGAAAGTATCTTGACGGCCATCTCGGCAGGCCTCCGGAAAGACGGGAAGCTCTATGAGAGCATCTACAAATCCCCCGTTACAGATCTGGGAGAGTTCTATGAGCGAGCTGCAAAGGAGATCCGGTGGGAAAAGGCATTCGGTTCGAAGAAGCCCGCCGGACATAGGGAGGAAGCCGGCAGTTCTAGTCGAGACAGGAAAAGAAACGACGGGGGAAATGGAAGGGACAACCGTGATGAGCGGTCCAGCAATCAGGTAGCCAAGCGAGCTCGACGGGAAGAGCGAGAGGAGCGACCTCCAAGGTAGGGCCGTTTCAACAACTACGTGGCCCTATTGGATTCTCAAGAGAGGATTTTCGCTATGGAAAAGAGGAGAGAGGATTTCGGGAGGTCGAACCTGATAAAAACTCCTAATAAGTTCAGAAACCGGGAGAAGTTTTGTGCGTACCACAATGAGGTGGGGCACGACACCTCCGAATGCTACGCCTTGAAAGATGCAATTGAAGAACTGATTTGAAGGGGCCGGCTGCAAGATTACGTGGTGCGACCTGCAAACCAGCCACCCCAGCAGACGAATCAACAACAACCTCCCCCTGAGGATGAGCATGCGCCTGCGGTTCGAACGATCTACACAATCCACGGTAGACCTCACCTCGCAGGCACATCGAACAGGTCGCATGAAAGGTATGTACACGAAGCTAATCACGTCTTAATCATGTCTTGATAGCAGGATCTGTTGAGCAGATAGGACCATCTAAGCGAGCTAGGGTGGCAATGAAAGAAATCACCTTCTCCGAAGATGATGCCAGGGACATACACTAGCCGCACAATGACGCCCTTGTCATTCGTGCTCACATCGGCAACATGGAGGTACGAAGAATAATGGTGGACACTGGAAGCTCGGTCAACGTGATGTACAGGGCCTGTTTCAACTAGATAGGACTGGGGCCCGAGCAATTGAGCTCGTCTCCAGAGCCGCTTTACGGATTCACGGGAGACGCAGTTGTTCCCATAGGGCGGGTTAAACTCCCATTCACTGTTAGGAGCCTAGGTCGCAAAGCAACGGTGATGGCAGAATTCCTCATTATTGACTGTCCCTTAGCGTACAACGTCGTACTCGGGCGGCCAGTGATGAATGAGCTGGACATAGTCGCCTCAACTAGGTCTCTAACCGTCAAGTTCCCGACCAACAATGGAACAGGATGCGTGCGGGGAGAACAGCACCTCGCGAGACGCTGTTATGAGGACGCGGTCAAGATGGGGGCCAAAGGAAAGAAAGTGAATGTGGTCGCAGGAGGAGCTCAGCGACCTTCAAGTCAGAGCGGGGTAAACTATGACCTGGATCCCCGAGAAGTGGATTGTGACAAGGCCTCTGGCCCGGTGGAAGAACTTGAAGAAGTCCCGGCCAGCGAAGTGGATGCTGAAAGGTGTCTGAAGCTCGGAAAGAATCTGACCCCTGAGGTAAAGTGCCAATTGGTTGAATTCCTTAAAGCTAACCTGGATGTGTTTGCATGGAACCATGAAGATATGGTAGGCATAGCCTCGGAGGTCATGTCGCACATGCTCAACGTGGACCCCAGTTACAGACCAGTGCGTCAGAAGAGGAGGCCAATGACTCCAGAGCGTTATGCCGCCCTTAAGGAGGAGGTGGATAAGCTCCTGGACAATGGATTCATCAGAGAAGCCCAGTACCCAGTCTGGGTAGCCAATCCAGTCCTGGTGAAGAAAAAGAACAGAAAATGGAGGACCTGCATCAACTTCACCGACCTGAATAAGGCCTGCCCGAAAGACAGCTTTCCCCTTCCTAGGATTGACCAGCTCGTGGATGCAACAGCAGGGCACCAGCTCTTCAGTTTCATGGATGCTTATTCGGGATACAACCAGATCCCCATGAACCCTAGCGAGGAAGAGCACACGTCGTTTATCATCGATCGTGGGCTATACTGCTACAAAGTTATGCCTTTCGGACTGAAGAATGCTGGGGCCACCTACCAGAGGCTCGTGAATACGATGTTCAAAGCGCAGATTGGGAGAACAATGGAGGTATATGTCGACGATATGCTGGTCAAATCTGAACATGTCGCAGATCATGTTCGCGATTTAGGAGAAATGTTCGAGATCCTCAGGAGCTACCACATGAAACTAAATCCACTGAAGTGCGCTTTTGGAGTGGCTTCCGGGAAATTCTTGGGATTCATGGTCAACTACAGAGGCATCGAGGCCAACCCGAAAAAAATAAAGGCCTTGCTGGATATGAGATCTCCCACAAAAATGAAGGATGTGCAGAGCCTTACTGGTCAGGTCGCTGCTATGAGCCAGTTTATCTCCAAGGCAACTGACAAGTGTATTCCTTTCTTCAATACGTTAAGGAAGGCCCAAGGCTTCAATTGGAGTGAAGAATGCGAGCTCGCCTTCCAGCTGTTGAAGGCGTACATGGGGCAAGCGCCGTTACTTTCAAAACCTAAGGATAGGGAAAAATTGGTCGTCTACCTGGGAGTGTCAGAGCACGCTCTTAGCGCAGCATTGGTTCGGGAGGAAGAAGGGGTGCAATACCCCGTCTACTACGTCAGCAAGAGGTTGGTGGACATGGAAACAAGGTACACACCGATGGAGAAGCTCGCATGCTGCCTAGTCACAGCATCGAGGAAGTTGCGTCCCTATTTCCAGGCCCATCAGATCGACGTTCTGACCAAGTACCCCTTAAAGCAGATTTTGCAGAAACCAGACACTTCAGGTCGCCTGCTGAAACGGGCGATCGAGCTCGCTCAGTTCGACTTGGAATACAAACCAAGGACGGTTATCAAAGGATAAGCACTTGCGGATTTCATTGCTGAATTCACTGGACCAGCCCAAGTGGGAGAAGAAGCCTTGGAAGGACCGTTCTGGGAGCTATATGTTGATGGATCGTCAAGCGATCAAGGAGCTGGGGCTGGAGTTATGTTAATCAGCCCGGAGGGCCACAGGATCCTCTGTGCCCTACGATTCGGTTTCCAAGCTACCAACAATGAGGCCGAGTACGAGGCATTGCTCGCAGGGCTACGCCTGGCAAAGGAGGTACGAGCCGAAGTAGTTGTAATCTTCAGCGACTCCCAACTGGTCGTTAATCAAATACGGGGGGAATATCAAGCAAAAGGTACAAAGATGGCGGCATACCTGCTCAAAGTGCACGAGCTTCTAGCCCTTCTCCCAAAATTCGAGGTACGCCAGATTCCCCGTTCTCAAAATTCCCATGCAGACGCACTAGCTTGACTGGCAACTGCGCGAGATACAGAGTTCCTGGGGGCTATACCGGTGGAATTTCTAGCCGCCCCTAGCACGGAACAATCGGTTGATACAATGGTGATTGACGCGCCCTAGGGTTCATGGATGAGTCCTATTCTGGAGTATCTACGGGCGGAAAGCTGCCAATAGACAAACTTGAAACGCGCAGACTGCGAGCTCGAGCTGTCCACTACTGTATCTACGATGAGGTGTTGTATAAGCGAGGATTCACAGCTCCACTGTTAAGGTGTATCGAGGGCCCTGATTGTCGGACCATGCTGGACATTGCGACAACCACGCTGGGGCTCTGTCGCTAGCCCAGAAAGCACTTCGGCAGGGATTCTATTGGCCCACGATGAAACAGGATGCGATAGAGCTGGTGAAAAGGTGTGAAAAGTGCCAACGGTTTGCTAAAGTACCGCAAGCTCCTCCGGTCTACCTCCAACAGATGAGCAGCCCGTGGCCATTTGCTTTCTGGGGCATGGACCTGATCGGGCCGCTCCCAACGGCTCGAGGCAACTGCAAGCACGCTATCGTGGCGGTATATTACTTCACCAAGTGGGCCGAAGCGAAAGAACTCGCCGAAATCTCCACCTCCAAGGTACAAAAATTCGTCTGGGATAATATCATTTGCAGGTTTGGGGTCCCACAGCAGATAATTACGGACACCGGGACCCAATTCACCAGCGAGCAGTTCATTCGGTTTTGCGAGTCACTAGGCATTCAGAAGAGCTTCACGGCCGTAGACCACCCCCAGGCGAACGGGCAGGTCAAGGCAGTTAACAAGATCATCAAGCACGCCCTAAAGACGAAGCTGGAGAACAGGAAGGGTGCTTGGGCAGACGAACTGCAAACAGTGCTCTGGGCATATCGGACCACAGCTCGCACCAGCATAGGGGAGACTCCTTTTTCGTTGGCCTACGGATCCGAAGCTATGATCCCAGCAGAATACGAGGTGACAAGCCAGCGAAGAGCCACCTTCAACCCAGAAGGGAATCACGAACTGCTAGGTGTAAATTTGGACCTATTGGAGGAAGCAAGAGACATAGCTCGTTTAAAGATCGTCGTATACCAACAAAGGGTAGCACGTTACTATAACAGAAAAGTCCGGATCAGGTATTATAAAGTTGGAGATCGCGTACTACGCTTAATACTTCCCGTAGCTCGGAAAGCCAGTGACGGCATGCTTGGCCCAAACTGGGAAGGACCCTTTGTCATCCACAAAGACTTGGGCAACGGGGCGTACCATTTAGCCAACATGGACGAGGCTGTCCTCCCGCGAGCCTGGAACGCGGAGCACCTCCGCCCCTACTATCAGTGAAAGTGTTTATCTTTACTTATGTTTCATGTTACAATTCTTTAAGCTCGATTGAGATTAATAAATTTTTGCCTGATCAATTTTGCTGCACTTTGTTGTCTGTTCTCCACCACAACATCTTAACATTTTCGGGGGAAGGGTAAAAACCATGGTTTGCGAGCTGGGGCCCATTCATCTTAGTCGACGGGCTATGGTTTGTGGCTTATCTGAGCATTCCTCTTGGTCCTCCCCCAGGTCGTGGTTTGCTAGCTGAGGCCCATTCATCTTGACTCAATGTCACGGTTTGGCGCCTACCTGGGCAACCACTTCCATCTCGAGAGAAGGGATCACTAGCTGAGACCCCTTTCATCTCCAATACGGCTATGATCTGCGGTCTACCTGGGTGTCCCCCCCCCCCTCGAGCCAACCACGGAAGAACCATGGTATGTTAGCTGAGGCCGCTATGCGATCTACCTGGACATATATCTTGGTGGGGTCTTCAACTTCCATGCAAAAACTTATGGAAGAGCCATGGTATGTTAGCTGAGGCCGCTATGCGACCTACCTGGACATATATCTTGGTTGAGTCTTCAACTCCCATGTGAAAACTTATGAAAGAGCCACGGTATGTTAGCCGAGGTCGCTATGCGACCTACCTGGACATATATCTTGGCTGGATCTTCGACTTCTATACGAATTTACAAGAAAAGCCTCGATATATTAGCTGAGGTCGCTCCGGGACCTACCCGGACATGTATCTTGGCTGTCTTCAACTTTTCCACGGGAATATATCTCCCACAAGAAGCTCGTCTCGAGCCACAGCCTGTTAGCTGAGATCGTGAAATGGTCTATGAAGGCGTATGATTCGGCCAAGTCGTAATACAACTCTCTCTTTATGTTTGCAACAGCTCGTTTTGGTTTTACAAGTTATTTCAACAGCAGATCATTTATCCTCTCGACAAACTGATTAAAGCGTCTAAAGGTTATTTACGACCTGCTTCTCAACTAGGCAAAGCTTTCGAGACAAGCAACTTGTGACCTACAATCAAAGATTTATTATTAAAGAACAATCGTTCTGAGAAACTCTTTAAGATCACAGGATTAATTCAAAGCAAACATCGTTTTATTACAAGAAGGTATCTGATACAAGAATTTTCTACCGAATTACAGCATGAAGAAGGAATGAAGCCTAAACAAACTAGAGGATAACCAGAGTCCACAATGATCTCTGGCCTCCCCCGAAAGCAAGAAAAAGACACAATTAGCCGGATCCCAAGAGACCCGGCAGTCTTCAAGCTTTAGCCGCGCGATCCAACAACCTTCAGCTTTGATCGAGCGGCCGGCAATCCTCTTCGTCCCACATTCGACAGAAAAGGAAGAAGAAGATTACCGGACCGCTTGGTCGCAGTTGAAATATCGGAGTACAGCGAGCAGCCTCATGCCAGCAAGAACATTCCACTAAGCAACCCAGAATAAACATGCCTTGGTAGCTTGAAAACAAATAGGGTATTTATAAGCCCCATCTTGGAACAAGGGGGGACACACGGTCAAAACCATGAAAAGCGGGGCCGTAATGGTAGCCCTCGTTCCTGGGTCCGCTGACTATTTTCGGAGTCCAAAAATTGTTCCCAAGGATATGGCGAGTCCCAAGACGACGGTCCAACTTCGTAAAGCAAAGGATAGGTCGCCGGGCCAATATTCGAAAAGTTGCGAGGTGCGAGGTTGAGCTGGGCCAATATCCGAAGCGTTGCGAGGTGCGAGCTCCTTGACGGGTCTTCAAACAGCCAATAACGAGCTCGCAGTGCGGAAATTTCAAAATTTCGAAACAACGACCCAAAGCCAATTCAAAGCTCGATCTGACACGACCTAACGTCCCTACTCGATAAGTCAGGTTTAAGTTCCACTTCTTCGAAATTTTGATTGAGTTTACTTTGATTATTTATGAAGTTCTCTAAAAGTTGCACCCTGAAGCCCGACCTCCCGAGACTTGAGCTACCAAGACCCAAAAGCTCGACCAAATCTGAGCTCGAAGAAAAAACCAAAGAGATACAAAAGCATTGGGGTTTCATTGAAACATAAATGTCTTACAAAAAAAAAAAAAAAAAAAGAAAGAAAGAAAAAAGGAGAAAACCCTAGCTAAATGGGGGAATCGCGGTTTCATGAGGAAGGCCGGCAGCATCCTGAGTAGGAGGGGCAGCTTTGGTTTGATCAGGCTGAGTGGAAGTCCTAGCAGCCTCTCCTTCAGTTGCCTCAGCTACATATCTTGCGAACTCTTCCACGGTATCAGCACCAAAGAAAGAGACGTCTAGATCGGGGTGAACTGTCCACAAAGTATACAGAAACTCGATTGAATTTTCTGAAGCAGCCTCTTCGCGCTCCCGGGTCAACCGAGCTCCAACCTCAACTTCTTTCCGCACGAGCTCCTCCTTGAACTTCTCCATCTCGCGAACAACAGCTTCAGCTTGCTCCTCGGCCGACCTCTGTGCCTTCCTGATTTCTTCCAGCTCCTCTGAAGCTTTCTTGAGCTTCACGTTATAATTGGAAAAGGCCTCGACATACATGGATTTCTCTTTAAAGAGCTCGTCCTCAGCTTCCCTCTTAGCCTCCTTGGCCACCCGGACGCGGTTTGTGAGCCCCTCCTGGTGACTCCGCATCTTCCGGGTCTCCTCCGTCAGATAGGAGAGGCTATCTTGCAACTTCTTCTTATCCTCCTTGAGGTCCTTCGCGAGAGTCGCAAGCCTCTCCTTCTCCTTTAGGAGGACAGAGAGCTCCTCCGCTTATTTGACATAGCTGAGGACAGACTAAAAGGCAAAACAAAACGTGTAAACTTGAAAACAAAAGGGACGGCGAAGATATGAAAAACAAGGAAAGCTTACCAAGAGGCCGTGACGAGCAGGAAAGAGTTGGAGTCTTTCTCCCGTAACACTCTCCCTCTCCAAGGCCTAGGCAGAATTCCCAAGGACTCGGTTTAGGTTGTCCAAAAGGAGGTCGAAGTATACTCCCCCCGCAGAAACTTCTTGGGCCGCAAAATCCAGAGGAGCGGCAGCCTTTTTCTTCTTCTCGGCTTGGCTCCTTGTAGTAGGAGACGAAGTCGATGGAGCCTTCCTCTTGCTCCCAGAAGCTGAGGCAGTTTGACCTTCGGCCCGAGCCTTCCTACGAGCAGGTATGGCCACAACCACCTCGGGGTCGTGACTGTCTCTAGGGCGGGTAGAGCAGATGGAATCGTCGGAGGATCAGCCGCAGGTACTATGGACCCTTCAAACTCGGGCGCATCCACCCGAGCCTGTGAGGTCAGAGCTGAAGGAGTTGCAGCAGAGGTCGCTGCCGGCTTGCCACGCGGGGCGTACTTCAGTTTTACCGTCTTCAGCATCGATTGATCGGCCTGTTCTTCTCGATCACCTTCGTTCGAGCTCGCACCCAAGTCAATCTGTTTAAGGGTGGACTTAACGTCCTTCCTCCCTCAGACCCCTATCCTCTTCTTGTCTATCTCCTTTATGTTGAGGGAGGGGGCGAGCCCGAACTTGCGAAGCAGGTCATCAGAAGGCTCGATGTCATCGGCGTCCGTCTTTAGAGCAGCAACACTCTCGAGCAGCTCAACCTCGTCCTTGGTCAAGCTGGGCTTTTCACCAAAGGTATCTGAAAAAGAAAGCAGTTAGTCAAAAGAATAAGGGAAAAGTATGAAAGACAAGGATATGAGCCCGCTTACTGGGACATTGAACGAAGCCGTAGCTCGTGAGCTCGTGAAGAGAAATGCACGAGGCAAAAAACCACCATGCCTTATATGCCCCTACGTTGGACTTCCCCTTTGCCTTACCTTTTGGTAGGTGATCTTTATATTTGGACCTACGAGCGGTGAGATAGTACAGCCCGCTACCTAAACCCTTGAAAGATAAAGGAACCTAATGATCCTAGGGGATGGAGGCTCAAGGCCTGCCCTCTTAAAAAGGAGAGCTAATGAAGAAAGTTGGGTGTAGGAGTTTGGGGTGAGCTGGAAAGGTGAAAGTCTCAGGTCATTCAGGAGGGCTATCAAGTAAGGAGGGACTGGAAACCTAAAACCAGATTCTAGATGTTAAAGGCTCAGAGCAAAGAACCATTTATGGGGGTTAGCAGCATGGTCCTCAGGAGAAGGAACCATGGCACTGGAGCTCGAAGGGAAGCTATACTCCCTAACCCATGAATTGAGCTCGCTGAAGGTCACGTTTGAAGGATGACGCTCGAACACCTCGCGGGCGCTTCGGTCATCCTCAGATCGCTGAGACGAAGCAGCAGAGACAGACGAAACGAGTTCCCGAGCGCCCCCATCTCGCCGAGAGGAGAGCTCTTGAACAGTCTCTTCCCACCCTTCGCATGGTTCCGAAGAAGTCGGAGTGTCCATGTCTCCTATCTTGTAGTCGCGGCGCCTGTAACCTGAGAGGGACATCTACGACAAGATTAGAGTCAGGTCGCCGGAAGCCGACCAGTACTCACGAGATAGAAAAAAGCCTTAAGGGCTCCCCCATTCAATCAGGTCGCGCAAGATCCACGAAACAAGGACACTACCTAAAGCAAAAGGGGGGGGGGGTGGACATTCCAGCCCGGAAGATATCTATACACGAGCCGAGCTCACTTCTACAGCCGCGAGCCAAAAAGGGGCAAACGACGCTCCAAAACTGGAAAAAGACAGCCATCACGAAGAAGGCAGTATGCGAATAAGACTGAAGTCCAACTAACCAAAAGGCTAATTAAAAGTGTTGGAACTTATCGGAAAAACAGCAGGCGAGTGGTGCTGGAGTCGGGAACGGCAGCAAAGGCACCCAAAAACCAAGAAGGCGATCGTAACCGGTGCTGAGCGCGGAGACGGAAGAAAAAGCCTTTGCACAAGCAAAAATTCGAAATGACAAGTGAAGAGGGAGAAGGTAGCCTCTGCCCGTTATTTATACCTTTCACTCGAAAGATCTCAGCCATCGGATCAGAAAACGGCTCACGGCATGCCCCAAGTAAATTGGCCGCACGATATCTCGTGGGGCCCACAAGCATAATCACGCGTGGTAATGGGAAAGTGAGCACATTAAAAGCGGTACAGACAAGACGTGCCATTCGAAATGTTTCTCGAGGAAGGGACAGGAGATAGTCCGAAACGCGGATAAACAGGTCGCGACAACTAAAATAGCTCTTAGTCCGCAGATCGCACTAAGAGCTGGGGGGCTTATGTTATGGGCGATCTCCGGGAATCAGCAAACGGGCTGGACCCAGTCCCGCAGGGCGAACCCAAAATACCCAAGGCCCAATAGGCCGGTCGGAATTCCTTAGAGGCCCGCTAGGCCCAGAGATCGAGAACCACCAATGAAGAGTCTCACGGTAAAAAGTCAAGTCGCTTGAAGATAGCGAGCTCGCTTAGGGCGAGCTTGCTCAAAACAACATCCCAGCATCACAACATCACGACTTCAGCTTCGCCGAAAGACGCGCCAAAGATTAGAACAGCTAGAAGCCCGCAAGATAATCAGAAGCGATATACACCTGCCTATCAGAAGTAATTCAAATCCCTGAAGACAAGGAACCTATCCCTGATATTCCGAAGCCGATAAGGAAAACGCCATCAACGGAATAGACTCCTTCCATACTTAGAACTGATTCGAATTGTAAACAACACGACTCTATTTATAAAGAAGGATACGCCACTGTAAAGAGAGGGATGACTGAATTACATACTGTGACTCTACCAGAATAACCAGAGAACAGTCATGGACTAGCCATCATTCGGGCCGAACCACGTAAAAATCTTGTGTGCTTCTTGTTTGTTCTTTTGCTTCTGTTCCTTACTCTTCGGCACCTGTTATCGCATTGTGGGTTCTCGAACTCCGGTTGACGGTTCTCGTACGTCAACAACTGCTGAGTTAGATGCTATGCAGCTTCTGTTACCACTCTTCCTTATGACAATCATTCTATTGGTTGTAAGTGGTATACAAAATTAAGTATAAGTTTGATGGCACTATAGAATGGTATAAAGCCTGTTTGGTGGCTAAAGGGTACAATCAGCAAAAAGGTTTAGATTTCATTGATAATTTTTCCCCTGATGCCGAGGTAGTAACTGTTAGTGTTACTTGCTCTTGTTGCTATAAACAAATGGTCTCTTGTTCAGTTAGATGTTAACAATGCCTTCCTTAATGGTGATTTTTTTAAGGAAGTCTACATGAATCTTCCCCTTGGTTATTAGCCCCAGGTTTATGTTCATTCTTAGGGGGAGAGATTGGTTTGTAAACTATACAAATCAATTACAAACCAATCTATGGCTTAAAACAAGCCTTTCGACAATGATTTTCTAAATTTTCTATTGCTCTTGTTAAGCAAGGTTTTTCATCAATCTAAGTCTGACTACTCTCTTTTCACCAAGGGTACTGATAATTACCCTGTAGCTTTTCTTGTTTATGTTGATGATATTATCATCACCGATTTTGATATTGCAGCCATAGACTCTCAAATCTTTTCTTCATAGTCAGTTTAAGCTTAAGGATTTTGGCCATTTGAGGTATTTTCTTGGTTTGGAGATTGCCCAATCCACCAAAGGTATTTTTTTTCTCTCAAAGGGATTACACTTTATAGCTCCTTGAAGATACTAGCTTTCTAGCTAGCAAACTAGCTTCTTTGCCTATGGCTCCTAACACTAAGTTGAGTTCCTTTGAGGGTGAATTGCTTGAGGAATCTTCCATGTATAGAAGACTTATTGGTTGATCGATTTACTTGACTATCTCCTGGCCTGATATTACCTTTGTTGTTCACAAGCTAAGTCAATTTGTCTCTCAACCTAGACGGTCTTACCTTGATGCAGTTCATCACCTTTTATAGTATCTCAAGGCTGCTCCTGGTCAAGGGTTGTTCTTCTCAACGTCATATTCTCTTTAGCTTCGTGCATTTTTTTTATGTTGGCTAGGGCTCGTGTTTGGATTCACAGAAGTCTGTTACAGGTTTTTGTATTTTCCTTGGTGAGTCCCTAGTATCCTGGGATAAAAAGCACTGCATTATCTCCTGTTCATTTGCTGAGGCTGAATATTGTGCTTTGGCTTCCATTGTGAGTGAGGTTGTGTGGCTTACTCAACTATTGTTGGATTTTCAAGTTTCTTCTCTAGCTCCTGCCCTGCTCTTTTGTCATAATCAAGTACCACATTACTACTAATCTTGTCTTTCATGAGCGCACAAAACACATCGAGCTTGACTACCACTTCGTTCGGGACAAGATTATTGATGGCCTCATCAAGCTCCTCCCTATCCACACTCAGAATCAATTAATTGATGTACTTACTAAATCTCTACCAGCTGCTCAGTTGTTTTCTTTATTAGCCAAGATGGCCATTCTTGATATTCATGGTCCATCTTGAAGGGAGTAATAGAGATTAGTTAGCTCATTAATTGTTGTTAGTTTGTTTGTATAGTTAGACGTTTAGTTATTTTTGTTAGTTGGTTTCTTCCTTTGTATTATTTAAAAGTTGCTTGTAGCTTGTTTGGAAAATAAGATTTTGAGCATTTTTTCTTCTATTACTTTTGATTTAATGGTTTGTTATGCATATCTATATTGTATGCTTGGCTAGGTGTGCTTGTGGATTTTTTGTTTGCTCTCTAAGCTTTAGCTCACGTGTGCTTATATGTGTGTGTAGATTTTTGTGGACAGGACAGGAGCAAGAAGGCTCAAGTTGAGACCTAGACTTGGCTAGAGGTAGTGGCCTTATGGATCCCTACTAAGCATATCTCCTCGGGTATGTTGTATCTTTTCTGTGTACATATAGTGTCGCTCCATGCTATACAATAGCTACTTGGGTAGTCTGGTTAGACCTTTCATGAGGCATTTTGATGTATGATATGTTTCATATTTATGTATGGGTCAATGTTCTTTTCTTTTTGCCATGGTAATGCTTGAAAAGAGCCAATGCACAAGAGACGCAAGATTTATAGTGGTTCGACCCTTCTCAATCTACATCCACTACTCTAGCAACCAGGCAGAGATTTTTAAATCCACTAAATCAAAACCAAACTACAAACTACAATCGTATACAACTGCTAGTTATCTTGCTAGCACTTCTCGCTAAGAAACTTCTTACAAAGAAGAATAAGAAATATAACAATTAACGCAAGAATCTCAACACGAGATCTTATTACAACAAAACTGAAATAATTTTACAGAATAAGAACAAATGTTAAAGAAGAAAAGACTAAAACAATGAAGTTGAAAAGTAATTTGAAGATATGATCTCTAAAAAGTGTAGGTCCACTCTTTGAACATCTATGATATTCAAAATGGTTTATATTTAAAATCTTAAATGTCCCTTGTAAAATTCTAGCCATTGGAGATCAAAATGGCAAATGATTAGCCTACAAAAAACTAGCCGTTAGTGATTTTCTAAAAAACACTGTTGACAATTTTCAATAGTTAGTCGATAGTTTATTTTGAAATTTGAAACACCAATCAACAATTTTTCCAGGTTTGAAAAACAATTGATTGTTTAATTTTAAAACATTGATCAAGAAGGTAAGAACTAAATCGGTTGACTTGATTTTGAAAGTAGTCAATAGTTTATCTTAACCAGTCGAAAGTCTTGAAAAGAAAGTCGACAAATTATGGTAACTTTGAAGAACCAATTGACCATTTTTGCCACTTCTTTTTCGGGACTATTCTCTGTCTTTTAAAACTTTGGTCATATTTTAGAATTCACAAGATTTCATTGATTTAAAAATTAAATTCAAAACAATTTTCACGAATTGTTTATGATCAAAACCTTGAAGTCCAAATCATTTATTTCAATATCATCAACACTTATTAAAGTTTTGTGTTAAGATACTCGTCATCAAAATATCATCAAAATCAAGCCAATAATCTTCCTTTTTTTTATGATGACAAAACATTAATAGTTGTTTGAAGCTTTATATTACTCTCTTTAATTTTTGTTATTAATAAAAAAGATAAGCAATAACTCCCCCTTAAATGAAATAGAATTGGATTGTATGCTTAGAAAATAGTTTTGCAAATCACATTCATGTAACTCCCCTCAAATGAAAGCATGTAAGTCAAGGATCATCGGATTCAGATAAGCATCATCAAAATCAATCATTGCAATTTAAAATCAAATATCACACTCATGTTATAAAAAGTTTAGTAAAATGTTTGAAATCTTTTGAGATGATAGGAATAAAAAACAAAATGGTTCAAGGTGCAATAGGTTGTAAAGGGTCAAGGACTGGGCTAGTCCGAGAAGGTTGCACAATAGGCTATAAGGTAAGTAGGAGTGTCTTTAGCTCAGCCATCTGACTATAGAAGATAGTCATATTGCTCCTAAGGGACACCATCTCACTCTTGATATTTACCATCCCATGAACCACAAGTTGCAGGTCTTCTTCCATCTTAGATAATTTGTCATCAACTATAGTACTCAAAAAAGGTTGATAGTGGGTGGATGGACCAACGGTGTCAAGGGGCACAAAGGAATGCTTTCTCTCTTCTGCCTTAGAATTAAATGATGAAGAAGAAGATAGGGCTTTCCTTTTTCTAGATCACAGCCAATTTCCCTCATCATCCTTTTTATATCTCATTCAAAGGAAGGTGACCTAGTTGAGATGTTGGGCTAGATTCGTGTAAACTTTTGTAATTTCTCCCAAAGCATCTATCTTTGCATTCAAGATGGTACTGACAGCCATCCCATAAGGTAGTACCCTATTTTTCCTGTTGAATGCACTGATAATATAGATAACAATGAAAAAACATAAGTTCACTCTCTACCTAGTGATGGTCATGTACATAAACCATAAATCCTCTTTGTTAACTTGAGCAAATTTTTCTTTCCTAGGCAATTGGACTTGAGTGCAAATCAAATGAAGTAGTTTGTTGTGAAGTGACAATTTGGTTGTGTTATCTTACGTATTTTGTCAAGGAGTCATCTTCAAAGACTACTTTTGTTGCTTCAACAATATTAAAGGTCTAGGAAGTATAACTAGCTCTTCCCTCGAGTATCCCAAAACAATTATAAATTAACAACGTGTTTACTTCAAACCTATGCCCCATTATGTTTGTTGTAAACCTATGATTAGATTTCCTCCCATTGTATATGGTCCCAGCATTAGAATAAAAGACATGTACAACATCCACATAGGCTGATTTGTGAAGCGTGATAAAATCCCACCACCCAAACTCTCTAAAGACTCTCAAGTACAAAAAGTTGATTGATTCTAGGAAGGGGATAAAAGACACGTACAACATCTACTTTTGTTGCATCTGCAAGGACCTTTTCTTCTTTGTCCTTTAGATTTCTTTCCTCTTTCTCTAGATTTTATTAGCCAAGTAAAGCTTAAGAAGGGGGGTTAATTAAGATTCAAACAAATTTTGCCAATTGAAATATAGTAGAAATTAACAAGAATAAATAGAAAAAAGAAATTAGTGATGGCACCAAAATTTATAGTGCTTCGATAACTTGCCTACATTTACTACATTGACTCCTTGCCAATGATTTTACAAATTCACTATTTGAGTGCTTTTTGAAGAGGCAAGTATTGTTGTCTATACAATCACTTTCCTAATGATCTTATACTTTTCATGTAGGCTCAACCACTAACCTTTCTTGTACTTTTCACAAGCGTGTGCACTTAATGTAACAACCCGTTAGTGGGTCAAGGACATTTGGCATTAATTTTATTTGTGTTATATTTTGGCTAATATGATTAATAAGATATAAGTGTTGTAAGTCAAAATGAAATGAAAATTTAACATGTTGTTGAAAAGTCAAAAGAGTGGATATGAAAAATTCAAAAGAGATTAGAATGGAAAAGTCAAATAAGTGAGGTTGTGGTGTAATGAATAATCAAAGCAAGGTTTATGCAACAAAGTGAGAAGTCAAAATTGTGGGCTTAAATTAAAAGAAGTGGTTGCCGATTGTGTGGGTGCATGTATATATATATATATATGTATGTATGTATTTGTGTTATATTAATTTCAATTAAATGGAGATAATATATATATATATATATATGGTGAATGGATAGAGATGAGGGCATAATGGGAATAGAGGAAGGTTGGGTTGGTTAAAATTGAGAATCCTAATTTCCTCTCTTCTCCTTTCTCTTTTTCTCTCTCTCGTTCCTTCTTTCTTCTTCAATCTTCTCCTTGAGTTGGAGCTTCAAAAGATGATTTAAGTTGTTGTTTCAGTGGGTTATATTTTGGTTTCAGTTGTTTAGTTCGTGGTTTCCTTCATCTTTCGGTAGAGCCATCTAAATCCATTAAAGGCAAGTTCTCTTCCTTTTCTCCATTTTTCAATGCAAGTTCCTCTTTCCTTTTCTCCGTTTGGCAAGTTGTAACTCATCTCCTAGTTCTAAAACCTTGAGTCATGGGATTTTGATGAATTTTTGGTGGAAAAACTATTTTTTTTTTGGCAAATTGTCCATGCATGAAGCCTATGTAGGAAGATTTGTAAATCTTCCTTGATTCTTGATGATTCTTGTTGAAACCTATTGTAACGAGAAATAGGATTTGTTCCACCCTATATTTTTCAAAGGAATGACGTTTTCTTGGCTATGATCAATAGCAATGCAAGATTTGTTGATCTTGTATGTATTTGTTTCGGTTCTATTTTCATTCATCGTTTTTATGTCTTCAAAAAGTTGACTTTCATAGTTCAGGAGTTGACTTTTGAGGTTGGGAGTCAACTTCTCCAAGCTAAAGTCAATTGTCCAAAGATCAACTCTTGACCCGGTCAACTCTGCATATCGAGCTCTCGGTCAGGTCAGTTGAAGCTATGAAGAAGTCGACTTTCCATAGCCAGGAGTCGACTTCCCATTGCCAGAAGTCGACTTTCCATTGCTAAGAGTCAACTTTTTGTCCCAGATATCTAAAAATTATTGTTATGCAGTTATTCTTACTTGAGAAATGGTTTGAGTGGGAAATGTCCTTTTTGTTAATCATCATAACACTATTAAAGGTTAAATGGTGCAAGTTGGCTTAATAGTTTTTGGAAATGGGCCTTCGCATGATATGTAAATTACACATGATGTGGTGAATGGTATGTGCATCATGTTTATATATATAAAGATTAGCGCACCTATTATTTTGCACAACGACTATGTACCACAAGTGGGGAAAAGGATATCCAAAACAAGCTTGGTGGACACTTGCTTGACTGTGGGAGCTTCGGCTCATAATGCTCACCCGGTATAAATCGGAGCGTGGGTGGACAGTGGTCCACAAGTTAATGATAAATGATATTATTATTGTATTGATATATGATATGTTGTGTGTAGGCCAAGGGTCATGTTTGAATAACTGAATGAGTACATGAATTTTATGATTCCAAGAGGCATGAAGCATGGCATGGATAATATAATGTGATGTGAAAAATGCCTTGATATGACATGATGAGGTAGTGAAGCATGACAATGGTTTATGTAATTGTTGCGGGAAGTCTATTGTACTTCATTTCCCATTATTCATGCATTGTTTCTTAATGCTTTTCACCTATTTTGTATATTACTTGCTGAGACTTGTGGCTTATTTTGCTTCTTTTGCGTCATTCCAAATAAAGGTAAGGCCATGGAAGGGGCTAAGTCGAGCGGAGCTTGAGTATCTTGGGGTTTAGACATGTGTACAAGGCTCTCCCAACCAAAAGGTCCTTGGGGGTTCGTTTCGAGGGCATGAAGAAAAGAGTCTTAGTTTGTCTCTATAGTTCCATTACTCATTTTTTAGCTCAAACGCATATTATGTGGATGATGATGTAAATGTTTATTTTGGCTCTTGTTATTATTTGAGCAAGTTTGGGAATGTTACACTTTGGGAATTGTATCTATTTCCATTTTGCAGGGGCTTTCTCTCAACTAGCGAGATTTCTGGGAGTGGGCCCTCACAATTTGGTATTTGAGCAATGATGGGATGAGATGAGATGAGACTCTGTACACATAGGAATGTCGGGTAGGGTCAGAGCTATGTGTAATACCCCTGTTCCTTTAAACATGAGAGCTCTTAAACATATTCAGGGTGTTAAAGGAATCCTGAGATACAAAAGCTAGGATTGAACCTGAAGCGTTTAGGATTCCTATGAGTTTAATATAAATCACATACCTGGACATGCTTCCATAACACTTACTAAATATTCCCATGGCACTTCACAAGTGTTGTTCACATACAACTTATAATACAACTGCAATATACAAGCCTTGTACATACTTTAATTTAAGTAACCTAGCTATTATTTACTATACAACATTCAAATTGCAGCTTGTATAACAATATCGAGAAAAAAATACAAGGTCTAAACATCTGCCACCTTCTTGCCCTTTCTTGAGCACGAGCTCGGGGTACCTGGAACGTCGGATTTACTTGGGACGTTGAATATCCTAGGGGTATGAACACCCAAGTTAGATATTTACATCTAAGTGAAGTGGTTCAGAAAAATATATATATATATATATATATGTGTGTGTGTGTGTGTGTGCGCGCGCGCAAATGCAAGTATACGTCAAATGTCATGAAGTCCTTCCTCTCTATGGAAGCCCTAGCTAGGGTGTTGCAATCACCCCCGCGCCAACATGTCCACACACCTTGTGTAATACCCGGTATTACATAGTATTGAAAATAAATAGATTTTTATTAATTTGGCAGGACCTCAGGTGGTCCGGGAAGGCCAAAAGTCAATTACGAGTAATTAATTAATAAAATTACCGAATTGACGGCTGGGAGTGCCTCGGGACTTGGATGTCCAGGGAACATGGCAAGGGATTGGTGAGCGTCTTGAGATGAGGATAGTGACGCTGGCAGCGATCCGACCGGGAATAATTTTCAGAATAAATTCTGTATAAGCCCGAGTGGGTGCCAATACCGAATAGTCGGAGGGGACCTCCTGGAAGCTGAGGGGACCCTAGGGGTGGTTCGGTTTTCTGAGTAACGCAACCCTTAAGTGTTTCGGGGTCGAATAAAGGTCCCGTGCAGGCGCAGGGACAAGGTCGGTATTCCCGAGTAGCGGTCGGTCATTAATTTTGATTAAACCAAGATTTTGGGTGGCTTAATTATAATTAATTTAAGCATTGGGAGGCCCAAGAGTAATTAGTAAATTCCTAAAATGCAATTAATTAATTGCTTAAGTGGACTTTTGGGAATTATGAGGGTTTAATGTGTAGTATGTGATATATATATATATATATATATAGATATGCTGTGTGTGCGTGTAAAGGGGAGAGGAAGCTTCCTTGAAGCTTCCTCACATGTGTCTCTGTAAAATGGCAATGAAAGTGTAAAGCCGAGAGAGAGCTTAGGAAGCAAAGGAGAAAGGGAGAGAGATCGCGAGAGGCCGAGATCGAGGGGGAGCTCGCGAGAGAGTGATGGCCGAGCTCGGCCATGGAAGAAGCAGCTTCGAGCTGCTATTGCAGTGGCCAAGAGATGCAAAGTCGATCGGCCATGGGGACGCGAAGAAGCAGCAACAGCAACCGTGCGGTGGTGGCCGACGTTGTGTTTGCTGCGAAAGACCGAGGCAATAAGGCGGCCAGGACCTTCGGTGGCCGGCAATGGCGGATGCAGGGGTCTCGGCTGGAAGCAGTTGGCTGCGCGCAGGAAGGCCGGTTTCGGTGGCTGCAATGGCGCGATGGGCGGTGTTAGCCGATGGTGGTGGAGCTGCAACGGTGGCCGGTGAGGCCAGGTGGCCGATGGCCGGCCGCAAGGAGGCTGCTGCGCGCTATGCGCAGTCACGGTGAGGAAGAAGAAGAGGAACAGGTCGCGCGGGAGGTGAAGAAGAAAGAAGGAAAAGAGAAAAAGAGAAAGAAAAATGGAAAAGAAAAGAAAAATAAAAGAAAAGAAATAAAAAGAATATGGAAAATGGGGAAAAATAGCTGAAAAATCCAGAAAATTTGGGGAAAGGTTCTGGAAATTAAATTGGGATTTGTGGAGCGTGTTGGAAGTTCAAAAATGAGATTTTAGGCGCAAATGGCAGCTCGGGAGGCAATGCCAATGTGGATGATTAATCGATTTTCTCTTCCAAATTAACTGAGGTGAGTTAATTAATTCTTTTCAGAATATTTTCTTTATGTGAGATATTAAATTGTGTAGAGTAATTTAATTGTTGGATTAAACCCTGGGTCGGGGTTGTTTGGAATTATTAACGGCTGGTGTATGCCGTGGTTAGTGTTGTTTGGAAAATTGTTGATGGATGGTTTTGATGGTGTGTGTGGCGAAGTTGAGGGCATTGGTTTAATGCCGGATGTTGATAGAGTTGGGTTGTGTGTATATTTGTATCTAGGTTCAACCAAGGAGGCGATGATCCTAGAAGAGCTCGGAGTTCGGGCTAGAGTTCGTGCCGAGGCAGAGTTGAAGCTTCGAGCCAGGTAAGGGATGGCCCCATATGGAGGTGGCCTTGCAAGTTGGTAAATGTGTTTGATAATGTTTTTATGTTGCATTGGCATGTAGTGGTTATATCTTGTGTGATGCAAGAACTAGTGGACCTGTGGCCATAAGGAGGACTAGTGGTGGGGGTTGATAGGTTGATGCCTCAAACCTTAGTGGGTTGTGAGGATGTGTGAGCCTAGCCTCATTTGCATGCATTGGCATACATAAACATGATTATATTCATATTTACATGCATTGCACCCTTACTGAGTCTTTATGACTCATGAGGTTTTACCTCATGTGTAGATGATGCAAGTCTAGATGCAAGCAGGGATGGCGCCGAGAGGCCGTTGTGGCAACTAGCTGAGTTGCCCGAGTTATGTATTTTTAATATTGCTTGTATGTAGCCAGGGGGGTGTGGTGTATGTATACCCTTATGAGTAAATGTCTGTGTTATTGAGCTTAAATGTATTTAATTGTGTAATCATCATAGTGTGATAGATGATTGTGAGATTGCTTGTTGAATATGGCATAGTCGGTAAAGCCAAGATTCGGACCGAGTCAAGATCAGCAAGGTATGTTCTCATAAATCCCCAATACTCAGCGAAGTGTTTGTATGCTAGCCTTGTGCCTGGGTCACCTCTGGCTTGCTATGGGGTGAGCTGAAGAGAGGTAAAGCTCACTCGGGTTTCGGGTCTTGGTCCGCTGAATTTTTCTTATTTGAGTTGGGACCGATTCCTGAGTAGAGCGAAGGGAAGGACGAAGCCTAGTTCCCATTTAGGGCGTTTCCTGTTGAAACATAGTCCAACCCTTCAGTTGTGGTTGTCGGGTGAGTAATCCGGTCGATTATTTACCGGTGGCGCCCGTAAGTGGGAGCGGGGCGTTATAGTTGGTATCAGAGCATGGCTAGCTATATAAGTGAGGAAGGCTAGCGTGCTTAAGTGCTAAGTTGGGTCGGATAAGTGATTAATGTGAGTAATTGCCAGAGTTTTGGAATAGAGGATGTCTGGCATGGTTGAATGTAAGTCGAAATGTCTTAACTGCTGAGTTGGGGTCGAGAACAATTGATTTGAAATTTTGAGATTTCAATGTAAGGTTGGTCCAATAACCTTGAAAGTTGGATATATGGATTAAGGACCCTAAGGGATTGGGTCAAGTCATTGAGGCTTGAATGGTATGTTTGGATATTCTTGTTCTAGGGATGAGAAAATACCTTGGATTGAGATAATATACCTGTGAGAGGTATACGGGTTAAGCAATGAGGAACCGAAAACCCGAGTATGGGTGTTGGTATCAAGAAAACTCGAATGTGGCATTTCGAGGATATGAAGTGTTTAAACAATGGTAACTCCTTGAGATTGAAGTGTTGAGGCTCGTGTGGGGACACGAAGCCGAAGCATGACTAGTCCGAGAGGGGATTAGTGGAGCGTCCCTATGTCAGGGATTTGTAGAGCATGTTCGAGGGAATAGAGTTGTCCCTTGGAAGTGGTGCAGTAAGGCATGTACGCTTGAGATAAAATGAGCTAAATTAGGTGTTAGCTCGAGACTCAAGGAAAAGATTCGACATCAAGCAATGTGACGAACTACTGGGAATAAGGTTGCTTGCAGTAAGGCTCTGTGGGGAGTATGCGTGTAATGCATCAGTATGTCATGGCTAGTGAAGGCATGACGTAAGCAAAAATCCGGAAGGACTCTGAGGAGAGTCGGGATGCTAGATAAATGTGATGCGATGTGATTGTATTGTTATGATGATCCCAGAGGGGATGTGCCTAGGGTATGAGTGGACCCTAGTTGGCTTCTTGATGAGACGAGGTCTATCCTTGGGAATGATAGGCATGTGGCAAGTGGACCCTAGCGGGTGTTTGCATGAGATGAAAGTCCTAAGTGAGTTGAGCTGGAATCTAGGGGGAATCCAGATTGGGTATTAAAGAGTTGGTCATGTGTTGATATGCGAGTGAGAGCCATTGGGTTTGAAGTCCTGATTGAGTAAGGCCAAGTGACCGTTCATGTGATCGATGGATGAGGGGCCAATCAAAACTCTCATTATGACGCTTGGGGTCTAGTGGGAGGCCTAAGGTCAGGAGATGAGAGGTGAATAGACCCTCATTATGATGCCTAGGGTCGTGATGACGCCTAAGGTCTCGAGACCCTTGATGGGAGACGAGGAGGTCACCCAATGAAGGGTATGAACGGGTATGTGGGCCTAGGGTGATGAGTTGTGGTAACTGGACATCCATAGGCTATGCACGCAATGGAAATGCCAACTTCGGATGCCAAGTGGGCAGGGGCATGGTAAGCAATGTGAAGGCCCCGAATTTTATATTCCAAGTCATAGGAGCCTGAGAGAGGCCTGCTGGAAAGCCAAGCGGGGCGTCGTGACTAAACGCACTATGGGTGTGCAAGAAGAGACGGGAGGTCTCGATTTACCTGGAGGGTAATGGTAGGTGTTCAATGGTTATGGGTACCTAAGCTTGAGATAGGCTCAGTATGTTGGTTGTGGTTTGAGAGTCTCTTAAGCGGTAAGAGATGCAGAATCTTGAGAAGCGAGGCTCATGATATGAGCTTAAGGTTATCAAGGCAAGGATAACCAAGTAAGATGGCTTTGGTAAGATTGTGGTGGAACCATCGTAGTTCGGGAAGGCTTTCAGTAGCGTTGATGCTACGGGTGCAAGGCTCGATGTGACGGATCTAATGCTATGGACCGTGTGGCAGAGGACTAATGAGTTGGCTCGCGTTGAGGGCAAGTGGCCCATGGGCCTGAGCAATTTAGTGAACTGCAGGTGACGGTCAAATGCCGAAGATTCGGAGCAGCACCCTAGGAAATTTGGTCAGGTGAGGCTGAGAATCTCCTACTAAGGATAGGACATCTAGGGTAGTCCTAAGAAAGAATCGTGGAACGCGGTAATGATCCTATAGATTTTGCCGAGTAGGAAGGCTGGTAAGAATAGTGGCTGCGAGCGTAGCGGGGTGGTCATGTTAAGTTCGATATCAGAGGTGTGACTGAAAGGCTGAAAGTCACATTACGGGGTGCGAAACAGATCAGAGTGGGACCTGAGCCATGTTGTTGGAAACTGTTGTTGGGCCAGTGTAAGGGAGCCACATGGTAATAATGATTAGGTGTTGACTCTCTGAAGCACAGGGCAACACGATGGGGAACCAGTGTTGGGCCAGTGTATGGGAGTGACACGGTGATGGTGACCAGGTGTTGGCTCGCCTAAAGCACAGGGCAACACAGTGATTATACAGATGGTCAGGGGCTAAAGATTTGTGAAATGCGGTAGGGTGACGAAAGTTGTGGCCAGTTCCACAACTCAACTGCTAGTAATAAGAGTTGTCAGGGTGTTCCACCCAGGTGGAGTGTAAGCCCTTTATCTCGTTAAAGTAGTGTCAAAGTGGTTTGGCGAATGTTGAGGTGTTGTAGCATCTCGAGATGTTTAAGGAAGAAACCCGGGAAAAAGAAACGGGTCTAGCATGGGAATAACGCTACGGTTGATGCCTATCGTTGACGGGTCCAATGCTAAGGACCACTGGATATAGACGGTTAGTTCACAGGAGGGACTGCAGCCCTCTATGTGGAGTACCCTGTCTGCGGTGGAGACGATTAGACGCCGAAGACTTGGGGTATGCCATAGGTTATGTCTGGGCTAGACCTAAATTTCTGTGAGGGTTGAAGTGTCGTGGTAGTGCTTTTGTTGTCAGGGCAGCAAGAAGGATTGTGAATCGATTAGGTGATATCTTGTGGTGTGATAACAAGATGTGTGGCAATGCTCCTTGCTAAAGGATGCTAACGCAGTTGTGGTTAGATTTGATCAAAATTGATCGGATAAATTGAGATGATGGACCCTGTGTGACCTAGCAGTGATGCAGGAAGATGGGTCAATGGGTGGAGTCGGTAAACGGCTCTGAAATGTTACGTAAGTGCCGTGGAGGGCGAGACTTACGAGTAGGAAGCCAACCATGAGATGAGATTATTGAAGCGTGCAAAAGTTTCAAGTATGGGGATCTCCAATCCTGTGATGGGACTTGTGGCATGCTGAACGTGTGGCTGAGGCACGGTTTGAAATTCGTGAAGGCTTGCAATTGCACGGTCTAATATTAGTCCTGATGTGTCGATGCGAAAGTGAGGAAGTATCCTCATGTAGCACTGGATGGATTTTCGGGTGATGACATAAGATTAGTTGCCAGGTGGCAGCACCTGATGGCACTAATGGGAGCGTGAGGCTCGAGGACTGTGATGTAAAGCCTTGTTGATTGACCGTGTACATAAAAGTTCAGCGGGTCCTGGTGGTTAGACCAAGTGAATTTTAAGAAAGAGATCCAAGGTGATAAAAGATGGTTGGTCAGGGTAGAATTGTGCTTGAAGGAGTGTTACTCCGTAGTGGGAGTTAAAGAAGGTAGTGCTGAGATGTGGCCTAGAAACAACTTGAGATGTTCTCCCAAGAAAGGTTGGGTATGGGGCCACAATACTAGATGGACTTCCTAAGGCACTACAACTCTAACAGGAGGGATCACCCGGGGAAAGCTAGCGTAATGGCAAGTGCCTGAGTAGGAAGGTGAGTCCTATGGCATTGAGTGGAAGTGTGAGTTCCACAAGATTGGCAAGGGTGATTTCCAGTGGGTGGACTTTAAATTGAAGTCATAGTTAATGATTGCAAGTGTAGTGCTTGGAGGAAGCATGTGTTGGTTGTGAGTCGGGCGATCTAGCTTGAGCTAATCGAGTTGGTTAGATGGAAGATGAGGGCGACTTTAAGATGTCGCCAATGGGTAAAGAGAGCTCGAAGAAAGAGTTTATAGGACGAGATTGGATCCCAAGAATGGTGTTTAGGTGATGAAATCACCTGATAGTTGTGAGTGGCACAGCTAGAAGGATGCCTTG
Source organism: Diospyros lotus (assembly GCF_014633365.1). NCBI lineage: Eukaryota > Viridiplantae > Streptophyta > Magnoliopsida > Ericales > Ebenaceae > Diospyros > Diospyros lotus. The sequence goes on along the minus strand of NC_068343.1, from coordinate 31,232,968 downwards.
GAGTGTGGGCAATTGATTAGATCTAGTCACGTGGTTAGAGGTTCATGGGTGTGAAGAAAGCAACTAGTGGAGCCGATTGGTGACCTGCCGGGGGTAGCCGATGGCGACCGAAGACACCGACCGGTGATAGCGGCAGCAGCAGTGCAGTGGCTGGCCAGGGTCGTGGGGAGACGTGAGAGTAGTCGGTCAATGGCGTAGGTGACTCCTAAGTCGCGGTTGCGGCTGGATGTGGCGCTAAGCGATGGCAAGAGGTCGTCTTAGCCGGTGATGATGGCATTAGAGCCCATGTGGCCGCTCACCGAGTGGTGTGAGCTGATTGAAGCAAAAGTTATGAGAAGTTCGGGAGAAGTCAGACTCTCTCAGGAAATTAGCTAGCTGCTATAAGTATAGTAAAGTGATTTGTGGAAAATGGCCTAAGGGTGGGGTCATGTTTGTTGCGATGACCAATGAGATTCAGGGAGCAGCGAGTCTTTTGAGATGACGTGGTGGTGTCATCGTCGTTGTCAGAGAATTCATTGTTGTCATGGTGTTGTCCTTGTCGAGTAGGACCAAGGGAACCATTATGCATAGTTTAAATCAGGTGTCTATTGCGGGTTGAGAATGAACCTGATGTAGGATGGCTGAAAGTTTCATGCCTCAAGAGTAAGAGGCTTTGTTGAGAAATGTGAGATTTAAAAAGTCCCAATGAAATTGAAGCTGGACAAGTAAATTTGGCTAGAAAACCGCTACAAGAGTGGGGGTGTTATCGTGTTAGCTTGTTGTGATGTGGACCAAAGGCACGAGTCATCCTACAGGTGCGATGCAATAAGTGATTGTGCAGATGGTAATAAGACAATCACTTGTGCCACGCACTGTGGGTGATGACGAGGGCTGATTAATGGTTCCGCGACCTTAAGCGCAATAGTAGGATCCTTGACTCGCAGTAGGGTTTAATAGCCAAGATAAGGCCTAGCATGGGACATGATTGTGAAAGCTGAATTGGGTGAAGTATTGAAGGGGGGTTGTTCAATGAAGAGTTTCCCCGTATGGGTATGAGGCCCCTACTAGCGTGAAATATCGGCCAGAAAGAAAAGCTAGAGGAGTTTATGTGCTTGTGCAAGAAACTCCTGGTTGGGAGAAGGTTGAGGCCCGAGCATGGTCAAGCTCGAGGTGAGATTGTAACGGTGCGTGCATCGCTAAGCTCCAGATGGATTCGGGTAATGCACGTATGGTTGAAATGTGTACTTACCTGACATGGTGTTAGGTATATCGATTATGTGTAATCGTATCGATAAATGAGGGTCGGCTGGTCAAAGTAGAAGACCATGTATGAAATGGTCGAAGTTGGCAGGGTGGGCCAAATGGTTACTTCCCAAGTAGTGCTAGCATGGTAAGTTGATCGGTAATGAGAGGTTACCATGAGGATCAACTCAAGCTATGCAGGCGTGTGATTTATGGCGGTATGCCATGGTGAAATGGGTGTCCGAGTGTCTAATGGGCACTAGAATGTGACATTGCGGTGAATGATCAGTGCTAAGACATTGCTGGTTGGACCAGCGTAAAATCGTGGCCATGTGTGTTTGGCAGTGAGAAACGTTGCCGTATGTGATCGGTGTAAAATCGTGATAGATTGATCAATGATGCAATGTTAGCGTATGTGGTTTGACTGAGGGGAAAAATGGAAGTGGACTGCAAAGGGATGCTCGAGGTAGCAAAAATCCATCCAGAAATGGATAGCGTTGCGGTAAGCGTGATCAGCAATCAGTTGTGCAATTTGGCAAGAGGCCAAAGCGGTGTTCGATTGTTGAATGTCCTCGAGAGTTGGAGGATCGAAAGCCTAAAGTGAAGCCTTGAGGTGGGAATAACCTGAGGTAAAAGCTGAAAAATGGTGTGGCTACGAGATTCTCGCGTAGGAGAATCGGAGAGTAGCCTGAGAACGTGATCATCTTGGACAAGAGATTAAGGCAAAGTGAATTTCGAGGACGAAATTCTTTAAGGAGGGTGGAATGTAATACCCGGTATTACATGGTATTGAAAATAAAGAGATTTTTATTAATTTGGCAGGACCTCGGGTGGTCCAGGAAGGCCAAAAGTCAATTACGAGTAATTAATTAATAAAATTGCTGAATTGACGGCTAGGAGTGCCTCGGGACTTGGATGTCCAGGGAACATGGCAAGGGATTGGTGAGCGTCTTGAGATGAGGATAGTGAAGCTGGCAGCGATCCGACCGGGAATAATTTTCAGAATAAATTCTGTATAAGCCCGAGTGGGTGCCAATACCGAATAGTCGGAGGGGACCTCCTGGAAGCTGAGGGGACCCTAGGGGTGGTTCGGTTTTCTAAGTAACGCAACCCTTAAGTGTTTCGGGGTCGAATAAAGGTCCCGTGCAGGTGCAGGGACAAGGTCGGTATTCCCGAGTAGCGGTTGGTCATTAATTTCGATTAAACCAAGATTTTGGGTGGCTTAATTATAATTAATTCAAGCATTGGGAGGCCCAAGAGTAATTAGTAAATTCCTAAAATGCAATTAATTAATTGCTTAAGTGGAATTTTGGGAATTAGGAGGGTTTAATGTGTAATATGTGATATATATATATATAGATATATGCTATGTGTGTGCGTAAAGGGGAGAGGAAGCTTCCTTGAAGCTTCCTCACATGTGTCTCTGTAAAATGGCAATGAAAGTGTAGAGCCGAGAGAGAGCTCAGGAAGCAAAGGAGAAAGGGAGAGAGATCGCGAGAGGCCGAGATCGAGGGGGAGCTCGCGAGAGAGTGATGGCCGAGCTCGGCCATGGAAGAAGCAGCTTCGAGCTGCTATTGCAGTGGCCGAGAGATGCAAAGCCGATCGGCCATGGGGACGCGAAGAAGCAGCAACAGCAACCGTGCGGTGGTGGCCGACGTTGTGTTTGCTGCGAAAGACCGAGGCAATAAGGCGGCCAGGACCTTCGGTGGCCGGCAATGGTAGATGCAGGGGTCTCGGCTAGAAGCAGTTGGCTGCGCGCAGGAAGGCCGATTTCGGTGGCTGCAATGGCGCGATGGGCGGTGTCAGCCGATGGTGGTGGAGCTGCAACGGTGGCCGGTGAGGCCAGGTGGCCGATGGCTGGCCGCAAGGAGGTTGCTGCTCGTTGTGCGCAGTCACGGTGAGGAAGAAGAAGAGGAGCAGGTCGCGCGGGAGGTGAAGAAGAAAGAAGGAAAAGAGAAAAAGAGAAAGAAAAATGGAAAAGAAAAGAAATAAAAAGAATATGGAAAATGGGGAAAAATAGCTGAAAAATCCAGAAAATTTGGGGAAAGGTTCTGGAAATTAAATTGGGATTTGTGGAGCGTGTTGGAAGCTCAAAAATGAGATTTTGGGCGCAAATGGCAGCTCGGGAGGCAATGCCAATATGGATGATTAATCGATTTTCTCTTCCAAATTAACTGAGGTGAGTTAATTAATTCTTTTCAGAATATTTTCTTTATGTGAGATATTAAATTGTGTAGAGTAATTTAATTGTTGGATTAAACCCTGGGTCGGGGTTGTTTGAAATTATTAACGGCTGGTGTATGCCGTGGTTAGTGTTGTTTGGAAAATTGTTGATGGATGGTTTTGATGGTGTGTGTGGCGAAGTTGAGGGCATTGGTTTAATGCCGGATGTTGATAGAGTTGGGTTGTGTGTGTATTTGTATCTAGGTTCAACCAAGGAGGCGATGATCCTAGAAGAGCTCGGAGTTCGGGCTAGAGTTCGTGTCGAGGCAGAGTTGAAGCTTCGAGCCAGGTAAGGGATGGCCCCATGTGGAGGTGGCCTTGCAAGTTGGTAAATGTGTTTGATAATGTTTTTATGTTGCATTGGCATGTAGTGGTTATATCTTGTGTGATGCAAGAACTAGTGGACCTGTGGCCATAAGGAGGACTAGTGGTGGGGGTTGATAGGTTGATGCCTCAAACCTTAGTGGGTTGTGAGGATGTGTGAGCCTAGCCTCATTTGCATGCATTGGCATACATAAACATGATTATATTCATATTTACATGCATTGCACCCTTACTGAGTCTTTATGACTCATGAGGTTTTACCTCATGTGTAGATGATGCAAGTCTAGATGCAAGCAGGGATGGCGCCGAGAGGCCGTTGTGGCAACTAGCTGAGTTGCCCGAGTTATGTATTTTTAATATTGCTTGTATGTAGCCAGGGGAGCGTGGTGTATGTATACCCTTGTGAGTAAATGTCTGTGTTATTGAGCTTAAATGTATTTAATTGTGTAATCATCATAGTGTGATAGATGATTGTGAGATTGCTTGTTGAATATGGCATAGTCGGTAAAGCCAAGATTCGGACCGAGTCAAGATCAGCAAGGTATGTTCTCATAAATCCCCAATACTCAGCGAAGTGTTTGTATGCTAGCCTTGTGCCTGGGTCACCTCTGGCTTGCTATGGGGTGAGCTGAAGAGAGGTGAAGCTCACTCGGGTTTCGGGTCTTGGTCCGCTGGATTTTTCTTATTTGAGTTGGGACCGATTCCTGAGTAGAGCGAAGGGAAGGACGAAGCCTAGTTCCCACCTAGGGCGTTTCCTGTTGAAACATAGTCCAACCCTTCAGTTGTGGTTGTCGGGTGAGTAATCCAGTCGATTATTTACCGGTGGCGCCTGTAAGTGGGAGCGGGGCGTTACACCTTGGCCCATCGCATGGCCACATGGTCCCTAACCACACATGTTGGCCCATAAGCTTACCACAACCACAAATGTTATGATGCATGGAAGCAAAAATAGAAGGAATATGCTTGGAATAAAGGAAACATGAGATGTAAGTCATAAACAACACACAAATGAAACCAAAAATGATCAAGATGAAACAAGAAACATGCAGAACCACTCACCTTGGTTTCTTACCCTTCGATAGTACTGTTCATAGCACGATACTATTCACAGAGGGTTGTTTCTGCAGAAAACACAATTTTTTTGTGAATCAATCTTAATTATTTTTGGATAGGGTTGTAGGGAATTAAAAGAGGAGCAGAACTGGAAAGTTTTAGGGCCAAAGGGGGGTGCATGCACCGCTGGGAGAGGCGACCATGAGCCTGGTCCCGCAAGCTTGGTTGGTGCGTGCTGTGCGCGTCGGTTGTCTTCCTCCTTGCCGGCATTCAAAAATTTAACCCAGAAGTTTACAAATGCCATATCTCCCTCATTTTAACTTCGATTTGACCCTCGTTTGAATCTATGATCTCCCTTTTTAGTCCTCTACAAGAATATAAGCTTAAACAGAACTTACCTCACTGATTTCCTAATTGTTTGGCACGATCTTCAAGGAATGGCCTAAAAACTCCAACGAGGTTATTTCTCTCATTTTTGGCAGAACCTCCCATTTCTTTCTTGTAGAATATTCTCTCTCTAAAACTTTCACTTTCCTTTCTTTTGGTTGCTCCAATATCTCTCCCCAAACCCTTGTATTTATAGATTATTTCGACGAATCAGATTTCGCCACGTGTCCTTGAGATTTATGCGTCATCATTACTTTCACTCGCTTTTGCCACTGGTGCCTAGGGATGGGAGCCTCATTATTAGTTCACCAACCATCCGTTCGTTCCATTTGGTTACTTTAATGACCTAGTTACGAGTTTTCAAAGGTTACGGTTTAGCCCGAAGTTTCCATGTATTTATACTTTGCCCCTTGCCACCTAAGTCCTTGGACTTGCTTGTATTGCCCAACTATACTTGAAAGGATTTCTTGCATCTAATCATGAATTTTGGGGAAATTACACTTACCTCCCCTTAATTTTCAAAAACTGCACTTATGCCTAAGACCCTTAATTTCATAAAACGTTGTATTTCTCAAAAATCAATTGTTTACACAAATTTTGAGTATTACACTATGTCTAGTAGTCCGAAGTGAAATTAAATGTGGATCGTGTTCTAGAGTTGTTTGGTTATGTAGGAAAATGAGTGCTCATAGAGGAAAACCGTGTCGACTAGAGGATGAGGTTAGGATGTTCCACCACCTACACCTGTTACTGAGGAGAAGTCTACCAGAGATCTGCGCCAGGAGATGAATGAGCTACGAGGGACCTTGACAGGTATTATAAGGGCGATTGATGTACTCACTACCAATCAGATAGGACAGGGTTAGAAGCAACAAGAAGAGAGGGGTGATCCAAATGATCATAATAATGGATAAGCTATGAATCTAGTGGCCCAAGGAGTGGATAGTAGTACGGGGAGCGCCAACTACTAAAGAATTTCATAGCTTTTCGGCCCCCAGAGTTTAGTGGAGGTGTAGACATTTTAGTTGTAGAGAACTAAATGCTATCAATGGAAAAACATTTGTGGACTATGGGGTGCATTGATGTGCAGAGGGTCTAGTTGGCCATTTTCCCGTTGAGGGGCGATGCGAAAAGTTGGTAGGAGACTGTCAGGCAGAGGGTCATTGGCACGGAGCCATCTTGGGTGGAGTTCCAGGAGCTGTTTAATGAGGATTATTTCCCTGACTGGATCAAAGAACAAAAGACATATGAGTTTATTGAACTAGTGCAAGGGAACAAGTTTGTGGCTCAGTATGAGGCAGAGTTCACTTCCTTAGCCAGATTTGCCCTGGAGTTAGTATCCATTGAGGCCAAGAAAGCTATCAAATTTTAGAGGGAATTTGATGTTGCACCTTTTTGTATATTAGTTTTGATGATGAAAAACATCTATTGGCTTATTCCCTAAGTTATGAGTCTAGATTGTGGTTTTCAACATATATCAATTTCAATATCAAATATTACTTTGTGAAAATGAAAACCAAAATGAATTCCAAGTATCGAGGTTTGCAAAACCTTATTTTTTTTCTAAACCTGGAAGGTTAGCACCTTATAAGGAGACATATAAGAAAATATTTTCTTTTTAGAAAACTATCTCTCAGTATTTTGATATCTAATATCCATTGGTATTAAAACGATTTTTAATGAATTTTTCATAAAATAGAAAGTATATATTTTAGAGGTAGTAATATTGCTAAATGTTGAATTTGTACTAAAACCAAAATTCTACTTTCTTATTGTTATGGATTTTGATTTTTTGGATATTTTTATTGAATCCAAATAGGGGATACTTTAAGTAATGGAAGGTAAAATATATTAAAGTAATGGAAGGTAAAATATAAATAAAATAAAATAAAATAAGGACATTTTATTTATACATCACAACTTATTTACATTTCTTTAGTTTAAGTAAATGGAAGTAAAATATAAATAAAATAAAATGAGGACATTTACTTAACAACAACAACATATCCAGCCTTTATCCCACTATGTGGGGTCGGCTACATGAATTCTAGACTTCCATGTATTTCTATCTTTTGTCATATCTTCATTGAGATTCATACACTTCATATCAAACTTTAATGTCTCCCTCAAAGTCTTCTTAGGTCTATATCTACCTCTTTTTTTGATTAATTATTTCATTTCATCAACTCTCCTCACATGAGCGTCTCTTGGTCTCCTTCTCACATGACCAAACCATCTTAGTCTAGTCTCTCTCATCTTCTCCTCTATTGGCACTACTCCTATCTTATTACGAATAACTTCATTTCTAATTTTATCTTTTCTTGTATGGCTGCACATCCATCTTAACATCCTCATCTCCGCTACACTCGTCTTTTACTTATGTTGGTATTTGACTGCCCAACATTCTGAGCCGTACAACAAAACTGGTCTTATAGCTATCCTATAGAATTTTCCTTTCAATTTTAATGGAATTTTATCATCACATAACACCCCCGATGCATTTCTCCATTTTAGCTAACCTGCCTTAATTCTATGTGTGACATCCTCGTGAATTTCTCCATCTTTTTTAATCACTGATCCCAAATATCGAAAATGGTCTTTTCTTTGTAAGATTTGGTCTTCCAATTTTATTATAACATCCTCCACTCTTGTATTCTTACTAAATTTACATTCCATATATTCTGTTTTCTTTCTGCTTAATTTAAATCCCTTAGATTCTAAATTGTTTCTCCATAACTCAAGCTTAGTGTTCACTCTTTCTTTTGTTTCATCCACCAACACTATGTCGTCTGCAAATAGCATACACCATGACACATCTGTCTGAATATCTTTAGTGAGTTCATCTATTATTAAAGCAAATAAGTATGGACTTAGTGTAGAACCTTGATGCAATCATATTGTAATTTTAAATAATTTAGTATCCCCTCCGCATGTTCTGACCCTTGTCTCTGCACCATGATACATGTCCTTAAGGGCTTGTATATAGGCAATTCGGACTCATTTCTTCTCTAAAACCCTCCATAATACTTCTCTATGGACCCTATCATAGGCCTTTTCTAGATCTATAAACACCATATATAGGTCATTCTGATGATTCCGATACCTTTCCATTAAGCACCTCAGTAGATATATAGCTTCCATTGTTGACCTATCGGGTATAAAACCAAACTGATTTTCTGAGACCTTTGTTTCTTTTTTGAGCCTCTGCTCTATTACTCTCTCCCAGAGTTTCATAGTATGACTCATTAACTTAATTCCTCTGTAATTTTCATAGTTTTGAACATCTCATTTGTTCTTATATATAGGGACCAAAGTACTCTTCCTCCACTCATCTGGCATCTTTTTTGATTTAAGAATCGCGTTAAATAATTTCGTTAGCCAGGAGATACCCTTTTCTCCCATGCATTTCCATGCTTCTATTGGTATATTATCCAGTCCCACCGCCTTATGATTTTTCATCTTTTTTTAATGCTTGCCTTATTTCATTTGGACTTATGCGTCGATAAAATGTATAGCTCACGTTCCCTTCGGAGTTACTAAGATGTCCCAACCTAACTCTTGTGTCGCCATCATCATTGAATAATTTTGTGGAATACTCCTTCCATCTCTCCTTAATCGCTCCCTCATTCACTAATACATTTTGATTTTTATCTTTTATGCATTTCACTTGATTTAAATCCCTTGTTTTTCTTTCTCTTGCTTAAACTAAAGAAATGTAAATAAGTTGTGATGTATACATGCTATGGATTGTGCTTTCAAGTAAATCTTTTTGAAAATCTGTCATGTTTTTGTGCATGTTTCGAAACCCCTTCTGAAAAGGTTTTCAATGTTTTTCTCTGTGTATATTATTTCGAAACATCTATGTAATGCATATGTTTTCAAATCAGATTTTGGACTATGTTTCGAAACCTTCATTATATGTTTCGAAACCTCTCAGCAGAGATTTAAAATATTCAAGATGCTTTTATTTTGCATTTTAATATTTATCTCAAAGTTTCTCAAAACATTTGTTTAATGCATTCTCCATGATCTGCAAAATTCAAATTCAAATTTGAAGTGGAGAACATTTTTAATCATAGTGGGCATAAGACCTTGTCTCCCACTTAATGTTGTCTCTAAGTGCAAGTACAACTGGAAAGGCTATATGTTTCGAAACATGAGGAGTATGTTTCGAAACCTTAGTGTGAATTTGTGATGTTTTGAAACATGTATGCTATGTTTCGAAACCTACTTTTCTGTTTTGTTTGTAACAGCTATAAAATGGCTAGATTTCTATCTCTTGGTATAAATAGCAGATGTTTGAAAACAAGAAAAAGTAACAACAAGAGAGCACACACTAGAGACATATACACAAGCACAAGTGTTGATCAAATCATTTATTCAAGCTCTCAAAGAAAATCCTCTACAAATTATATTCTTGTGCATTGTGAGTAAAAATGAGAAGCAAGCAAAAACTGAAGTCTCATCTTGTCCAGCTCTCCTCACCTCAAGTTAAGATGTTTGTCCAGTCATTGGTAAGATATTCATTGCTATACATTCTATTGGGTTGTAAAGATAAAACTTTACTTATCTTGTTAATGTTGTAAAGTTTGAGTTTAGCTTAAAACTCATTGTTTCAAAGGTTTGAGTTTAGCCCGTAAAAACTCATTGTACAAGATTTTGGGGTAAACCGTGGTAAAACCCTTGTTGTGATTGATCACTAGTAAAAGTGATTGGGATTGAAAAATCCTTCAAGTGGGTAAACTTGAAGGTAGTGGACTAGACGGGGTGCCGAACCACTATATATCTTGTGTGCAATTGCTCTTTCACTTTTGCTTATCATTATTGCCTATTACTCATGCTTTCATAATTTTTGTTATCAAAGACTATACATATTCATGTAAGCATATCTTTGATATACAAACACCATTGGTATATTCTTACTTATGTAAATCATCTTTACCAAAGATCATTACTTTGAAATACAAGCTAAAAGATTTCAAATCAAGCAAATCAGAAAAGTATATTTCGAAACATATATTCTATATTTTGAAAGCAGCAAAACAGTGAGGTATATTTCAAAACATATAGAGTAGGTTTCGAAACCTACTAGAACAAAAAGTCTTATTTCGAAACATACCCCCTATATTTTGAAACCTAGTATTCTGCCATCAATTAAAGTTTTAAATTATAAAAAATTTATACAAATCTCATTTCACCCCCCTCTTGGGATATATTTGCCATCATTAGGAATCAACAGAATTATGGGTGGACATCCGGCATGCGTTGGCAGGCACCAGAGTTACAGATTATCCCACCATTATGCAGAAAGCATATGTTATAGAGAGGGATATAAACGAATTGAGGATTGGTCAAGCGACATCAAAAGGAGTGGGTTCTTCGTAGGGCCACAACAGTGATAGAAAGAGAAGGTCGGAGGTAAGTCAGGCGGGGAACATACTAGAAATTCTGCCATGCAAGACGTATGGTAAAAGGCATAGATACCCTTGTCCCTTTGCAAGAGAAGTTTTCCATCTCTGCGATCAGGTATGACACATTCAGAGGGATTGCCCTCAGAATCCATAAGTAACTCCAACCCGAGATGTGATTTGTTTTTTATGTGGATGGAGGGGCCACAGAGCTAGCATATATACTATGCCATTACAGTATGGAGGATCGAGGATAGGAGGTAGAAGTCAGAGGCCGAATTAGAGGCCTAGAGTGCCTAGGATACAGGGAGCAGCTCCCAAGCCAGCATTGCCTTAGGCCTAGTGTCTAGATGTTACTATTAGACCCTATGTTCAGAGGAGAGTATTTTCATTGACGGCAGCGGATGCAAAAAAATGGAATGATGCGATGCAAGGTATTCTCTCTTTATATGATATTGATGTGTGTGTATTTTTTTGACACGGGTTGTAATACCTGAGATTTTCGTTTCTTTTCTTTCTCAGTTCAAATATGTAATATCCAAGAACTTTAAATTTGATATATACCAGGGATCTTTAAGTTCAGATATATGAAGAAATGAGACATTTTCAAGGGGTTACGAAAGTCCTAAGACAAAAATTTAGTTTTTGAACTAGTGGCGAAATCGTAATTACTAAGTTCGGGTAAAAGTGTAATTTACTAAAAGACTTGGGAATTGGTGAGATTCAAGGATAGCTCAGGGACCTAAATAAGATGTATTTCAAAACTAATTAAATATAGCTTTGGATTTGAAGTAACAATCAAATATAACTATAAATTCTAAATAAAATTCCAATATGATTATATAGGACACATGGTGCCATTTGGATAGAAACACATGGAAGTAATGATTATATAGGACACATGACACCATTTGGATGGAAACACATAGAAGTAATGATTATATGGGACACATGACATCATTTGAATGGAAACACATGGATAAAAATGATTATATGGGACACATGGCGCCATTTGGATGGAAACACATGGAAGTAATGATTACATAGGACACATAGCACCATTTGGATTTCAAATAATTCTTCAATTCCCCTTTGGATTCCAAACCTTATTTAAATGTAGCTTAAGACACATGTCAAGATTTGATTTGGGAAAGTGGCAAGGTAATTATTGTTGTGCTAGGTGGCGGGACACTTGGCAAAGAAAGATTGGCTTGCAATTCTATAAATAAGCTTGAAATCTAACTTCCCAAGCCATCTCAAAATTTTGTGAGCCAAATCCATGCCACTTTGAGGGAACTTTTAGAGAGAAATAAGATCTTAAGTGTGAGGGGGAGGTTCTGTAAAAAGAAAGAGAGAAAGTCGGTGAAAAATGAAGGAGAAAACGAAGGAGAGCCAAAGGCTTGACGGAAAGCGGGCAGCCGCCAAAGAACTGCTGTAACAGTCATAAACTTGGAGAGGTAAGTTTGATTTCTTCCATAATCGAATATAGGACTAAAATAGGAGTTCGTAGCTTCAAACGGAAGTCGATTCAGAGTTAAAATGAGGGAGATATGGCAAAAATACGAAAGGGTGTCGAATCTGCCGCCAGCGCATGCAAATACGTTCCACCTCTTATTGTGGCACGTGGAAGCTCTTTTTCCTTGAAATTTTCCAGTTTTCTCCTATTTAAATACCCTACAGCCCTATATAAAAATAATTTAAGTTTGGCTTATAAAAACCCATATTTTCTGTAGAGAAACAAACCCACTAAGATGTGAAGGCCTTAAAACCTTAAAAAAAAAATTTGTCCAACCAAGTTGAGGTAAGTACATTATGAAATATTTATGATGTTTAAACATACTCATGAATCATGTTATGTGGTCCCTCATGTCATGTTTATGTTCACGCAAGTTTCGGGACCGGAGCACCTGTGCACGAGGGTTCATGCCCTCGTAGTTGGTGGAACCTCTAGTATCTCCTTATGTTATGTCATGTCTTGCTTAAATACATATGATGGTTCTCTTGTACTTACTGAGATTTTCATAAATCTCATCCCATATATTCCCCCCCCCCCCTCCCCCAGGTGATTGCAAATGAGGAGATTGGAGGATGGACGTGGAACGTGGTTTTCTTTCCTTTATTGAAACAAGCTTTCAAAGTTAAACTCTAAATGTTATGAGAAAGCAGGTTTTACTATTAAGAGTCTAGTTTCTCGTTTTAAGTTACCAATGTTTCGTCATCATATCAAAGCTAAAAAGCTATTATTATAAAGCTAGTCTTTGAAAGCTATTTAAGGCGTACACTCAAGTGCTTAAAGCATGTTTTCACCTTGGAAGTATAGAAACTTATTTTACTATTAAAAGTCTTGCTCTTATTGTAAGTTACTAATGTCTCACTTTATGTTAAAAATCATTTCCCTTTGTATGTATACATGTCGAAGCCATAGTTGTAAATATTATTTAAAGTATGACTTGAAATCTTATTTAAGACTTGATTTTTGTTCAGGTCATACTTACGAATTATAAATTTATGATTCTTGCATCAAGTCCCGATTATCAAGGAAACCAAAATCTTACGATGGTGACTAGTTTAAAGGATTGTTTTGTGGTTTATGTTGACTTTTCTATCTTGACAAATTCGGATATCTTTATCGTCCCTTTATGAATGAAATACCCCGCTTCCTTTGACACTAAATTCTAATTTTGTAACCAATTGAAGCCATGAGATGATGAGGGTGTTTTTTTGGGAATTTTCATCTAAGATCCTCAAACAAAGTTTTAAACTTCTTGTATTCCTGATATCTAAAAGTTATATATGTACCTATACCTCTTATTCTTCAAAAAGTATTAAGAGTTATATTTAACACATATATATGTATATGTACATATATCAAAAGAAAAAAAAATATGTAGAAATTTGATCGATTGCCTTGTTTTTATGTTCACGCAAGTTAAGGGTGTCACATAGTGGTATCAAAGCAGGTTTACTTTCCTGTAGACTCAAATTATTTCAAAGGAAAATTTTTAGTTTTGGAAGGATTTGTAAGGAAATTATTTTCATGAAAACCACCATGTCCTGCCCAAGCTTCCAATCTCCAGGTAAGTTATAAGAATTGTTACGCTTATGAATACCCTGTTTATAACCCATAGATTATTCTCACGAAAGCCTCGTTCCTTATGATTACGCAGCTATTCTCTCAAGCTATGACTATGAGTATATGTTGATGTATGTAAGCACATTCTTGACCATGTGATCATGATGATAAATGTATATGTATGCATAAGTATGGCCATGTTGATATTATGTTAGGACAAATATGAGAAATGTATGATTTTTGGTGATGATCAAATGATAAATGTGTTTTAGTTAAATAGGATGTTCCAAATAGAGAGTATGGTTAGACCATGTGATCCCTTCCGTGTTTGGAAGCTCTATTAAATGTTTGACATGTACGTGATCAAATCAGTGCAATGGCAATTCATAGCCATTAAGTGCGTGCTCTTCATTAGGGACCTTACAATTAGACATTGATTTAGTATTTTATATAGGATATGGCAGCTCGAGGTAGAGGCAAAAGGGGGAGACAGTCATAACCTGCGGCTAACGAAAGCAATGGTCTCGACAATCAACTTATGCAGTTCATCGATGCCCTTCGCAACGTGGTGCCTCGAGCTACACCCCCTCCCGAAAATCTAGAAAACAATGTGGCATTGGTAGAATAGTTTAGAAAGTTACAGCCTCTAACTTTTGAGGGCAAGTTAGACTTTTGTGGCTGAAGATTAGATATCCTCAATTGAGCAGATTTTCAATAATTGTCCAGATGCTAGGAAAGTGGCATGCACCACATTCATGTTACAGCACGGAGCCAGGCATTGGTGGGATTCCACTGCTAGATCCCGACCACAGGGGCATATGTGAACTTGGGAGAAATTCAAGGAACTCTTTCTTAAAAAGTATTACCCTACCAATATATGTAATCAAAAGGAAGCATAATTTCTTGTGTTGAAGCAGGGTAACATGACCTTAGTTGAATATGAAAGAAAATTTGATGAACTATCATGATTTACTCCAGAGCTTGTGGATACGGAGCAAAAGCAAGCCAGGCAATTTAAACAAGGCCTAAGGGATGATCTGCGATAGGTGGTCATAACTTTTGAGCTGGGCACATATCATGAAGTGCTAGCTAAGGCCCAACTAGCCAACTTTAAAGAAGGCTCCAGTAGCAATAGTAAGTCGCCGCAATCAGGACCATCAGAAAAGCGTAAGTGGGAAGACAAAGGCAAAGGGAAGTAACACTTTGCAAAGAAGAATCGAGGGGGACCAGCGCTAAGTAATTTCCAACAATACCCAATGTGTGGGAAGTGTCAAAGGCATCATTCTGGAACATGCCTTATGGGAACAAGTGTATGCTACAATTGTGGCGAAACGGGACACGTGGTTAGATTTTGTCCCAAGAAGCAACAACAGCAAAACCAACGGGAGCTAAGGACTCCTCCCAGAGGTCAAGCTAGAGTGTATGCACTCTCAAGTCAATAGAAGGATCAGGATCCTCACATGTTGACCGATAATGTCCTCATCTCTGGAAGGTCTGCTTATACTTTATTTGATTCGGGTTCCACACATTCTTTCGTATCTTTAAATTTTGCAAGTAAACTCGGCACATACGTGGAACATGCAAGCACTCCCTTAGAAATAGTTATGCCCTCAAGAGGAACAGTAAGCACAAATCATATAGTAAAAATAGCTAATGTAGAGATTGGTGGACAACTTCTAGAAACAACCCTATATGAAGGAGTTTGATGTGATTTTGGGAATGGACTGGCTTTCCAAACATCATGCGACCATATTGTGCTCTGGGAGGGAAATAGTTTGTAGGAGTCCTGAAGGGATAGAACTTCACCATTCTGTGGTAGAAATGAAACACCTCCCTTGTGTCATTTCGACAATAAAGGCTAAGAAGCTATTATGGTCGAAAGGCTATATTGGATTCTTAATGTCAGTAATAGTGAAGAGAGGTGATGAATTGATATTGAATGATGCTAAGGTAGTTAAGGATTTCCTAGAAGTATTCCCTGATGATCTAATTGAAATGCCACCAGAATGGGAAGTAGAGTTCACTATTGATCTAGTTCCCGGTTCTGCACCAATTTCTAAAGCTCCTTATAGAATGGCACCAAAGGAGTTACAAGAGTTGAAAACTCAATTAGAAGAGTTATTAAGGAAATGATTCATTCGACCTAGTGTGTCTCCATGGGGAGCACCTGTACTGTTCGTCAAGAAGAAAGACGGATCAATGAGGATGTGCATTGATTACCGGGAATCGAATAAAATCACTATTAAGAACAAGTATTGTAACGCCCCGCTCCCACCTACGGGTGTTACTCACGAATAGCCAACTTACTATTCACACGCTAGGGCAAAGATGAAGAGACGGCTACGTTTCAACGGGAAACGACCTAGGTGGGAACTAGGCTTTGCCCTCTCTTCGCTTCGCTAGAGGGTCCGGGAATTATCAAACGACCTATTAAAACCCGAAACCTCGCAATCGTCACCCCTTCTCGAGCTCTTTAATGAAGGGCTAAGGGTGACCTACCAGGATCGAAAGAAAATAAGCTAACTCTCTAGCTTAAATTAATTTATGGCATAACGCCTTAATTATAAGAAGATAAATTTTTCCTATCTTTGCCCCAACCATTAACCCATTTATCTCACTTCCAATTCCTTTGGAAAATATTTGGATTAATACTTCTTTGGAAAAATGTAAATAAATTTTCCTCATTAAAGCTCCATTGATTTTTCCTTTATTTATTTCAAAAATTCCATAATTTTCCAACCATTAGGAAATTAATTTTTGAAATACAATTCTCAAAGCATCCTCATCCAATTTCAAAATTTAAGGAAAATACTCCATTATTTAATTTCCCAAAATATAGAAATTTTTCCCCACAATTGCCTCAAATTCACATTAATTTAAAAATTAATTTAGAGGCTAAATACTCATTTATTTATTTAAATTATTTCAAAATTTTATAAATTATCAGAAATAATTAAATAACCCCAAAAAAATAAAATAAAAAAAAAGACTTTAACAACAGCCGCGCCCCCCAGCGCGCGCGGGCCGTGCACGCACGCTGCGCGCGGCCGCGCCAGCCCACTGCCTCACCCATTTTTTCATAAAAAAAAATATTTTTTTTTTAAAAAAAAATCCCATGTTTTCCAGAATACACTTCCATACCAAGGGGCTTCCAAAACACTCAAGTTGACCCCCTTTTCACCACATTTACATACATTACATGTTTAACAAAATAATACAACACAAAACTACATAAACCACTACTCATGATTTTCCTCTTTGCTTCAATACCTTCACCCTTGCAAAACTCCCTTTCCCTTTGATGATTCTCCACCTACATTGAGGTCAAAGGACCTTATGAGCCAATGCTTAGTAAGGGTGCTATGTAAATGTAAATGAAATATGACAAACATAACATGTAATGCAATGCAATGCATATTAAGGGTAGTTCTCAATGCCCTCATAACCACTTAGGTTAAGGCACCAACCAACCCCTCACTCCCCTCACAAGTCCTCCTTATGGCCATAGTTCCACTTGGGCACAAAACATGCAAAGAACCATCACATGCAACTCATTCACACATGTACAAATGCAAGCAAAAACCCCTCCACTTGGGGCTATCCCTTACCTTGTTTCTATGAAGCTTTAATACTCCCACAAGTCAAGAATCCCTCTTAGACTTTGAAGCTTCAACACCTCCACAAGCTAAGACTCACCCTTAAAGAAAAATAATAAAGGGATTTTAGCTCTTAAACACATGCATTCAACTAAATCAAGGGAGAAAACTAGGTTTACCTTTGCTAGTTTTTCTCTTCTTTCTCTAGACTTGCTTGCCTTCTTGCTTCTTCAATTCACAAATGGGGAAAAAGCTTTGAACCAATTTCTCACTTCCTATTTAAAGAGTTTTCTTCTTAATCCATGCCAATTCTCAAGATCACATCCTAGCCATAGATTTCTTCTTATTTCAAGAGACTTAATCTCCACCTTTGAACATTAGCACAATCCTTGTGCTTCTCCCAACTTAAATCCTAGCCCTTGATTTTAGGAGAACACTTGTCTAGATTCAAAGGAAACACAAATCCAAGAGACTTGTCTTCTTAATTCTCATCCATTGATCTTTCTTTGGAGACTAAATCTCCTCCCTTGGATCAATCCCAATTTTCCATAATTCTCCATTTTCCAAATAATTAAATCATGACTAATTTCCAAGATTGACTAATTTCCCAAATTTACATTTAATTTAAATACACAACTTTTCAAGCATTTAATGGAGACTTAAATAATTTCTTTTTGATTTAAATTTAAAGGCTCTTGAAAGACATAATCCATTTACTTTAGCATTTATTTAAATCCTCTATTTTCCAACATTAATGCTTGACACATTTCTTTTTATTATTGATTTTTTTTTTAATTCTCTCCATAATGGCTCTCATTAATGCTTGAGAGACTAATTTCTTTTTCCCTTTTGCATTTATTAAATATCCCTCTTGATTCATAAGATCATGCCATGTGTCACCAAATTCTCTTAATTAAATAAATCCTTATTCTCCAAATTAAATTAAATCTCTTTCCATAAGAATTTGCCAAGTGTCACCAATCTAGCCATACTTGGTTTTCCAATTTAATTCCTAATTATCCATGCACTTAATCAAGAATTAAATTCTCCAAAATTAATTCTCCAATATAAATAATTTCTCCAAAAATAATTTATCTTCCTTTGGGATGAAATTCCAAATTACCATTTTGCCCCTCCTAAGACATCCAATATTTCATGGCATTTTCTTTAATTCAAGGGCAATTTTGGAATTTTTTATAGACTAAAATTCTCTTAAATGACAAAATTTACCATGACTCTTCAAGGGTATTACAAGTATCATCTTCCCAGAATCGAGGACTTGTTTGATTAATTACGTGGTGCACGAGTGTTTTCAAAGATCGATCTAAGGTCAAGATACCATCAACTGAGGATCAAATCTGATGATATTCCAAAGACAGCTTTCAGAGCACGGTACGACCACTATGAGTTTTTAGTCATGTCCTTTGGTTTCACTAATGCACCGGGGGGTTTCATGGATCGAATGAATCAAATTTCCTGTGAGTACTTAGATCAGTTTGTTATTGTCTTTATTGATGATATCTTGGTGTATTTGCGAAATGAAGAAAAACATGAGAAACACTTAAGAATGGTGTTAGGAATTTTGAAGGAAAAGAAGCTATACGCAAAATTCAAGAAATGTGAATTTTGGTTGGAACGGGTTGTATTTCTTAGGCATGTGGTAACAGCTCAAGGAATAGAAGTGGACCCCAGTAAGGTAGAAGCAGTGTTGAATTGGTCAAGACCAGCTAATATAAGTGAAGTGCGCAGCTTCTTAGGTTTAGCTAGGTACTACAGGAGGTTCATGGAAGGGTTCTCTAAACTGGCAGGACCTTTGACCCAGCTCACTCGTAAATGTACTAAGTTTGAATGGACAGGAAAGTGTGACTCCAATTTTGAGGAATTAAAGAGGAGGCTGGTCAATGCGCCAGTATTGACTATTCTTGAAGGATCTGAAGGTTTTGTCATCTATAGTGATGCATCCAAATATGGAATTGGGTGTGTATTGATGCAAAAAGGTAAGGTAGTTGCTTATGCATCAAGGCAGTTGAAACCTTATGAGAAAAACTATCCTACACATGGCCTAGAACTTACTACAATTGTGCATGCTTTGAAGATCTGGAGACACTATCTGTATGGAGGTAAATGTGATATCTATACCGACCATAAGAGTCTCAAGTACATATTTATGCAAAAAGAGTTGAATATGAGGCAAAGGAGATGGTTGGAATTGGTAAAGGACTATAACTACGAAATTCATTACCACTCGAGTAAGGAAAATGTGGTAGCTGATGCCTTGAGTAGAAAGAAAATGGGCCAAGTAGTAGCCTTGACAACACAAAAACCTTTGTGGAAAGAATTTGAGAGATTAAGCCTCGAGATAGTTGCTACACCATTTAGTTCTAATGCTCAAATGGTAGCTCTGTTCGTCCATCCAAGCCTCTGTGATCGGATTAAGAGCCACCAGAAGGGAGATCAATATTTTGAGTATATCAAAGCTGAAATTGATACAGAGAAGTGGAAGGATTTCACAGTAGCTGATGACAACACACTTTATTACCAAGGGCGTGCCAAATTTTGAGGAACTAAAGCAAGAAATTCTAGAGGAAGCCCACTCCACTCCCTACTCGGTACATCTTGGAAGTACAAAGATGTATCGTGATTTAAAGGCAATCTTTTAATGGAGAAATATGAAGGAGGACATAACTAAATTTGTTAAGAAACGTCTGGTATGTCAGCAAGTGAAAGCTAAGCACCAACGACCGTCAGGGTTGCTGCAATCACTAAAGGTTCTAGAAT
Organism: Diospyros lotus; assembly: GCF_014633365.1. Classification (NCBI taxonomy): domain Eukaryota; kingdom Viridiplantae; phylum Streptophyta; class Magnoliopsida; order Ericales; family Ebenaceae; genus Diospyros; species Diospyros lotus. The sequence continues at coordinate 31,212,905 of NC_068343.1, read as the reverse complement.
GGAAATGGGAACATGTGTCAATGAATTTTGTTATGGGTTTCCCAAGATCAGTAACAAGCCATGAGGCTATTTGGGTGATTGTGGATCGAATTACCAAATCTACTAATTTCTTACCTATTCAAATGACATTTACAATGGACCAGTTTGCACGACTGTATGTCAAGGAGATAGTAAGATTGTACGGTGTTCCAGTTTCCATTATATCCGATAGGGACCCAAGTGTACATCAAACTTTTGGAAGAGCTTACACCGCGTTATGGGCACCAAATTGAGTTTTAGTACAGCTTTCCATCCTTAAACAGATGGACAATCTAAAAGAACAATTCAGACTTTAAAGGATATGCTTCGAAGTTGTGCTCTAGAATCCGGTGGTTAATGGGAAAGGCATCTACCATTAATTGAATTCGCGTACAATAATAATTATCATGCATCTATTGGCATGGCACCCTATGAGGCATTATATGGAAGGAAGTGCAGATCACCTATTCATTGGAATGAAATTGGTGAGCGAAAGATTCTGGGTCCAGAGATTGTGGAACAAACAGTTCAGGCCATTGAAAGAATCAAGATTAGTATGAAAAAGACTCAAGATAGACAGAAAAGCTATGCAGATAAAAAAAGAAAGGATTTGGAGTTTACCGTAGGTGATAAGGTATTCTTAAAGATTATGCCCATAAAGGGAGTCCTACGGTTTGGGAAGAAAGGAAAGCTCAGACCTCGATATATAGGTCTATTTGAGATCTTGAAGTGGGTTGGGAATGTTGCTTACCAACTGGCCTTACCACCAGAACTTTCGGCAGTATATGATGTTTTCCACATATCAATGCTTAGAAAATATGTCCCTGACCTAGCTCACGTAATCAAACATCAACCATTGGATATCCAATAGGATCTAAAATATAAAGAGGCGCTAATACGAATTATAGCTCAAGAAGTACAGAAACTTCGCAATAAAGAGATACTGTTGGTCAAGGTATTATGGCAACATCATTCAATAGAAGAGGCAACCTGGGAACGTGAGAATGAGATGCGGTCCGAATACCCCCAACTATTTGATGACCCCAACTAAAGGTAATTTTGAGGATAAAATTTATTTTAAAAGGGGGAGAATGTAATACTCGAGATTTTCGTTTCTTTTCTTTCTTAGTTAAAATATATAATATCCAAGAACTTTAAATTTGATATATACTAGGGATCTTTAAGTTCAGATATATGACGAAATAAGACATTTTCAAAGGGTTACAAAAGTCTTAACAAAAAAATTTAGTTTTTGAACTAGTGGCAAAATCGAAATTACTAAGTTCTGTAGAAATGTAATTTACTAAAAGACCTGGGAATTGGTGAGACTCAAGGATAGCTCAGGGACCTAAATAAGATGGATTTCAAAACTTATTAAATATAGCTTTGGATTTCAAGTAACAATCAAATATAATTATGGATTCCAAATAAAATTCCAATATGATTATATAGGACATATGACCCCATTTGAATGAAAACACATGGAAGTAATGATTATAGAAGACACATGGCACCATTTGGATGGAAACACATGGAAGTAATTATTATATGGGACACATGACATTATTTGAATGGAACCACATGGATAGATATGATTATATGGGACACATGGCGCCATTTGGATGGAAACACATGGAAGTAATGATTATATGGGACACCATTTGGATTTCAAATAATTCTTCAATTCCACTTTGGATTACAAACCTTATTTAAATGTAGCTTAAGACACATGTCAAGATTTGATTTGGGCAAGTGGCAAGGTAATTATTGTTGTGCTAGGTGGTGGGACACTTGGCAAAGAAAGATTGGCTTGGAATTCTATAAATAAGCTTGAAATCTAACTTCCCAAGCCATCTCAAAATTTTGTGAGCCAAATCCATGACACTTTGAGGGTAATTTTAGAGAGAAATAAGATCTTGAGTGTGAGGGGGAAGTTCTGTAAAAATAAAGAGAGAAAGTCGGTGAAAAACGAAGGAGAAAACAAATGAGAGGCAAAGGCTTGACGGAAAGCGGGCAGCCGCCAAAGAACTGCTGTAACAGTCATAAACTTGGAGAGGTAAGTTTGATTGCTTTCCATAATCATATAGAGGACTGAAATAGGAGTCTGTAGCTTCAAACAGAAGTTGATTCGGAGTTAAAATGAAGGAGATATGGCAAAAATACGAAAGGGTGTCGAATCTGCTGCCAACGCGTGCAAATACGCGCCACCTCTTCTTGGGGCGCATGGAATCTCTTTTTCCCATGAAATTTTACAATTTTTCTCCTATTTAAATACCCTACAACTCTATGTAAAATTAATTTAAGTTTGGCTTATAAAAACCCATGTTTTCTACAGAAAAATAAACCTACTAAGGTGTGAATGCCTTAAACCTTAAAAAAAAATCTTGTCCAACCAAGTTGAGGTAAGTACATTATGAACTATTTATGATGTTTAAGCATGCTCATGAATCATGTTATGTGGTCCCTCATGTCATGTTTATGTTCACACAAGTTTCAAGACCGGAGCACGGTAGTGTTACACACGAAGGTTTATGCCCCCGTAGTTGGTGGAACCTCTCATGTCTCTTTATGTTATATTATGTTATGTTATGTCATGTCATGTTATGTCATGTCATGTCTTGCTTAAATACATATGATGGTTCTCTTGTACTTACTGAGATTGGTATAAATCTCGTCCCATATATTCCCCCCCTAGGTGATTGCGAAAGAGGAGATTGGAGGATGGACGTGGAACGTGGTGGCTTCTTCAAAAAGGGATTTTCATAAATCTAAAATTAGTTTTCTTTCCTTTATTGAAACAAGCTTTCAAAGTTAAACTCTAAATGTTATGAGAAAGTAGGTTTTACTATTAAGAGTCTGGTTTCTCGTATTAAGTTACCAATGTTTCGTCATCGTATCAAAGCTAAAAAGCTATTATTATAAAGCTAGTCTTTGAAAGCTATTTAAGGCGTACACTCAAGTGCTTAAAGCATGTTTTCACCTTGGAAGTATAGAAGCTTATTTTATTATCAAAAGTCTTGCTCTTATTGTAAGTTACTAATGTCTCACTTTATGTTAAAAATCATTTCCCTTTATATGTATACATGCCAAAGCTATAGCTGTAAATATTATTTAAAGTATGACTTGAAATCTTATTTAAGACTTGATTTTTGTTCAGGTCATACTTACGAATTATAAAGTTATGATTCTTGCATCAAGTCCCGATTGTCGAGGAAATCAAAATCTTACGATGGTGACTGGTTTAAAGGACTATTTTGTGGTTTATGTTGCGTTTTTTGTCTTGACAAATTCGGATATCCTTATCGTCCCTTTATGAATGAAATACACCGCTTCCTTTGACACTAAATTCTAATTTTGTAACCAATTAAAGCCATAAGACGATGAGGGTGTTTTTTTTGGAATTTTCATCTAAGATCCTCAAATAAAGTTTTAAATTTCTTGTATTCCTGATATCTGAAGGTTATATATGTACTTATACCTCTTATTCTTCAAAAAGTATAAGAGTTATATTTAACACATATATACGTATATGTATATATATCAAAAGAAAAAAAATTATGAAGAAATTTGACCGCTTGCCTTGTTTTTATATTCATGCAAGTTAAGGGTGTCACATAGGTTCCACCCATTCTTTTATTACACCTTGGGCAGTATGCCATGTTCTTGTTTCTCGAATTTTATTGCCATACTACTTGGTGGTAACCACGCCGGGAGATGTCATATTGATAGGTAGTGAACTATTTAAAGATTGCAAAATTATGGTGCATAACAAGGAATGACCGGGTGATTTAGTGGTATTAGATGTAAAGGACTTTAACCTTATCCTAGGCATGGACTGGTTGTCTCAACACTATGCCAAGGTCGATTGTCGCCGAAAGATAATTTATTTTGAGTTTCCCTAATAGCCAACTATTGTGTTTCGAGGTATTAAACCGATGAGCTCAACCCCTAAGATATCAGTAATGAAGGCAGAGAAATTCATACGCCATGGTTATGAGGCATATTTCGCCTTTGTGACTATGGGCACAAAGAACAAGTCAGAGTTGTCAGAGATACTAGTAGTTTGAGATTTTTCGGACGTGTTCCCAAAGGAATTACTAGAATTGCCGCTCCCAAGGGAAATTGAATTTTTGTTTGGATTGATGTCGGTACTCAGCCTATCTCTAAGGCTCCTTATAGAATGGACTCAAATGAATTGAAGGAGTTGAAAACCCAGTTGCAAGAGCTAATTGATAAGGGATTTATCCTCCCTAGTGCTTCGCCTTAGGGTGCTCTAGTATTATTTGTGTTAAAAAAGGATGGGTCGATGTGGTTATGTATTGATTATTGTTAATTGAATCAAGTGACGTTAAAGAACAAGTACCCACTCTCACGTGTAAATGATTTACTAGATCAACTCCGTAGAGCCTCAGTCTTTTCTAAGATTGATCTGAAATCTAGCTATCACCAAGTTCGGGTTAGAGAAGAAGATGTTCAAAAGATGGCTTTCCTGATCTGATACTTTGAATTTGTAGTTATGCAAGTTGGGTTGACCAATGCTCCAGTGGTCTTTATGGACTGAATGAATTGAGTCTTCAAGGAGTATCTAGATTGCTTCATTATTGTGTTCATTGATGACATTTTGATTTACTCGCCAAGTTTAGAAGAACATGAGGCCCATCTCAGAATAGTCTTATAGAGACTCAGGGAGTAGAAACTATATGCCAAGTTTAGCAAGTACGACTTTTGGCGAAGGCAAGTGGGATTTCTTGGACATGTAGTTTCTAGTGAGGGCATTTTAGTTGATCCCGAGAAGATAAAGGTTGTGGTGGATTGGCCGAGGCCTACTATAGTGACAGGGATTTGGAGTTTTCTAGGACTAACGGGTTACTATCGGAGGTTTATAGAGGGTTTCTCCTGTTTATCCTCACCCATGACCAAATTAACGTGGAATGGAGTTAAGTTTGAGTGGAATGAAGCTTGTGACAATTGCTTCTAGGAATTGAAGTGAAAGCTAACTACGACCCCTGTATTAGCTATTCCGAGGAACAGAGAAAAGTTTACCATTTATAGTGATGCCTCATATACTGGATTGAGATGTATGTTGATGCAGGATGAGTGTGTTAATGCCTATGCCTTGAGACAATTGAAGAAACATGAGACGAACTACCCCACTCATGACTTGGAGTTGGAGATAGTGGTATTTGCACTCAAGATATGGAGACACTTCTTATACGGGGAAAAATTAGAGATTTACACATATCATAAGAGTTTAAAATACCTTCTCTCCATAAAGGAGTTAAATATGTGGCAGCGGTGTTGGGTGGAATTATTCAAATATTATGATTGTGAAATTTTATACCATCCGAGGAAGGCGAATGTGGTGGCCGGTGCATTGAGTAGGTGAGAAGTATTAGTGGCAGTTATAATAGTCCAAGAATGGATACTACTAAAACAGATGAGTAAGCTATTTATTTCAAATTCTGAAGAGGGTCATGTGGTGTACTGTGCTTACATGAAGGTACAATCTGAGTTAACTGATCAGATCTGAGTCCAACAAAAGGATGATGTAAAACTCGCACAAGTTTTAGTAGACATCGGGAAATTCATTCGTTTGGGTTACAGTTAGAGGGGCGATGGCTTGCTGTTGTTTTAGGGAAGGATTTATGTACTTGGTGATGAGGGGATAAAGTAGGAGATTTTATCTAAGGCTCACAAAGCACGCTATACTATTCATCTTGGTACGACGAAGATGTATCAGGACCTTCGTCATCAATTCTGATGGGATGGCATGAAAAGAGATGTGAAATTTGTTTCGCAATGCTTAGTGTGTCAGTAAGTTAAAGCGGAACACCAAAAGCCCATTAGTTCAACTCAAAGCCTTGGCATACAAATAACATACACAACATAATATATGAAAACATGCACATGAAATGCTTTCCAATCATAAGCTTCCACATGGCCCAACAACAACTCTTTATCATGCCTATGCATGCACATTTATCATCCATAAATGTCTATTCAAGGTGCGGAATCAATAAAAGAGCCCCTACTTAATTTTTGTAGTAAGAGGACAGTAAGAATTGTCACAGCCCTCTAGGAATGGTCGATAGGGCCAAGCCATCTGTCGATTGGCAGAGCTCTCCACCCGCAGACAATGCTAATCGGTCGACAGCCTCCAAACAAGCTATCGACCAACAGTGCGTCCTACATCAAAATAGAGTACTTCGGGAAAAAATCCAACATGAAAGCCACACCAAATTCCTCGCATGATCTACACCCTCACAAGAAATACACCATTCCTTTGAAATTATAGGGTGGAACATACCCAATTTGAAGTTCCAAAAGGTCTCAACAAGATCAACCAAGAATCAAGGAAGAATTACAACACCTTGTACGTAGAAATTTTTCAAGAACTTTTTTTTCCAAAATATGGAGTTTTTCATGAATAAGTCACCAAAATCTCATGACTCGAGGTTTTAGAACTAAGAGAGGAGTTAGAACGTGCCAAATGGAGAAAATGAGATAGAAACTTGCCTCTTAAATGGAAAAGAGGAAGAAAAACTTGCCTTAGTTTTCTTTTTCTATATCTCTTGCTTGCAACCCTGCTATGATGATTGAAGAGCTTGAGAGGCACCCAAGCTAATTCAAGAAGAAAGGGAAAAAAGACCCGAGGGAAGGCTCTCATGGAAGCTTTCCGCCACTACTCTTCTTCACGCCTCCTGACTTGCTTTTCTTCTTCTCATTTTCCAAATAGTAGCCTACCTTCTCCACTTATCACTTAATCCAAACCCCTTTATATAATTTATCATAATATAAATATAAAATATAATATGCACAGATATATTTATATATATATATATGACCGTATATAGCTTGCAATTGGAGCCTTGGAGGCTAAGCTTCCCAAATTTCATCTTCCCTATGCCATTATGCCCTCTACCATTCCCTTTCCACTTGTCTCCTCCTCAAATCTTCCAACCACCTTTGTTAACTTTTGAGGCACCTTACCCATGTGTGTGTGTGTATATATATATATATATATAACAACTCTCTTTGACTTGCATTCCCTTTGTTAACAACAAACATATCATATATGCATATAATAGCTATACTCGGTAGCCACCACTCCATAACCCACCTTAATTTGACTTTACCATCTCACTTCCTCATTTGACTTCCACCTCACTATCTCTAACCTTGACTTCTTGACTTCCACTTCCCTTCTTTGCCTTGGAATTTTCAACACCAAGAATAACCTTCCTTTGCTTCACTTTTCAACCCTCAACTCTAGCTCATTTTTACTTTGACTTGCGCCTTAACATTAATATACTATATGCATATTGTTACTGATAATGTGCAGTACATACAATGCACTTGAAGAATGGAAAAGTCTCACATTAATTACTTGATTCATTCACCTAGTTTCATGTTCATTCATTATCTAAGTTCATGTATTTGATGAGTTAATGATAGGTATGTCAAGAGTTTGCTATGTAAGATTATGACTTTAGATTGTAACAACTTGAAAGATGAAAAAAAAAAAAAAGGAACACAAAAAATATGGATTGAAGTTTTATAAACATTTCTCTTCTCGTTGATTTGTTGTTGATTTCTCAAGTTCCAATTCATCTAACATAATTGGTATTAGAGCTAGAAGAAGAAAAAGAGAGCTGTTGCACCAGTAAAATAATGTTGAGCAAGAATATTTCCAATTATAACTCAACCCAAGTTTCAGTATTTGGTGGAGAAAACTATGATTTTTGGTGTGTAAAGATGAAGACCTTGATTAACTCACTTGGAGCCTAGGAAATTATGGAGTTTGGAGTTGAAATTCCATCAAATGATGAAAACATACCATTAGCCCAGATGAAGGAATTGAAAGAAAAAAAGAGTATTGAAGTATAAGTGCTTGCCATAATTCAAAGGGGAGTTACTGATGTGATTTTTCCCAGAATCATGAGAAACCTAGAAAATTCTATAGCAAAATTTCAAGGAGATGAGAAGGTAAGGGTTGTTAAACTTCAATCCTTGAGAAGAGAATTCGAGAATATGAAAACGAAAGAAAATGAGAAAGTAGAGGAGTATTTTACAAGATTTATTGAAATTGTGAATCAAATGAAGAGTTATGATGAAATGGTGGAAGATAAGAAAACGGTAGAAAAAGTGTTGATTAGCTTGCCAGAAAAATTTGATCCCATAATTGTTGTGATAGAAGAACCTAAAGACCTCTCCACCTTGAGTATTCAAGCCTTGATGGGGTCGTTGAAAACTTATGAGCAAAGATTGACGTCACTCTAAAAAACCAATTGAAAGTGCATTTCAATCTCAATTCACTCTTCAAGATCAAAAACAGCCTGAAGATTCAACAAGAGGAAAAGAAAGAGGAAAATGAAGAGGAAAAAGAAGGGCAAGAGGTAGAGATAGAAACTCAAGAGGAAGAGGTAAAGGCTTTTTTTTATAGTAAATCAATTGCAGAAAGTTCAGCACCAAAATGTCATGTTTGTGACAAACTTGGCCATTTTGCAAAAGAATGTTGGTTTAAAGACAAGCCACGTTGCTATAATTGCAATAAATTTGGCCATTTGAGGAAGGATTGCAAGATGAAGAATGAGCAGCAAGCAAATGTAGTGGAGCAGAAAGTAGGCGAAGAAAGCTTGTTTTATGCATGTCAAAGTGCTCTAGAGCTTGCACAAAATCAATGGCTCATTGATAGTGCATGTAGCAATCATATGACAACAAATGAAAGCATTTTTCAAGATTTGGATCTGAGTTTTCAATCCAAAGTGAAGATAGGAAATGGAAATCTCATTGAAGTGAAAGGAAAAGGAAGTGTTGGAGTGCAAACAAAGCAAGGAATCAAGCTTATTCATGAAGTACTCTATGTGCCAGAGGTGGATCAGAACCTGCTCAGCGTTGGACAACTTATGGAGCATATGTTTTGCATTTTGAAGATAATTACTACACCATTTATGATAAAAAGGAAACTACTCAAATTCTGGCAAAACTAAAGATGGTGAGTTGATGCTTTCCACTTGATATAAAGTGTGCAGAGAATGTTGCTTTGATAATAAATAAAGCTGATTTGTCTTAGCTTTGGCACAAATGCCTTGGTCACTTGAATTTTGGAGTAATTAAATTGTTGAAAAACAATTTAAAGGGCTTCTAGCTATTTATGAAAAACAAGAAATTTGTGAAGGATGTGTACTTGGAAAACATCATGGTCAACCCTTTTCAAAAGGAGTAGGATGGAGAGCTAAGGAGAAGTTGGAATTGGTGCATATTGATGTCTGTGGTCCAATGACTACAACATCTTATTCTGGAAATAGGTACTTTATCTTGTTCATTGATGATTATACTTGCATGACATGGGTTTATTTCATGAGACAGAAATTTGAAGTCCATCTTTAAGAAATTCAAAAACCTTGTTGAAAAACAAAGTGGCTACAATATTGAGATATTGAGAAGTGATAGAGGAAAAGAATATACCTCAAAACAATTTGATGAGTTTTGTGTAGATGAAGAGGTGGCAAGACAGCTTATAGTTGGCTATACTCCATAACAAAATGGAGTTTCTGAGAGGAAAAATCAAACCGTAATGGGGATGGCTAAATCGATGTTATTTGAGAAAAAACTACCAAAAGAATTTTGGGCAGAAGTTGTAAATACAGCTGTGTATTTGATTAATAGATCTCCTACCAAGGCAATGTGGAACCAAACTCAATTTGAAGCTTGGAGTAAGAGCAAGCCATCCATGAATCATCTACAGGTGTTTGGATGTGTTGCTTATGCTCAAATTCCAAAAGAGAAGAGACAAAAACTTGATAAGACCAGCGAAAAGTGTATATTTGTGGGTTACAATTCAATGTCCAAAGGTTATAGGCTATATAGCTTAAAGTCTAACAAGATGAAATCAGCAGAGATGTCATATTTGCTAAAAATGTCGTCTGGAATTGGGAGCAAAATCAGATTGAAGGAGACTCTAGTCTTGAAGATTTTGTGCAACAAAACTCAGATAATGACAATGCAAATGAAAAGAAACTAGCATCACCATCTAACTCATCAACTCCGAGAAAGGTGACACATTTGTCTTAAATTTATGCAAGATGTAATATGTGTGGTGTGGAACCAAAAAACTTTGAAGAAGCAGTGAAAGAAGAGTCTTGGAGAAGGGAAATGTAAGAAGAAATTGATCCAATTGAGAAGAATAAGACATAGCAGTTGGTTGATAGACCAGAAGATAGAGATATCATTGGTGTGAAGTGGATTTACAAGGTAAAACAAAACTCAGATGCCTCGATGCAAAGGAACAAAGCTAGATTGGTTGCAAAAGGCTATTTTCAACAACCCGGTATTGATTATGATGAGACATTTGCTCCAGTGGCACGCTTGGATACAATTAGAACTCTTATTGCATTGACAGCTCATAAAGGTTGGTGTTTGTATCAGTTAGATATTAAGTCAACTTTTCTGAATGGAGAGTTAAAAGAAGAGGTGTTTGTGGAGCAACCACCAGGCTTTTTGGTTAAGGGCAAGGAAGAAAAGGTATATAGGTTAAGAAAGTCTCTCTATGGGCTGAAACAAGCTCCACGAGCCTGGTACAACCAAATCAACTAGTACTTGATCAAGCAAGGTTTTGAAAAGAGTCTAAATGAGCCTACTTTATATGTCAAAACTGAAGGTATGACTAAAATTCTCATCATTGCTCTTTACGTTGATGATTTGGTATTTACTGGAAATGATTTGAGCATGATTGAAGAATTTAAAGCTAATATGATAAAGAGATATGAAATGAGTGATATGGGATTATTGCATTATTTTCTTGGCATAGAAATTTATCAAGATGATGGGGGAGTTTTATTTATCAAAAGAATTATGCCAAGAAAATTCTAACAAAATTTGGAATGGTTGAATGCAAATCTATTGCTACTCCACTTATTGTAAATGAAAAATTGATGAAAGAAGATAGAGGCAAGAAGGTGGATGCTACCCATTATAGAAGTTCGGTGGGAAATCTACTTTATCTCACTACTACAAGGCCCGATCTCATGTTTGTTGCAAGTTTACTTTCCAGATTCATGAATAGTCCAAGTCATTTTCATCTTGGTGTAGCCAAAAGAGTGATGAGGTACATTCAAGGCACTGCAGATTATGGCATCAGATTTGAGATGCAGAATAAAGTAATGCTAGTGGGGTATTGTGACAATGATTGGGCAAGTTGTATAGATGATATGAAAAGTACTTCAGGATACATTTTCAGTTTTGGTTTAGGGGTGTTTTCTTGGTTGTCAAAGAAGCAAGAATCAGTTGCTCAATCTTCTGCTGAAGCAGAGTATATTGCAGCAAGCTTGGCAACTAAACAAGCTATTTGGCTACAACACATTTTAAAAGATGTTGGTGAAAAACAAAAGGGAGCTATTGAACTCTATTGTGACAACAAATTAGCAATTGCTATTGCAAAAAATCCTATTTATCACAGCCACACCAAGCATGTTGCAGTTAAATATCATTTTATTCATGAAGCAATTGAAGATGGAGTTATGAAGCTGAAGTATTGCAGGACAGAAGAACAAGTGGCAGATATTTTCACAAAAGCATTACCAAGAGCCAAGTTCTAGCAGCTAAGGGAAGCTTTGGGAGTTCAGAGACAGCATAGTAAGAGGGAGAATGTTATTGATAATGTGCAGTAGATACAATGCACTTGAAGAATGGAAGAGTCTTACATTAATTACTTGATTTTATTCACCTAGTTTCGTGTTCATTCATTATCTAAGTTCATGTATTTGATGAGTTAATGATAGGTATGTCAAGAGTTTGATGTGTAAGATTATAACTTCAGATTGTAACAACTTGAAAGATGAAAAAAAAATGAACAGAAAAAATATGGATTGAAATTTTATAAACATTTATCTTCTCGTTGATTTGCTGCTAATTTCCCAAGTTCCAGTTCATCTAATGCATATATACCATTATCTAAATTTGAGGACACTTAAATACTCACCAAATGTATATATGTATAACTGGGCACGATAGCCTCATGACCACCTTCCTACTTCAATTTTGACTTCATTCCTTCTTTACTTTGAATTTTTAACATCAAGGTTAGCTCCCTCTGCTTTGACTCTTCCTTATACAATAAAGTTTCTTAGAGTTGCATTGCACCTTTTCTCCCACCCCTTCCTTTTGCACTGCATCATACTCTTTAATAATGAATTGTTTAGCCCTTCTCTTAACATTGCACCCTTTTCCTTAACATCACATCCACCCTTCTATTAATGTCACATTGTCTACACCCTTCTTTAGATTATATTATACCTTGTTCCTTTGAATCGCACCATCCCCATTGAGTTGCAACTCACCCTTTCCTTTTATGCCCTCCCCTTTTTCTTTAACATTACACTCATTCCTTAACCCCAGACTCCCCTTTCTCATAACACTCCACCATCCCCCTTTCTAAGTCAAACCATAATCTTTCCCTTTGCAATGCATATTTTTTCTTTAACAATAAATCATTTTCCTTTAAACTACACTTCTTTCTCTTAGCATTACATTGTAACACACTTTTCTCAACATCGCACCCTTTTCCTCAGCACAACATCCTCCATTCTCTTAACACCACCCTGTCATGACTTTACATTGCACCTTTACTCTTTAACAATGCACCCCTCATCCCTCTAAAATGCACCACACCTTTTTGCTTTACATTACACCCTTTCAATTAACACTATGCCATCTCGTCTTTATATTAATATTGGACCCTTTCCATTAACACTGCATCCCTTCTTCTCATAATATTGTTTGTCCATGAGATACAACACACCCATTCTATTTAAAATCACACCCTCCCTATTTGAGTTGCATTGCACTCTTTTCCTTTACACAAGGCCTTTACCTTTGCACCACACTCTTTCTCTTTAACATCGAACCCTCTTCCCTAAGATGTATTGCTTCCCTTTCTTTTATGTTGCATCGTCTTGCCCTTCTCTTAATAGCACATCCCTCCTCTAAACATCCCGCCATGGAATACAACACACCCTTCCTTTTGAACCAAAGCCTTTACACCACATTATAATGCCCTTCTCTTAACATCAAATCCCCTTTCTCTTAAGATTGTGGTGCCACCTCTCTAAGTTACATTGCACCCTCACTCCTTTGTACCCCACCATTTTTCCTTAACAAAACACCTTCCCTTTTTGAGTTGCACCCTCTCACTTACACTACACCCTTTTCTTTGAATACCATACCATCCTTCCTTTTGAGTTGCATAATACCCCTTCTCTTTTAACACCCATACTGTAAAATTTTTAAATAAATAGCAAACGGTATGTAAAATACCTTATCGCAGCGGAATAATCGAAACTGATTTTGCCTAACAACCTCCTTGGAAGAAAACTATAAAAGTTTTTTTATCCGTCCACCCCTTGTCCGCCCAAGGCTCAAATGGTGATGCCGAAGACAGTATATGAGCGATCAGAAACTGATTCTGATTATCGTTATGTTTTTTTTTCCATTAAACTCTATGTCTATTTATAGGTATCACAAAGATACAGATAGACATATCTTTATAGGAATTTGAATCTAATTCAAATTCCAATTACTTATCCCATTATATTGTTAAAATTCAAATGTTAATGAATTTGAAACAAATTCAAATTCAAAACATTTATCTTATCATTAAGAACTTATCCCAATGTAACCGCAATTCTAACACATACTAATTAATATCAACTATACAAGTAGCTAACATCAACTATATTAGTAGCTGGATCACAATAATAATATAATCTTATAATGTAATTATAGTTATTAATAAATTGTTATTAACTATATACTGATATTTAATATATTATACAATAAAATATTAATTAATAAAGTTAAGTTACTTGGGCTACAATGTAAAAATTGATTAATTTTTTAGTTGTTTTAAACTAAAAGGTTAACCAATCATCCTTAGAAAAGCAGGAATCCTAGATCTAAGAATTGAAATATGTATATATATATATAAGAGCAGTTGATTGGTGCACAAGTTAATCAGTTAAATGATTGAACGTATGTACTCTCTCTCATAGTACCATTCCATTTTTTAACTTTGTTCTGTACAAGTTCCTATAATCCCTAAACTTATTTATGTAATAATAATAATTAAAAAAAATCTCATATATCAAAATCAAAGAGCCCAATATGCATCATTTCATATTTAACTTTATCCCATCACTAATCTTCCCAATATTAAAAAGGGTCATCAGTTTATTTAGGAGATTCACTATCCGATCATAGTATCATGGCAATAATCTATGATGCACTAAAACGCCTTAAAGAGTATTATTTCAGCTTTTTTAAAATATTTCATATATTAAAAATGTCAAAAAAATGCTAAAAAAATACTTTTAAATCATTTTTACAATTTCAAAAACTGTTTCAAAATCGTCTTATATTAAGAAAATATCAAGAATGCATTCTCGATTTAAAATGCGTTTCTATCCACGAAGATGTTAGACTTAAAAAAATTTCTTATATTATATAATATAAACATAAAAGAGCATTTTTAATATTATAATATATAATTTTTATACTAAATAATATTTACAAAAAATTAATATTTTTTTTATTTACACATTTTCTAGTTTTTGTTTCTGTACACCCTAAAGAATAATAGTAGTGTTAGTAGGAGTAGTAAGTTTTGGCAAGAAGTTATTTTTTTAACTATGAATGAATCTTAGCTACTGTTGGGCTATCATTGCAGCACAGCAGCAGCCGCAGAAGAAGAAGAAGATATTGACACGTGGGGGCAGAGGCAGAGGGCTCAAACGGGAGAGCAGATATTGACATTAATTAGTTATTTTGTCTCAAAACAAAAATGAAAATATGAACCAAAAAAAATACTACACAAATTTACGGCAACGATAGATGAGATTAGAACATTCTGTGCTGAGCAACAATCTATCAATCATTTTCCGGATTCATTTCATCTTAATTGGCTTGGAGTTGAGAGAGAGAGAGAGGGGTAGGTAGGTTACAGCAGAGTAATTACAGCTCTAATCTAATTGATGCATTCAACTCTTTGTTGTTGTTTTTGTAAAACAGAAGCCCGCATTTGCTGCTGCTTCTCTTCCTGGGGCTGGTGGGCTTTCCTCCGTTTCGTTTCCAGGATGATGAGGAGGGCTGTTATATCAGCTGGGCTAACACCACCCACTCTGCTTGCTTGCCCAATTGTTTGTGGCCTCACCTGAAATAAACCAGATTTCAATGCATATGTAAACCAATTGTCTGCAGATTTCTCTATCATTCAACTTTCATGTCAAACCCCCCCCCCCCCCCGCCCCCCGAGTTTGGAAGCCTGCATTTCTCTTTGCTTGATATAGAAACAGTCCAAAGGAAATCCAACAACATATTCAAAAACAACAGTAACACCAAGCCTTAATCCCTCTAGGTGAAGTCTGCCATATGGATTCTAGCTTGCAACTCATCTCTATCCACAATAATATCCTCAGTCCAAGAGATTCAATAAAATAAATTAAAAAGTTGAAGCAAAAAAGAGGAGCTTCTTGATGGGTGAAATGCTTACTACTAGCAAGCCCTCCAACACAGGTGAGTTCTAAGTTTCTCCATCTTTTCTTCTGACCCAGAAACACAGCCCAACCCAAAACCTGTGACCTGACTCCAAAACTTGATACATCTAACATGTTTGACTTTAGACCCATTGATAGGCTGACAGATTTGATTGTTGACCAGTTTACTATTGACTTTGCCCCAATTTTGACCTAGAAATGACCAGTTCCCAAGCCAGAACCAATTCCAACCTTTTTTTTTTTTTTTGTATAAAGACCAATTCAAAAACCTAGTTAACAACCTATATTTAGCAAAATATGAACCTTATAAACCGTATAGTCATCAAATAGTTCTTTGCATATAGGCTAACAAGACTAGGGGAATATTAGGGGTTAGAGTTCTTTGCATATAGTCATCAAGGGCTCTTGCATCATTTAATTCGAGGTCATACATTAAGGATTGGATCATGGAAAATTTGGACTTCAATAAAAAAAAAAAGAAGAAGAAGAAGAAGAAGAAGTCTATGAAACTGGTGTACATAATGATTTGAAGAAAAATTAACACTGTGCTTATATGAGACAAGATGGATTGGGGAGAAGGCTAATGCATTGTGCAGATATAAACTTCGGTAAAGGAAGGATCATACAAAGAATGGATTGGAGATTAATAAGCACGAGACTTAAAAGGATAGGGAAGTGAATGTAAACAGAATAGGAGATAGGATTACAGTAAATAAAGTTATTCTAGGAGAAGAGACATGCACAAGAAGTTGGGTTAGGAGAAGAAGTAAAGACAAAATTTTGGGAGGATTTAGATAGGTTGCTACAAGGAATACCTAGAGGAGAGAAGATCAATATAAGAGGTGACTTAAATGGTCATGTGGGTATTATAGAAGTGAATGGCTACAAAGAGTTAAATGGAGGTTATGGATTTGGAGGAAGAAACAATAGCAACAAAGCTATTTTGCATTTTTCCATGACATACGAGCTCTATAGCTAATACTAAGCTCAAGAAAAGGGATGAACACTTGGTCACATATAAAGAAGGATTATCAACTGCAGAGGGAAAAAAAAAAAGGCTTGTCAACTACAAAAATAGACTATTTTTGTATGAGATAAGAGGAACACTTATGTTGTAAGGATAGTGAAGTTACATTGCCTAACCACTTAACATAGACTTACGATCCTCGATGTCCATATCAAAAAATTTGTGGAAGAAGAATGATGCAAAACCAAGCCAAAGAATCAGATGGTGGAATTTAAAAGGTTCAAAAAAGTTATTTTCAAGGAAAAGGTGTGGGAGAAGAGATTAGATTGTATTAGGAGAGACTGGCTGACAATCAAAAAAAGTTCTATAAAAGTCCAAACTAAAAAGTCATGTGATGGAATATAGAGGTACAACAAAAAATCAAAAACTAATAGAGCTCGCAACAAGATTTTACATACCTTCCATAATGTAGAAAACTAAAGGATTCCTACTGTTGGCCCAAAGCTTTAGTAAATGAGGAGGGTTGTCTATTAGGTAGCCGACAGGAAGTATAAAACTTGTCAATCAAACAAACATGAATTCTAGATTGATGAAAAATTGGGGTTTACCCTTTGTAGTTGCTCATATGTAGTGAAAATGAACTGCATCTGCACCCAGATGTAGGGTTAAATCTACGAGGATTCTTCCATTTTATGGGTGGATGCGAGTAAAGAAGTTAGTCCAAGATCATAGATTAAGAATTGGATCATGGAATATTGGGACTTGACAGAAAAATTTATGAAAGTGGTGGATGTGATGATTTGGAGAAAAATAAATATCATGTGCCTCCAAGAGACAAGACAGTTGGAGAAAAGGTTAAAGTTGGATCAAATAATATTAAGCATGAAAATGCATGCAAGAGAGAGAGAGAGAGTCCTTTCATGTTTAATGAAATTATTTAACATGATCCTTAAATTTTCTTTAGCAAAAGTAGAGGAAGACGAAGGAAATCTTGGTGGGAAGCTCTTAGGCATGATAAGTAATAAGGACCTTACAAAAGATATGACCACAAACAGATGATTGGCAAGCAAGAATTTACGTAGTTGACACCACCTAGTGATCCTAAGGCTTGATACATTATTGTTATTGTTGATCCTTAAATCAAAGAAAATGCCTAACAAGTCCACAAAGAACAATCTAGTGGTCATTTACAAGAATAAAAACGTTCAGCAACAAAAATTCAATCCTTGATCTGATTAGGTGGGATTGGCTACATGAATGCTAGCTTTCCAACAAAAATTCTATAAGGCCAAAACTTAGAAATCAGACCCAGAAAATGTCTTGATTCATTTCAATGAATGTGTACAACATCCTCTTTTTAAGGAAAGGATTATTAGCAAAACAGGAAGGAAATAATTGACAGCATCCTACAATTATTATCTTTCTATATTTACATATTATTTACATAATACACTAATCCTAGAATATTCTAGGATCAAGATTAGCATAATTTCAGCACTCCCCCTCAAACTAGTTTGTAGATGTCTTCCATAGCCAGCTTGCCAATAAGTTTATCAAACTGCTTCTTGTGTAGACCCTTAGTTAGAACATCAGCAATTTGTTCGGTTGTTGGAAGGTATGGCATGCATATTATTCCATTATCGATCTTCTCCTTGATGAAATGTTTGTCCACCTCTATATATTTTGTATGGTCATGCAATACTGGATTATGAGCTATAAAAATGGCAACCTTGTTGTCACAATAAACTTTTATAGGTACTGAGTGAGAAAATTTCAACTCTTCAAGTATTCGTTTGATCCACATTCCCTCACAAATTCTATAGGCAACAGCTCTAAACTCTGCTTCTGCACTACTTCTAGCCACCACATTTTGTTTTTTACTTCGCCAGGTGACTAGGTTTCCCCCAATAAAAGAACAGTAGCCTGAAGTAGATCTCCTATCATCAATGCTTCCTGCCTAATCTGCATCAGTGTAGATCTCAACTTGCAGGTGACCATGTTTCTTGAACATTAACCCTTTGGCAAGTGTCCCTTTTAGATATCTTAGAATTCTGTAGACCACCTCGAAATGCTCTGACCCTGGTGAGTGCATAAATTGACTTGCCATACTAACTGCAAAAACAATATCAGGCCGCGTATGAGACAAGTAGATTAACATACCCACAAGTCTCTAATATTGTTCCTTGTTCTTCACTTCTTCAGCTTTAGCAGCCTGTAGTTTCACATTAGGCTCAATGGGAGTCTCCGACACCCTACAACCGAGTAAACCTGTTTCTCCAAGAAGATCAAGTACATATTTTCTCTGATTGACAAAAATACCTTCTTTGGATCTTACAAACTCCATTCCAATAAAGTATCTTAGAATTCCCAAGTCCTTAATTTGGAACTCCTTCGCAAGTTTCTTCTTGAGCGCTGCTAACTTTGTCTCATCATCACCAGTTAAAATAATGTCATCAACATAAACAATCAAAATTGCAACTTTACCATCTTTTGAGTGTTTATAAAATATAGTGTGATCTGTCTGACTCTGAAGGAAGCCATAACTGGTAACTGTCTTTCCAAGCATTCAAACCATGCTCTTGGTGACTGTTTGAGACCGTACAGGGATTTCTTCAGCCTACATACTTTGTTGCTCCCAAATTTCTTTTCGAATCCCAAAGGCAAACTCATGAAGACCTCCTCTTCAAGATCACCATTAAGAAACGCATTTTTGACATCAAGCTAGTATAGAGGTCAATCTGAATTTATTACAAGAGACAATAGGACTCTAATAGAGTTTATTTTAACAACAGGATCAAAGGTCTCCTGATAGTTAATCCCATAAGTTTGGGTGAAGCCTTTAGCCACCAGTCTGGCTTTGTACCTATGAACGCTCCCATCAGCCTTACAATTTATTGTAAACACCCACTTACACCCTACTATTTTCTTGCCTTTGGGCAGGTAGACTATCTCCCAAGTGCCACTTCGCCTTAGAGCATTCATCTCCTCTATGACTGCTAATTTCCAATTCGGATCATTCGAAACTTCCTATATATTCCTTGGAACAAACAAGTGTGAAATCTTAGATGTGAAAGCTTTATAAATTTTTGATAGTCTGTGGTAAGAAAGATATTTAGCAATAGGATATTTAGTGCAACTTCTGACACCTTTCCTAATTGTTATAGGAACATCAAGATCAGGAATAGTAGGCGAACAATTGTTAATAGTTGAAGAATCAACAAGAGAACTATTGGGTACAGTTGAAGGAAGCAAACTAGACGTTGAAGTGGGATTTCTTCAACTTACAGTGCCATTGCTCAGGTTTTCAGATTGATTTTGTGCAGAGTTGACATTCAGGTCTTTGTTTCTTTGATAAAATCTCTGCCTAGTATAAACCTGAAGCTCATAATTCAGATCGTGATGATCGGTTTGTAGTATTTCTTCCCCTGTACAAGAAATCCCTTCAATTGGCACCAAAGAACCAGACTCTCCTAAGTGACCATTATTAGAAACATGTGGTTTTTGAGTAAAACAGATTGCATTTGGAAGTGGGACAAAAACATCCCAAAAATTATAGCCAACTTCATGTGTCTCCCCCTGAAGAGAATTTTGGGTAAAATAGGGTTGTTTTTCAAAAAACGAAACATCCATACTGATATGGATTTTTTTTGTGTGAGGATCATAACACTTATAGCATTTTTTATGTGAGGCATAACCCAAAGAAACACATTTGATAGCCCTAGGGTCAAGTTTGGAACGAAATTGATTAGGGATATGAACATACATAGTACACCCAAAAACTTTGATAGGAAGATCCAAATGTAACCGTGTGTTGAGAAAAACTTCTTTCAAGCACTCAAGAGGTGTTTTGTACTTTAACACTTTAGTGGGCATCCTGTTTATCAAATAGAATGTTGTTAAAACAGCTTCACCCCATAAATATTTTCAAATATGCATAGAAAACATGATAGCACATGTGACTTCAAGTAAATGCATGTTTTTACGTTTAGCAATGTCATTCTGTTGAGGAGTATTCCAACAAGTAGATGTATGGTGAATACCTTTTGCTTTCAAAAAATCCCCCAAGTGCTCATTAAAATACTCGGTGCCATTATCAAAGTGTAAAATACCATTTTTGGTTTGAAATTAATTTTCAACCATAGTGTAAAAATTTTTGAATAAGTATTCCACTTCAGATTTTTTGTTCATCAAATAAATCCAACACAGACGTGTATGATCATCAATAAAGGTAACATACCATTGTTTTCCAGAGTAGAAATTTTAGATGGACCCCAAACATCACTATGAATTATATAAAAAGGTTTGGATGCTTGATAGAGTTTTGGTAAATATGTAGAACGATGATTTTTTGCTAAGATGCAACTATCACATTGAAAAAGTGAATAATCCATTCCTTTAAACAATTCAGGAAATGAATGTTTCAAATAGGCAAAATTGGAATGGCCTAGTCTAAGATGCCATAGCATAATTGTATCTAGAAAAGAATTGAACTAGTACTACTAAAACCCTGAGCTTTTTTATTACCAACAGAGATATTATCAAAGTAGTAAAGACCTTCAATCATCCTAGCACGCCCAATCATCGTCCACAAGGTTTGGTCTTGAAATTCACAATGAGAGTAAAAGAAAGTAGCATGACAGTTAGAATCTTTGCATAGTTTACTAACTAACAAAAGATTGCAGGCTAAGTTAGAAACATGAAGAACAAAAGTGAGATGAATATTTTCAGTCAATTTAATAAGTCCTTTGCCGGCAATAGGTGAAAAACTACCATCAGGGATTTTGATTTTTTCATTTCCAGAGCAAGGAGTATAGGTATTAAAAAAATGAGAAGAACTAGTCATATGATCAGAGGCTCCGGAATCTATAACCCACGGAGAGAAATGAAGACAAGAAAGGGCATTAGGTTTTCTACCTGTGTGTGCCAAGGAAACACTAGGAATACCAGATGAGGAATTGGATTTTAACAACAGCAAAAGTTGATCAATTTTCTCTTTGTTGAAAGGACCAGTATAAACCCCATTGGCAGTAGGGACCTGATATGGATGCTTTTATTGGAAGGCATTATCAAAAAAGGAAGTCAACAGCAGTGAATCCATATTGATTACTTGCCAATTAAAAGTTTATTTTTGATTCCTTTCTTGTTTTATTTTGATAGCCAAGATCCTAAATCAAATCCTATAATTTAGGATCTGTTTGTCCTTGGTAATTAGTTGCTTGTTATTTAGGATTTATCTTTCCATTGTTATTAGCTGCCTATATAAAGGGCTTTACTATGGAATAAGAGGATATCGATTCTTTCAAAAGAAATTAGTTTTCTCTTAGGAGGGGGCTCCGTCAAGGACGAGTTTGCCTTCACCAATCCACCATAGCTCCAAAAAGAGATTCTCTCGTGTCTAAACCTGTGATTAGATCCTACGCCAAGGCTCGTATCAACTTGGTATCAGAGCCTAGGGTCATGGGTGATGCGGAGAATTGGGTAGCCAAGCTGGATGCCTTTATGGAACAAATGTCTTCATGGCAACGCGCACTAAAAGAACAGATGGCGGAACTTTCAATCTCGGTTAGGGAAAAAGGGAAGGGACCTGGCAGAGATATCGGAGAAGGACTAGACAGTGGGATCCATGGCAGCAGTGGTAGTTCGGGTCTAGGAAACAAATCAGAGTTGCAGTCAGGCGGATCTATGGTGCCGCGATACTCCAAGATGGAATTTCCTACTTATGATGGCACTGATGATCCTTTAGGATGGCTAAAAAGGTGCGAGAAATTCTTTGCCAATCAAAGGATTGCTGAAGGAGATAAGGTAGGCCTAGCTGCATTCCATCTGTTGGGTGAGGCACAACTATGGTTTGATCAAGTAGAACAAGAGGAGTTGGATCTGAACTGGGAGCAATTTAAGGAGTATTGTCAAGTGAGATTTGGGCCACCCATGAGTAATAACTCCTTGGGAGAACTAGCCAATTTCAAACAGACCGGATCTGTCGAAGAATATCAACGCCACTTCCAGTTGCTATTGGCCAGGACTTCGGATCTTAAACCACACCAACAAGTGGATCTTTTTACAGCTGGATTAAGAAGAACTTAGAATTGACATTGAGTTACAGCAGCCAGGGAACCTTGGAATTGCCATGAATATGGCTAGAGCACTAGAGCGTAAGCAAAGGGTTTCGCAAGGAACCTTATCCTCACGAACTAACACAAGTTGGCACACTCCAAAACCCAACAGCAACGCATCTCTGATCTCCTCGAATAAGAGTCCGATTAACAAGGGTGGAGGACATATGGCAAGACCAATGGGGAACAACAATCAAGTGACTTCTTCCGCACCGTTTGTTAAGAGATTGACACGAGCAAAGATGGCTTGAAAGGAGGGCCAAAGGACTCTGCTATAACTGTGATGAATCCTATACACTGGGACACAAATGTAAAAGGTTATTTTGGATTGAGGTCCCAGATGCTGATAATGAATCAGACGAAGACAAGACGGAAGATCTTGAGATTTCTTTAAATGCCATCAGTGGAACATGCAATTCCCCTACCATGCAGTTGTTAGCCAAAGTGTTGGGAATTAATGTTTCAGTATTAATCGACTCCGGCAGCACACATAACTTTCTGCGTGAGGGTTTAATATCAAGTTTGGGTCTAGACGTGAGGAAAAAACTAGGGCTCAAAGTTTGTGTGGCAAATGGAGAACGTGTACCTAGTATGGGCATCTGTAAGTTGGTACCATTGCAGGTTGGAGACGACATCTTCCATGCTGATTTCTATACTATTCCATTAGAAGGGTTCGATGTGATTTTGGGAGTAAAATGGCTGTGCACTCTTGGACCAATTTTATGGGATTTCGGTTCCTTGACAATGAAATTTGTCTTAGAAGGGAAGCAGATCTTGTGGTGAGGACAGCCGTCAAAGGCAGAACCACGACTTAGTTTGATGCAAACTCAGCACTCAGTTACTACAATCCTTGATAGCTTACTAGCTGAATTTTCAGACCTGTTTATGGAACCTTCGGGGTTGCCGCCTAATCGTGAGTGTGACCATCGCATACCTCTTGTACCTGGGTCGGGACCAGTTGTGGTACGTCCTTACCGGTACCCACATCTACAGAAGGATGAGATTGAGAAACAGTGCACAGATGCTGCAACAAGGGATCATTCGACCTAGTAGATCTCCATTCTCTTCGCCAGTACTTTTAGTCAAGAAGCAGGATGGCTCTTGGCGTTTCTGTGTAGATTACCGCGAGCTTAATGCACACACTGTCAAAGATAAATTTCCGATACCCATGGTGGATGAGTTACTAGATGAATTGCATAGGGCACAGCATTTTACGAAGTTAGATTTGCAATCGAGATACCACCAAGTCAGGATGGCACCATCGGATGTGGAGAAAACAACTTTTAGAACTCACCATGGACACTTTGAATTCCTAGTCATGCCCTTTGGGCTAGCTAATGCCCCTTCTACCTTTCAGAGTTTAATGAATGAAGTTTTCCAGCCTCATCTACGTAAGTTTGTCTTGGTCTTCTTTGACGACATATTAATTTATAGCAAAACATGGGTTGAGCATAGGCAACATATGAGAATAGTTTTTGAACTCTTACGCACTAATCTGTTGTTCTTAAAGAAGTCCAAGTGTTCTTTTGGTGAGTCCCAAGTGACCTATCTAGGACATGTCATCCATGGCGGTGGAGTGGAAGTTGATGTGATAAAAATTAAGGGCATCACTAATTGGCCGCCACCGCAATCTGTCAAGGCTTTACGGGGTTTTCTTGGCTTAGCAGGTTACTACAGAAAATTCATCAAAGATTATGGGCAAGTGGCAGCCCCTTTAACAAGTCTCTTGAAGAAAAATGCCTTCCAGTGGAGCGCAGAAGCTAATGCTGCTTTCAACAAATTAAAGGCCTCTCTGGTAGCAGCTCCGGTTTTACAGTTACCCAACTTCGAGGACGAGTTTGTGGTAGATTGTGATGCTTCGGGCAGTGCGATTGGGACGGTCTTACAACAGAACAGCCATCCCATTGCTTTTTTCAGCCGTAAGCTTGCTGAACGGCACCTCAAGTTGGCTGCGTACGAACAAGAATTGATAGGATTGGCCAAGGCAGTTTCTCATTGGCGGGCCTATCTATGGGGGCGGCGCTTCCTTATTCGTACTGATCATTTTAGCCTTAAGTATCTGTTAGAACAGCGTCTCACCACATCCCCGTAGCAACACTGGATAAGCAAACTGCTGGGCTTTGAATTTCGGGTGGAATTTAAGGCTGGAAAATTGAACAAAGCTACGGATGCCTTGTCTAGACGGGATGAAGACTCCCTCCAACTCATGGTAGTCTCTTTTCCTCAAGCTGAGATCTTTGATGCAGTTCGACAAGAAGTAGCAGCCTCTCAGGAATTGTTACACCTGCAAACAACGCATTGAACACGGGGAGTTGGGATCCGATTGGACTGTGCGCGATGGGCTGATTTTTTTTAAGGGCAAGGTATATCTTCTGCCTACCTCCCCACTTGTTCCCACCATTATTTCAGCCATCCATGATATGACTCATGAGGGTGGGCAAAAGACCATACAACGTCTTCGTTCGGATTTTTATTGGAAGGGTATGAAGCGGGCTGTATTCGACTTTGTGCAGCACTGTATAGTGTGCCAGCGTTGTAAATGGCAAAACTTGCAACCTGCCGGACTACGTCAGCCTCTTATGGTGCCACAACAGGTTTGGGCTGACATTTCTATGGATTTCGTGGAGGGGTTACCTAAGGTTCGGGGTAAATCAGTTCTTATGGTGGTGGTTGATCGACTTTCAAAGTATGCCCATTTTTTACCCTTAGCTCATCCATTCACTGCTATATCTGTTGCTACTACTTTCTTTGCATAAGTGTTTAGACTCCATGGGTTGCCAGAATCCATAGTCTCGGACCGAGACAAGGTTTTCCTTAGTACGTTTTGGAAGGAGTTATTTCGCCTTAGTGGTTCCAAACTGGCCTTCTCTTCAACTTACCATCCTCAATCGGATGGTCAAACCGAGGTGGTTAATCGAACTATAGAGATGTACTTACGATGTCTCACAGGCGATCGTCCGAAACAGTGGGTTGATTGGATACCCTGGGCTGAATATTGCTACAACACCTCTTATCACACTGCTCTTGGCACCACCCCGTTTCGGTTGGTTTATGGCAGGGAGCCTCCTCGGCTTCTTTCTTATTCAGTGGGTTCTACGAGGGTTGAAGCAGTTGATCAAGCTCTCCAGGAGCGAGATGCAGTACTTACAGCTGCTCGTGACAAGCTTTTGCAAGCCTAACAGAGGATGAAGACCACTTATGATTCTGGGCATCGCGAATTGAGTTTTACAGTTGGAGAATGGGTATGGCTGCGACTTCAACCATACCGTCAGCTTACTATAGCACGACAGAAGTATCATAAACTTTTTCCAAAGTATTTTGGACCCTTTCGCATCCTGGCCAAAGTAGGCCCGGTTTCTTACAAGCTTGAACTTCCAGTGAGCAGTCGAATACATGATGTGTTCCACGTGTCTCTCCTCAAGGAGTATAAAGGACCTCCACCAGTCGCGATGGGCAATTTACCACCAATACGAGATGGCAAGGTTTTAGCCACCCCCCAGGCTATCATTCGAAGCAGGCTCAATAGAGGCAACTGGGAGCTGTTAGTCCAGTGGGCAGGATGCACTCATGAGGATGCGACATGTGAACCGGTTGAACACTTCCAAGCAGCTTATCCAGACTTTGAGCTCAAGTTCGGGAGGGGAAGTGATGATATGGATGCTTTTATTGGAAGGCATTATCAAAAAAGGAAGTCAACAGCAGTGAATCCATAGTGATTACTTGCCAATTAAAAGTTTATTTTTGATTCCTTTCTTGTTTTATTTTGATAGCCAAGATCCTAAATCAGATCCTATAATTTAGGATCTGTTTGTCCTTGGTAATTAGTTGCTTGTTATTTAGGATTTATCTTTCCATTGTTATTAGCTGCCTATATAAAGGGCTTTACTATGGAATAAGAGGATATCGATTCTTTCAAAAGAAATTAGTTTTCTCTTAGGAGGGGGCTCCGTCAAGGACGAGTATGCCTTCACCAATCCACCATAGCTCCAAAAAGAGATTCTCTCGTGTCTAGACCTGTGACTAGATCCTACGCCAAGGCTCGTATCAGGACCCTACAGTGGCTCTTTTCTCCTTGCTTACTGCTCTTCCAATTGGCAAGTTTGCCATGAATTTTCCAACAAGTCTCACGGGTATGACGTGGCTTGTTGCAATGGTCACACCAAACCTGAGGTCGCTCATCACTTTTACGCTAGTAATTTGCAGCCTTGTAGGTCGTAGCATTAGTAATTAGGGAAAAATTTTCAAGTGACTCACCAGTGGTCTTTTTTCCTAGCATGACATTCCTTCGGCTTTCTTCTCTTCTAACTTCGACAAATACATCACCAATAGGTGGAAGAGGAGACAAACCAATGATCCTCGCTTACACTTCATCGAACTCGATATTAAGACCAACAAGAAACTTGTAAATACAGCTATCTTCAACTAGTTTCTTGTGGTGGTTGCAATCATCTGTAGATTTCCACTCATATGTGTTGAAGAGATCAAGATCTTGCCACAATCACTTTAATGAATGGAAGTACTTGGTGACATAATCATCTCCTTGTCGAACCTCTCCCAATTTCAGAGTTAATTCAAAAACCTGAGATTGGTTCCCCAAGTCAAAGTACATCTAATTTACATTGTCCCATAATTCTTTTGCAATAGGATAGCACATATAATTGGAACTGATATCTTCGTCCATGGAATTGACCAGCCATGTCATTACTATGGAGTTTTCAGCATCCCAAATGGGATGGGATGGGTCATCCGCTGCAAGTTCCTTCTTGTCCCCGGTAAGATAGCCTTTCCCTTGCCCACGAATATACATCTGAACTAATTGAGACCAACGAAAAAAATTATCACCATTTAAGCGGATAGTGGTGATTTGGATAGAATGGGTTGGCTGGGTTGCTGGCATTTTTGTTGGGACAGTAACGACAGAGATTTCAGAGGTAACTTCGAACATAGCTGAGGAAGAAGAAATTGGTTAACAAGATCAGGGAAGAAGTTGTCGGTGTAAGGGCGGCAACGACTCTAGGAGGTGGCAGCAGCAATAACAGTGCTGGGAGGTGGCGATAGCAACACTAGGAAGTGGCGACGCAGGGAGGTGGCGACACAGAGATCGCGAGCAGTCGGTGGCATCTGGGAATGCGGTCGGCGTTGTTTGGGGATGGCGTTGGAGGATCTGTGATCGGCAGCGATTGAGGGTTCCGATGGAAAGGAGCCGACAGATCTGAGAACAGTAGCGACGGAGGGTTGCCGAAGGAGAGACGCTGGCGGCTTGGTGATTCAAGATGAATGATAGGGCAGCCTAGGGTTTTTCATAGAGGCGCCGGCAGTGACTTAGTTTGGCTCTAATACCAACTTAGAAATCAGACCCAAAAAATGTCTTGATTCATTTCAATGAATGTGTACAACATCCTCTTTTAAGGTGAGGATTATTAGCAAAACAAAAAGGAAATAATTGGCAACATCCTACAATTACTAGCTTTCTATATTTACATATTATTTACATAATACATTGATCCTAGAATATTCTAGGATCAAGATTAGCATAATTCCAGCACCAAATGCTCATACCAAGCAACAACCTACATTCCCACTTTGATATTGGAATTTGCATCAGGATTTGCTAAATCCTGTTGAGAAGTCAGTTTCACAAAACAAAAAAGAAAAAGAAAGTACTGCAGATGGGGTTCCAGAGTCCCAATATGATTGTATCAGTTTGTTGATTACTAAATACCAACACATGATATAAGCAATAAATGCAAGTCTAGAAATTAAGAAAATGCTACACAATCAATTATATTTCAAAATGAACAAGCAAATACTTTGTCAGTGCCTCAAGGACAACTAGCATCAAATTAACAACATAAAGCATTTTTTTATATCAAGGGTAACAGTAATTCAGCATAGAATTAACCATCTTCTAGCAACATAAAAATTTTTTGTTGATTAGAGATAGAAGGTGTCATGCCTTAGATAGTTTTTCCCTTGCTTCAAGTGACAAAGTTGTCATTGAGTAGTAATCCAAATCCTCAGGAAGAGGTGTATGTTGCTTGTGAACCATCTACAAGTAGGATAAGGAGAAATAAGTAAACAATTTGACATGCCTAGTAAAATATATCTGACATGTTCAAGAAACAACCAATCCATTGGCATCAACGTGATATATCCCACTGAACAAAGATTCATTTACATGATATTATTGGGTCATTCATTTACATGATACTATTGGGTCACCAGTGATATGTTCATGAAACCAAAATCTCAAATGCTCAATAAATAAATCAGGTCCAGGGAAAACATAAAACTCATTCCAAATCGAAAATGAAATTGCAAAAATGTACTAGATTGATTATTAACCTGCTGCAGCTGGTTTTGCTGGCGTAAAATGAAGCCCTCATATTTGATATCAATCTCCACACACTCTTTCTCCGTTCTAGATAGAAGTTTGTTTCCAAACCCATGTTTATCAAAAACTTCATACTGTATGTGAGGTTTCTTAAGGAGAGTTTCCAATGTTGACAAGTCCTTCACTGGTTGACCAGACAAAAGAGTAACATCTGAAGCCAATTCTCCACCTGGAAGCAAACACATAACAGAAAGTTGCATTTCCATACCTCTAAAAGCAAAACAAGTTTGAGAGAATTATTCTTCTAAAAGTTTAACTTTGCTTAATAATAGATAAGAAGAGTATGCCCAATATTTGTCAATGGAAGAGGTGAAGAGTCAAAATGAACAACGGTTATCTAGTTTCAAATGAAATGCTTACATTAGTGAACATCACTATGTCTAGGTTTGCTAAACCCTCAACTTATAGGATAACAGAACACTCCTGTCCAATGCCTAACGTAGAACTTTCCATGCCCCCCAACCCCCCACCCCAACTTCTCTTCCCTCTACTCATTAATTTCTTGTACCATCATATACAGTGGAAATCATGAAGGAACTTAAAAAATATTATGAATATTTTCCTCATTTTCATTCATACTGTAACACCTTGTGTCAGTTATATGTATTCTTCCAAGAACATACTTTCATAAGGGACGTGACTAGTTCTAATTTTATTCATTCAGCTAGCATTTTTAGTCAGGTAGTGGCTGGAAAAGGTGGAACTTGCAACTTATGTGCATACATAACATAATTATCTCAACTGCTCATTCACCCCAGGGGAAATTTTGATGAATCTTGCATCTTTCTTCTGACAAAAGGTAATAACTAAAAAGCGAACCTGAAATCCTGACAGTTTTTAATCGCTTCTTTTCTTCTGAGATCCGAGCTTGCTTGTCCTGATATATTTTCCATCGTCTATCATCTATTAAACCAATTTCACAGCCCAATGGAGTGAGACGACTGTCAGCATTATCAGATCGGAGCAGCAACCTGTGCTCTGAGCGGCTAACAAGAAAGAAAGAACAACATATAAGATAGGCAGATATACGAAACAAACAAATTGGTAATGAACAAATAATCCTGTGTAATATCCTGTACCTTTTTGAGGTAATTAAGTATTTATTTAATCAAAACTCTACAGGAATATTGAAGTTTTATGTATTGAAAATTTCAAGAAATCCCTAACAAAAAGGTTGGTTGTTCGTCACTCGAGCCACAGTTGACTATCAGGTAGACTTCCACATCAACAAGATAATGGAGAATGTGACAGTGGAGACAGTGGACTTCCCAGTTTTTTCATGGCTCAGGGATATTGGAAATCCCAAAACTTGACCTTCGAGCATGGGTTATTCATGTAAACAGATGTCAGATTGGATTCCTTGTGCTGAGATGAGCCCGATGGTATAAAGACTAGTGAATTGCAGATAAAATGCGGTCATAAACACATTATGAGGCAAGAAAATACTGTGTGAGTGATGTGACTGCCAGATGTCACTAGATGGACACAAGAGTGTTGAACTGTTAACCATCATCTCGTCTAAAAGCTCAAGAAGGTAGATAGATGGTTAGCTTATCTTTTTATATATTATTTTTACTTTCAACATATGCCCTAATGTGTGGCTAGGGCACCAAGTTTCATTGCATAACTAGTCCAAACACATGCAACTACTTAAATATTGGGTTAGCAATAAGGTTTGAACTCAAAACCGTTAGCTGCTCTATTATCATGTTGAATTGTTAACCACCATCTCATCTAAAAGTTTAAGTTGATAAATAGAAGGCTAACTTATCTTTTTATATTATTATTTTTACTCTCAATATAGAAAAGCCATGCATGACAAGAGATGGCATGTGTAAGTGGTAAATGTTGATTAAATGATAAAGAGTAAAAAATTGACTATTACTGAGCTTCCTTCAATCTTGGTGAGCATGATAACTTGGAGAATAATCCCAAGGTCGAGGGTTCGAAGCTTGGTACAAGAGAGTGAGAGAAATTGATTGTTAAGTGCAAGTAAAAGAAATGTACAAGTGATGTACGTTATATGCAAGCAATGTGACAAAAGACCAAAAAATACCCTTACAAGCAGAGCAAGTATTAAAGGCAACCCTTAGTCCCATTTCGCCTTTTTGCTCCACCAAACCAAGAGAGATAGAGAGTTGGGGGGTGGGTGGGGCTAGGCATTTTCTAATATCTTCAAGCAAGCTTTTTAAGGTAAAAGATTTTATGCTCTAGAATGGTTTTGCCTCAAAAGAAATGAATGGGGTATGGCTATGATTTCATTTGAGTTGGAAAATATTTCAAGCATGTATAAGTGATGCCTAGATGTTGGTATGCAATGTTCTGATATTTATACATGATAAGTGATGGCTTCTTCATACTTGAAAACTTGTTTTGGATTACTAAGCTTCATTGCTTATATAGCACATTCCATGTGCTAGGTTGTGAAGTCGATGATTTTCAAGCTAAAGAAAATGAAGTGGTTTGATTGATAACTATCATGTTGAAAGATCCCAAAAAAATGATGGTTATATGCCTTAAGGATATTCGATCATGGCATAATTTTCCTTCTTGATTTTGTAGTTTTTACAGATTTGTAGTAAGGTCGGTTTACTTGGGGATGTAAAGATGTACATTTATTTCTTTTCGCAAATCTCTTGAGAGAAATATCTACCGAAAAAATAAATATTGAGAGATGATGTTTTTGATAAAGGGATTGTTCTTGATTATGCGAATGATGTTTGTGAGTTTATTGGGTGATGAATATATGTTTCAAAATAAGTTACACAAGATTTTACACCAAAAACATTTAAGGTTTTTCATGGAAGTTTAGTCTCTGGACAAAGTTCTGAAACCAAGGCTGAAATCTGGGTTAAAAACAGGGACAAGTTCCAAAACAGAGGAGATCTTGTTTCAAAACAACTGTTTAGAATGTAGGTAAAAAAAAAAAAAACCAAGTTTCAACAAAAAGGTCTTTTTTTTGAGACAAATTTGTGGAAAGCCAGAATAGGTGGATCGCTTCAAAATTTTTGAATGTCTTCTAACTTTGTGCAATAATTTAAGTGGTCAAACAAAGTTGGATTGCCCTGAATTTTGGATATGTTGTAGCTCTTTCAAAGAGGAATCCAACAAGATATAACTTGAAATTTTTGGATAAGATTTGCTTAGTCAAATAATTGAACCAAGAGGAAGTGTCTGATGATGTGACACCCCATAAATTTATTAATACACACTGGAACAGGGTCCCAAAATGACACTTCAAAAAATGTGAGGAGCTATTCTTAGACAGTTGCTAAAACAAAATATGTTAAGGTTTGCCAAGCTGGTGAAACCTCAGATAAGCAGCTGAATTTAAAATCAGTTTTTGGGGACTAAATCAAGAGACAAATATCTGCATTTTAAATATGTTGTTAGGCATAGAAAGGGATTCCAATGATATGGAAATTATTAATTTGGTTAAGAAATGAGGAAGTTCGATTAAGGACTTAATTAAGGGGATTATGGTTAATTAAGCAAGAATTAGTGAAGTTCCAGCTATAGGGAATCTGCAGTAGGTTTTAGAAACATGGTGAGGTGACTGAATTGCTAAAGCATATACGTGATGTGTCTTCCTACAAGAAAGGCTTTCATCTAGGTGGCAACAAGAAAGACAAAAGGGTGGCAGTTGAAATAGGTAGCTGGCTGTCTCAGCAGGAAAATGCCTCCAAACAGGAGCCAAGTGGCAGGCACTGGGGCTGCCATGTACTCTGCTGCTTCAGCAGAGAAGTAGGGTGTTTACATGGCCCATAAATAGGCCAGACCACCTTCATTTCAAGGAACAACTGAAATGAGAGTGAGAATATCTCCATAAGAAAAAGTGCTAGAGTGAGAAAGTTGAAGGTAGTAAGGAAGTTCTGCTGGAAAGTGAGAAGCAGCTGAGAAATAAGAAAGACCTGCTACAAAGCTAAAGGAAGTTTGAAGAAACTAAGGCTTAACTTAAGGTAAGTGCATGTTTATGGTTACTCCACGTTGGTATTATGCATGAAATGATTTGATGGCAGCCTAATGCATAAAATGACATGTTGTGTTCATGATATGTGTGCAAAATGTGGGCATGTTGCACGAAAGTACGAATCAAGTATGTGTTGTTAATGAAGGTTAAAGCCATAAATGTGCTGTAATATTTGTTGTTAATGTTCGGCCAAGGGTGGAGCCCTTAGACCGTGTGAATGATGCCAAAGGATAATGGGAGGGCTTGAACCTAGGAGAGGAAGCAGCTGGAGAATGGGAGAAGGTTATGCTTAGGGGCTGACTTCGTGAAATGTGTGTATATTATTATGAATGTGTGGTTGCATTGCCAAGACATGTCTTACTGAGAATTCTATTCTCATGCATTGCGTTTCAACATTTCAAACCATGCAAGGGATGGGGAGATTGACCAACCAGGGGTTAGAGGATGAGAGGAAATATGTAAGACATTATGTATGTGCTTTTAGTAGAATGTTTTGTACAACTTAAACACTGCTGTACTTAGTTGATTATGTGATACAAACTGCTATGTTTTTGAATCATGCTTGGAATTAAATTATTCTACAAGTTTGGTTGGAAACGAAAATTAGAAACCAATAGAATAAAAGGGGATAACTCTTGAGGAGGAGATTGAGCAGGTCCTACACAATGAAGTACATACTTTTCATGTTAGCTCAAGCGAAGGATGTACCTTGGTTTTGTGACCTAGGTTGATCTACGGGACATGGAAGGTCACGGCCACGCTAATACACTCAAAGATAAGTCTAATAGGAGGCATACCTTGTCATGGGGATGGGGTGCCGCAGATTAGGACTGGATTCTGAAAATTAATTATTTATTGTCCGTGAAATGAAATTTTCTTGTGCCAAGCCAAGAAAAGGTTTTCAAACATTAAAGAGGATGTTTCTAAACATTGGAAAGAATTCAAGATTCGATCCTAATGCTTCACAATCTATTTTAGTTACCCTTAAACAAAATAAAGAGATGATGTCGGTTAATTAAGGGTGTGACCACTAGAGGATAAGGGTAAACTAAACTTACTGAGTCAACCCTTGAGGAGTTGAAAGTGTTAACTTGAGTGGGTTAGGTTAACCTTAGTTTATTAAGGGGGAATAGGGGAAAAATCCTTGAGTTTTGGCCTAGTAACGTGCCTGGAAGGATGGGGCATTACACTCTGGGACTGAATTTTTGGGGAATAAGATAACTATCCTGAAAAGATTTTCAATTTCAAAATATGGAGGATCATCAGACCCTCCCACAGAACCTCTGTTTCTACAGCATAAAATATATATATAATAGCAGTTTAGCATATATAAGTTACTTTTAATAAGTATAGAATTAGCAGTTAAGCAGATACAAATAGAGAAAAGTTAAGAAACTGCCATATCGGATTACTGAACCATCTGATGCTTAAATCTGGAAGTGAATTTCATAAACATCAAACAATTACATTGAACAGCTCCTAAATTTAGGAGATTCATATGGCATTCTATTGAGCTTCACATGGCTTTTGCAGCAATCTGTCAAAAATTTTATGCAACGTTATTGAGTCTACAATACAAATTGCGTACCAACTTTTAACTATTATAACCTTGTCTGTTCGGTAGCCCCAAAAGAACAAATGGGATTCACTTTATTTTCCACACAAAACAAATATTCCACTTGAAAGGATGCAAATCAAATTTTAGGAATCTGTTATCTGTATGATTTATAATATCTCAAGACAATTCAATTAATCAATTTATAAACAAATCACAATTAACTAGTAGATATGCCATTTTTTGCAAAATTCAGAGCCTGACAAGGATGAAGGCATAATTTGCAGGGAGAAGCATCAATATCGGTATCATTTTTCCATTTTGTGTTGCTGTGCAACATAACAAAAGTGCCAATGTACAAAGAGGACATTCTGATATTTTACAGCGAAAATCTACGGTGACAAATCTAGATATCTTTTGAAATATTAGAAATTGGAAACACGAAGTTTGAATGTAAACTAGTAGCAGCAACCATGAATTTCAAGCCCTAGTTCTGCAGGTCTTACAACAACCTGGTATTGGCACACATGCAGAGGCAGTGGATCCATCAGGAATTCTTCCATACGGCTTCCATTTGGCAGAGGCAGGTCTGGAATGACAACTCCCCTCTGATGAAAAGGATGATGCTTATTAGGGATGCCATGTGTGAGGCTCGAGGGTCAGCAGAGGCTGCCAGGATCCTGCTTGAGAGCTGGGCCAATGGTCCTACTTTTGATGTTCATGCTGCCTATGAGTTCTTTCGGCCAAAGGGGCATGTCAAGGTTTGGGCGAAGACAGTTTGGCATCCCTGCCTTGTTCCTAAGCATGCCTTCATGTTATGGTTATGTGTTAGATCCAGCATCCTAACTCGTGACAAGCTCTTATTTTTGGACATTGACCGCACCTGCCCCTTGTGTAATGGGGCTGAGGAATCTGTCGGCCATCTATTTTTCCGTTGCCCGGTCAGTTCGGCAGTCTGGGAGCATATAAGAACGTGGTTTGGCATTTCCAGAGCCACGACTTCGATCCCTAGTGCCCTCAAATGGCTGAAGAAAGATGCCAGAGGATCCTCTTGGATACGCAATGCTAAGAAAATAGCCCTTGCTTGTTCAGTCTATCAAATATGGGCAGTAAGGAATTGCCTTATTTTTTATAATGTTCAGCCTTCTGTGGAGGGGCTTATTCATAGGATTAAAACCTTTGTATATAAAGTAATGTTTACTATGTATCCTCGGTTTGGTCCTTTTTGATAGCCTAGCTATAGGCCTATAGTTTTTGGATGTTATCCATGGTTCCTGGGTATGCCCAGTGATTGTTTGTACATTTGATCATTTATACATATTTACCGATTAGATAAAAAAAAAAAGAGCAAAACTTCATTTAAGACTCATAAATATCATGATGCAACTGGCAAACAACATAAGTAGGGACCATCTTTCTCCCATATTACAACATTGTGTTAATAATTTTATATAAGATTATTCTTCAAATTTTCCAGTGAACAATTAGAATATACTATATCAACAGCAGATGAACATAATAACTAATATGAATTGCAAATCCCGACCATTCATGTCAGAGATATTTTACAGCACATACCTTGTTAACATGCGGTAAGGCTCTCGCAGGTCTTTGGTAACCAGATCATCAATTAAAGTCCCTATGTAACTGCTTTCCCTCTCTAGAATAATGAGAGGCTTACCATCTGAATGCCTTGCAGCATTAATTCCAGATATAATTCCCTTTATAGAACAAAAAGTACACAAAATGTTATTTAGATGCATGGATAAGCATGATGCCTTAGTAAAACAATATGCCTTTCCAACCAGATCAAGATCAAAATCTGTCATGCATCAATCTACACCAATGAGAACTTTAGATAGAATATGGGGTCTTTTGAATATAAAACCTGTGCAGCAGCTTCTTCATAGCCCGTTGTTCCATTTATTTGACCAGAGAAAAAAAGTCCTTCGATTTTCTTTGTCATGAGTGACCTAGCACACTGATAAGCAGGTAAGTAATCATACTCCACAGCATAAGCGGGCCTCAGCATAGAACAGTTTTCAAGTCCAGGTAAAGTTCTCAAGAGCGGTAGCTGTAATCTCTCAGGTAAACCAGTTGAAAACCCCTGCAAGGGCAGCAAGAATAGAATTCTATGAAGAAGAATAAGGAAAGATGATATGATTTGCTTGTAAGGGGCATTGTTTGGAATGAATTATTCTTCTTCAGATTTTCACCATAATAGATTTATCATGCCTCTTCTGCTTTCAGTACCTTGTCTTAGCCAAGAAAAGGTTTTAAGGTTTTCAATTTCAGAAAAGGATGGTTTCATCAGATCATTTCATACAAGAGAGCACATGGTTGGTATTTCATGATGGCTAATGGTCTGGCATTCGGCAATGAAATATTCTAATGCATCTGCAACAGATGTAATTTAACTCAAAGTAGAACAGAATGTGAGATGAGAAGACACTGACTAAAATGATGTGAGGAGGAAACACAATATTGCTAATCCTTAGAAATGGATAAGGCTTTAGATGTACGAAGTATACATGTAGCTGAACACAGAAGATCTAACTGGCTGTTTTAATCCAAAAAACAGAGAAGATTCAAGTTCTTTTTATGCTGGACAGCAATGAAAAGTTATGGAAAGTTGAGAAGGAAGAGAAAAAGAATAGGAAGAAGATGAAAAGAAAGCTAGAGAAGCGAAGCAGCCAAGAAGAAGCAAGAAGGAGAAAAGTTGAGAGAGAGAGAAGAAAGAAATTCAAGAAGGGGAAATCATATAATTCAATCATCAAAAGCTAAATAAAAAGTTGCATCATGAACCTATTTATTAGGAATTTCTATTATGATTCGAATACAAATCCGATAATATCTACAATCATCCAAAAATGGAAACAAATCAAAGTAACAAAATAAATCCTAATCTAAATCAATTCTTTGAAATCAAAATAGGAAACATTATCAAAATACTTCCATCCTTATCCCTATCATCTTTAGTCTCGAATATATACATGGGATGCAGATTGGAGAAAATTTTTGCCCATGCTGGACTCAACAATACATGATGGAGTTAGACTTATCTTCAGAGAAACTGCCAAAAAAGGGGAGGAATGTATATCAAACATCCATTTGCCAAAATTTTCCTTTCAGTTGAGTACATGATAGGAGATAGCATGAGATGAGAATTCTTATTCTCCTCCAATTTCAGAAGGGAATTTTACTAGCTTAAAAGAACAGAATGGAAAAGAAATGCTGTGCTTACCTGCACATAAAGCTCAGGTACACTCCGGCCTTCTGGTTCAAGAAAAATTTGATGTGACTCTTTGTCTTGAAATCTAACAATCTGGAACAATAAATAAGTAAAAGAAGTGTGCTTAAAATGGCCAAAAGTAGCTTCTGAATTAAATTCACAAAACAGCAAAACTGGAAAGACAGCTAGGTCCAAAATTGTTAACAATAATGACTTTAAAACTCGTGATTCCAATCTCTATAGATTGTGGCTTGTCAGTTAAAGCAAATCCAAATCACTTTCAATTTTAAAACCTTCTGCTCATGCAACTCTCAACCCTCCTTAAAACTTTGTTCTTGTTTGTCAGCCAAGATATTAGAGTAGTACAAGGGACACAGTTTTGACTGAGCTTGACAATAAAGGTTTTCGTGATTATGGCTTAGGATGAGGCAACACATGCATTGTCCAGCCCAAGTGAGTCATTCCGAGGGGAGATTCAAGGAAGGGCAAGCATCATATGAGCCAACTCAGGAATCTGGCTTACTAAGTACCCCACACCACCGCCAGGCGAGTAAAAATGCCACGTCATAGAGAGCCAATACCCACATGGAACCTTATGAGCTTGCCACACCACACTAATGGAACCACAGCAAAAGTGGGTTGCCAAACTTTAACCATTGCACCAAGCAATGACCAAAATATTGTAGCCACACATTAGAGGTGGTATTAAGGTTCACATAGGTTGCTAGATACACTAAATATCTTTCATCCAGCAATGTGGGGATGCATGGTAAGTAGTTTGTTAGGGCGTTTACTAGAATTATGCTCAATTAAGGCTGATCTCTAGGATCAGTGTTTTATGTAAATATTATGTAAATATAGAAAGGCAATAATGTAAATTAGGATGTTAGGATGCTGTCTATTTTTTCTTTCCTTCTTTGCTAATAATCCTCTCCTTATAAGAGGATATTGTACACATTCATTTTGTATTCAATTAGACATTATCTTTGATAATTTCTAAGTTGGTATCAGAGCAGATTAAATCACAACCATACACTGTGAAAAACCCTAGGCAGCCTTTTAATCACAACCTTCCATTTCTTGTGAAACCTACGCTGCCTCTTCATCCATCAGATCCGATACCCATCAGCATACAGCCATCCCTAGCTGACGTCATCGGCCCTCCCAATCGTTGCTGCTATCGGCTACCCTAACCGCCGCCGACCTCTGGTCCGATTCCCATCAACGCGACTGTTTCCGAAGCCAGCGGTCGCGCATAGCCATCGGTCTTCCATAGCCACTGGTCGCGCATAGCCATCGATCTTCCATAGTCAATGGTCGCGCATAGCCATCGGTTGTGGCCTCTTCAGAGCCTGTCAACGCGGCTCGTTCTCACGCTGTTGACCGCTGTCTACCGCCACACCCAGCGCGACCATTTCAGTTGCCATCCAATCATCAGCCACCACAACCCAAAGTCGCCGCTGCATCCTAGAAGTTGTTGCTATCCTTACATCAGCAGCCACCTCCCAAGTTTTGTTCACTGATTTTCTCCTCCTGTTCTTCTACTTCCAACTAGTTCCGTTATATCAGAAGTTACATCTGAATCCATCCCACATCATGTTGCTGCCATCCAGACCAGAATTCCAGTGACCCATTCTGTTCAAATCACCACCATTCGTTTAAATGGTGATAATTTTCTTCATTGGTCTCAATCTGTCCGGATGTATATTCGCGCCCAAGGGAAAATTGGCTACATCACAGGGGAGAAGAAAGAACCTGCAGCAGATGATCCATTGCACCCCATTTGGGATGCTGAAAACTCCATGGTAATGACATGGCTGGTCAATTCCATGGATGAAGATATCAGTTCCAATTATATGTGCTATCCTACTGCAAAGGAGTTGTGGGATAATGTAAATCAAATGTACTCAGACTTGGGGAACCAATCTCAAGTTTTTGAATTGACTCTGAAATTGGGAGAGGTCCGACAAGGAGATGATTCTGTCACTAAGTACTTTCACTCTTTGAAGCGATTGTGGCAAGATCTTGATCTCTTCAACACGTATGAGTGGAAATCTACAGATGATTGCAACCACCACAAGAAACTGGTTGAAGATAGCTGTATTTACAAGTTTCTTGCTGGTCTCAATATCGAATTCGATGAAGTGCGTGGAAGGATCATTGGCCGGTCTCCTCTTCCCCCTATTGGTGATGTCTTTGCTGAAATTAGAAGAGAAGAAAGTCGAAGGAGTGTCATGCTAGGAAAAAAGACCATTGGTGAGTCTCTTGAAAATTTTGCCCTAATTACTGCCTATAAGGTTGAAAATTATTAGCGTAGGAGTGATGAACGACCTCGAGTCTGGTGTGACCATTGCAACAAGCCACGCCATACTCGTGAGACTTGTTGGAAACTTCATGGCAAACCGACTAATTGGAAGAGCAGTAAGCAAGGAGAAAAGAGCCATCGTGGGGTCCCTACTGCCAATGGGGTTGATACCGGTCCCTTCAACAAAGAGCAAATTGATCAACTCTTGCAGCTATTAAAATCCAATTCCTCATCTGGTATTCCTAGTGTTTCCTTGGCGCACACAGGTAGAAAACCTAATGCCTTTTCTTGTCTTCATTTCTCTCCATGGGTTATAGATTCCGAAGCCTCCGATCATATGACTAGTTCTTCTCATTTTTTTAATACCTATTCTCCTTGTTCTGGGAATGAAAAAATCAGAATCGCTGATGGTAGTTTTTCCCCCATTGCAGGCAAAGGGCTTATTAAACTAACTGAGATTATTAATCTCACCTCTGTCCTTCATGTTCCTAACTTACCCTGCAATCTTTTGTCTATTAGTAAACTATGCAAAGATTCTAATTGTCGTGTTACTTTCTTTGACTCTCATTGTGAATTTCAGGACCAGACCTTGGGGACTATGATTGGGCGTGTTAGGATGATTGAAGGCCTTTACTACTTTGATGATATCTCTGCTAGTAATAAACAAGCTCAGGGCTTGAGTAATACTAGTTCAATTTATGTTCCAGACACAATTATGCTATGGCATCTTAGACTTGGCCATCCTAGTTTTGCCTACTTAAAACATTTTTTTCCTGATTTGTTTAAAGGAATAGATTATTC
The DNA here is from genome assembly GCF_014633365.1 of Diospyros lotus. NCBI lineage: Eukaryota > Viridiplantae > Streptophyta > Magnoliopsida > Ericales > Ebenaceae > Diospyros > Diospyros lotus. Next base: position 31,172,002 of record NC_068343.1, on the reverse strand, counting down.
ACTTTTTCAATGTGACAGTTGCATCTTGGCAAAAAATCATCGTTCTACATATTTACCAAAACCTTACCAAGCTTCTAAACCTTTTTATATAATTCATTATGATGTTTGGGGTCCATCTAAAATTTCTACTCTTTCTGGAAAACGCTGGTATGTTACCTTTATTGATGATCATACACGTTTATGCTGGATTTATTAGATGCAAAAAAAATCTGAAGTGGAATACTTATTCAAAAATTTTTACACTATGATTGAAAATCAATTTCAAACCAAAATTGGTATTTTACACTCTGACAATGGCACCAAGTATTTTAATGAACACTTAGGGGATTTTTTGAAAACAAAAGGTATTCATCACACATCTACTTGTCGGAATACTCCTCAACAGAATGGCATTACCGAACGTAAAAACAAACATTTACTCGAAGTCACCCGTGCCATAATGTTTTCTATGCATATTCCGAAATATTTATGGGGTGAAGCTGTTTTGACGGCATCCTATTTGATAAACAGGATGCCCACTAAAGTATTAAATTATAAAACACCTCTTGAGTGCTTGAAAGAAGTGTTTCCCTACGCTCGATTACATTCGGATCTTCCAATCAAAGTTTTTGGATGTACTGTGTATGTTCATATACCTAATCAATTTCGTTCTAAACTTGACCTTAGGGCTGTCAAATGTGTTTTTCTGGGTTATGCCTCACATAAAAAAGGCTATAAGTGTTATGATCCTCACACAAAAAAATTCTTTATCAGTATGGATGTTTCGTTTTTTGAAAATGTCAAGAAAAGAATAAAAAACCTGACTTATCATTAAGATGCAGCACAAGATGTAAATTTATACAGCATAGGCACGGCCTGCCTTATGCAGATTTAGGAAACTATACAGCCTACCTTATGCAGATGTAGGAAACTACCAAGAAATAAAAGGAAGGCTACAACAACCGAATATAGAAAGAAATATACAAAAAAGATACAAGACATAATATACAATCAAATCTCTTAAATAAGGAAAGCAAAGTAATTAAATAAATCTCTCATGGACTCCCGTGGATATGAAACAATATGAATCAGCCTCATAAGGAATATGAATCAACATGAATTAGCCTCATAAGGAATATGAATCAGCCACATCTTCTAACACTCCCCCTCAAGATGGAGTGTGGATGTCATACATTCTCATCTTGTATAGAAGCTTGTGAAATATGCTACCCGAAACCCCTTTAGTAAATAGATCAGCAAGTTGTTCGCCAGTAGGAACAAATGGAGTACAAATCAAGCCACCTTCAAGTTGCGCTTTAATGAAATGTCGATCAACTTCAATATGTTTAGTCTTATCATGTTGGACGGGGTTATGGGCAATATTAATAGTAGATTTGTTGTCACAATATAACCGCATAGGAGCTGTCCAACAGATCTCTAAATCTGCCAAGATTATTTTGAGCCACAACAACTCACAAATCCCCAAAACCATAGATCTAAATTCAGCCTCTGCACTAGATCTAGCCACCACATTTTGCTTCTTACTTCTCCATGTGATAAGATTACCACCAAGAAACGTACAATAACCCGAGGTTGACCGTCTATCAACAAGGGATCCAGCATAATCTGCATCAGTGTATGCTTCCACAGACATGTGACCACCTTTTTTAAATAAAATGCCTTTACTGGGACTGCCTTTAAGATAATGAAGAATACGGTGTACAGCCTTAAGATGACTTTCTTTGGGGTTATGCATAAATTGACTAGCTATGCCCACGGGATAAGCAATGTCTGGCCTTGTATGAGAAAGATATATGAGCCTCCCCACTAACCGTTGGTAGGATGCTCGATCAACAGCCCCTTCTTTGAGGTCAGCACCAATACGATGATTTTGTTCAATTGGAGTATCAATTACTCTACAGCCCAACATACCAGTTTCCTGTAAAAGATCCAGCACGTATTTTTGTTGTGAAATAAAGATACCCTCCTTAGATTGAGCCACCTCAATACCCAAAAAATATTTTAAATTGCCTAGCTCTTTTATTTCAAACTCGTGAATCAAACATTTTTTCAAGGCATCAATACCGTCTTTATCATCTCCTCTCACAATGATATCATCAACATATACTAATAGAGCAGTGAGTTTACCCATTTTAGAATGATGTATAAAAAGAGTATGATCTCCTTGACTTTGTTTATAGCCCAAACCAAGCATCACCTTTGTAAACCTCCCAAACCAAGCCCTGGGAGACTGTTTCAGCCCATATAGGGCTTTCTTCAATCAGCATACAACATTTTCTCCATGATTAGTCAATCCGAACCCAAGAGAAACTTCCATATAAATTTCTTCTTCTAAATCCCCATGTAAAAAAGCATTTTTAACATTAAATTGATACAATGGTCAGTCCAACATAGCTGCTAAAGACAACAAAATTCTGACAGTATTCATTTTTGCGACGGGAGCAAACGTCTCAGTGTAGTCCACACCATATGTTTGTGTATAACCCTTGGCCACTAACCTAACTTTGTACCTTTCAAGAGAGCCATCTGATTTATATTTCACTGTAAATACCCACCTACATCCAACAGTTTTCTTTCCTTTAGGTAGCTGGACCAAATCCCAGGTTTGATTCTTTTCAAGAGCAGTCATCTCCACCTTCATGGCCTCCTTCCAATTATCATTACTTAAAGCTTCAGATAGATTTTTTGGGATAGGGATGGAATTAAGGTTGGTCAAGAAGGCCTTGTGTGTCAGAGACAATTTAGAATAACTAAGGAATAGATGTAGGGGATGTTGAGTGCAGGCTCGGGTTCCTTTTCTTAAGGCAATTGGGATGTCCAGGTCATCCAAAAGTGGGTTAGATGGCTGGGTGTTGCTTGAAATAGGTTCCGGTATAGCAGTAGAGACTGTAGGTTGAAGTAAATTAGGACTCTTGGGTGAATCAGGTTGAGGGTTGCACTGATCTACACAAGGATTAGATGATTCAACATGCTTAGAGATAAAATCAGGACCTTTTCTCCTTGAATAGACTTGCAGTGGGTGAGAAGAAGAGTGAACATTCTCTCTTGGAACCAGATTTAAGAAATCTTGAGGATGATTTGAAGGAGAAGAAGAAATTGGAAAATTTGAGAAATAGAATTCCCTTGACTGTTCGTCCAATGAATTGGTCTCCCCCTTAATATCAGTCATATCAAAATATGATTGGTCCTCCACAAAGCTTACATCAGCCGAAACAAACAGCTTCTTGGATGGAGGATGGAAACACTTATAACCTTTTTGAGTGGAGGAATATCCAACAAAGACACACTTAAGGGCTCTAGGATCCAATTTCCCTCTATGAGGAGAATGATTATGAACAAAAACCAAACAACCAAACACTCTTGGGCAAAGATTTGTTCGAATAAATTCTGGGAATGCCTTAGCAAGAAGCTGAAGAGGACTTTGGAGGTCAAGATTCCTAGAAAGAAGCCTATTGGTGAGATATGTGGCTGTCAAGACAGCTTCTCCCCAATAGCGTTTAGGCACATTATTGTGAAATAACAAGGATCTTGTAACTGCCAACAAATGTCCATTCTTCCTCTCAGCTACTCCATTTTGCTGAGGGGTATAAACACAAGAAGACTCATGAATTATACCCATCTCTTGAAAGAAAAGAGATAGTTTGGTTGAAAAAATCTTTGGCATTGTCAGTTCTCATTCTTTTAATTCCAATACCAAATTGATTCTTAATCATGGTATAGAAATTAAGAAAAATGGTGCATACTTCTGATTTGTTCTTTAGAAGATACAACCACACAACCCGGGTACAATCATCCACAAACAATACAAACCATCGAGCACCCGAAATACTAGGAATAGAAGAAGGACCCCAAATGTCACTGTGAATTAAGTTGAAAGGAAGAGCACATCGAGTATTATTAAGAGGAAATGAAACTCTTTTATACTTAGCAAATTGACAAATATCACAGTGTAAATCACTATTATCTAATCCCTTGAACAAAGAGGGATACATAGACTGAAGAACTATAAAAGATGGATGTCCTAGGCGAAAATGATGAAGCCATAAAACATCCTTATTGGATTTAGCTAAAAAAGATATAGGAGAAAAATGTTTTCTATCACTCAGCCCACTAGACTCTTCAAGGTAGTACAGCCCCTCTTTCACCTTAGCATGCCCAATCTTCTTCCTCGTGTCCTTTTCCTGAAATTCACAAAAATTTGGATAGAAAATAACACGACAATTAGTGTCTTGGGTCAGTTTTTTAATAGAGATGAGATTGGTGTAGAGTTTTGGGACATGGAGAACATCTTTCAGAATTAGGTAATTGTTAACAAGGATATCCCATATTCCAGCAACAGTAGTTAGAGATCCATCAACCAACACAATCTTTTTAGTACTGGGGCATGGTTTGTAGTTTAGAAATTTGTGTGAAGAATGGGTCATGTGGTCGGTTGCACCGGAATCAAGTATCCAGTGTGATTTAAAACCTAAATCTGAAGCATTTAAGCAACAAGAATTGAAAGTAATACCTGTGAAGACAAGATTTGAAGCACTAACACCTTGCTCTTTTTCAAGAGACCCCAATAGGTTCCTTAACTTCTCAATCTCCTCCTGTTTGAGCCCCATCAATCCTATTTCTTTGCCTTCTGTATGCTCTTGGTCACTGTAGTTGGTCATATGAGATGGCTGTTGACCATTGGCAGTGTAGGCCTGAACCTTAGCCTTAGGTTGTTGTCCTCCTTTTGTTGGCTTCCCATGAAGCTTCCAACATTTATCGACTGTATGCCTTGGCTTCTTGCAGAAAGTGCACCACAAACTATCTTTGTTTGTGGTCCAGCTTGCATCCATAAATCTTTTATCTTCTTTAATCCCTCTTTCACGTCCAGCTCCTATTAGAGTCAATAGAGTTGAATTCTCCAAGTGACTATGCTCCAACATAACTCCTCTTCGACCTTCTTCTGCACGTACAATAGAAATTACTTCATTTAAGGAGGGTAGATCAGGCTTACCAAGAATCTGAATTCTAACAGCATCATATTCTAAATTTAATCCAGCCAAGAAATCATATATTCGCTCTTTCTCTACAAATCTCTTTTGGACTGCTGCATCTTCACTGCATTTCATTTGGATGCACTGATAGTGATCCAATTCTTGCCACAAGGTCTGCAACAAGTTGGAATATTCGGTGATAGACCAATTCCCTTGCTTGGTTGCTGCTGCCTTGGTCCTAAGTTCATAAATCTGAGCGGCATCACGTACCTTCGAATAGGTAATCTTCACCGCCTCCCATATCTCCCTTGCCGTTGTTAAGAACATAACGGTATCGCTAATCTCCGGATTCATGGAGTTCCATAGCCAAGACATGACTAATGAATCTTCTTCATCCCATGCATCATACATAGGATCAGTCTCCTGCGGTCCAGATCCCTCCAAATGACTCAATTTTCCCTTGCCTTTCAAGAAAGTCTTGATAAGTTGGGACCACTTGAGTTAGTTCTTTCCATTCAACCTATAGGCTGCTTGGACAATCGGAAGTTCTCCTCCAATACTATGACTGATCGAAAGTTCCCTCCCAGTGCCTTGACTAGAACTTTCTGTAACATCAGTCATGCCTACTGATTTTTCAGTTTCGGCCGCCATGCTTTACAATCTCGACAGGCCTAGGACTAATCCCAAGGCTTCGATACCATGTCAAGAAAAGAATAAAAAACCTGACTTATCATTAAGATGCAGCACAAGATGTAAATTTATACAGCATAGGCACAGCCTACCTTATGCAGATTTAGGAAACTATATAGCCTACCTTATGCAGATTTAGGAAACTACCAAGAAATAAAAGGAAGGCTACAACAACCGAATATAGAAAGAAATATACAAAAAAGATACAAGACATAATATACAATCAAATCTCTTAAATAAGGAAAGCAAAGTAATTAAATAAATCTCTCATGGACTCCCGTGGATATGAAACAATATGAATCAGCCTCATAAGGAATATGAATCAACATGAATTAGCCTCATAAGGAATATGAATCAGCCACATCTTCTAACAGAAAAACAACCCTATTTTTCCCAAAATTCTCTTCAGGGGGAGAACCATGGAGTTGAAGATAATTTTTGGGATGTTTCTGTCCCACTTCCAAACTCCATTTGTCCTACTCAAGAGTCACATGGTTCCAATAATGGTCACTTCGGAGATTCTGGTTCTAGTTCTTGGTGCCCAGTGAAAAGGTTTCTCGTGCAGGGGAAGAAGTTCTACAGACTGATCATCATGATCTAAACTCTGAGCTTCAGGTTTATACTAGGCAGAGATTTCATCAAATGAACAAAGACCTGAATATCAACTCTGCACAAAACCAGTTTGACAACCCGAGCAATGGCACTGTAAGTTCAAGAAATCTCATTTCAACTTCTAGTTTACTTCCTTCAACTGTGTCCAATAGTTCCCCAGTTGATTCTTCTACTATTCCTGATCTCGATGTTCCTATAACCATTAGGAAAGGTGTCAAAAGTTGCACTAAGCATTCTATTGCTAAATATCTCTCTTACCATAGACTATCAAAAAATTATAAAGCTTTCACATCTAGGATTTCACACTTGTTTGTTCCAAGGAATATACAGGAAGCTTTGGATGATCCGAATTGGAAATTAGCAGTCATAGAGGAGATGAATGCTCTAAGGCGAAGTGGCACTTGGGAGATAGTTTATTTGCCCAAAGGCAAGAAAATAGTAGGATGTAAATGGGTGTTTACAATAAAGTGTAAGGCGGATGAGAGTGTTGATAGGTACAAAGCCAGACTTGTGGCTAAGGGCTTCACACAGACTTATGGAATTGACTACCAGGAGACCTTTGCTCCTGTTGCTAAAATAAACTCTATCAGAATCCTATTGTCTCTTGCAGTAAATTTAGATTGGCCCCTACACCAGCTTGATGTCAAAAATGCGTTTCTTAATGGTGATCTTGAAGAGGAGGTCTTCATGAGTTTGCCTCCAGGATTCGAAAAGAAACTTGGGAGTGACAAAGTATGTAGGCTGAAGAAATCCTTGTATGGTCTCAAACAGTCACCAAGAGCATGCTTTGAACGCTTTGGAAAGGCAGTTACTAGTTATGGTTTCCTTCAGAGTCAGACAGATCACACTATATTTTATAAACACTCAAAAGTTGGTAAAGTTGCAATTTTGATTGTTTATATTGATGACATTATTTTAACTGGTGATGATGAGACAGAATTAGCAACCCTTAAGCAGAAACTTGCGAAGGAGTTCCAAATTAAGGACCTGGGAAGTCTAAAATACTTTCTTGGGATGGAGTTTGCAAAATCCAAAGAAGGTATTTTTGTCAATCAAAGAAAATATGTTCTTGATTTTCTTGGAGAAACAGGTTTGCTCGGTTGCAAAATGTCGGAGACTCCCATTGAGCCTAATGTGAAACTACAGGCTGCTAAAGCTGATGAAGTGGAGGATAGAGAACAATATCAGAGACTTGTGGGTAGGTTAATCTACTTGTCTCATACACGGCTTGATATTACTTTTGCAGTTAGTATGGCAAGTCAGTTTATGCACTCACCAGGGCCAGAGCATTTCGAGGTGGTCTACATAATCCTAAGGTATCTAAAAGGGGCACCTGGCAAAGGGTTAATGTTCAAGAAACATGGTCACCTGCAAGTTGAGATTTACACTGATGCAGATTGGGCAGAAAGTGTTGATGATTGGAGATCTACCTCGGGCTATTGTTCTTTTGTTGGGGGTAACCTAGTCACCTGGCGAAGCAAAAAACAAAATGTAGTGGCTAGAAGTAGTGGCTAGAAGTAGTGCAGAAGCAGAGTTTAGAGCTGTTGCCCATGGAATTTGTGAGGGAATGTGGATCAAACGAATACTTGAAGAACTAAAGTTTTTTCATTCAGTACCTATAAAAGTCTACTGTGACAACAAGGCTGCCATCTCTATAGCTCATAATCCAGTGTTACATGACCGTACAAAACATATAGAGGTGGACAAACATTTTATCAAGGAGAAAATCGATGTTGGAGTAATATGCATGCCATACCTTCCAACAACCGAACAAATTGCTGATGTTCTGACTAAGGATCTCCACAAGAAGCAGTTTCATAAACTTATTGGCAAGCTGGCTATGGACGATATCTACAAACCAGCTTGAGGGGGAGTGCTAGAATTATGCTCAATTAAGGCTGATCTCTAGGATCAGTGTTTTATGTAAATATTATGTAAATATAGAAAGGCAATAATGTAAATTAGGATGTTAGGATGCTGTCTATTTTTTCTTTCGTTCTTTGCTAATAATCCTCTCCTTATAAGAGGATATTGTACACATTCATTTTGTATTCAATTAGACATTGTCTTTGATAATTTCTAAGTGCGTTCCATCACTACCAATTGTTCCAGCAGACATGGGTAAATTACTTGTTGGCTGGTCTTAGCATGTATGCGGGATGCAAGATAAGAGTTTGAAACGAGTTACATTGATATGTTTTCTGTTCAGCTTCAGTAACTTGATCTAATCATGCTGAACAGATTGAGAACCATGCTAGAAACACCTCTACACACCCAAGCATTACACATATAGTGTTAAGATATGAACTTTAGATTAGGCAATTATATATCCCGTATAGATATTCTTAGATTTTCTGTATATCTTTAGAATATATTATTTCCTTTCATTAGAGTGGGACATAAGTATATAATCATTGTATACTCCATTCAAGAAATAAGTAATATACTTACATTCTTTTATTTTGCATGGTATTGGAGTCAAATTAGAAACCCTAATTCAAAAAATAGAAACCCTAAACCTAACTTCACACAGCCTCCGCCACTACTGTTGTTGTTAGTTCTCGTTGACATGCTTGAGCTTCTCTCTTTAGCCACATGCCCTCCCAATCATGGTGTGTTCAAGTCTAACGTTTGCATCATCTTGCGTATCAAATGGATCCTTGGCAACAACTCTGAAACAACGCAAGGCAATCTGACTCCAATGCAATGCAACAAGATGTGAGGCAAGCTAGATCTCATTTGCGATCGATTTCAACTTCTCATCTTGAGGTTGCTTCTCTAGATCTCGTCTTCTCGAGTTCCTCTCATTGCTGTCACAACTCTTGTCTCCACCATCAACAACCCAAAAATGAAGCTAACAACCTTAGATCTACTTAGATCCAATGCAATCAAATTTGTGCTCTCTCCATCAAATTTGTGTTTCTTTTTCTCATTAATCTTGTTAAAACAACCTACAAAATCTCAATAATGTCATCCACAATCAATAACACCCCAAATGTGGCTTCACCAACAAGAGTCACTCCATCCGAAGACACTATGATGGCCTCCATGGTGGTGGACGTGGTCGTCCTCAACCCTTGTGTAACAGTCACCAGAGATACTTATTACAACTTGCATGGATGCCCAGCTCAAGCAACTAATATAGCTCAAGCTACCCATTATAATTCAAAAAGCCAGGATGGCTTAACCCTAGTGGATCTTCTTTAGTTACTATCTTTGAGGGAGAGTATGCCCAATTCAAACAATATTGTAGGCCACTTCATCTATAGCATCTTTTGATAATAATGGTAATCCATTTGCATGTTTTACACAGTCCTTATCTTCTTTTGGTTCATGGATTTTTGACTCGAGTGCTACTAACCACATGCTTGGTAATAATTCTTTATTCTCTCATATCCAAAGTTCAAGATCTCTACCTACTATTAGACTGGTTGATGGCTCTCAAGCCTCAATCAAGAGTATCGAGAGTGTCAAAACCCCTTCATACTTTTCCTTTATCATTTGTTTTAAATTTACCCGTTGTTAGTGATATGCCATGATGCTAGATTTAGATGATATCTATTGCGTAATATGATTTATTCCTGCAAATTAATAAAAATGTCATATCCCCATTCATACCTCTCCAGTTTTATATGAATTGAGTCCTTAGATCTCTTGTCAAAGACCTTATTCTTAGATTGTTAAGAATATTGTGGTGAGGTTCCTCAATACAAGATTTATTAAAGTGTTCCTAGTCCTTAGATTTCTCAAATGGGGACTTTGATTAATCGATTATGGACTAGCATATAGTTTACTACCTTTGAATAGTATGAAATACTAATGATAAAGGATGGTGGGTCACATGCCATACAGCATGAGATGTAGACAGTAAACATGTGGATGGATGTTGGTTGAACATTTGTTGAATATGAAGTGAATAGCAAATCACATAGATAAGAGGATTAATGATCTGTTATTGGTCGCGATTGTGTAACTGATCCTCAGATTTACGGTGATACAATTATCTTCTATGCTGGTGTCGGAGATTTGCTAGTGAGTGGAGCCATCCAATTGTGAGGTGAAAATGTTCACTGTGTGGTCTCTCTTCTACTGGTGTATGGAGGCAAGTGATTACTGGATAAGATAAATTAACTTTCGATGTGAAGTGAACATTCTATGTGATCTTTGTTAGTGGTTAATTGGTAAAACCCCTAGCCCGAGTATGAATAACTAAAAAGGAGTTTCCGATGTGTCATCTTGATCACATCAAATTAAATCTTGGCATAATTATTGAGTCCATTGAGCTTAATCAGTCCATGGCTCTCATTCAATTGGGATGTTAGTTAATAGGAGGACTGCATTACATGATAATCGTCGACCAAAATGAGATTACATGAAATATAACTTCATTACCTTATAAGATCATCTTGATATAATGTTAGTTGTTACTCAAGACCTTTTGGGGTATTTTGATAAGATGGAGAGATTCTCAAAATAGGTCAAAGAGTTCGATCGACATCAAAGAGGTTTGACGTTTCTTGATTGCTATTTGGCAATGAACCTAAAAGGTTATGCACCCGCAAAGCTAAGCACTAAATTAGTAATGCTTAGCTAGCAATGAGTTCTTGATCATCAATAAGAGTTTTTTTTTTTTTCTGTAAGTAAGAGATTCATAGAACAAAAAAACCAACGCCGAATCAGCTACAAACCAAGGCCAAGGCATACCCCGAACCAACCAAAAAAACCAGGGGCAAGAACACAACACCGATCACCCTCTGGGCCAAAAGAAGAAAAAATAAAATAAGATAAGAAAAAAATAGGAAGAAGCAAAATAAAAGACATTATGTACAAAAAATAAACAAAAGCCTGGGTGTGATCGAAAGCAACAATCTATCTCGGAAGAACAAGCCTGCTGTGCTGATCACGAGTAGGAAAACTGAAAATGAAGCGAGCCCCAACTGGAGAGGCTGCATCAAACACAAGGCACCGAAGGGACTGGCGTTAAACAAGAGACTCTAGGATCACAAAAGCTAGCTCCCAACAGCAAGCAAGCAGCAACTCAATGGAGAGGGAAAACCTGGTCCCTCGGAAGCTGCCAAATATGACAAAGAGCATAACTCTGAATAGACGATCTGAATTGGAGAGTCGTCAAGCGAGCCCTTACATCGCATTGAATCTGATGAGCCAACTGAGAGTCAGATCTCTCCTGATCACGAAAGCACATGTTATTGCGCTCCCTCCAGGTGAAATACACCAAAGCACAAAGCACCAATTTGTTCGCCACTTGCCACAGACCCTTGCCACTCCATCTAGCAGCAGCCCAAAGCACACTAGTATCCCATCGACACCAAGGCCAATTGAATTTCTTTGATCTGCAGAAGCATGTCAGCACCTCTCTAGAATAAGGACACTTGAAAAAAAGGTGACTGTGCGTTTCCGTATTCATCCTACAAAGGAAACATCTATTCGGAATAGACAAAAAAAGGTTAATACGATTAAGTGTAGAGAGACGCTCCCGAATCGCTAACCACAAAATAAAAGAATGAGCTGAAATACACTCCGATGACCACACAAGCCTATGCCAAGGAACCCGGGGACATTGTTCCTGAAAGTCCTTAAGCGCAGCCCTAACCGAAAAGACACCATTCGCAGTCGGGAGCCAAAAATTCTCATCCCTACGCTAAAAGCGGGGAAGGCTAGGAAGGTGGTTCCTAAGAAGATCGTAAGTCGAACAGGGGAAAAGGTTAGGCCAATTCCAAGAGCCATTCTCAATGAAATCAGAGACCTTGGCCAAGGTATGGATGCATAATTGCCAAGGCAATTGGCGAGAGAAACAATCAATAAGCACACCCAAAGGGTGCCATTGATCATGCCAAAGGAACACGCTACAACCGTCCCCAATTTTCCACCGCATTCTAGGACGCACAACTCCCCTGAGGGAGAGCAGCTTCCTCAAGTACCATGGACAAGCGTACGGCACTTTAAGGAGCTAGAAGCACGCCCCCTTAACTCAATAGGTATGCACCCACTTCACCTAGAAAGAATCCCCATTGCCTGAGAGCAAATGCCAGATTAGCTTGGCGACAAGGGCTTGATTCCAGACATAGAGAGGCTTGAGACCCAAACCCCCTTGCACCTTGGGGCAACAGATCTCCCGCCAAGCCACTTTAGCTTTATGGGGGTCAGCTCCATCACCATTCCATAAGAAATTACAAATTAATTCCTCAATCTCATGGATCACCCGTCTCGGCAAAATAAACACAGAGGCCCAATACACATAGATAGTGGAAAGAACAGACTAAGCAAACTGAAGGCAGCCCCCAAAGGAGAGCAACCTACTTCGCCAAAAGCAAATCTTATTCTTAACCTTATCAATGATAGGTCGGCAATCCCCATATGATAACTTGGTGGAAAGTAGAGGCATCCCCAAGTACCGCATAGGCAGCACGCCTCTTTGGAAACCCGAGATAGTCAAAATATTCTCCCTCAAGGACTCGTCTCTACAAGAGACGAAGTAATCACTTTTTAAAGCATTGGCCCTAAAGCCAGAAAAACCAGAGAATCTCTCCAAGCAAGATTTCAAGATACCCACTGAAACAGGATCGCTATGGGAGAATAAGAGGAGATCGTCTACAAACATGAGCATCACCAGTCGAGTCTGCTCACATTTCTAGTGAAACAGAAAATCTGGAGACCTCGTCTGATGGCTAACAATGCCATGCAAGATCTGCATCACAAGGACGAAGAGATAAAGAGATAGAGGGTCCCCTTGCCTAAGGCCCCGACCACCAGGGAAGAAACCGTTTAACTGCCCATTGATTTTAATGGAGTAACGAGGAGTAGTGACACATTCCCGAATCCAGCTACAAAACTGCAGAGGGAAATTCATAAGATGAAGGAAAGTCAAGAGAAAGTCCCACTCCACAGTGTCGTAAGCTTTTGCTAGGTCCACTTTCATCGCACATCGAGGAGGCCCCTTGTGAAGGTGATATTGGAGCATGAGCTCCTAGGCGAGCAAGACGTTATCCCCAATCGAGCGCCCAGGCACGAATGTTGCCTGAGCCTCATTCACAAGACCAGAAAGCACGGGTTTGATTCTATTGGCCAAAATCTTGGTGATGACTTTATACAAGACGTTACAACAAGAAATAGGCCTAAACTAGGACGGCGACTCAGGGTAAGGGACCTTAGGAACCAGATTAATGATAGTCGCATTCATCTGACCTAAAAGACAGCCTGAGGAGAAGAAGCTCCTAACAGCCTCTACCACATCAGGCCCCACAATCCCCCAAGCCCTCTTGAAAAATTTAACAGTAAATCCATTCGGCCCAGGGGCTTTATCATCCCCCATACTGAACAAGGCTCCCTGAATTTCCTCCTCTGAGACCTCAGTAATAAGGCCCCCCCACTGACCCTGCGACAAGCGTTTGTCAATAAAAGGGGCAATCTCTTCCAGGGACACAGGGGCTAAACGGGCATTGTGACCAAAGAGGTTTTGGAAGTAGGAAACCATACAACTCGCCACTTCCTCTTTAGTATCCACAACAGATCCATCTTCTTTTTGGAGGGTATAGATATGGTGATTATTTTGCCGAGCTAACATGGACTAGAAGAAAAAGCAGGAACACCGGTCTCCCTCCGCAAACCATCTTATCCGATCTCTAAGGTGAAAGTAATCAGATTCCTACGCCAGAGCTACCAAATAATCCCTATTAAGATCAAGCTCTCGCTGGCGAAGATTAGGATCATGAGGGTTATCCTGCATCTCTCACTGAATTCTGTGCAAACTATCTCGGAGAGACAAAACTAGATCAGAGACATGGCCACTCGACTTATTAAGAGTCTTCATAGCTCCTTTAACCACCCTGAGATTCTGGACAACTCGAAACATAGGGACCCCAGGAACCCACCTGCTCCAGCTGTTAGCCACCTTCTCAAGAAAAAGAGGATGGTCGACAAGGTGGTTGAGGAATCTAAAATGGCTACCATTATTCCGAGAGGTACAAGATAAGAAAACCACGGCGGGGCTATGATTAAAGATTCTCGGTTGAAGGAAAAGAGCCTCACTCTCAGGGTAACTAGCAAACCACCCATCATTCACAAGGGCTCTGTCCAGCTTCCGAAAAATGCTCTCTGCACCAAACCTCTTGTTGTTCCACGTCAGCTTTGGACCACTAAAGGCCAGATCCTGAAGAGAAACCGAGGAAAGAAACCCATTAAATCTGCACATATCCAAAGACAAAGAGGTGTTCCCACCTCTCGTCTCAGAACTATTATGACAAACATTAAAATCACCAAGGAGGATCCAAGGGTCGTTAACCAAAGACAACCCCACACCTCTCAGAGAGTTCCATAGGTGAGCTTGGTCCACCTCTTCATTCTGAGCATAAATACAAGACAGGAAGAAAGGGGTGATAATATCAGGACTAGTCACTCTGACGTGAACGAACTGATCCGACCTACTCAAAACAACTAAATTAATGGCTGACGGATCATAAACAATCCAACCTCCATCATTCATGTCGTAATTGAAAATCCATTTCCAAGTGGGCATAATAGCTCGAGAAATTTCCCCAGCTTGCCTTTCCCGCACCCGAGACTCTAAAATGGAAGCTAAAGACAACTTATATTGAGAGATAAGAGACCGAACCTCCCACTGCTTAGGGGACAGATTCAGACCCCTCACATTCCATGCAGCAATCTGCATCATTAACACTCTTGAAGGGTAAGGTCCAGGCTCTTGGACTCCTGATGCTTCCCACCCCCCTCTCTGTTCTTCTTCCTCTCCCTTTTTGCTTGAGCTCTTGTTCTCGACCTACTCCCTGCCGAGCTTGTACTCGTCACCCTATCGAACTCCGAGTCATCATCACCCTGAACCTCTCTAGCACTAGAGTCCCTCTGGTCGTCCCTCTCAACAGCCTCTCCCTGAGATTCTGTGGCGGAAGGGGCGTCCTTATTCTTTTCCTTTTCATTTTCACCAAAGACACCATATTTATTGTTTTTTTATTTGATCGTCGATATCCTTAGGGTCATAAGGAACCGTAACGGTATGATACTCAAGGCAATCCACCATATTCATAGAGGAATAGTCAGGTTCAGAAGGTCTAGAAGATGGCCCTACCTCCTCCTCCCTAACAATTGCCTTATCCTTTCTCTCATTAGTTTTTCCTTTCTTTCCGCGAACCATAATAAAACCTTCACGATCATGTTCATTCTGATTATCTTCAGTGTTCTAGGGATTCTGATCATTCTTCTTCACATACACGACTCTAGCTTCACTCCCTTTTGGCTGAGGCTGAGTCAGACAACGAGAGATAGGGTGACCAAAAACCTTACAGTGGGAACACACGGATGGCATCCATTGATATTCAATAGGTAGCCAGGATATCCTAGGTTCACCTGTGAGATCATCCATTCCTTGTTGAACATCAATAAATTTGGGGAAGCTGGAATTGACACTCACCTCGACACACACTCTGGCAAACCCCAATCTAGTTCTTTCCTCAGTCATAGGATCAACGTACAAGGGTCGACCTATTGAACTAGCAATAACGGAAATACCTTTAAGGGACCATCCTTCAAGAGGGGGATTATGGATTTTAATCCATACTGGAACCGATGTGTGGGACTCTCTAGAGATATTCATGCCCGGCTCCCAGCATTTTAAAATGACAGGACGGCCTGCAAAATGACAAGGACCCGCATCAAAGATTTTAAGCATATTGTCTAAAGAATCAAAGCGAAAGAAGAAAAAACCACAATTGTTAGAGAGTACCTCAATGAGACCATGGCGTTGCCACATTTTTTTTGCAATATTTTGAACAACCAGAAAAGGAAGTCGCTTTTCTATGAAATATCCTACAAGAGTATTCTTCCAAAATTTTGTGCATTCTTCAATTACGTCACTAGGTAACTGAACAAGAGGAATATCCGAAAGCGTACCTAAAGGTGGGAAATAATCAAGGTGCGTGGGAGCACAGTGAATCCAATCTTCAGTTATATCCGCCCATGATTTATTGGGTTGTATGGAAGCAGCCAAATGAGTGGGCCTAGGCTTATTCAAAAAGGATGGCTACTATTTACTAATAAAAGACCCATGGGCTTGCTGCTTTGTCCCATTAGTGTGCTGGGCTTTACCTTTTAATTCATGTTGGCCATGTTCTGGAACCCACTTACCTAAATCAAGACCAGAGCCCACTCACGGGTGAAGCCCATCACCTTCAGCAATCGGCCCACCTGCTTCAACCTCCAACGATCTCCTTCTCCCTTCCATCACGTGAAGATCCCTGGAAATCAGCCGATCATGAAGCGACTACTCAACACTTTGAAGGTCCCTATGCTGAAAACGATAAGAATTTTCTTAGCTGCCCAAGTCATCAGGTTCTGCCTTGCCAAGTTCGGCATCCATCAGAGAAGTTTCTACCACCATCGGCACCACCGCATGATGCCTTTCCAGGCTCCTAGTTGGACCATCGCCAGTGTTCCGCGTCCCTGAACGAAGAAGGGGAGTCCAAGCTTCCTTCTAGTTCTCGTCCTTCATGGTCTCGTCCCCACTGTCACTACCTTTAATATTCTCTCCACTGGACTAATCCACCCCACCATGTGAGATCTGCATGCTGACCTCGTCTACTATTCGAGGCGACATTCCTACTAGTGACGAAGCTCTTGGCGACGAAGATTTGGAGTCCCGACCGACCATCATGGACAAAGACAGCTCTTCCAGATCGCTTCTTCTAGGAATACCATTCGTCAATGCAAGAATGTTACAAAAGTTGAGCTCCTTGTCCAACAGTTCACCTTCCTCAAGCATGAGTTTACTCCCATTCTCAGAGCCCTCATTAATCATCACGATTCTAGCTTCATTAACCTTTGCCTTGCTGTTCGAATTTCGTGTATACTCCTCGTCAAATCTGGTGTTTTTTTCCAGCCCTTGAGTCGTTATATCCTCTTGAGCCTCATCATTTTCTTGACGCCCCCCAGCACCTATCTGCGATAAATGGTCACCGGACATGCTAGAACTTTCCAACCGAGGCGCTAGTGCATTATTTTCCTTGACACTCCTTGTTCTTTCTCTGCTCTTCTGTCCATCTTCCTTCTCGGCTACCCGTTCTTTGGAACAAACTGTGGTGAGGGGTTGCTTGGTGGTTTCCCCATCACTTCGACTAAGAGGAGGCCTTCTTTTTTCATATGGCCTCACCGGCGACAGTCGCCTAGCGCACGCCAGGATCACTTTTCTTTTAGAGTTTGCCACTTGGGAGCCCTGCTTGTCGTCATCATTGCCATTGGTAAAACCCCTAGCTAGGGTATGAATAACCAAAACAGAGTTTCTAATGTGTCATCTCGATCACATCAAATTAAATCTTGGCATAATTATTGAGTCCAGTGAACTTAATCAGTCCATGGCTCTCATTCAATCGAGATGTAGTTAATAGGAGGATTGCATTACATGATAATCGTCAGCCAAAATGAGATTACATGAAATATAACTTCATTACCTTATAAGATCATCTTGATATAATGCTAGTTGTTACTCAAGACCTTTTGGGGTATTTTGATAAGATGGAGAGATTCTCAAAATAGGTCAAAGAGTTTGATCGACATCAAAGAGGTTTGACGTTTCTTGATTGCTATTTGGCAGTGAACCTAGAAGGTTATGCACCCGCAAAGCTAAGCACTAAATTAGTAATGCTTAGCTAGCAATGAGTTCTTAATCATCATTAAGAGTTAATGAGGTTGAATTTTGTTAAGAGTTAACAAAGGATCAAAGTATCGTTAAGAGTTAATGGGGATACCATTAAAAGTTAACAGGCATGTCGTTAAAGAGTTAACGGGGATCTAAGTTCCATTAAGAGTTAATGGAAGTGTTATTAAGAGTTAATAGTGGGCCTAAGTGCAAATTAGAAGGAAGTTTCAATTGAAGACACAAAACTATCGACCGATCGAATAAGTTTGAGAAACTGTCAACTAGTCCTTAGAAACAATTGATAGTTTTGTTCGGCGGGATTTCAGAAACAAGGCCATTCTTCCATCTTCTCCGTCAACAGAGCATTAAAACCTCTGAAAAAAGTTCATTAGATGCACTAATCAGTGCATTAAATGAAGTGAGAGACAAAGGAGGACAATTGGGAGGGAAAAGGAGAATGTCTCCACAAGGAAGAGGTTTTAAACTAATCTCTCAACAGTTTGGTTTTTAAGAGAGTCTTCAACCTTCTTCTTCTTCTTGCTCTAGCTCTTGCCTTTTGCATAGCTTCCCTCCTTGTTGTCTTCTCCTTGTCCTTCTTTGACCCTTTCTCATGTGATGAGCTTCCTTCTTTGATAAGAACCTACAACCATCTTCCCATCACCTTTGCTCGATCTTGTCTCGCACAAGTGACCAACAAAGGTTTAGTTGCAGCTTTAGTGTGGACTAACTTGGTCCTTCTTGTGGAGGAGGCTTGGTCAGCCAAGGTAAAACAGATAAGGAGCTATTCGTGAAGGAGGCATGAAGAAGCTTATGAAGGAGGACCAAAGGGTTCAGGACATAGCACAAAAGAAACAACCAGCAACAACCTCTCTCCATAAGGTAAAAGTTACTATTCTGGTCTTTTCATTTTTAATGAAAAATATGCGCATGGCTAAAACAACTGAGTTAGTAAGAGATTTTTTGGTTTTATTTCCGCTGCATTTATCTTTTTTCGAAAAATGTTTTTGAAAACCTTATGGATCTCTTGCAATACTCGCTTAGCATAAGCACATCTTTCAACAGTAATGTCCCTATAACTTACTATCAGTTAACTCACTTGTCATGTTAACTATTCCATAACCTCTTTATTTGAGTTTGTCTTTGTTCAAGATTGGAGGATAAGATTGACAATTGGCATGGGGCATGAGTCTTGGGGATTATAGTATCTGTTTGGATGTACTAAATATGTGTCTTGCACTGCTACTTCTTCAACCAAAGGTACAGTGTTGGTTAGGGCACTAATCTTTATATAGTCTAAAGAAGATGGTTCTCAGCTTGTCCAATCTTCTACCTTAGAGTGTGAGTTATGCCAACTTGGCAAACACTATCATTGCTCCTCCCTGAGTAATGTCATTAAGCGTGGCAATTCTCCTATTTTAGTTGTTCATTTTGATGTGTGGGGTCCTAGTTGGTCCTTCAAAACAAAATTTTGTCAGTTTGTCACCTTTCTTTATGATTTTTCATAAATTACTTGGTATGTCTCCCTCCAGGTAAGACTATTGTTGAATGGCATTAGGTCTATATAGTTAAGGTTGGTCTAGATGGCCAAGTTGATTAACTCAAGGCTTAACTTGTTACCAAAGGGTGCACACAAATTTTTGGCCTCAATTATGAGCGGGGACACTTTCTCTACAATGGCCAAGATCACCTCTGTTCGATTATTCTTCTCTCTTGTTTCTATGTTCAACTAGCCTCTCCATCAGCTAGATTTCAAGAATGCATTTCCTCACAACGACTTGGAAATACAGATAACAATGGGTTGCCCATTTACATACTTATTTTAACAAATTTTCAAATAAGTCTTATGCCTATATCTCAATTTTTATACAAGTTTTAATTTTAAATGGCCAATTGGGACCCATTGGGCATTTACATACTTTTTTAACAAATTTTCAAATAAGCCTTATACCTATATCTCAATTTTTATACTTGTTTAAATTTTAGATGGGTAATTGGGACCCATTGCCATCCCTACTTACAAAAGGAGGTTTATATGGAAAAACCTCCCGATTTTGTTGATTAAGTGGAGTTTAGGATGGTATGTCACGAT
The DNA here is from genome assembly GCF_014633365.1 of Diospyros lotus. Taxonomy (NCBI): domain Eukaryota; kingdom Viridiplantae; phylum Streptophyta; class Magnoliopsida; order Ericales; family Ebenaceae; genus Diospyros; species Diospyros lotus. Next base: position 31,151,979 of record NC_068343.1, on the reverse strand, counting down.
TTTGTTAATTAAGTGGAGTTTAGGATGGTATGTCACCTTTGGTGGGCCGAGTTCAGTTTAACTAAGTTCAAGTTAACTTAGGGCAAGGCTGAACATTCAATCTTTTGTTGCTCTAAGTCTAGTAGCCACATTCTTCTAGTGGTTTATGTTGATAATATAGTTATCACAAGGGACGATGATGTTAGTATTGCTTAGTTGACACATCTTTAGTAACAATTTCAAAGAAAGGATTTGGATCAATTGAAATATTTTATTGGCATTGAGCTAGCACGATCAAAGCAAGGCATCTATATTTCTTAGAGGAAGTATGCTTTGGATATCCTAGAAGAGGTAGGGATGCTTGGATGCAAACCAATAGATACAACCATGGATTCAAAAATCAAATTGTTATCAAGATAAGGGGAGCATATTTCTGACCTTTGGAGCTATTGTCGATTGGTTGGAAAACTTAATTACCTCATAGTCACCTTTCTTGATATCTCATTTATTGCGGGTGTGGTAAGTCAATTTTTGGATTCACCTTGTGATTGTTGGGATGCAATGATTCGTATCCTTTTGAATATTAAAGGTGCCCTAGGCCAAGGTGTGTTATATTGAGATCACAAACATAGGCATATTATGGGATAAACAGATGCCAAGATGTGTTATATTTAGATCATAGACAATCATATTATGGGATATACAGAAAGGAACTCCTAGTGGTAGATAATCCACATCTAGATATTATGTATTTGTTGGTGGCAACTTAGCCTCTTGAAAAAAGTAAGAATAAAGTGGTTGCCAAGTCTAGTGCAGAGGTTGAATATAGAGCAATGGCCATAACATGTGAATTTATGTGGTTGAAACAATTGATTGAGGAGCTAGGAATCATTTAGATAAACTCTATGTAATTGATTTGTAACAATAATGCTACAATGCATATTACTTCTAATTTCGTGTTCTATGAAAGAACCAAACTTTTGAGTGTCATTTTTTTAGGGAAAAGTTGCATTCGGGAGATATTGGCACAACATTTGTGAGTTTTAATAATCAATTAGCTGATTTGTTCACTAAGTTGCTCAAAGGTTCTCATGTGAATTACAAATGTAGTAAGCTGGGCACATTCAACATTTACGCAAAGGCGAAATGTTAAGATATGATCTTTAGATTAGGCAACTATATATCTTGTATATATATTCTTAGATGTTTTGCATATCTTTAGAATGTATTCTTTCCTTTCCTTGGAGTAGGATACAAGTATATAATCCTTGTATACCCGTTCAAGAGAAGTAATATATATCAACATTCTTTATTTTACAAATACTAATCCCAGTCAATTCCGGATGTCAATTAACAAAATTTCCAAATAGACAACAAAAGGAATATAGATGTTAAGAATAGTATTAGGTAGAATAACGCGTAATGTCAGTGACAAAAAACTTTCAAGCAGTCAGACACTGGGAACATAAAATTGTTATAGATCAAAAAAGAAATAATGCCAGTCATGAATATTGGGCCAATCAACTCAGAATGGTGCCCACATCAGAAGATACTTTTGTGGAAGCATGAGAACGGCAACTAATGCTCACTGCATACTGCAAGGAATATATATTCCACGAGTTTACCACAAAATGAATAAAATTCAGAAGCAACACATACTAGATGCAAAATTTGATAGTAATATATACTGCACAAGTTTAAGGGTATTGCAAGTGTTGATTATGCATTAGTGCAAGGACCAGCTATATTTTTGCATTTTGTGGTAAGATCACTTATTCTTAACATATGTGAATAGCACGAGCATGTTGGATACTTTGCGTGAAATATGTGCATTGGCATGTAATGCATGAGATATGTTGTTATGCACTCTGATGAAAATGCAAACTATTTTTTTTTTTTTATCAGTAAATAAATATGTATTGATCAAAAATGAACTGTACAAATACTCTAGGCATCCCCAGGCACACAAAAAGGGCAATTAGATACCCGTGGTCTGGTAAATTAGAAACAATCAAAACATGAGGATACAAAGAAAAAAGAACTCTGTATACATGTGTTTTAATCTTCCTAATGATATCAGCAACAAGAGAATGCTGACCCTCAAAAATTAGACGATTCTTAGCATTCCAAATGCAATAGACAGTGCAAGCAAACGCTAATTTTTTTGTTTTGTTGCGCCATGAAGTCCCCTGAACTGTTTTTGAGCTATGTAAATGGGACCAAGGTTTGACAGAAAGCTCTCTGTGATAACAGGAACAGGACTGCATTCCAGGAAATGGAATTCTGGACATTTTATAAGATATGAGTAAGATAAGTTCATGTGCGCATTCTAAAATTCTCAAATAATGCGAAAGCATATGGATGGAAATCATGCCAAAGCTAGCACAAGCTTCATACTTGTCCTTCATGCAAATTGGGCTCTCATACCTGTACCTCGGGTCTCTAGATGATGGTTCACTGCTTTGTGAATTGTGATAGTAGAGAAACATATTGGGGTACACTGATAAATTCTATATTAGCCACACAGCCCCATGCCTCCCTTCCACTGCTCACCACAAATTGTCTAATATTTGGCAAATAGAAAAAGTTATCTCTTAGACAACACTAATAGTGAAATAAATTACACCCCACTCCATCAAATAATAATTCATTTCGTTTTCCATGTTTCTCCATGAAAATTTATCTCCAGGTCCTCTAAAATCTTATCAACTGAAAGGACAAGATGAACACAAAGTTCATACACCATTAAAAATGTACAATTTTTTTTCATTTTATTTTTTTATTTTTATAAATCAATGGTTTATAAATTTACCACCGCATGCAACAACATAACTCTACAAAATATCTTCCAATCACAAACTTAGTTGGGAGGAAGGATTCATGATAAGAATGGCAAATTAAGAAACCAAAACAAAGGCATATTTTACAAAAGCATAAAATCTACCTTGTCTTCAATGGAAGGGCAATATCTAGGCCCCTTTGCTTCAACCCATCCTCCATAAGTGGGAGTTTCATGCAAATTTTCTTTAATTATTTGATGAGTGTTCTTTGTAGTACGTGTAAGATAACAGCACATTTGCTCTCTTTCCACATGGTAATCAGGATCAAAACTAAACCAGCTAACCTGCATATCATTAAATTAGATTCTCAGAATAATCATCCACAGGGATCAATGAGAATGGGAGCAAAATCAAGGTTTGTGATTTTGCTTCCTAAATAGTTATGACCTCAAGTTTAGTGGGTGACTCTCATCCCAAGTTACATTGACTTCAGCACGTGTACAGATATTTGTTCAAATGTTGGACTCATCTAATTTTTGAGCTCAAGAACAGCAGGAGATGGACAAATTTCAAATAGTTTGAATACAACATCCATTTGTATAAGGTAAGATGATATCCACAAACAAGTGCAGACTACCTAGTCAAATCCATGGTTCAATAGTAAACTCCTAAACAAAATTTGTGTGTATTCCTAGTTAAACATATTAAACACATATCCTGCATCCTTACCCCCATTGCATCAGATTGTTCAATCCACAAGTTCCACATGGGATAGTTCCCAGAGTTCAATCATATCTTATATAAGTGTCATGGAAACTTCTAGGAACCAACTGTTTGCCCTGTTAATATGTTTGTCACTTCTTCAATGCAGTTGTAATTTAACAATAAATCTAATAATTTTGGACACTTAGAAAGATGCTTCACAGACTCATCTCAAAATAAATTGTATTGTCAATGTAACAATGTTAAACCTTTATACCGATGCACTGATAATCTTCAAATATATCTTTAAACATTTCTAAGACAATATCTCAAACATGTGGAAATAAAGTACACAAAAGGCATAAGAAGCATAAAAGAAAAAAAACTTTATAAATGTAATAAGCCATGCATACACATATGTACATAACCTTTATGACAATTCATTGATGACATTATTTCAAATTAAGATAGAGATAACTGGATGTAAAGTATACTAAAGACATTAGGTCTCTTAAAGCCACAAGACACCAATTCAAGTGGTAGCACCCCATCCAATAATATATGAAAAACCCTTTGTAGTCAGGTATTAAACATACCAGAAGGAAACACTGGTGTCACTATCTTAAAATCTTTATGTTAAAGCAGCCATTATGAAAAAACTTTGAATTAGTTATTGTTAAATAATTGGAAAAAGGAAGAATATTTTCTCGCGTTTACAAGGAATGAATGTACAAATATAAATAGAGAACAACTCCTAAGAAATCTCCTAAGTTTTAGGACTAGATAATTCGTAAAATATAGGACTAGATTACTCCTTACTTTTTAGGACTAGATTACAACAATTAATTTATAAAAAAATAAAACATAAATCAGTAAGTTAGTTGTGGATAATTCTAGCTGCTACTCTATCTTTATCTTCTACTCTATCTTCACCAACACCCCCCTCAAGCTAAAGAATGTATATCGTACATTCCAAGCTTGTTTGTCAAATCATCAAATCTCTTTGCTGGCAACCCTTTGGTCAATATATCTGCTACTTGATCCTCTAAAGGCACATAAGGTAACCGAATCAAACCTGCTTCCAATTTTTCCTTTACAAAATGTCTATCAATTTCAACATATTTAGTCTTGTCATGTTGAACCAGATTATGGACTATGCTGATAGCTGCTTGGTTATCACACCTTATCTCAATTGGGCCTTGGATTTTGAATCCTTAGGTCTTCTAAAATGATTTTCAATCATAAGACCTCACATAGGACTAGGGCCATGGCCGGGAACTCTGCCTCTGCACTTGACCTCGCTACCACAATCTGCTTCTTGCTTCTCCATGATACCAAATTTCCCCTTAGATATATACAATAACCAGTTGTAGATCTTCTATTTGTTACTAAACCTGCATAATCTGCATCTGAAAAACCATTGATGTCCAATTCTTTCTTTACGTTAAAGAGAATTCCCTTGCCTAGAGTGGTCTTCAAGTAGCTTAAGATCCTCCTCACAGCTAGCATGTGCTCCTCTATTGGATTATGCATGAATTGACTCACAAGGCTGACTGCAAATGCTATGCCTGGCCTTGTGTGGGATAGGTAGATTAGTCTCCCAACAAGTCTTTGATATCTCCCCTTATCCACCATTTGACTGTTTGGATTATTCCACAATTTGCTATTAGGTTCAATTGGAATTTTAGATCTTTTTTCACCAAACATACCTGTTTCTGTCTACAAATCAAGTACATATTTTCTTTGGGACAAAAAAATCCCTTCTTTGGAGTAGGCAACCTCAATGCCTAGGAAATATTTAAGAGTGCCCAAGTCCTTGATTTCAAACTCCTTGGCCAATTTTTCTTTGAGTTTGACATGCTCTTCTTTATCATCACCTGTAACAATCATATTATCAACATACACTAAAAGAATTGTTACCTTGCGTTCCTTTGAATGCTTTACAAAGAGAGTATGGTCCCATCTACTTTGAAAATACCCTAAAGCTTTCATAACTTTAGAAAACCTGCCAAGCCATGCCCTAGGTGATTGCTTAAGGCCATTTAGGGCCTTGTTTAGGCAACATACCTATCCTTCATTTCCTTCTTGGAATCCTGGTGGTAATTCCATATATACTTCCTCTAAGTCTCCATGAAGGAATGCATTTTTGACATCTAGTTGTAGGTTCCATTCAAAATGGGCTGCCAAAGATAAGAGGATTCTGATCGTGGTCATTTTTGCTACTAGGGCAAATCTTTCGAGATAATAAATTCCATATGATTGGGTATATCCCTTAGCCACAAGCCTTGCCTTATATCTTTAAAGGGTGCCATATGCCTTGTACTTAACATTGAAAATCCATCTACACCCAACAAGACTAACCCCTTTTGGTTTGGATACAAGATCCCATGTGTGGTTCTTTTTCAAAGCCCCCATTTCTTCCATCATGGCATTTCTCCAATTCTGATCCTTTAGTGCCTCTTGGACTGATTTAGGAATGATAATTGCATCTAAGGATGCCAGGAGGCTCCTATGTTTTGGGGAAAGCCGGTGATAAGAGATGTAATTGGTTAAGGGGTGTTTTGTGCAGTTTCTCACCCCTTTTCTAACAGCAATAGGGAGGTCTAGATTATCAAAGATAGATTCAGTAGAAGTCATGGGAATGGGTTGTGTGAGATCATTACCTTGACTAGAAATTGAGGACTGGATCTGCTGGGGTTCTTAGTCAGGCTGCCTTCGCTTATAAACATAGGGTGAACCCTTAAACCATACTAGAGGTCACAGCACTTGAGTGGCTATTTCCTCATTCACTTTAGCATGATCTGGTCCTTCTATATGGCTGCCAGTACCTGAAGATAGGTTGCGGTCAGTGATATGGGAAGGTTGGGAATTTAGGCTGGAATGAGGAGGTTGTTTGGAAGCAAGGGCAAAGGTTGGGTTTGGAATTGATATGACATCAAAGGCTAGGTTTGGAATGGCTGGATTTGGAATTGATAGGTTGCAGTCAGTGGTATTCCAAAAATCATCGAGGTCACCATAAGCAGGTTCCCTTTGGTGACTAGTGATAGAGGAATGAAAAAATGGAAGGGTTTCAATGAAGGTAATGTCCTTAGAGATATATAGTTTTCAAGTAGGAGGATGGTAGTATTTATATCCTTTTTGGGTAGGTGAATAGCCTAAGAATACACATTTGATTGCCTTTGGATCCAGTTCATCTCTATGTTGTTTGGAAATATGGACAAAGGCCACACAACCGAATACTTTAAGAGGTAAAGAGTTGTGCACATTAAAATCAGGAAAATGTGTAGTTAGGCATGCAATGGGGCTTTGATGGTTAAGAATTTTGGTTGGCACCCGATTAATCAAAAATGCAGCAATTAGGACAGCTTCCCCCAATATAATTTAGGCACGTGATGATGATGGAGTAGGGTACGGGCCACATTAAGGAGATGTCTCATTTTCCGTTCGACCACTCTATTTTGTTGTGGGGTGTCAACACAAGAAGATTCATGGATAATCCCTTATTGTTGGAAGAATTGATGCATATGATGATTGAAATAATCACGGGCATTATCCGTCCTAAATTTTTGGATAGGGGTTCCAAATTGGGTACCTATCATTTTGCAAAAGTTTGGTAATATTATCCCTATGGCTGCCTTATCTTTAAGCAACAAAACCCATGTCATGCGAGTGCAATCATCAATAAAGGAGATAAACCATTTTGCCCAAGAATAATTAGGGATTTTGCAAGGCCCCCAAACATCCGAATGGATTAAGGAAAAGGGTTTTGAACTAATTTTATTACTGATTGAATAAGAAACACGGTGTTGTTCAGCTAAGATGCATATATCACAATGAAATATGCTAGGGTCTATAGACTTAAAGAAAGTAGGAAACATAGCCTTCAAAAGTGAGAATGGAAGGTGGCCAAGGCGGTAATGGTGCAGCCATATTTCTGAGTGATCTGCTGCATTGTTTGAGTATGCCACCTGTAGCTGGTCCCTAGGTGGATGAGAGTCCTTCACCATGAAGCAATACAGCCCATCCTTTACCCTAGCAGCTCCAATCCTTGTCCCGATCTTCAGTTCCTGAAACTCACAACCATTAGGAGAAAAAATGGCTAAGCAATTCAAATCCTTTGTGAGTTGATGGATTGAGAGAAGGTTTGCTGATAATTGAGGGACATGTAGGCTAGATTTAAGAGATAAATTTGGGCAAAGGTTAACTTGGCCTTGACCAACAATAGGGACTGATTTCCCATTGGCAATAGTAATTTGTTTGGAGGTGTTGAGTGGCTGGTAGGTAGTGAATATACTTGGATTGGGTGTCAGGGCTTCCATCTGCATCAGTCTTTTCTCCAGATTTTCCCTCCTCTTGGGTTTTGTGAGATAGGTAGACTTGGTTCTTTGGAGCCAAGTTTTTAAACCCACCAAGCTTGTTGAGAGCTGCCTCCTTTCCATGTAGCCTAAAACAAGTGTCTCGAGTGTGCCTAGGTTTCCGACAGAAAGTGCATCATAGGCCATCCTTGCTGCCAGGTTTTACTTGCTGTTCCATCCTAACTTCCTTGGTCCATTGCCCTTGTTTGACATCAATGGTTGCCTCCTTTAGCATCACAATCCTCCTATTCTCCTCACTCTTTACCATGGCAAATACTTTGTTGATGGATGGTAGCTTCTCTCAACCAAGTATCTACACCCTAACTTGATCGAATTCATGATTAAGTTCAGCCAAGAATTTAACAATCCGACCCTATCCATTATTTGATTAAGGGTCACAGCATCCTCCTTACATATCATCTTAATATTTTAATAGTGATCCAACTCTAACCAAAGGCCTTTCATGTAATTATAATACTCCATAACTGGCATCCCACCTTGTTTAGCCCCACTAAGCTTGGTCTTAATTTCAATATTTCACAGATAACAGATGCATCTTGTACCTTTGAGTAAGTTTGTGTTACAACCTCCCAAATCTCCCTAGCAATCCCCAAAAACATATAATTCCTACTTACCTCAAGGAGTATGGCATTCCACAGTCAAGACATGATCTGGGAATCCTGAATTTCCCATATGGAAAACAATGGATGATCTGCATTAGGAGGAGAGGCCATGAGATGGGCAATTCTCGCTTTTCCTTTGAGAAAAGTTCACACCAAACCCATTGCAAGTAGTTTTTTCCATCTAGGCGGTAGGATAGGTGGATGTTTGGCAGATCTCCAGTAACAGCACCATGATTTGTCTCTTAACTAGGATCAACAGGCTGCTCCACCTCAAGAACAAATCCATTAAACTGCTCCACCCCAGGCAAAGACTCTCCATGTTTGACAATATTAGATCGTGCAGACATTCTGGACAATTTGGGAGGGCCAACAACAGAAACAGATGGCTAACGAATGAAGGAGTGCAATGTGTGGAAGCATCTAAAGTTCTGTTATAATGTTTGCTGCTTGTTCCTGTCTTTATATCTTATGCTTTCAATTGTTATGTGTTACTATTGTTTAATTAGTTATTGTTGTAATGAGGCGATGTCTCCTTCGAATGTACTAAGCTGCCTATTTAAGCAGCTCATGTACTCTTTCTCATTCATTTCAGTTTTCATATTCATCAGTTCAGATTACAATCTCTCTTGTGTCTCTCTCTCTCCAATTTCATTTCTATCATTTCTTAAACCCTAGGGTTGCATTTACATGGTATCAAAGCCATCTACTCTAACCTAATGGCCTCGAATCATACACTGCTCCTCTTCCTCTTCTCCTCCTCAATCTTCCTCCTCCTTATCAATTGCTACTCAGTCGGAATTTTCAGCAGCAGCCAAAGCCTTTAATTACATTCCGATCAAGCTCGATTCTAGTAATTACATTTTCTGGAAAGCACAAATTCTCGCCACAATTCGAGATTTTGATCTTGTGCTGTTCCTCAATAATCATCTCCTTCGTTAAAGTTTCTACCTAATTCTGAAGGAGAAGAAGCTGCAATTAATCCAGAATATCTAAATTGGATTTGATCAGACCAGCTTCTACTAGGATAGCTCTTTTCCACCATTGATAAGAAGTGCTTGCGTAGGTGATTCACTGTGAATCATCCACCAAGGCATGGATTTCTTTAGAAAATTTGTATTCACGCCAAATAACTGCAAAATCGTTCCAGTTGAAACAGCAATTAAGGTCTATAAAGAAGGATTCACTTTCTGTCAATGACTATATACTAAAGATTAAAATGATAGAACATGCTTTGGCAGCCATTGGAGAACCGTTAAATGACAAGGATCTATTACTTGCTATCCTCAATGGACTAGATTAGGAGCATGACATAGTTGTGAGCCTTATAACCTACCAAATGGATGATAGAGATCTGGAAAAGGTGTAATTCTTACTGTTAATGCATGAACAAAGATTGTCGGTCAAGAATTCACCTAATTCTGTTGTAAATTTTGATTTTGTGTCTACTGTGCATGTAAATGTGGCGTCAATTCCTACTACACAAAATAACAGCTTTGGAAATAATAATAAAGGAGGCTATAATCAAAGAGGGAGTGGATTTGTTAATAGAGGAGGAGGAAGAGGTCGCGGTAGAGCATCTAACAAGAGAGTTTATTGTCAATTATGTGAAAAACCAAGACATTGTATGGATCGATGCTATCATTGATTTGATAGGAATTTTCAGCATATGCCTAATCAAGGTTTTGGCAGAGCAAGTAATGGAAGTCAGTCAGAATTTAGAGCTTACATGGCCTCCTTTAGTGATTCTAATGGAGCCTACATGAATGATACGGGTTCAATACAAGGATCTCACTATGGTAGTCCTTCTAACCCTTACATACCAAATAACTTTGCTTCTCAGCCTAATTTTTCAGAACCAGCTTGGTTTGTTGATTCTAGGGCAACTAATCACATTACTTCAAACTTAAACAACCTCTCCTTGCATTCTCCTTATACCTATGGAGACAAAGTTGCGATAGGCAATGGTAAGCAACAGCTTATTACACATATTGGTACTAGTTATTTACAAGCCAAGCCTAATTCAAATTTAGTTCTTTCCTTACCTAAAGTTCTTCATGTCCCAAGTATGAAGAAAAATTTAATTAGTGTGTCATAACTTACTCATGATCATAAAGTTGTGGTTGAATTTCATTCGGATGTTTGTTTAAGTAAGGACAAAGCTTCCAAACTGGTGCTACTTCGGGGACATCTTAAGAATGGGCTCTATAGGCTGACACTAGCAACTTGTTATGTTGTTGGCAACACCTCTGCTCAATCCCTAGCATCTTCGTTTGTTCCTTCAGCTTTTCCTTTTTTAACTACATGTAATAAACATGATTCATGTAAATGGGAAAACTCAATTTGTCATGAGCTGCCAAGAGATGCAAATGTAATCCAGAATATTAGTATTTGTCAGCAGTGGCATAATAAACTAGGACATCCTTCGTTTAATGTACTCAAATTTATGTTGAAGAAAATTGATATTTCTTGTTCTGTTTCAGATTTATCTTTTTGTGACTCTTGTAAGATTGCAAAGTTGAGTCAGCTTCCTTTTCCTAAACATGAAATCACTATTGTTAAACCCCTGAAGTTGGTTTATTCTAATCTATGGGGTCCTTCCCCTATTGTATCCGTTGAAGGATTTAGATACTACATAATCATTGTGGATGCATACACTAGATACACTTGGTTTTATCCCCTTAAACTTAAATCAGATGCCTTGAGAATCTTTATTACTTTCCATAAGTTTGCTGAATTTCAGTATCAAACTAAACTCAAAGCATTACAAACTAATAACGGAGGGGAATTTAAAGCTTTCTTGCCTTATCTTCATGAAAATGGTATTCAACCTCGGTTTACTTGGGTTGAATCATTCCTCTTAAATTTTGCTATCTCATGCTAATATTCCTCTTAAATTTTGGGTTGAATCATTCCAAATAGTAGTGCATCTTATTAATCAGCTACCTTCCTCGACTTTAAAGTCTAGTATACCATTTGAATTGTTATACCACAAATAGCCTAACTATTCAATTCTTCAACCATTTGGTTGTGCTTGCTTTTCTTACCCTTGTCCCTATCACAAGCATAAATTTGACTTCCATTTTACCAAGTGTGTTTTTCCTGGTTATAGTCACACCCAATCTGGTTATAAGTGCTTGCATCTATTAGGGAGATTGTATGTATCTAGGCATGTTCAGTTCAATCCTAGTGAATTTCCTTATCATACTCTGTTTTCTACTCCTCCTCCTTTACCTCAGTCTTCAAAATTAAATAGGTATTCTTCTGCCCTTTTAAAATTGTTTTCTTCAGTTTCTAATTCTTCAAGGTGTCCTCAAGTAGCACAATTGTCAGTTCAAGCACGGTCTTGTGTTGTTTCCAGTGATACATCTGACAATTTGGCTCCACCAACTAATGTCTCACCAAATCTCCAACCATCTGTAATCAGTTACCAGCACCTTCAGTTTTCTTACCAAATACTAAACCTATTCCAGCATCTTCTGTTCACCCTATGATCACAAGATCAAAATCTAAACAACTAGTTGCCCATTCACCAAATGCCTTAGTGAGCTCCATTGAACCTAGTTCAGTTCGTGACGCTCTTTTAGACTCACGATGGGTTAAGGCTATGGAACAAGAGTACACTAGCCTGCAAAAGAATGATACCTGGGAGTTGGTTTCCTTTTATCCTAATATGAACTTAATTTGTTGTAAATGGGTTTTCCAAGTGAAGTATAATGCTGATGGATCTATACTTAAGTACAAAGCTAGGTTGTTTGTCAAGGGATTTCTTCAAATTTCGGGTGTGGATTATGCTGAAACTTTTAGCCCGGTCATTAAAGCTCCAACCATTAGCGTACTCTTTTCTTTTGTAGTTACTTTTGGTTGGGAAATTCAATAAGTTGATGTCAATAATGCTTTTCTTAATGGTGATTTGACCAAGACTGTTTTTATAGTTCAACCGGAAGGTTTCATAAGTTCTCAATTTCCTAGTCATGTGTGTCGAATGAAGAAATCATTGTATGGGCTTAAACAAGCTCCTCGAGCTTGGTATCTTAAACTAAAAATAGCATTACAGAATTGGGAATTTGTTCGGGCTGTGTCGGATGCTTCTTTATTCATCAAAAAGATAGCTGGTTATGTGCTTTTTGTCTTGGTATATGTTGATGATATACTCATCACAGGTTCGAAGTCCACAGCCCTTAGATCTTGTATTCGTGACTTGGACACACATTTTGCTCTTAAGACTCTTGGCTCGGTGAATTACTTTCTTTAAAACATATAGAGACAACAGTGGTATATATCTAAGTCAAACAAAATATGTTGGTAATTTGTTGAAAAAGGCTGCTATGCAAGATTGCAAGCCTTGTGCAACTCCTATGGCTGCTGGAAATTCTTTAACTGATGAAGAAGAGTCCTTTTCCAGTCCATCCTTATACAAAACCCTTATTGGTTCATTGCAGTACTTAACATACATTCGTCCTAACATAGCATTTACAGTTAATAAGTTGAGTCAATTTCTATCAAATCCTAAGGCTCAACATTGGTTAGCTTGTAAGAGATTACTTCGGTATCTTAAAGGGACTATTGGTTTAGGGTTGTTCTTCTCTCCTTCGTTGAATGATATGTCTTTACAAGTTTACACACATGCAGACCATGCTGGCTACAAGGTGACTCGACAATCTACTAACGGAATTTGTGTTTATCTTGGAAGCAATCTTATTGTATGGGGATCCAAGAAACAATCGGTTGTTGCTAGGTCAGTTGGGGAGGCTGAGTATCGAGCAGTTGCCAACTGAATTGATGTGGCTGAAATCACTATTTCTAGAATTAGGCTATCCATGTACTGCTACTCCTATAGTGTGGAGTGACAATTTGGCTGCTAAGAGCATGCCTAAAAATCCGATTTTTCATTTTAGAACCAAGCATATTGAGATTGATGTACATTTTGTTCGTGAGAAGGTAGAAAATGGTGAAGTTGAAATTAGATATGTCCCAACAAAAGATCAAGTGGCTGATATTCTCACTAAAGGATTGTCCAGAGACCGATTCATATTGTTATGTCAAAAACTTGGATTGAAGGTGTCTCCTGTATATGCTGGTTCTAGTGGTGATGCAAGCCTGTCCAAGAATAAATGCTCAATCTTCATGGAGCCTGATTTGAAGAGGAGTGTGAAAGCATCTAAAGTTTAGTTATAATGTTTGCTTGCTGTTTCTGTCTTTATATCTTATGCTTTCAGTTGTTATGTGTTACTATTGTTTAATTAGCTATTGTTGTAGTGAGGCGGTGCCTCCTTCGAATGTCCTAAGCTGCCTATTTAAGCAGCTCATGTACTCTTTCTCATTAATTTCAGCTTTCATATTCATCAGTTCAGATTACAATCTCTCTTGTGTCTCTCTCTTCAATTTCATTTCTATCATTGCTTAAACCCTAGGGTTGCATTTACACAATGAAGGCACTCGGAGAGAGGTTAGAAAGCATGCAATGAAAAAGGAAGAAATATCGTGATGGCTGTGATGGCGGCTCTAATACCGTGTTAAATAATTGGAAAAAGGAAGAATACTTTCTCGCATTTACAAGGAATGAATGTACAAGTATAAATAGAGAACAACTCCTAAGAAATCTCCTAAGTTTTAGGGCTAGATAATTCCTAAAATATAGGACTAGATTACTTACTACTTTCTAGGACTGGATTACAACAATTAATTTACAGAAAAATACAACATAAATCAGTAAGTTAGTTGTGGGTAATTCTGGCTGCTACTCTATCTTTATCTTCTACTCTATCTTCGCCAACAGTTATAATATTAGGTAAACATAATAACTAAGCAAGAAGAGCATAAGAGACATGTTCAGCAAAGATTGAACAGTGTGATAACTCTGCCAAGGGATGTTAATGTTTCTAGAAAACTGTGAGGGTATTCCCGTATTTGTCAAAAGCCCGAGGAAATATCGCCCAATTCACCATAATTTTAAATTACATAATTTTCTTATATAGTGCACATAAATGGAATATTTAGCATATTCAAACATATTGTTTGTCCACATGTCAGTATTAAATTGAAACTTTTCCAATATTCTGTGCACCTGTGATACATGGTGCATGGTCAACCGACTTACAAGTCTGTGCACAGTTATGTGCTGGGTGTAATACACAAACATTCATACACATTATAAGAATGCCTGTCTAAACGAGGGAGCCCATGCACCCATAATCTATCTATATAGTATATGTAAGATCAAATGGAAAGACCTCATTATCTCCACGTTGTGGCTCCAATCCAGAAAAATTTACGGTACGACAGTCCACACGTGCAGGTGTCCCAGTCTTTAATCTGTCAGTTTCAAATCCAAGACGCTGTAAATTTTCAGTGAGACCATGCGAAGCCGACTCACCAGCTCTTCCTGCTGGCATTGAAGTTCTACCAACCCAAATTTTCCCACTCATAAAAGTACCAGTTGTGAGAATAACAGAAGGCGCATAGAAGTTCATCCCAAAAAATGTGCAAACACCTTCAACATTATCATTCTTCCCCAACAAAATATCTGTCACCATTGCCTCTCTAATAGAAAGGTTTGGAGTGCTGAAATCAAGAAAGTACTATAGTTAAAAGATAAATGGCCAGAGATTTGGGCTTGTAGAAGTGATATATCCAATAGACATGCAAACAATCCATAAATTATAAACTAAGAGAACCTACAAATTCCACAAAATAATCTGCAGTTGAAAGATTTTTTAGATATAGTAATTTTAATTCCAGAACAAAAACTTGGCATCTTTCAAAAATTATTTGTTTCTCCATCCAAATGCACTGAGATAAATTCCGAGCACCTTCAAAACTCATGTAGTCACTTCCAGTTTCAATCTGATCCTAAAAGAATGTCGTAGGAATACTGTCAGTATTTTAGATGCAAAATGTTTTTTTATTGGGGTTGAGTCTATTACACCACAGGGACTTCAAACCTAATATGGAAGAAGCAATTTTTCAACCGACCTAGGCTTCTGTAGGAACAGTTTTCTTGCTTAAACTGCACTCTACTTCGTATTATCAAGTATGGTAAAGTTTAGTTTAACTCAGAGCTCAGTTAAATAGAGCTTTTGATGATTAATTTAGAAATTTCATGTTGGGAATTGATTGTTAAACTTATTCTGCCTTAGCATTATCAACATACTTCTTTCAGTCAGAATAAGAAAAAACTTGCTATTTGGTTTCTGTATGGCATAACTGCAAGTTGAGTTAGGAGAAGAGACAACAAAATTTGGGGAGATTTGGAAATATTAGTAGCAGGAACACCTAGAGGAGAGAAGAATATCATAGGAGGTGACTTAAATAGTCATGTGGTAGAGAAGTGAATGTTAATAGAGATGTACATGGAGGTCACAGTTTTGAAGAGAGAAATAATGACGGAAAGATATTTTAGATTTTGCCACAACATATGAGTGCAGATTGCAAATACTAGCTTTAAGAAATGGGATAAACACTTGGTCACAAATAAATATGGCTTATCAACATAAACAGACTACATTCTTATGAGACAAGAGGACCGCTTGGCACGGACTTGACAGTGACAAATATGCAACCTTCTAATTCGGTACGAATTAGAAGGTCAGTGGGGGTTCTTAGGGAGAGATACAGCAACGAGATAGAAAGAGGGAGAGAAAGAGAGAGAGAGATAACAGAGAAGGATAATAATATTCCTCAGCTTTTTTTCATACCGCCTACAGGCTGGGTCTAGAGGATATATAACCTCTAGCCTGGGTGCTGCCTCAGCAGATTCCACCCCTCCTAACTAACTATTCTGTCTTTTCCCCGGCCCCTTTACACATGGGATATTCCCCTAGACATCCTCTCTTCCTACAGCTGCCATCACCCAACAAGTACAATTGCATTAAGTAAATGAAAACATAGAAGCATAGCATAAACGAAAGGAATATTAAAACAGAAAAAATAGCTGATGTCGCGCCCTGACCCATGTGTGTGACACCGCTTATGTTATAGGGATTGTAAAGTTAAACAAGGAGATTGCATAGCCATTCAACATAAATGATCCATGATGCCCATATCCAAAAATGGAGGAACAATGATAGAAAACAAAGCCCAAGAATTAGATGGTGGCATTTAAAGGTGGAAAACAAGCTACTATAAAGGAAATATTGGACTGTAGAAGGAGAGGATAAGCAATTGTTGATTGAGATGGTTACTGCTGTTCAAGATACGACAAAAACAGTTTTAGAACAGTGGGAAAAGCACCAAAGCAAAAAGAGTCATTGAAGGAGTATTTGTCAAAGTTATTCAATGAATGTGGAGAAAGACATCTTAGCAACTGTCAAATGGGAATTTCGAGGCTAATTTTCAGCCCTGTGATGGCACTAAGCCCCAGATGTAGTATGTGCAATCTCGTCCACAAGAAGGTCTGCACAAAGCAACTAAGGTTGCATTAGCATAGGGTCATTTGACCCTATCATTTGTCATTTAGAATTTGAAATTTCAAATCCATTGTTCAGTTATATAATTGTTAGAAACATTTGGATTTGGCTCCAAAATCTACGCTAGCTTTGGACCAGAGAAATAGAAGGATTTCAAATGACACCTACATAGGTGTGATTTCAGATGACAATATGAAATGCCATCATTCCAAATCCCTCTATCCAAACACAACCTAATGGAAAATCACACACATCCACAAGAGAACAAACCCACACAGCATACAAACCCTCTTCCCAACCTTTATAAATCAAAACCAAGAAATTACAAAAGGAATAGCTAAGAGAACACTCAACTGAACGCAAAAAGTTCCACATAGCTTGCCTTAAATAGGCAATTGATCACATGCCCACCATGTGACCAGTGGCTTACACCCCCAAATGACCTAGGGTTCGGGGTAGGCATGTGGAAAATTAGCTCCAAACTGTCCCATGACTGCTAGAATGTGTGGTAGACCTTCTGGCAGCACTAGGCACACCTATATAACTGACTGGAACTACCCACAACCCAAATCACGCACAGCAACCATTTGCAACTGGCAACCTTTTGCAGAAACCGTCTGGTGAGTCCATGGACTTGAGGGACCACGTTCATGACAGACGTGGTGATGCAGACCTGTTCATAATTTTTACTTTTCATGTGTTTCTTTTTTCCAAATTGGGTGCTAGGGGTATTTTGGTAACTTTCAACTTTGGGTATATTTTGGTGTTAGTTTTGAGGTCTCTTTTCTGTAAGAGCAAGTGTTTTGTTAGGTCTCCAAAAAGATTAGTTTTAGCAATCATTCACAAAATAGGAGTTGGCTTCTCTTGGAATCTTGAGGTCTGGTACAAATAGAGCTTCTCAGCCACTTTTAAGGGACCTCTTCAGCATTTTGAAGACAGAAATCTCTACAGAGAGTTTCAGCTCCCAACCAGATAGAGTTTTGAAGATTTGAGGCTTGGGTTTTGAGGATTCAACCCTGTGGCGCCTGCCAATCCCTCCATCACTGCCATAGGCATGAGACATGCTAGCAAGAAGCTGCTGCTACTTTGCTGTGCTAGGTTCTAAAAGGTGTGATTTTAGTTGTTTCAGTGTGTTATTTACTATCCACTTCTTCAGGACTGCATCCTTCTTGTGTCTTTTTTTGGCCATTCTGTCCCTATTTGCATCACATGGCTTCTTGCAGGTGAGCTTGTGCCAAGCTTGCCCTAATTGTGCCTGACAAGAAGCACTTGCTTCTGATGGTCATGCCATTTTCGCATTCCCCACATGCGCCAACAGTTTATTGCATGCAACCATAGCATCCCCCGTGCGTAGTGCAGCCCATGCCACCTGCACCCCATGTGCATTGTCAGCCCTCTGGCTTGTCCATGTCATTTGCCTCAATCAGTTGCCATGCGTGCATATGGCCTTGCTGCCAGAAGCATGCACCCTGACTACTACCTTGCTACATGCATGTGGCCACAATGCCCCACATGTTCACACTGTCTGCACGCTTGGCCCCCATTGAGTCTTGCCCACACATCCCATCTAACTGTTTGCACCCCTAGCCCGCAACCTGATGCATCCAACAGCCCACTGACTTGCACCCACATGCTGTAATGCTGGCTTGTGCGCCCTATCTACACATGCCTGCTGCCCATGCAGCCTGCTCTAAGAGGCATCTTGCATGCCAAAATACCTTGGCATTGCTTCCCAACACTGAAACTTGGTCAAGTCCCCATCGTCTGCACCTTGTCTTGGCATGAAGACCTCACGCCATGTGCTACCGCAGCACTTACCTATGTGGGCATGCCTCCCTCATGCCAGAATGCTGCAATGGCCAAGCGCACCCAAGCACAAGTCAGGGTCCTTACATTAACCCTGAAGAAGTTAAGAATTACATCTTCCATAAACATATTTCTTCAAACGAAATAAAGCGCAAACAATGAAAAGTGTTAGAGAATAATTTGGAGAGAAAAACCTAAGAGACTACCCTCTCTTAACTTGCTATTTATAATAGGCCTTAATGGCTTAACCTAGGGTTAATTACAATGCCCAATAATTACAAATAAAATACATATGAAATAAGTATAATTATACTAATAATTCTAATACTCTCCCTCAAACTGGAGCATTGATATCATATGCACCAAGATTGTTACAAAAATATATTCTACCCTAGAACCCTTTAGAGACTTTGTGAAGACATTTACAAGTTGATCATTGGAGTTAACAAAGTCTGTAACAATAACACCTTCAACTAACTTATCTCTAATAAAATGACAGTCGATTTCAATATGTTTTGTTCGTTCATGAAACACTAGATTGGAAGCAATGTGCAAGGCAGCCTAATTATCACTGTGAGAAAAGAATTATGAGAGAAAAACCTAAGAGATTAGTCTTTTAGTGTGTTATTTATAATAGGCATAATGGGCCTAATAACCTACGGGCTTAGCCTATGGACTTAGCCTAATTACACATAGTTATAACAAATAAATAAATAAATATGCAATATATCTAATTATACTAATAATTCTAATACTCTAATTATACTAATAATTCTAATACTCTCCCTCAAGCTGGAGCATAGATATCATATGCACCAATCTTGTTACATATATATTCTATTCGAGGACCATTTAGAGACTTGGTGAAGACATCGGCAAGTTGATCACTGGAGTTAACAAACTCTGTAACAATAACACCTTCAACCAGCTTTTCTCTAATAAAGTGACAGTCGATTTCAATATGCTTAGTCCGCTCATGGAACACTGGATTGGAAGCAATGTGCAAGGCAGCCTGATTATCACAAACAAGCTTCATAGGAGACACTTCACAAAACTTGAGTTCCTCCAAGAGTTGCTTAAGCCAGATGAGCTCACAAGTTGCATTAGCCATAGCCCGATACTCTGTCTCTGCACTGAATCTAGCTACTACATTTTGTTTCTTACTTTTCCAAGAAATCAAATTTCCTCCCACAAGAACACAATATCCAGAGGTCGACCGACAATCAGAAGGAGAGCCAGCCCAATCTGCATCTGCATAACAACAAATATATGTGTGCCCCTTATCCTCATAGAGTAACCCTTTACCCGGTGCTTGTTTGATATATCTCAGAATCCGGATAACAGCATCCCAGTGAGAATCACATGGAGAATTGAGAAACTAACTCACCACACTCACAGCAAAAGCAATGTCAGGACGAGTGACTGTGAGATAGTTCAGTTTGCCTACCAATCTTCTATACCTTCCAGGATCTGAGTAAGACTCCCCCTATCCCGACAAGAGTTTGACATTTGGGTCCATTGGGGTGTCAATCGGTTTACAGTTCACCATACCAGTTTCTTCTAAGATGTCAAGTGCATACTTACTCTGAGAGATTGAGATTCCATCTCTTGATTGAGCAACTTCAATACCCAAGAAATACCGGAGTTTGCCTAGATCTTTAGTCTGAAAGTGCTGATGGAGATGTTCCTTTAGATTTTGTATACCAATCTGATCGTTCCCTGTGATAACAATATCATCTACATAAACAACGAGGTAGATACATAAAGAAGAAGAATATCGATAGAAAACTGAATGATCAGCTTCACTTCGAGTGAGACCAAAGGCTTGAACCACAGTGTTGAACCTGCCGAACCACGCTCGTGGAGATTGTTTTAGACCATAGAGAGACTTCTTGAGTTTGCAGACTACATTGGACTCCCCCTGAGCAACAAAACAAGTGGTTGCTCCATATAAACCTCTTCTTGCAAATCACCGTGAAGAAAGGCATTCTTAATGTCCAGTTGATAGAGCGGCCAATGACGCGTGGCAGCCATAGAGAGAAATAAGCGAACAGAGGCCATTTTAGCAATTGGAGAGAAGGTATCACTGTAATCCAACACATAGATCTGTGTAAAGCCTTTGGCAACCAAGCGGGCTTTAAGACGTTCCACCTGTCTGTCGGGGCCCACTTTAGGGGTGAACACCCACTGACAACCAACGGGAGTCTTTCTTGGTGGCAAAGGCACCAAATCCCAAGTGCCAGTAGAATGCAAAGCACCCATCTCATCTAACATAGCCTGGCGCCAACCAGGATGGGACATGGCTTCACCTGTTGTTTTAGGAATAGAAACAAAAGAAAAGAAAGGCTCGAAACAAAAGCACTATAAGCAGGTGACAAACGGTCATAACACAAAAAATTATAAAGAGGATGTGGATTACAAGTAGACCGTGTACCTTTGCGGAGTTCAATAGGAAAGTTGTCGGGCTGAGGATCCATGGCAAGAGTGACCACTAACGGAGAGAGTGAGTCAGGGGAGTCGCAGTCAAGAGGAATGTCGGTGCCAGGAGCAGGATGAGGACGGTGGTGATAAGTAAGAAGTGGAGGAGTCGGGGAGTGTGGCCTGGAAGATGGAAGTGAAGGGTCCACCGAGGAAGAGACAGACGGATCTGATAAGGGCAACGGAAGAGAAGGAATAAGCAATACCTGGTCAAGGCGCTATGAATCGGGCTGAACAACCGAGAAGAAGGATTGTTGTTCAAAGAATGTGACATCAGCAGACATAAGATAACAGTTCAACTCAGGAGAGTAACATTTATAGCCTTTCTGCAACCGGGAGTAACCGAGGAAAATACACTTAAGGGATTTGGCAACAAGTTTATCATGTCCCGGTGAAAAGGAATACACAAAACAGATACATCCAAATACACGAAGGGGAACAGAATAAAGGGGCTGGGAGGGGAACAAAAGAGAGTGAGGGATGTTGTCCTTTAACACTGAAGATGGCATGCGATTGATCAGATAACACGCAGTAAGAACAGCATCTCCCCAGAATTTGGTGGAAAGATTGGCATGTAAAAGTAGTGTTCGTGCAGTTTCAATGAGATGGCGATTTTTACACTCGGCAACACCATTTTGTTGAGATGTATAAGGACAAGAAGATTGATGCAGAATACCACAAGTAGTCATAAAAGTAGTAAATTGAGAAGAAAAGTACTCGGGAGAATTATCACTACGTAAAGTACGTATAGAAACTCCAAATTGTGTTTTTATTTCAGCAGTGAATGTCTGAAAGATAGAAAACAACTCAGACCGACTCTTCATGAGAAACAACCAAGTGCAGCGAGAAAAGTCATCAATAAAAGTAACAAAATATGAGAAACCAAGAATAGTAGTGACACGACTGGGCCCCCATACATCAGAGTGCACAAGAGAAAAGGGAGCCTCAGCCCTATTATTGACACGACTGGAAAAAGAACTACATGCATGTTTACCACGCTGACATGACTCACAATAAAAAATAGACAACGATGACAAACTAGGAACTAATTTCTTCAATTTGGAGAGACTAGGATGACCAAGACGAGAGTGAAAGAGATATGGGGAAACAGCACTTGTGCAAGCCATTGGCACAGCCAGATAATAGTGACCCTGTGACTCACGCCCGACGCCAATCATCCGTCCCGTACCCTGGTCCTGTAAACAAACAGAGGTAGGAGTGAAAGTGACTGAGGAGTTAAGGGTTTTAGTAAGCTGGCTAACTGAAATCAAATTGAAAGGATTGCCAGGGACATATAAAACCGAATTTAAAGATAAAGACGAAGTAGGCATGGTTTGGCCTATCCCTTTAACTGCAGTTTTGGTGCCATCAGCCAGGGTAACTGTAGGCAAGGTATCAGAATAAGTGAAGAGAAAAGAAGTTCATTACCACACATATGATCAGTGGCGTCAGAATCTATAATCCAAGGACCAAGAGATGGGCTTTTAGCAATGCAAGCAACGGGATTACCAGGATGAGACTGTTGGATGGTCTGAAACTTCAAAAAAACATCATACTCAGCTGCAGACATAGGTATCAACTGTGAACCCAATGCTGATTGGGTAGAACTAGGATCACTCTGAAATGCATGAGTGGCACTGGGTGATGATGTAGGCGGAGCAGCGGGCCGACCATGTTTCTTCCAACACCTGTCCTCAAGATGACCCAGTTTTTTACAGAAGGTACACTGTGGATGTGTCCGATTATTATTATGGCCTCTATTTCCTCCTGAGGGAGAAGCCTGAGATACAAGGGCTGAAGATTTGGCTGGAGGAACAACATGAGAGGAAGAGGACATACCATGAGCACCGGTCATGTTCAACAACCTTTTAAAAGAGTCCTTCATGGTAGGATTAGTGGAGCTGGTCAAGATTTGATGTCTAATGCCGTCAAACTCTGGGTTTAGACCGAAAAGAGCAATAACCATAAAAAACTTCTCTCTTTGAACAACCTGTTCGGTCTTGGTCATAGTAATGGGAAGAAGAGCATCAAATTCTTGCATGAGAGCCCGAACCTGTCCCAAATAAGATTCCATAGACGACTCTTGCTTCAAATTCTTGATATTAGAGACCACAGTGTACAAACGCTGGATGTCATTCGTATAACATTCTTCAGCTTCCTTCCACACATCAACACAAGTTTCAAATGGCCAAAAGAGCTGCATGATGGATGGATCAATGGACTGCCATAGGAGACTGCATAATTGGGCATCAACTTGTTCCCATCTAGCCCGATTGGCTTCCGGCACACTTTCAGCCTCTGTGGTAAGATGATCGACTTGGCCTTGCCCTTTGAACCACATTTTGACAGAGGCTGCCATTGAGAAATAATTGGCAGACCCTATCAACTTAACCGTGGTGATATTCGTTGTTCTGAAATTGGAGACTATAAAGGACTGAGAGGCAGCAGGAGTAACAGGTGCAGTTGCGGGAGTAGCGCCAACAGAAATTGCATCACTGAGGTTAGACATAGCAAGGATTTGACACCGGGAATAGGCCTAGGGAAGGGAGGCGAGCTGATCTGGAGAAGCCGAAGGAAAACGAACGACGGACACGCCTTCACGCGCCGGCGCGTGGGGGCCGAAGGCTGTGCGTGGCGGCGGCACGTGGCGACGCGTGGGAGCTCCGGCGGCTTTGATTTTCCGGCGACACCTCGACCTGAAGGCGGCGAACCCGAGGGTGGGGTCGGTTCCAGCAAACGACAGCCGGAAAGTGATGTTCCAGCGTGAACAGTGACGGTGGAGGGAAACTAGGGTTTTTTTTTTTTTTTTTTTTCTGCGTGAACAGTGACAGTGAAGAAGAAAACTAGGGTTTTTAGGCCGCTGGAAAAAGAGACACAGCGGTGATTTGGGTTTTTCTCACCGGTGGCTCTGATACCATGTGAGAAACCAATTATGAGAGAAAAACCTAAGAGATTAGTCTCTTAGTGTGTTATTTATAATAGACACAATGGGCCTAATAACCTACGGGCTTAGCCTATAGACTTAGCCTAATTACACATAGTTATAACAAATAAATAAATAAATATGCAATATATCTAATTATACTAATAATTCTAATAATCACAAACAAGTTTCATGGGGAACACTTCACAAAACCCGAGTTCCTGCAGGAGTTGCTTAAGCCAAATTAGCTCACAAGTTGCACTGCACTGGATCTAGCTACTATATTTTGTTTTTTACTTTTCCAAGAAACTAGATTTCCTCCCACAAGAACACAATACTCAGAGGTTGACTTACGATTAGAAAGAGATTCTACCCAATCTGCATCTGCATGAGCATAACAACAAATATCAATATGTCCCTTATCCTCATATAGTAGCCCTTTACACGGTGCTCTTTTGATGTATCTCAAAATTCAGATAATAGCATCCCAGTGTGAATCACATGTAGAACTGAGAAACTAACTAACTACACTCATAGCAAAGCAATGTCAATACGAGTAACTGTGAGATAGTTCAACTTGCCTACTAGTCTTCAATATCTTCCAGGATTTGAAAAGTGCTCCTTTGAGAGATTGAGATACCATCTCTTGATTGCGCAACTTTAATACCCAAGAAATACCTAAGTCTGTCCAGGTCTTTGGTCTGAAAGTGCTGATGTAGATGCGCCTTCAACTTCTCTATGCCAACTTGATCACTCCATGTGATAACAATGTCATCCACATAAACAACAAGGTAGATGCATAAAGAAGAGGAGTATCAATAGAAAATCGAATGATCATCTTCATTCCGAATGAGACCAAAGGCTTGAACCACAGTGCTGAACAATGTTCTAAAACGCGTTAAGCGCTAGTCAGGCGCCAGACGAGGACCTAGCACCTAGGACACCTAGAAAAAATATATATATTTTTTTAGTTTTAATTTTTTGATGTTATTTAAGATGAATAAGCAACAGCAAGATGATCCTTGTTACTTGCTGTAACTTGCTGCAAGCAAGAAGCAAGGACAAAGATGGCTCAGCAAGGAGCAAGGCGACAAGTCCAGGCCGCATTCGACGAGAGAGAGTGAACGACCCAGGTGGCAACAAGTCTAGGCCACGAAAGACCCAAGCGGCGACAAGTCTAAGCCGCATCCGACAAGAGAGAGTGAACGACCCAGGCGACAATAAGTCCATGCCGCGTCCAAAGAGAGAGAGTGAACGACCTAAGCGGCCTAGGTCGGCGACAAGTCCAGGCTGCCTAGGCGCCGATCGGGCCCCATTAATCTGGTCGGCGCCTAGGGGGGCCGATTTGGCCTTAATCACGGCTACCCTAGCACCTAGGCGATTGCTGATCGAGCCCCATTAATATGGTCGGCGCCTAGTGGGGCCGATTTAGCCTTAATCGCGGCAGCCCTAGTGCGTAGGCGGCCTAGGCAGCCGCCTTTTAGAACATTGATGATGAACCTACCGAACCACACTTGTGGAGATTGTTTCAGACCATAAAGAGACTTCTTCAGTTTGCAGACTATATTAGACTCCCTTGAGCAACAAAACTAGGTGGTTGCTCCATATATACCTCCTCCTACAAATCGCCATGAAGAAATGAATTTTTAATATCTAGCTCATAAAGCGGCCAATGATGCATGATAGCCATAGAGAGAAATAGGCAAACAAAGACCATTTTAGCAATAGGAGAGAAGGTATCACTATAATCCCTAAAATGATCCACCTATCAATTCGAGCCCACTTTAGGGGTGAACACTCACTGGCAACCAACATGAGTCTTTCTTGGTGGTAAAGGTATCAAATCCCAAGTACTTGTTGAATGTAAGGCTTCAATCTCATCTAACATAGCCTGGCGCCAACTAGGAAGCGACATGGCTTCACCTGTGGTTTTAGGAACAGAAACAGAGGAAAGATTCGAAATAAAGGCACCATAAGAAGGTGACAAACGGTCATAGCACAAAAAGTTATAAAGAGAGTATGGATTATGAGTAGACCTTATACCTTTGCGGAGAGCAATAGGAAGGCTATCTGGCTCAAGATCTGTTGCAAGAGGAACCACTGACGGAGAGAGTGAGTCAGTAGAGTCCTCTTCTGTAGGAATGTTAGCGCCAGCAAGCAGGTTAAGGATGACGATGATATGTAATAAGTGGAGGATCCGTAGAATGTGGACTTAAAGATGGTAGTGGGAGGTCCACAGAAGAGGAGACAGACGGACCTGAAGAAGGCAACGAAAAAGAAAAAAAAGGAATAGGTAATACCTAGTCAAAACTCTATAACTCAAGCTGAGCAACCGAGAAGAAAGACTGTTGTTCAAAGAAAGTGACATCAACAGACATAAGATAGCGGTTCGAGTCAGGAAAATAACACTTGTAGCCTTTTTGCAACCAGGAGTAGCCGAGAAAGATATACTTGAGAGATTTGGTAGCAAGTTTATACTGTCCAGGTGAAAAAGAATGCACAAAACAGATACATCCAAATAGACGAAGGGGAACAAAATAAAGTGGCTATGTAGGGAACAAAAAGAGAATGAGAAATTTTGTCTTGTAACATTGAAGATGGCATGCAATTTATCAAATAACATGCAGTAATGGGAAGATTGGCATGTAAAAATAGTGTTCGTGCAATTTCAATGAGATGACGATTTTTATGCTCAGAAACACCATTTTGTTGAGGTGTGTAAGGACAATAAAACATATGCAAGATGCCATTAGCTGTCACGAAAGCAGTAAATTGAGAGGAAAAGTACTCAAGGGCATTATCACTACGTAAAGCACATATAGAAACTCCAAACTGTGTTTTTATTTCAGTAGTAAATGTTTGAAAAACAGAAAACAATTCGGACCGACTCTTCATGAGAAACAACCAAGTGCAACAAGAAAAGTCATCAATAAAAGTAACGAAATATGAAAAATCTAGAGTAGAGTTGACTCGACTGGGCCCCCATACATCAAAGTGCACAAGGGAAAAGGGAGCCTCAGCCCTATTATTGACGCAAGTAGAAAAAGAACTACGAGCGTATTTACCACGCTGACATGATTCACAATTAAAGGTGGATAATGACGACAAACTATGGACTAATTTCTTCAATTTGCAGAGGCTGGGATGACCGAGACGAGAGTGGAGAAAGTCTGGGGAAGCCGCACTGGTGCAAGCTACCAGCGAACTAGGCACAGCAAGATGATAGTGACCCCGTGACTCACACCCGATACCAATCGTCCGCCCTGTACCCCGGTCTTGCACACAAACAGAAGTGGAAGTAAAGGTTATTGAACAATCTAGTTCTCTAGTAAATTAACTAACAGAGAGCAAATTAAAAGAACTACGTGGGACACAAAGGACAGAATTTAAAGAGAGAGGAGGTAGGAGAGGTTTTCCCTATACCTTTGACTGGCGTTTTGGTGCCATCTGCAAGAGTGATTGTTGATAAATGTTCTGAAAAGGTAAGGGTAGAGAAAAAATCTTTATTACCACACATGTGATCGGTGGCGCCAGGGTCCAAAATCCAAGGCCCAATAGAAGGGCTTTGAGTAACACAAGCCATGGGATTACCAATAAATTGCTGAGATGCCTATAATTTCAAGAAAGCCTCATAGTCAGTAATAGGCAGGGTTACCGTTGGAGGGCTTGATGCTAGACTAGGGTCACTCTGTGCAATGTGAGTCGCTCGAGATGTCTAAGATGCAGGAGGGGCAGTTGGTTTACCATGCTTCTTCCACCACTTGTCTTCCTCATGCTCTTTTTTTGCAAAAGTTGCACTGAGGGGCAAGAACGGCTACCAAACCGACCCTGATTACCACCTGAAGTTTGAGACACAAAAGCAGAGGCCTCAAGAAGGGCACCTATAAAAGCACTAGTAGAGGAAGAACTATCAGCCATATTAAGCAATCTTTTGTATGTATCTTTCATAGTAGAGTTAATGGACCCAGTCAAGATTTGATGGCGGACAGCCTCGAACTCAAGCTTGAGACTAGATAAAGTAAGGACCATGAACAGTTTTTCCCGTTGAGAATCACGAGCAGCTTTGGAAGCAAAGTATGGAAGAAGAGCTTCAAACTCCTGCATGAGAGAATGCATCTAACCCACATAGGATTCCATAGATTGACCCCGCTAGATGTTCTTGATAGAGTGAACAACAGTATAGAGATGTTGAATGTCGTTGGTATAACACTCAACAACTTCGTTCCAAACCTCATAACAAGTTTCAAATGGCCGAAACAACTGCAAAACAGATTGGTTAATGGAATTCCATAAAATATTACACAACTGAATATCAACCTATTCCCATTTAGCCTTGTTGGCTTCGTCGACATCCTCTGCCTTCTTGGTGAGATGGTCTGCTTGTCTCTGCCCCTTGAACCACATCTTGACAGAGGCTACCCATGAGAAATAGTTGGCAAACCCTATCAATTTGTCAAAGGTGATAATAGTGGTCCCTATGTTGGAAAGGGTAAAGGGTTAAGATGCAGATAATGCACCAAGAGTAGAGTTGGCATCACTCAAGAACGACATGATGGGGTTCAAGCAAATAGACTGAAACTCCAGTGTTTAAAAGCTATTGGATAATTGATACGCACAGATCAGGATGGTTTTTGGGAAAACAAACACCAAGGACAAGTTCGGGAGGCTCCGTCAAGATTCTAGTGAGAAGACAGCGAAATTCTGGCGATGCACACGCTCCCACATGCCGGCACGTGGCAATTGGCCAAAAAAAGATGGACGGCATGTGACGGCTCCAGCGGCAATAGGTCTTTGGTGGTCAGCCAATCCAACAACGGTGAACACTATGGTGGCAGCGGTGCAGACAAATGGTGGCCAGATAGTGGACTTCCAGCCTTGACAGGGGTGGCAACGAGAGAGAAAAAAAGGATTTTTAAGGCTTGGAAACCGCTATAGAAGGATACATAGCGGCGCCTTAGGGTTTTTCTCACCGGTGGCTCTGATACCATGTGAGAGAATGATTTGGAGAGAAAAACCTAAGAGACTAGACTCTCTTAACTTGTTATTTATAATAGGCATAATGGGCCTTAATCTACGGGCTTAAGCTAGGGCTAATTATAAGGCCTAATAATTACAAATAAAATACATATAAAATATGTACAATTATACTAATAATTCTAATAAAAAGAATAAAGAATAGTAAAATAGTTTAATAGGATAATATCTGATAGAAGCATGTAAATGGAAGGAAAAAGAGGCACTTTACTTTATGAAATTTTGTTAGAAGGATACAGCTTAGTAATATTGTGCATGGTGCTGTTTCTCTTAGTTGTACAGAGTTTGTTTGTTTGTTTGTTTTGTTTGTTCTGTGTTACTTGATCTGCTCTGTTGTGAGAGATCAGCCTTGGTTCAGTAATTGATCTGAACTTCTGCAACAAGAATTTGCAATCTGACGTAGTACTGGATATTACGTGACCTGGTCTGCAGATTTGGAAGTCACGTTATCTGGTCTGGAGCAATCTGATCTCAATTTAGTCTGGAGTGGTTTGGTTGCTTCTTCAATCTGATCTGTTTATTCTTCTTCAATCTGAGATTTTGCACCTGGGTTCTGTCTTAGGTGATTCCCAGTCAATCTACATCTGGCCAATTTTGTTGTCTCAGGTTTGAGCTATAACCTCATCAAATTCTGGAGTGGTCAGTTCATCTTCTCCTGTCACTGTACCATCATTTTCTGGTATTCCTGCCATTAAAACTGAGAAATTGAATGGCAAGAATTATCTTTCCTAGTCTGCCTCTGTCCAAATGTGGTTTATCATCTGAGTAAACAGCTATCCGATATAGCCAAATCAGATAAGAGTTTATGGGATAGAGTGGATGTACAGTTGGTCACATTGTTGTGGCAGTCAATAGATGCTAATTTAGTCCCTCTATTTTGTGTTTACAAGACCAGTTTTGATTTTTTGTCTCATGCTCAGCAGCTGTACATTAATGATATAGTGGTAATTTGCTCTATATTCAGAAGGGAGATTTGGATGTGGCTACTTATTGTGTCGAATCTAGTCTGCTGTGATGGATTTTAATGAGATGTTCCCTATTACACCTTATCTTGCTGAGCAGAAGAAACAGAGGGATAAATTGTTAATGGCACTTACCCTAGATGGTCTTGGGGCTGATACGGAGAGAATTTGTACTCAAATTTTGAGTGGTCCAGCTGTACCTGCTATGGAAGAGGTATTTGCCCAGATTCTTCATACCACGCAGACTTTTTCTGAGGCTTCAGTTAGAGAGTGGTCTGCTCTTGCTTCTCAGACTCGTGGCTCTTCATCTGAGTGTAGTTCTGGTGGTGGTTATGGTAGAGGTGTTGGATGTGGCCAGGGTGGTAAATGGCCTTTCTGTAACTGCTGCCGTTGCCCTGGACACTTCATGGTCAGCCTACTAAAGCTAATGTTGCAGCCCCTGAGAGTGCACAAGAGCAGTTAGTGATGTCTGACACTTCTACTCACATTGAGAGACTAGCCCGCCCTTAACCATCTCTAGTGATGAGTTGGCAGAATATCATCAGTTTTAGGTGGTTTGGCAGGCTATTTCTTGTTCCACATTGTCATCCATTGGTAATTCTTGTATATGTCTTTCACATGCCTCTCTTAGTCCTTGGATTCTAGATTCTCTCACTTCAAAACATATTTCTGGTAATAAATCTTTACTTTCTCACTTTGATTCATCTGTTTCCCTTCCTCCTATTATTGTGGCTAATGGTTCTAAAACCATTCCCACAAGTGTTAGTATGGTTGATGATCTTCCATCTATTTCTCTTAATTCTGTATTATATATTCCTAGTTGTCCATATAATCTCATTTCTATTAATCGCTTCGCTCAGTCCCTTCATATTCGTGTTATTTTTTATTTTAATTCCATTCTTGTGCAGGATCGAGGTACTGGATGGATGATTGGCACCGGCATGAGTTTGAGGGACTTTACCATCTTGCCTTGCCATCATCTATGGCAACTGCTTGTGCTACTATAGTGGCATCTCCTCTTCAGATTCATTCCTGGCTTGGTCATCCTCACTTGTGCACTCTTTGGAAAATGGTTCCTTCCTTGTCTTCATTGACTAGTCCAGAGTTTGATTCTTGTAAATTAGGCAAGCATGTCTGTAAACTGGAAAGAATAGATATGGAATAGGAAATCTATTTCATTGTCAATTAGAAAAACAATGGTTCCTCCCTTCTTATAAAGAAATGATACAACATATTAGGAAAAATTCACAGAATATACAAAATATTCCTAAACCTAAAAATGAAAACAATCAACCAAAGAAAGGGATTTAGAGCATCAATCAAGAGATCAGAGTTGATTCCCGTTGATCAAGGGAATTGACTCCTTTCCATTTCCACACTCCCCCTTAAGATGGTTTGAAGATATCTTCCATAGCAAGCTTGCTCACTAGATTTTCAAACTATCTCTTGTGTAATCCCTTTGTGAGAACATCAGCAACTTGATCAACTGTTGGAATGTAGGGCATACAGATTATCCTATTGTCGAGTTTCTCCTTGATAAAATGTTTATCCACCTCTACATGCTTTGTTTTGTCATGGAGAATCGGATTGTGGGCAATAGAAATTGCAGCTTTGTTGTCACAATAGACCTTTGTTGGTAAGAAATTGGAAACCCCCACGTCCTCTAGTAATCTTTTTATCCACATAACCTCACAAATCCCGTGGGCTACTGAATGGAATTCAGCTTTAGCACTACTTCTAGCTACCACATTCTATTTCTTACTCCTCCAAGTAACAAGATTACCATCCATGAAGCTGTAGCAACCCGATATAGATCTTCTATTTGTAATGTTGCTTGCCCAATCTGCATCAATATAGGCCTCTATATGAAGATGTCCTCAGTTTTTGAAGAACAAACCTTTTTCAAGGTGTTCCCTTTAGGTACCTTAGGATTCTGTAGGCAACTTCAAAGTGCTCTGAACTTGGCGAGTGCATAAATTGACTTATCACACTTACTGCAAAAGCTATATTAGGTCAGGCGTGGGATGGATAGATAAGTCTACCCACAAGTCTTTGGTATTTCTCTCTATTTACCACATCCTTGGTTTCGACAGGTTAAAGCTTCAAGTTGGGTTCTATGGGAGTCTCGACTACCTTGCATCCAAGCATTCCTATTTCACTGAGTAAATCCAAGACATACTTACATTGATTGACAAAGATTTCTTCCTTTGATCTTGCAAGTTCCATCCCAAGAAAGTACTTTAGGGTTCCCAAATCCTTGATCTCAAACTCATGTACTAGCTTTCTCTTAAGCTCTCCAATTCCTGCAATGTCATCACTAGTCATTATTATATCATCCACATATACAATTAAAATAGCATTTTTACCGCCCCTCAAGTGCTTGTAGAATATTGTGGGATAAGCTTGACTCTAAGTGTAACCATAGCTCTTCACCGCTTTTCCAAACCTTTCAAACCATGCTCTTGGTGACTATTTTAGACCATAAGAGGACTTTTTTAATCTGCATACCTTGCTGGTACCGAGGCTCTTCTCAAATCCAGGTGAAAGGTCCATGAACACTTCTTCCTCCAAATTGTCATTCAAAAAGACATTCCATTCTTTACATCAAGTTGGTGTAGAGGCCAATTGAAATTCAATACTAGAGAGAGGAGTACTTGAATAGAGTTTATCCTTGCTACCAAAGCAAAGGTCTCTTGATAGTCAATGTCGTAAGTTTGGGTAAACACCTAGGCAACAAGTCTCACCTTGTACCTCTCTATGCTCCCATCTACTTTACATTTTATGGTGAAGACCCACTTACAACCTACAGTTGTCTTGCCCCTTAATAGCTCCAAAATCTTCCAAGTCCCATTCTTTTCAAGAGCATTCATCTCCTCCTTTACCACTACCTTCCAATCCAGATCACCTAAGGCATCTTGAATAGTTCTTGGAACATGCAAGTCAGAAATATTTGAAAGGAAAGCTTTGTGATGATTGGACAATTTCTACTTTCTAGTATGACAAGTATCTGGCAATAGGGTATTTGGTACAAGATCTTACTCCTTTTCTAGTGGCAATAAGGTGTCCGGAGATGCTGATTGTTTAGTTGTTGGAGGGATATTCAGATCGATCGTATTTTTCTAAGTTTGTCTTCTGGTATAAAACTGAAGCTTCGATTTTGGATTGATTTGGTCCATTTGTGGCAATTCTCCCCCTGGCTTCAACTCCATCATGCTTGGCACTTGTGAGCTAGACACATCATATTCATTATTTTCCTGAGCACCTATTTCCTCGGATTGCTTATCAAAGTGGAGCAAAGTGCCAATCATGGTTGGAAGGGGTTCATGGGTTTTCAAGACAATACCTTCTTCTACATTATTTTCCAAAAAAATTATCTTCTTCTACATCATGCTCCCCTTGAAGATGAATTTTGGGAAAATAGGGTTGATTTTCGATGAAAGACACATCCATGCTTATATGAGTTTTCTTTGTCACAGGGTTAAAACACTTGTACCCATTTTTATTAGGAGCATAACCCACCACACTTTTAAGTTGTGGGATCCAATTTGTAGCGAAATATTTGTGGAATGTAAACAAAGTAAGTGCAATTAAAAACCTTTAATGGTAAATTAGAGTACAGCCAGCACATGGGGAAAAACTTTTTTCAAGAATGCAAAAGAGTTTCAAAGTTTAAGACATGACTTAGCATATGATGGGGAAGTTGGACTATTCCCAACCATCGACTTTGACGTATCTCAGCAACCTGTGCACCATAGTTTGGCTCTTATAGAAGCAGCAAAGTCACGGAAAGATGTTACGGGCTAGTATCGACAGCAGCGACGAAAAGGGCACAGAGGGCATCTAACGATGCATCAGTGGCCGACAGCAAAGACATGAAGGTCACAAAGGTCGTTTGACATCACGATGGTGATTGGAGGCAAGGAAGGAGGGCTTTGCGAGGCCATCCGAAAACTACAACGGTGGCAGCAAGGAGGAACTCGATCTGTTGTGACTAGGGTTTCAACAGTCACAGGGCTGCCTAAGGCTAGAAGGGAGACGAGTTAGGGCGCCAACTAAGGCTTGACTGTGGCAGTTGAAGTTGGGCAGCGGCTAGGGTTCCAGCGTTCGCAAGGGCTGCCTAAGGCTGAAACGACGATAATCTAGGGCGCCAACTAGGGTTTGACAGTGGCAACTGGAGTTGGGCAGCGATTAGGGTTTGACAGTGGCGGCTATGAATCAACGACGTCTAAGGTTTGACAGGGGCGACTGTAACGCCCCGCTTTTTCGGGCGCGTTATAACTTAGGACAATTCTAGGATAATAATTTTTTTTCTTTCAAACTTAAAGCTAAATCATATCATTCCTTATATCTATCCCAAAATTTCCATACATTTTCTCGAAAGAGAATCATTATACACATCAAATGCGGAAGCAAGAATCGAACCTGACATCATAACATTGATCATAAATCAATTCTTACATCCTCATTCCTCAACATAACTTAATACAAAGCATAAGTTCTCAACTAACATTAACCCTAAATAAGGATATACATCATCATTCTTTCAAAACGTCCAGAATTCAAAGTAGCAGAACTTAAATACATGGGCTACATTACATACATTCCATTCATCATTCAATTCATCATGCATTTTGCTAAATGTCATTTCATGCCTCATTCATCCTCGTTTCTGCTACAATCTCCATCTGAAACAATTGAATATTTCAGGGGTATAACCCAAGTTAGATGATGAATCATCTAAGTAACGAAACAATAAACATATTTTGTGCATGAATGCAAAATGCAAAATGCAAAATGTCATTTCCATATCATTTCGGTTTGAGTCGACCGCACCCAACTGCTGCTCCCCATTTTTACAGCCTCCTTACCAGGCCGAGGTGTATGGGTACACCCTTGGCAGAGCAGCTGTACCAATCCATAATCCCAAACCCTTATACGATACATGATTAATAATATCATCGTGTACATATACACATTTCATCATAGCATGTAAATGCAATCTACATGACATATTCACATCAAGCTATGACAACATGAAAAAATCATTTACTTAAAATCAGGTTTTTGAGTGGAACCACTTACAAACCAAGCATTTTCCATAAAACTAAATCCAGTTGGGAAGTACCACTTACCTTCTCAAGCTTATCGGCTACCTCGATATTCGCGCTTGTCTTGAACTTCATGTATCGTCTCGATTTGCATACCAACCTCAAAATTCGAACAAGTCACTTCAACTTTAAGCCTCAAAGCATCATAATCACCACATTTATTTAAATAAGCATTAAAACCTATTTTTCCATAATTTCTTGCATTTTCTTTATTTTTCTCTCTATTTCTTCCTATTTTTTCTCAATAAATCCAAACTAAATATTTCTCAAATATTTTCTCGAATATTTCATTATGACAATTCATAAAATAATATTCTTGAATTTTTGAAATTTTCTAGAGAATTTTACTTACCTTAACTTAACCTCTCAGGCTTCCTCAGTATGCGTGTTATATTCTCGAAACGCGTGTCTGGACAATTTTTCTCGCCAAAATATTCGAAATATTACTAAATCTCCAAATCCTATTTTCGGGATTTTTCGGCATTTTTCTCCATTTTATTTTCCTTTTCTTTTTCTTTCTTTTTCTTTTCTTTTCTTTTCTTTTCTTCCCCTTTCCTATTCATCTTCTTCTTCCTCTATTTCTTCCTCTTCTTCACAGCGACGCACCAGCGCTTGCGCATGGCTGCCAACCATCGCCCTTGGCTCCACCAGACGTCGCGGCCAGCCCCGACACCGTTGGCCGACACCACCGGACCTCGCAGCTGCCGCCCGCACAACCTCCTCCACCGCGGCCAGCCTCCCTGTGTCACGTCGACTTGCTAGAGCTCACGGCCATGGTTGACATGGCCGCGGCTTCGCTACTTCTGGCCGCTTCTCGAGCCTCCACCGAGCCCTTCGACCACCGACATACCTTGCTGGGCCAATGCTTTGGCCGTTGCCGGCCGCCCGAGCTCGTTGCCTTTGCCTTTGCCGCCACCCAGCTCCCTCTCAATCTCCCTGCTTCTTCACTCCCATTTTTCCCCTTTTATAGTCATTTCTACTACCAACGGCGTGCCTTACCCATCCCTCTTGGCTTGAAGAACACTTAACTTACAGATTGAAATTGCAGGGCATGGGTTTGAAGTTACAAAGGGTATGGGATTTGCGTGTACGCACATGCATGACTATATATACATAAATAATTATATATATTATAGCATAATAATAGAAAATTTTCACATTTAAATTCTAAAATTCATTTCTATTTCACTTAGACAATTCTTTTATTGCAATTACACTCTTAAACATTACATTAATTTGCATTACGATACCGAAAATCCACAATGAATAATCTAAGATTACTCGATAATGACGATTTCACCCCAACATCCTCACCGGGTCCTTATTTCATCTCGAAACCACTGAAAGATTGCTCATTACAAAAAACTGGAGCCCCCTCAGGCTTCCATTGACTTCTCCGAAGTCCCTTACGACAATTCGGTTTTGTAGCCTAAATAGCAGCTGCATTTTAGCTGTACCGAAAATCGACTCAATTCCAATTTCTTTTATTACCATAAATACTATCTCGGGATGCTCATCAATGCCATATCATTTTTCCTTAGACAATTTCACTCTGAGGCATTTCCTGCAGTCGATTCGGTATTTATAAATGCTATCAAGCCAATTTTTCGGTATTCTAAACTTGCTTAAATTACGTGGCAACCTCACGAAAATATGGGTTCTTACAACGACTATGACTCCTTCCCTGCTCTAACACCATGTAAACTGGAAAGAATAGATATGGAGTAAGAAATCTATTTCACTGTCAATTAGAAAAACAATGGTTCCTCTCTTCTTATAGAGGAATGATACAACATATTAGGAAATATTCACAGAATATACAAAACATTCCTAAACCTAAAAATAAAAACAATCAATCAAAGAAAGGGATTTGAAGCATTAATCAAGAGATTGGAGTTGATTCCCGTTAACCAAGGGAATTAACTCATTTCCATTTCCACAATGTCCAATGTTCTTATTCTCGTCATCTTAATAAACAAGTTGATGCTCCTTTTGATCTTGTACACTCCAATATTTGGGGTCCTAGCATAGTCAAATCTAAAAAGGGTTTCAATTATTTTATTACATTCATTGATCATCATTCTAGTTGCACTTAGCTTTACTTAATGAAATATCAGAATGAGTTGCTTTCTTTGTTCACTACTTTTATAATGAGAATGTTACTCAATTTGGTTGTTCTATTCGTATTCTTTAGAGTGATAATGCTAAGAAGTATTGTTCTACAACTTATCATCTTGAGGTATTGTTGATCAATCTTCTTGTCCTCATACTCCACAGCAAAATGGGTGGTAGAATGTAATGTAAATACTATCATCTCATTTGAGACTGCTCGGACTCTTCTACTTCATATGCATGTTTTGATTTCTCTCTAGGATGCAGCTATTCTCGCTCTTATCTAATCAACCATATGTCATACTCTATTTTGAATGGCTCCATTCCACTCCTATTTCCCCTCGTGTCTTTGGATTTACTTCTTGTATCTATCTTCTCTCACCTAGTCGTGATAAATTGTCTCCTCACTCTATTAAATTCGTCTTTAGGTTACTCTCATCTTTAAAAGGGGTATAAGTGATACTCACCTGATCTTGGTAGATATTTTCTCTCTTCTAATGTCACCTTTTGTGAGTCTACTCCCTTTTTACCTTCTCCATGTGGTACTTATTCCCATCTTGATAATGTTCGTCCTGTCCCATCTTTTCATCCTCCAATCTCTATGCTAGTTCTTGTTGTTCTTGCTCCTTTTAAGACTCATCATTGCTGTCCTAAACCAGGATCTACTCTAGTGCCTCCTGTAGTAGCTCCAATGGCTCCTATTGTTGTTAGTGATGTTCCTTTAAACCCATGTCTTCCCACAGATGGTGCCATTGTTCTTACTCTAGTTCTACTCATGCTCCTATTCATCAAAGTATACATTCCACTTGGAACCCTCATCCTATTTGTACTTTTGTGAGCTATCATCATTTATATTTCTAAGACAAATGCAAAGGCTCATTCTCACCCTAGGTGGCAGCATGCTATGGATGAGGAGATATTTGCCTTCTTGGCTAATGAAACATGGGATCTTGTAGCTCTTACTTCGAGGAAGTCTATTGTTGGTTGTCAGTGGTTGTTTCCAGTGGTTAAGATTGCTTCTGTATGTATCTTTCTTGTTGTGGCTGCTATTTAGCAGTGGCCTTTTTACCAAGATATTAAGAATGTTTTTCTTCGTGGTGAACTCTAAGAGGAGTTGTATATGAAGCAACCTCGTGGGTTTTGTTCAAGGGAGTTAGACTGGTGTGTTGCCTGAAGAAGTCCTTGTATGGCCTGAAGCAATCTCCTCAATGTTGGTTTGGTCGCTTTAGTTTTGTCATACAATCCTTTGGTATGACTAAAAGTGAAGCTGATCATTCAGTTTTTTATCGCCACTCTACTAGTGAAGTTTTATACTTGATGGTGTATGTAGATGATATTGTTATTACTAGTGGTGATGAGGTTGGTATTGGATAATTAAAGGCTCATATGCACTCATTTTTAGATCAAGGATTTGGGCAAGTTGAAGTATTTCCTTCGCATTGAGGTAACTCGAGTTGTACATGGTGTGTGCATTTCTTAGTAGAAGTGTGTCTTGGATATCTTGGATGAAATTGGTATGCTTGATTCCCATCCTATTGATACTCCCATGGATACTAATGTTATGCTTGCATCGAGACAAGGGGGGTCATTAGAGGAACCTCGAAAAATGTTGGGAAGCTTAATTACTTCACCATTACACGGCCAAACATCTCTTTTGTAGTTTGTGGTGAGTTAGTTCTTGGACAACCTTTGTGACCTCAACTAGCATGCCTTTGTGCGTATCTTGAGGCACATTAAGAGTGCTCCTGGTTGTTTGAGAACAAAGGACTAAGCAGATTGTTGGATGGATATATATATATATGCTGATTGGGCTAGTTGTCCCATAGATCGGTTGGAGGTAATTTAGTGTCTTGGAAAAGTCAGTAATAGAATGTTGTTGCTAGATCAAGTGCAAAAGAAGGGTATCAAGTTGTGGCTTTAGCCACATGTGAGCTGATTTGGCTTCAACAACTACTTAAGGAGTTGACATTGAAGATTCAAAGCCTATGCATCTTATTTGTGATAATCAGGCAACCATATATATTGCCTCTAATCCTATTTTCATGAATGAACTAAACATAGAGATTAACTATCATTTTGTGAGACATAAGTTGGTTTCGAGAGAGATCGGTACCTCGTTTGTTGGCTTAAATGACCAGCTGGTTGATCTTCTTACAAAGGTATTACAGGGTCCACAACTTGACTATTTTTGTACCAAGCTACGCAAATAATATATATGCGTGAGCTTTGATGGGGGGGGGGGGGGTTGTTTGAAGGATACAGCATAGTAGTATTGTACATAGTACTATTTCTCTTAGTTGTACAAAGTGAGTGAATTTGTTTTGTAGAGCTGTATATATACCTAACAATGAATAGAGAATTCAGAACTTATGAGTTCATTTTGTAGAGCTATATATATACCTAATAGTGAATAGAGAATTCAGAACTTCTTTTTCCCCTCCATATCATTGTCTCTCTCTCTTCTCAAAATTATTCAATTAGATTCTTAAATCAAAAAGGTGCCGGACAATTGGAGAAAAACCCCTCTAATACCTATTTATAAGCATAAAGGAGATTTTCAAAGTAACAAAAATTATCGAAGCATCAAGCTAATGAGCCACACTATAAAACTTTGAAATAAAAATTAAACAAATGTTAACGAGAGAAACTAAGGTATTTGGGAACCAATTTGGTATTATGCCTAGTAGGTTTATAATTGGAGTAATCTACTTACTGAGATGCTTAATGAAAACGTCTAGAGATAAACAAAAAGATTAGCATATTGCAATAAAGATTTGGATAAAGCCTACACTATAGTCCATAGAGAAGTCCTATGGAAGGTGTTGGACAAGAAAGGAGTTTAAACTGCTTATAAGTTATTACAATATATACCACCAAGGAAAAAAGTGTGTTAGGACTTATGAAGGATATATTGAGGTTTTTCTAATTACAATCAGATTACATCAAGAACTTGCATTGAGCCCTTACCTCTTTACTCTTACGAATGATGAACTTCAAAAAACACCCAAGGAGAAGTGCTCTAAATTATTTGTTAATTAAGAATTGGGTTATGGAACATAGGAATATTAACAGGCAAAGCTATGGAAGTGGTAGATGTGATGATTAGGAGAAAGATTAATATTATGTGCCTTCAAGAGACGAGATGGGTAGGGAAAAAAGCAAAAACTTTATCAGAAACTGGATATAAAATATGGTACACAGGAAATGTTCGAGCGAAAAGTGGAGTGGAGATTATTATGGATAAAAGCTTAGTAGATGAGGTAGTGGATGTAAAGAGAATAGGGGATAGGATTATTATAGTGAAGGTTAGTCTAGAAAGAATGACTATGAATATCTTTAGTGCATATGCACCACAAGCGGGGTTAGGTGAGGAGATAAAAGCAAAATTCTGGGAGGACCTAGAGGGACTCATACAAATGATACCAAGAGGAGAGAAAGTGATTATAAGAGGTGACTTAAATGGGCACATGGGTAGAGATGGAAACGACTATAGAGAGGTATATGGAGGGTATGGATTCGGGGAAATTAATAATGAGGGTAAGTCTATTCTAGATTTTGCTATGGCATATGGGCTCATCATAACCAATACTGGGTTCAAAAAACGGGACGAACACCTAATCACATATAAAAATGTCACATTAAGCACCCAAATAGATTATTTCCTCATGAGATAAGAGGATCGGTTATGTTGTAGGAATTGTAAGGTGATACCGGGAGGGTGTTTGACTACTCAACATAGACTTCTAGTACTTGACGTCCAAGTAAAAAATTGGAAGAGAAAAAATCACATAAAACAAAATCCAAGAATCAGGTGGTGGGTTTTAAAAAGGGAGAAACAACTAATTTTCAAAGAAAAATTAAGAGGTAGAAGGTAATGGAATGGAGAAGGACAAACAAACCAAATGTGAAGAGAAATGGCTAATGCCTTGAGAAGCACGGCAAAGGTAGTCCTTGGAGAGACAAATGGTAGAGCCTCTAACCTTAAGGAGTCTTGGTGGTGGAATGAAGAGGTACAATTGAAAATTAAAAATAAGAAAACTTGCCATAAGGCTGTATATCAGTGCAACAATGAAAAAAATCAAAAAAATTATAAGGAAGCAAAAAAGACAGCAAAAAGAGCTGTTAGTGAAGCAAGGTCAAAAGCATATGAGAATATATATAAACGACTTGATACAAAAGATGGAGAAAGGGATATATATAAATTAGCTAAAGCAAGAGAAAAAAAAAACAAGAGATTTAAATCAAGTGAAATGCATAAAAGATGAAAATCAAAATGCATTAGTGAATGAGGGAGCAATTAAGGAGAGATGGAAGGAGTATTTCACAAAATTATTCAATGATGGTGGTGACACAAGAGTTAGGTTGGAACATCTTAGTAACTCCGAAGGAAACGTGAGCTATACATTTTATCGACGCATAAGTTCAAATGAAATAAGGCAAGCATTAAAAAAGATGAAAAATCATAAGGCGGTGGGACCAGATAATATACCAATAGAAGCATGGAAATGCATGTGAGAAGAGAACATCTCCTGGCTAACGAAATTATTTAACGCGATACTTAAATAAAAAAAAAAGATACCAGATGAGTGGAGGAAGAGTACTTTGGTTCCTATATACAAGAACAAATGAGATGTTCAAAACTGTGAAAATTACAGAGGAATTAAGTTAATGAGTCATACCATGAAACTCTGGGAAAGAGTAATAGAGCAGAGGCTGAGAAAAAAAACAGAGGTCTCGGAAAATCAATTTGGTTTCATGCCTAGTAGGTCAACAATGGAAGCTATATACCTACTAAGGCGCATAATGGAAAGGTATCGAGAACATCAGAAAGACCTACATATGGTGTTTATAGATCTAAAAAAGGCCTATGATAGGGTCCCTAGAGAAGTATTATGGAGGGTTTTAGAGAAGAAATAAGTCCGAATAGCCTATATACAAGCCCTTAAGGACATGTATCACGGTGCAGAAACAAGGATCAGAACATGCGGAGAGGATACTGAACCGTCTAAAATTACAATAGGACTGCATCAAAGTTCTGCACTAAGCCCATACTTATTTGCTCTAGTAATGGATGAATTCACTAAAAATATTCAGACAAAGGTGCCATGGTATATGCTATTTGCAAACGACATAGTGTTGGTGGATGAAACAAAAGAATGAGTGAACACTAAACTTGAGTTGTGGAGAAACAATTTAGAATCTAAGGGATTTAAATTAAGTAGAAAGAAAACAAAATATATGGAATGTAAATTTAGTAAGAATGCAAGAGTGGAGGATGTTATAATAAAATTGGAAGACCAAATCTTACAAAGAAAAGACTATTTTCGATATTTGGGATCAGTGATTCAAAAAGATGGAGAAATTCAGGAGGATGTCACACATAGAATTAAGGCAGGTTGGCTAAAATGGAGAAATGCATCGGGGGTGTTATGTGATGGTAAAATCCCATTAAAACTGAAAGAAAAATTCTATAGGACAACTATAAGACCAGTCTTGTTATATGGCTCAGAATGTTGGGCAGTCAAATACCATCATGAGCAAAAAACGAGCGTAGCGGAGATAGGATGTTAAGATGGATGTGCGACCATATAAGAAAAGATAAAATTAGAAATAAAGTTATTCGTAATAAGGTAAGAGTAGTGCCAATCGAGGAGAAGATGAGAGAAACTAGATTAAGATGGTTTGGTCATGTGAGAAGAAGACCAAGAGATGCTCCTGTGAGGAGAGTTGATGAAATAGATCAATTAGTCAAAAAAAGAGGTAGAGGCAGACCCAAGAAGACTTTGGGAGAGACATTAAAGTTTGATATGAAGTGTATGGATCTAAATGAAGATATGACAAAAGACAGAAATACATGAAAGTCTAGAATTCATGTAGCTGACCCCACATAGTGGGATAAAGGCTGGATATGTTGTTGTTGTTGTTGTTGTATAGAATCAAGGTAAGATGGTTAAAGTGTAAAAGTATGTCTAGCATTTTATGCAATAATAAAATCCCTTTAAAGATAAAAGGGAAGTTTTATCTAATGGCTATAGTACTATCTTCCCAAATTGTTTGGCAGCTAACCGCAAGCATGAGCAAAATATGAGCATAATTGACATAACAATGTTATAACGGAACTAGCCACACAAGCTAAGACAAAAATAAGAAACAAGCCTATACGCTATAGTGTACAAGGCTCTTATTGAAGATAAGATGAAGGAGTCATTATTAAGATGATTTAAACAAATGACAAGAAGACAAATAGAATCACATGTGAGACGAGTGGATGAAATGGAGGACATTTATAGCAAAATAGGGAGAGGAAAACTTAAGAAAACTAGATAGAAAACACTTAGAGATGACATGGGATATAAATGACGTTATAAAAGATATGGCTATAAATAGAAATGGTTGGACGTCTAAGACACCGCACTTAGTGAGAAAAGGCTTGTGATTGTTCTTGTTCTTGTTCTTGCTCTTGTTGTTGTATTGCAATCTTTTTTATTTGGGATTTTATTTTCTTCTTTTCGAGGTGTGAATCTTTTTATTTGGATTAAATCATTTGTTCATGGATCCCATTAGTTAAATTTACAACTTGTAATCTAATTAAAAAAATTTAAGCTAAGTCTATGTTAATTTATGGCTCACTATTGTGGACATCGAATCGATAGCTTGTGGGTTTAAGTTCGAGAAACAAACTCTTAGGAAAGTAGCCTCATGCATTGGGTACACCCATTTTTCTTTTGTTAATGGACATTTCAATAATTAATTTACAAATCTTCTTTTTGAAACTGACTAGAATAATACAATAATCACAAGCCTTAAATTCCACTAGGTGCAGTCGGCTATATTTTTGGAATATGAAAAGCCCATTATGCTTTAACATAAAAAACATGCTATTTGGTTTTCCCAGAATCCGACTTCATGCTTGCTACTTAAACATCTCATTTATTGCATCTCCATTCAACTTCTTTTCTGTGCAGCTTTGATTCACAAATTCCGAGTTTTCAAATTTCATTCTGCAGTTGCTACTCATCTAAGATATGCACCAAATTAACTAATAGAACACGTAGAGGTTAAATAAATAAGCTTGCCTCTCCACAATGTGTCTCATATGCATAGCATATTCCCTCTTATCAGTCTGAGCACGCAATGCCCTAACAGCAGGTCCCCTTGAGACATTGAGAACACGCTTTTGCAAATAACATCTAGCATACACACATGAATATAAGCATTAGCGGATGGACATAATAGAAAGACCAGAATTAATTAACATTAAAACAATATTCCCTAGAAAAAAGGTCACAGGCATGTTATGGAAAAACCATATTATGATGAATGAATATGCAAGGATCAGATTTTCATTTTAGTGATGTTTTGAAGAGCTTAAAAATGGAAATATTTTGCAAACATTCTGAAGACATGAAAGAAAAGATAAAAGAAACACAGGGAACATAAGAAAAGTGCTAGAAATCAAGAAAAGTCCAAGAAATATATAAACAATTTGTATAAGCTATACTTATGAT
The DNA here is from genome assembly GCF_014633365.1 of Diospyros lotus. Lineage (NCBI taxonomy): Eukaryota > Viridiplantae > Streptophyta > Magnoliopsida > Ericales > Ebenaceae > Diospyros > Diospyros lotus. Next base: position 31,107,204 of record NC_068343.1, on the reverse strand, counting down.
AATCCGTGCAGATTTTCATTAGAGTCAAGCATTTCCCTATAAATGATCTTGGTTTGCAATTTGTGAGCCGGTTCTCAGAATGTAAAGCTTGTTGTGTTAGGAGGTCAGGGAATGATGTGTGACCACCTTGCGCAGATTGGAAGTATCAGAGCATCTTCTGTTTTAGTGAGTTCTACTCCTGGTCGGATTTCATGGGTCTTCATTGATTGAAGTCAGTTTAAGGTGGCGCTGGAAATACAGTAATCCAAGTCTTCTTCGGCTTCTCCTTGCTGTGTCTTTGATAGTTTGAAGGCTGTCCTAAAGGATGAGTAATTAGAGTTGAGCAGAAGCAGTTTGCTTTTTTGAATATTTGGTGAATCAAGCTTCAGGTCAAATTTTGGTCTGGCATAAGTCTCTCCTGGCTATTTTTCACTGTCTAGGGGCGACAATTTCTTTATGTATCTTGGTGGCAATTCTGCTGTAAGGGGGTTTTGATATCAGTATCTCATTCTCTGTCTAGTTCAGGTTTTCATGGGGTTGTTCATGTTGAGGAAGAATTTCCTATGATTAAAAGGGTAATTCCGAAGAAAAAGGAGATAAAGGCCAGTGGTTTGAATAAGAGATAAAGAAGGAAGAAAAATCAGATTAAAAGAAGATAAGATGACAGCTATCCCTAAAAGTTAGGAGAGATTTTTTATCTAAATCTGTTGTTGTATTGTAAATCTAAAGTTATAACTTGAGTCCCTAGATTTTAGGATATAGATGATAGAATTTTCTGTATTTATATTCATCATATGATCTAATTGAAGGTGTGAAACTGATAGTTCCGTTCACCTTTTATTGCTTAGGGTTTTACTCCCAAATTCCTCTAAGCTTTTTCATGGTATCAGAGCCAAAGGTTCTGTAAACTCCATATTCTTTTCTTTTTTTTTTATCTCCACACAGACAGCTTCAGGATGGAGAGTTCTTCCCCAACCAGTGGAACATCAACGACCTGCCCTAGAGGATCAAGATCCTTACTTCCAATTGCTGCCCCTAACTCCCTAGACAACCACAACCTTCAAATCACTCAACACAGGCTCAATGGGACTAACTTTCGAGAGTGGTCCCAATCAGTCTTGTTGGTGATGAAAGGAAAAGGTAAGGTGGGGTATCTAACTGGGGGAATCCCAAAGCCAGATTCTGCAGCTGCAAATTATGAAGCATGGGATGCAGAAAATTCCTTAGTTATGGCTTGGCTCATCAATTCAATGGAGCCAAAGATAGGGAGGACCTATCTGTTTTACAAGACAGCCAAAGAAGTAAGGGAGGTTGTCCAAAGCTTGTACTCCAATATGGAAAATACAGCACAATGCTTTGAAGTTCGATCAGCCATACGAAACACTCGCCAAGGTAATCTTTTAGTAACCGATTACTTTAATGTGTTATCCGAATTATGGCAGAAGATGGACTTGTTCTATGATATCAATTGGTAGTGAATAAAGGATGGGGTAAAGTACTCTAAAATGATAGAGAAATAACAGGTATTTGACTTCTTACACGGTCTAAACTCAACTTAGATGAAGTTAGAAGAAGGCTATTAGAAACCAAACCCTTCCCTTCTATCATAGAGGCTTTTGTAGAAGTCAGAAGAGAAGAGAGCCACAAGAAAGTAATGTTGAATACATCACCTAAAGTTAACAATCAGAATGGATCAGCTCTTGTTGCCTCTAAACAAAGGGCAGCACCAACTCATGGAGACCCTCCAAAGGACAAAGAATGGTGTGACCATTGCCACAAACCCTACCACACTAAAGAAACTTGCTAGAAATTACATGGGAAGCCAGCAAACTGGAAAGGGAGAAATCAAAAGAAGCAACAAACAGCCTATGCAGTTGATGTGGAAGAAGGTAAAGGTACTAATTTAACCTTAACCCCAATACAATTAGAGGTATTGCAACAGATTTTGAACCAAACAAAGGTTACAAAACTATCAGATTTTGTGGAAGTTCCTAACCCAACAGTCTCCCTTGCTAAACAAGGTAATTTTCATAAATGCTATCTCTCCAAGTTGTTGAATGTGAATGATTGGATTGTGGATACCAGGGCTTCAGACCATATGACAGGTTCCTTAAATGGGTTTTCTGATTACAAACAACATGACAAAGCTATAAAGGTGACTATGGCAAATGGCACCATATCTTATGCCAAGGGCGTAGGCTCCATATACCTAACTAATTTGTGGTTAAAATCTGTCCTATATGTGCCCAAATTGAGATGCAACTTGTTGTCTATCAGCAAAATTACAAAAGATCTGACTTGTAAAGTAACTTTCACTCCAACTCATTGTGTATTTCAGGACCTAATTTCGGGGAAGATGATTGCCAATGCTAAAGAAAGAGAAGGCATATACAACATGGAAGGAGCTGCTGGTACTCCTATTTTTCCTAAGTTACACAATTCATTTTTATCCTCTGTTGTCTCAGATTCCAGCATAAAATTATGGCACAAAAGATTAGGGCATCCAAGCTTTAGATATTTAAAGTTCTTGTATCCTCATTTATTTATCAATAAAATGAGTGCATCTTTCAATTGTGAGCAATGAATTCTCGCCAAGCAAACAAAAGCTCCCCCATCCTATTCATTCTTATCAACCAACCAAACCATTCTATCTTGTTCATAGTGATGTTTTGGTTCCAACAAAAATTCCAAACTTAACCAATATTCGCTGGTTTGTCACCTTTATAAATGATCATACTAGGGTGTGTTGGGTGTTTTAGTTGAAGGAAAAATTTGAAGTATACAAGGTATTCTGAAAATTCCATCTAATGAGCCTTAATGTTTTTCAAACCTCAATCCATATCCTTCGATCGGATAATGGAAGGGAGTATTTCTCAACAGAATTTGAAGCCCATTTGAGTGAGATGGCATTATTCATCAAAACACCTATCCATATAACCAACCACAAAATGGTGCAGCCAAGAGAAAGAATAGGCATTTGCTTAAAACAGCTAGAACCCTAATGTTTACTAGTTAAGTTCCTACTTCCTACTAGGGAGAAGCCATTCTAACAACTGCCTACCTCATCAATTGACTCCCCACAAGGGTACTAAATCATCATATCTTAACAAACCAAAAATCTATTATCATCACAAGCCTTAATCCCACTAGGTGGGAGAGCTAAACCTCAAAAAAATAAAAATATAAAAAAAAGAGCAAGGAATTGCTATGACTATTGCTGAAATAAGAAAATGAAGTGAGAACAGAAGAGAAGATTTATTCTTTCTGGGATTGCAAGGTCCAAGTATAAGTGATACGCCTTCTCTATCTCTCTCCCTGCAATTATTTTGGGTTTCCTTCCATCTCATTCTCTCTTACTGTTTACCTAGGTATACTTATTCATAATGTCTTCTTTTTATTTACATATATTTCTATAGTGTAATTGTTTCAACAAGAAGTCACTGTATAAGGTTTTTTTCTTCTTTCTTTTCTGCTTCAAAGGAATTTTAAAGAATCTGCTGAATTTAAATCTCTGTGACACTTAATCAAAAAATATCTAATCTATTAATTTTATTGTTTTTGTTTCACTTCAATGCAAAATCAATGCTTCGACAAATGAGAGTCCTTGAAGAAACACCATATCCATGAAAAAAATTTCAACCAGACTTTTCATTTGATGTACCACGTAGGAAGAAGGTGATAGAGCACAAATACATCACACATATCAGCGTAGGGGTAAGAAAGGAAGCAAGAGGGCAATTGAGGAAAAGGATACAGGGGTAGAATTGTCAGAGACGGTTGGGAATAACAACCTCACGTGGCTGTAACCGTCGGGGGAATCTATATAGGAGAGAGTGGAAAGAAGAGAGAGTTGTGAAGAAACTTGAAGAAGATTCTAGGAGAGCAAGCCCTCTCAAACTGGCCCTCCTTTTTCTTTTTTCTATTCTTCTTCCTTTTCTTTGTTAGTTTTCTAGAATTGAGCATTGTAATTCGGATTGATATCTACATGGGATAGGAAATTGAAGTTGAGTGGGATTTCTATCATTTTGGGATCAGAGCAATCGATCCATGGGGATGACTGTTTCTGAAAGAGTGGGTGAGCTAGAGGGGCATATGGCGAATTTACAAGATAGTATAGAATCGAGGAAGGCAAAAGTCATGAGGGTGCAAAATATTGAAAAGAACATGGCGGGGATGATGGACTAATTCAACCTATTAATGGCGCGATGGGATGAGCAGGAGAGGGAGAAGAAGGGGAAGCGAGATGGGGAAGACCAACCTGCGAGTTCATCCTTGTCGAGGGAGGGGACGCCAGCGGTTGGAGGGAGAAGTGGCGAAGGGGGCGACTGGGTTGATGGAGTCGGAAGGCAGGAGTACCATGGGAGGCACCTTGAAATGCCCATCTTCGAGGGAGATGATCCAGATGGTTGGGTCTTCAAGGCTAAGCGCTACTTCACAATAAACCAGCTGACCGATGCGGAGAAGTTGGAGTCGGCAGCCTTATGCTTTGAAGGAAGGGCTCTGTCGTGGTTTCAATGGGAGCAAAGGAGGCGGCGAGTAAGAAATTGGGAGGAGCTTAAAGGGCTGCTGAGGAACTGATTCAGGTCCACCCAAGAAGGGACCATGGAGGAGCGGTTCATGGCCCTTTGACAGTGGGGAAAGGTCCGAGACTATCGAATTTACTTTGAGACTTTAGCATCACCCATTGAAGAGATGCCCGAAGCAGTTTTGGAGGGACACTTTGTTAATGGGCTGAAACCGGAAATCAGGGCGAAAATCAGGGTGTTGAGGCCCTTGGGCCTCGAGAATATCATGGAAATGGCTCAGCGAATTGAGGATCGGAATTAGGTGCTACAAGGGAATCATTTTGGTTACAATCCAAGTAAGGTAACCCCACACCCAGCTCCAATCCCTATGGTGCAACGAAATCCAGGGTTCCAGGCCTCTAATCCTCCCAGGATAGTCACAGCTAGCTCTTTTAATTCTCCAAGATCATTGGTCAGCGGGAAGCTGTCCACACCACCCTTCAAGCGATTGAGTGAGAATGAGCTACAAGCCAAGCGGGCGAAGGGATTATGTTCTCAATGTGACGAGAAGTATTCAATTGGGTATAGGTGTAAGAACAAGGAGCTGCAAGTGATGGTTATTTATGAGGAAGAGAAGGGAGAAGAAGAAGGGACTAAACAAGATGAGGCAATGGAGGCTTCCGGGGAGTGGGAAGACACTGTCAAGGAAGGGGAGATGGTGGAGTTATCACTAAACTCCGTGGTGGGGCTAACCCCTCCTCAAACGATGAAGATTAAAGGAACAATAAAAGGGCAAAAAGTGATTGTCCTAATCGATAGCAGGGCTTCCCACAATTTCATAGCAGCTGACTTGGTGCAAACATTGGGACTCTTAAGGATGCCTACTCGAGGATATGGGGTGATAATGGGCTCGAGAATGGCAGTGCAAGGAGCAGGAGTATGCAAGAGGGTCCCCTTATTGTTACAAAATGTGAAGATTGTGGAGGACTTCCTCCCTTTGGAGCTGGGCAGCTCTAATGTCATTCTTGGGATGAAGTGGTTGGCCACATTGGGAGAGACACAAGTGGATTGGGGTTCCCTGATCATGAGGTTCAAGGTGGGAGAAGCGGCCATTACCTTACATGGGGATCCCAGCCTTAGCAAAACTTTAGTGACCATGAAGTCCATGATGAAGGCATTCCGGAAGGGTGGGGAAGGGAGTATTATTGGAGTTGGGTTGTTTAACGGTTGAAGTAGTGGAAGTTGACATCCCTAACAGCTTGCAGGAGGTGTTGTCCGACTTTGAGGCAGTCTTTGAAGAGACGTGTGGGCTGCCCCCGCACCAAAGGTGGGATCATACCATCACACTGCAGCCTGAGGTACCCCCGGTCAGTGTGAGACCTTACCGATACCCCCATCTCTTGAAGATTGAGATTGAAAAACTTGTTAGAGAGATGCTAGCTGCAGGTATCATTAGGCCAAGCATCAGCCCTTTTTCCAATCTCTTATTGCTGGTCAAGAAGGACGGGGGGTGGAGGTTTTGCGTGGACTACCAAGCTCTAAACAAGGTAACTATTCCCGATAAATTTCCAATTCCAATTATTGAAAAATTCCTAGATGAGCTGAATGGAGCTGCAGTTTTTTCTAAATTGGATTTAAAATCGGGTTACCATCAAATATGTATCACCCCTAAGGACATTCCGAAAACTGCTTTTCGAACTCATGAGGGCCATTATGAGTTTATGGTGATGCCGTTTGGATTAACAAACACACCCGCTACATTCCAATTTTTTATGAACGAGATTTTTAGGGAGCAATTGAGACAATTTGTTCTCGTGTTTTTTGACGACATTTTAGTGTACAGCAGAATGATGCAGGAACATCGGGATCATTTGCGTTGTGTATTGGGAATATTAGCTGAAAACAAGTTGTATGCCAATGCAAAAAAATGCAGGTTTGGACAGATGGAGATTGACCACTTAGGCCACATTATTTCGCAGCAGGGGGTTGTTGTGGACAATTCAAAAATTCAGGCGGTTATGGATTAGTCTAGCCCTCGTTCGCAGCGAGAACTCCGAGGTTTTCTGGGACTCATGGGGTATTATCGTCAATTTGTACGAAATTATGGAAAATTAGCTTGGCCGTTAACGGAACGACTTCGAAAAGATAACTTCTATTGGGATGAGAGTTCGAAGCAAGCTTTTCAGTCCCTAAAGACAGCCATGATAGCCTTACCGGTGCTCGCCCTACCAGATTTTTTGAAGGAGTTTATAGTGGAGACGGATGCCTCAGGGCATGGACTCGGGGCTGTATTGATGCAGGAACATAGGCCACTTGCTTTCTTTAGTCATGCTTTAAACCCCAACGATCGGAATAAATCGGTCTATGAGAGGGAGTTGATGGCTATCGTATTTGCGGTACAAAAATGGTGACATTATTTATTGGGGAGGAAGTTCATAATCCGTACAGATCAGAAGTGTTTAAGGTTCTTGATGGAGCAACAAATGGTGAGTCCAGAATGTCAAGAATGGGTGATGAAGTTAATGGGCTACAACTTTGAGATACAATACCGAGTCGGCTTGGAGAACCACGCTACTGATATGTTCTCCTGGTTTTCATTTCCGGTTACACTCATAGCTCTTACTGCTCCTCGAGTGCTGCAACTAGATCAACTCAAAGAAGAAGTGGCCGAAAACAGCCACTTCCAATCGAGCATCAGGGAGTTACAAGCTGAACCTTCAAGTAGGCCAAGCTATTCCTTGGTGGATGGGCAATTATTATTCAAAGGCAGATTGCTACTTTCCCCTAGTTTGGCTTTGATTCCTTTAGTGATGAAGGAAGGTCACGATGGGTAGCTTGGAGACCACTCGAGTTTCTTGCGAACTTACAAAAGGCTAGTTGCTAATGTGTATTGGATAGGAATGAAAAAGAATATCCATCGGTATGTCCGCCAATGTCCCATATGCCAGCAGCACAAGTACATGGCTCTCTCACCGGGGGGCCTACTTCAACCGCTCCCTATTTCCCATCAAATTTGGGAGGATGTGTCAATGGACTTCATAGAGGAACTGCCAAAATCTGGGGGAATCAACTCCATTTTAGTGGTAGTGGATTAGCTTAGCAAGTATGAGCATTTTATCGAATTGAAACACCCATTTACAACAGCCAGTGTAGCAAGTATTTTTGTCAAGGAAATTGTATGGCTACATGGGATTGAAAGTAAAGCACGATCGCTACGGGGCAAACAGCGTAGTTCAAAAATTTTTGAACTTACCCCGATCCCGGCGATTGGATGAACGTCGAAATCAAATCATTCACAAACAAATAAATAAATCTGACCTTTAGATTATCGAGTCGTTAGCGGATTCGAGCCGTCCAAGCGTCTGGCCTCTAACTCGTGATACGCGGCACGCGTCCGTTAGCAAGGAGAGCGGAATGGGAGTGCTAGCTCCTTCTCCTTTACGCGGCTTGTGTATGGACGGAAAAAGAACGCCCTCGTTTCGTATTGATGCCAAAAGAAACGGGAAGAGTGAACGGCCATACGTTTTTCAACTCTTGAAAAACGACACCAAAAATCACTTAATTTTGGGCAACCCATAAAGGGATATTTATAGTGAAATATCCTAGGGTTTCTAAAACCCTAATGGATTGGGCTAGCCCATTAATTCTAATTTAATTAGAATCTTAAGTGGGCTTATTCTAGTCCAACTAGAAATATAATTAAATGGCTCAAATCCTTTTATAGGTTTAAATAAAATATTTTGGCCCAAATATAATATTTAATATTTAACCCAAATCTAATTTGGTCCAAATATAATATTTAATATTTGGCTCAAATCTAATTTAGTCCAAATATAATATTTATTTTAATATTTGGCCCAAATCCAATTTAGTCCAAATATAATATTTAATTTAATATTTGGCCCAAATCTAATTTAGTCCGAATATTAACTTAAGCCCAAAAATATTTTATTTCCTATTTGCCACTCCAACAAATAGAAAATTATTAAATTAGAAACTCCTTCCTAATTTAATCAATTGCCATTTTTAGGAAACTCTTTCCATTATGAGGACTCTTCGTCATATCGACGTCATTACGTCTATTTGTTCTTTTTCCGTGAGAACCTACGACGGCACAACTTCTTGCCGAAGTGTCCCACTTAACCATACGTCCACTCTCCTGGTTTAAGCCAGGGACCGTGCCTATTGCGTATGACTCATTAGGCTTCCGAATATGTTGGCAATGTGTCGATACAAACACATAAGACAAGATTGGCCTCTAACAAGGCATCATACCTACCCAATTATTCAGAAGGATTCATAATCCGCAAATAACCTTTCACGAGCATGGTTACCGTGTAATTCGATTCTCTCGTCAATGTATCTTATGTGATCTCAAGTATGGCGATGTGTTGCTTGATAACGATCACATGAGTTTTCTTCGGTCTTCTAGATATCTTCACTTAATAGAAAGTAAATCAATAACTCCTTATTGATCTCTTTTACCATGGCCATGGATTTAAAGTGAATATCCACCGAAGGCGCCTTAGATACATCATCCTCTATTAAGGGATAGACGAGTCCCATCTTGGTTATACACCCATCTCCATAAGCCTCACGACATACCCAACGATCGCCCACGTGCAACCTTTGTCTAGGCCCATCGAAACGATGTCAAAGCATACCGATCTTCTTATGAGATGACCGTGACAACCTCAGGTCCAAGGATTAGTTACACCCATCTCGTATGAGAATACCATCAACATATAACCAAAATGCATTCTCATGGCGAGTCATGTCCAGTGACACATTCTCCAACATTGGTCACCTATGTACTTGTCTAGGCATCCCCATGCCTATGGGTGTGAGACCCCCATTGCTATCACATAGCAAAAACATAGCACATACAAGTCTTACCGCAATTGTCAATGTCCATTCTTGACATTGCTACGACTTGGAACGTTTAATGATGTCTACAAACTGTGATACATCATCTCACATCTTTATAGATTAATCACAGTATACATCATATGGACTTCTATCTAGTTTCATTTGGTTATTACAACAATAACAAGAAACCAATAGAATGACTTCTTGTAAATTTGAACAACTCCTTATTCAAATAATAAACATGATTACAATTATCAGTGTACAACATGCCCAATCTGATTGGGTCTAGAGCACCTACACTAACAGGGATTCCTAATTCTATCGTCTCGAATAGAGACAAGGTCTTCATTAGCCATTTTTGGAAAGAGCTATTTCAACTACCGGGCACACAGCTAAATAGGAGTACAACTTACCACCCCCAATCCGATGGCCAAACGGAAGTCCTCAACAGGACATTGGTGACTTATCTCCGATGTTTTGCCTCTTCTACACCTAAGGCGTGGTACACTTGGCTTCCTTGGGCCGAGTATTGGTATAATACTTCCTATCAAGCTTCTTCTAAACTAACCCCTTTTCAAATAGTCTATAGGCGTGAGCCACCTCCACTTCTACGGTTTAAGAAGGGTACCACCGTCATATCCGGGTTGGAGCAGCAGCTAGTAGAGAGGGATGTAATGTTGGAAGAGCTTAAAGGCCAACTGCTGCGAGTAGAAGCAAAGATGAAATCCATAGCAGATAAGAAGCGGAAGGACATTCAATTCGAAGTGGGAGACTTGGTCTACCTGAAAATTGGACCATATAGGCAAAAGACCTTGGCTGCCAAGCTAAATGAAAAGTTGCCACCAAGGTATTATGGGCCCTTTGTTGTGGAAAAGAGGATGGGGAAGGTGGCATACAAGCTCGAACTTCCACCCACCTGTGCCATACATCCCGTCTTTCATGTATCTCAACTACGTAAGGCCGAAAGGACATCACCAGCAGCTGCTTCCATTCCAACTCAGTTGACAGATGAGCTAGAGATGATGGTAAAATCAGAATTCCTATTGGGAATACGACTGGGCAAGGGTAAAATCTTGAGGGGCCTTGATGTGCTAATCCAATGGAAAGGGTTGCCACCCTTAGAAGCTACATGGGAACCGTACAATCAGATATTGCAACAGTTTCCCAAGTTTCACCTTGAGGACAAGGTGAATCTTATGGACAAGAGTCATGATAGAGCACCGATACATCACACATATCAACGTAGGGGTAAGAAAGGAAGCAAGAGGGCAATTGAGGAAAATGATACAATGGTAGAATTGTCAAAGACGGTTGGGAATAACAACCTCACGTGGCTGTAACCGTCGGGGGAATCTATATAAGAGAGTGGAAAGAAGAGAGAGCTGTGAAGAAACTTGGAAAAGATTCTGGGAGAGCAGGCCCTCTCGAACTGGCCCTCGTTTTTCTTTTTTCTGTTCTTCTTCCTTTTCTTTGTTAGTTTTCTGGAATTGAGCATTGTAATTCGGATTGATATCCACTGATTGGGATAGGAAATTGAAGTTGAGTGGGATTTCTGTCAAAAGGCTCTTAATGCAGGTTTTGGTAACATTCCTTTAAAATTATTCAAGAAAATAAGACAAATTATTATATAAATATTCTTTTCTAAACTAGTTTCATTGCAAATAACCATTGAATATGGCTTTTACCCTCTCTAGGACTCTTGTTTGGAATTCTTTGCACCACTCAAACAAGTGTGAATCAACTCGGTGAAGCCAAAATGATGTGCAAGAAAACATTTTTCTTTCTAGACCAAACTAAGTGCTTCACTGCCATTAAACATATTGGTCAAATAAAAAATGTACCGAAGAGATATAAATGTATCACTGCAAAATCCAGTCAAAACAAACATCTGGCTAGGGTGAAGAGACAATGCCATTTGCACGTGTCATCTCAAATATATAATTACAATGACTTGATAGCTGATCCTTACCAATAAATCAAACAATTTACATTATATGCCAGTTGAAGAGGATTATATTTTACATATACACAAATTGCAGTTCCAAGTGCCATATGCAAAATTAAAGGGAAAATTAAACTGTAAGTTCTAATAGTATAATACAGATAGTTCAGACTGACCCTTTCTCTTTAGCTTTTAATCTGATAATTTCTTTTCTACACTTTTTCACATGCTCTTGACATATTTTACTTGGTAACAATATCTTTAGTGGATAAAGAACAATAATTTTTTGTAATTTAAATATAGTTTGATGCTTTGGTATCAATTATCATATATTAATATCAATATGTATTGAAAAGTCTGATCATTTGGTGCACCATGACATGCATGATTCTCTTCTACAATTATGCAAACAGGAACTGTAATTAAAATAAAAAAACAGGAAAGGGTACACTTGCTAGCTATTTTTCAGCCATTTGATTGTCAAGAATATAAATAAAACTAAGCCATAAACAGACCTACAGTTTTCAAGAATGTAATTATCTTAAGCTCTATTATGGCACACTAACTGCAAAAGTAATGCCAACAGTATCCATGGTCCCAAAGCAATAAAAAATTGATATCACAAATGTAAGCTAGGTCTTAGACATTGTATTTCCAGTCAAATGACATTTCACAAAATTAATGACCAGGAAAAGGGAAGTTATGATAAATGGAGGAAGACATGCCACAACCAATTGGCAATAGTGCTCCAAGTCAAAAGTGAAAAAACAGAAGAGACTTCTAAGGTTATGAAAATTCAACAATCGAAGCATTTAGGACAACAGAATAAATACCTATCAGCAACTTTTCCAATTTCACCACCCAATGCATCAACTTCATGTACCAGTTGTGACTTTGCAGGTCCACCAACGGCTGGATTGCAAGGCTGCATTAAGCTTTTATTAGTATGGTACATGAAGGAAAGAAGAAGAAGAAAGAAGAAGATGAGGTTGTTAGTTATTAATAGTTTGGCAGTTTATTTCCAGTCTATGTGGCAGTCAGTTTATTCTGTTACAAACAGAAAGCAGTGAAGTGCTCTGTTTGTTACTGACAGCTGGCATAGTAGTTAGTTTGTTAGATGATCAGCTAAGTAGTTTACAAACTCAGTGATCTCATTATATTTCTTATTGTTCTAATTCAGTCTCCAGATTTCGATTTTCTCTCCAGTTTTTCTCTCAATTTTTCTTTTTGTTCATGCTCTTACATAGTATCGGAGCTAACAATTAACAAAAAAAAATGGCAAGAGATCCCGAGCACTCTTTGAGTTCAACTTCTCAAAATCTACACCCAAATCCTACTTCTTCTCAATCATAAGTTGATTTTTCTTCAATTGTGAAAGCCTGGAATTTCAATCCTATCAAATTGGAGACTGATAACTACTTATTTTAGAAGGCTCAAATTCTTGCAACAATTCAAGCCTTTGGCCTAGTTCAGTTTATGACAAAATCGAAGAAGCCTCCTGCAAAGTATGTTCCAGATCCAGATTCTAACAATCCTGATGAACAGAAGGTAAATGAGGAATGCATGGCTCAACTCAGATCAGTTGCTCTTATGGTGGTTATTTTCATCAGCAAAGAGGTTGATAGAACCCTTACACGATTGATTGAATTTAGCAATAGATCAGTGGGAATTCTTTGATTACAAAAGCTTACAGCAGTAACTATAAGCGAATACAAACAAAAGAAAGCAAAATCAGCCTATTTGAGAGGGCCTTCTCTCTCCCACAACTTCTTCCAAAATTTTCCAGATATCCCCTCCATCCTTCCCCTTCCCTTTTATATGTAATCCTTAGTCCATTGCAGCCAGGGGAGTGGTTATTCCCTCCCTAACTGAATGTGACTCTTTTGCCCTTGAGTCATTTTCCTTGGCTGCCCCTGTTTCCCCCCTCCTTTTGCATCACTGGTAAGTGTGACTAATAGGGGTCCTAACATTACTCCCGACCATGAGACTCACCTTGTCCTTAAGGTGAAACTCAAGGAATTGGCACAGTATCTGATGGTATGGAAAGGAAGAAGTAAAATTAGATAGTTAGAATCTTCGGATATGGTATGTATGTGCATTTGGGATAATATGTTATTTAAATAATTTTACTTTGCTTCCTTTTAGTTGTTAGACAAACTTGTGAGCTGACACAATTTACACATAGCTTCTACCTTCTTGAACCCAGAATTGATCTACAACAGTTTGTTTTCTCAAACTTAATTTAATTATTACACTTGTCTTTCCAACTTTGATTTACCTGAAAATAACATCAAATTACATCAAAAAGTTTAAAAAAAAAAAAAAAGAAAGAAAGGGCCCCAATCTGCACCCGATTAGCGTCTAGCGCATTTTAGAACACTGGTATTTTCAGTGTGTTATTTTCTACCCTATTGTTTCAAAGCTGCATCCTTATTGTTTTTGCTATTTTGCTGTTTCTATTTGCATAAGAAAAAGATTTAACTGATCAGTGACAACATTGTATAAGCCGATATTGTCTCCATGAGCCCTGCTTTCTCTTCCTGATAATTCGTGTTTTCTGTATTGGATTCTTCATCTGTTTCCTACAACTTAATTGAATGAATTTCAAGTTAGCATAAGAACAGCGGCAGTAGCTTTAAAGGGTCCAAATGCATGAATAGAACAGTAACTTTTAAAGTGCACCTCCAATAAACATAGGCCATTTTGGAGCTCCATCCTCAGCCCAATAATGAGCTAGGGCTTGGAACCATGAATTCGCATTGTCCTAGTAGCTTTTCTGTGGAAAGGGATCCTGTAACTAGGTTAAACATAAAGCAAAACTAGAGGTTCAGGACTCATTGATGGCTGCCATGGATGTTCATCCTCAAGAAGCAAGGGTTGATGAAGCTACTTCATTGAAAGGTAGGGCTATGGACTGAGTCACTTCAGGACTTCTCAGCAGTTGACATACTACAGGAGGTTCAATTTGTGAGCCACAGGAGGCAGAACAAGTTGAGCTCCTTTTCATATTCTGCATTTCTCCAGATTGAGGCTGTAACACCCCTAACTTTAAAATAACTAATTTATGGGTTATATGTAATTTTTATTATATAATGAATTATATAAATTATATAAATGTGAAATATATATATATATGTATGGCGGTGCATGTGCTTCTCGACCAAGCATCAAAACTAGATATTCCTTCTCTCAATTAGAGAGCTTGGCCAAGAAGCAGAGGAAAGGAGAGGCAGAGTGTGAGGGATCGCGAGAGAGAGAGATGAGGGCTCAGCAGATGAGAGAGATCGAGAGAGGGGAAGCAAGGCTGATCAGCCATGGCGGACGCAGAGGCGAGTAGCAGCGGCAGTGGGCGGAGCTGGAGCGGTTGCGGTGGTCAGCGATGGTGCAAATCAGAGCAGCAAAAGCGCAGAACCAGCCGACGATGGTTGCGACGGTTACAGCGACGGCACGGGAGGCTGGCTTGGCTGGGGTCAGTGGCTGGAGCAGCCATGGCAGTCGTGCAAAAGCTGGTTGCGCGTGGGAGCTGCTGGCCCTGGGTTGTTGCGACAGAGGTGGCCGGCGATGGCGATCGCGATGCAGTCGGAAGCGGCCGGCCAGGGGCAGATAGCCAGCGACGGCGGTGCGAAGGCCAGTGGTGGCTGGCCGGACTGGTGCGCGCGCAGGAGCAGCAGCGAGGAAGAAGAAGGAGAAGGGAAGAAGAAAGAAGAAAAGGGAAAAAAAGAAGAAAAGAAAAATAGAAAAGAAAGGAGAAAATATGGGGGGGAAATAGCTAGAAATTTCAGAAAAATTGGAGGAAATTCTGGAAATTAATTTGGGGTTCGAGGAACGTGCCAGAGACTTGAAAATGGGAATTCAGGCACGAGGTGGCAGTTTAGAAGGCAACGCCGGGTGGATGTTTTCCCGATTTCTCCTCCAGATTGATTGAGGTAAGGGTTAATATGCTTTGTGTGTAAATTTACGTTTGTCATGACTTGCATAAGATATTAAGGAAGTGCCTAGGCATGAGGCTGTGGATTTGGGCCGTGTGAGTCTCGAGATGGGGTCCTAAATGGAATTAGTGGGGCCACCAAAATCCAGACCAGGGTGCAATAGACAGGCTTGCATGCACGCTGCACTTCATTTTTATCTATGATGTCATGCTTATTAATTTACTGCACTACATATTGCCTTTACTGAGTCCCCGGACTCATCCCTTTACCCCCCATTAACCCAACAGATGGCTCGGGGTCCAAGAAAGGAAGGCGGTGTTGGTGGAAGAGACATCGGTTAACCGTGATTGCAAACGGTGAGGCCGCGGGTTGAATTCATGTGTCACTTATGTAATATATAAATGCTTTGTGTTTAACTACGGGTGATGGCTTATGTTTAAATGAAATTTGGCTAACATCAAGTTAAGGTTCCCACTATGAGTAATTCAAAGTGTGTTTGTGAACCGACCGGTCACGGTCGGAATTATAGGTATGCTTGATGGTTAGAGTATTTTATTGGGCATGATGGCGTTTATTTATTGAAATTGGATTTATATTTTAAGGGCCTAATCGGGTACGAGAATCGAATGAATTTTCGCTGCTTATGCATTTTAAACTCGAGTTCTCAACCGCTCAAAGGCGGTGAAGCCTGGACCCCACCCAAGGCGTCCATATTATTTTAATACTTTATGTTGGCAGGGCATAGCCGTCCTTCGGGATAGACTAGGATTGTATTATGGATTATGGTGGCACCCAATAGTGGGGGCCGGGGAGTCACAGAGGCACTATTCTACCAAGAGGTTTTTTTCCTTTTCTTCAACAGGCTAGATATAGGGCTGTGGTCATGCTTTTAGAAGTGGCTTAGTGGGAAAGCTGTAGGAGAGTTTTCAAAATAGGTCTGGGATCATCAAGTTATTGGCTGCAAGGGTGTTCCACTGGAAAGGGAGCTCCTTAGTGGGGACAGAATGAGGCTTTTGCAGAGAAGCGGAATTCATTGGCTATTGTACTGAAAGGGATTGACGGTGTTCCACTGGTGCCCTTTGTGCAAGAGGCTCCCACCATTGTGCTTTTCCCTATCCTTCCTTAATGATTTCCATCACCAACATTGTCCAATAGTTTTTATCCTAAAATAACTGTCACCCAATCAAAATGAATCAGTATTTAGGAACTTAATATTCTCCATTCCAAGCCAAGAATTCCCAACCATTCCATAGTTACTGTGAACAAATTAAAAGAAAATAAATAAATAAAGAAACAGTACATATCTCCAATCTATACCACACAACAGAGGAAGAAAAAAAACACTTTATACAGATCAAAAATGATCTTACATAGTCCACAACCAGAGTAATGAAAATTGTCCCCCCACCTCCCTCCTCCTCCCCCCCCCCCCCCCCAAACAAGAACATATATATAAATTCATGTAGCTAAATTGTTAAGGCCTAACCTGCCATGCAATGCGATCAATATTTAGAGTGAGGAGAAGTGTTTTTGCCCCTAAACGAGCAGACGCAAGGGCAGCTTCACAGCCTGCGTGCCCTCCTCCTACCACAATAACATCATACCTCTCATCGGATACTTCAGCATGATTACCCAAGCCTGAAAAAGGCAATGATGAGGAATATAAATCATAGCAGGACTTAGAAAGGCATTATAATACACACTTAAATTCCTAATATACTGATTATTTCTTCATTTGAAATTGTGGGTTATGACATAAGGCATCCAGCACAGCAGAGCACTCATTTTAAAGAACTGTCACAGAATCCTGAAGGATGGAAATTCATGTAAGATAACTTCTACTAAGTCATGCTTTTTAGGTGTATATGCAACTAGATATGTTAGACCCGCACCCCAACACCCAACGCATTAAATGTTCAAGAAAATGTATTGCATGCTTTTGCAAAAGTCTATCTCGCATGGGTCAGTCCGTAATCACCAAGAAACTCCAGTCCACCAAGAAAATATCCTTTGCAACATTTAGTGGATGCTTCAGTACTCTTTCAAAGTGATTCAGATACATCTTGGAAACATAAAAGGAGTGTTCTAGGGCTACTATGGAGCAGCTTGTAAAGATAATTGCAAAATTAATAAGAACTTTAAGGATACCTTTTACGAGATTTCTAGAAAATATAAAAAAAGTCCATCCATTCCAATGTTCTTATAATAACATAATAATAGAGATTTAATAGTTCTTTCTTTCTTTTCACCCCCCCCCCCCCCCCCCCCGGGGGCCGGCAGGAAGTAACATTTAGCATTGATTATGCTTTATTAAGGCATCAGTTAAAGCATTCATAAGGTATCTGTTAAGTTTTTGAAAGGTTTCTTTATACTTTTGCAAGAGTTTCTAGTTAAGATCCTAACCAGTTTCGTACTTGGTTTTTCACCATTTCCCATATAATTTTTGGCCACATTTCCCTCTTACACTTCATGTCTTTTATTGCTTCAATTTCGTATTCCAGAAACTATGGGTTTAGCCGGGGATCAGATCAATTAGGAGCAAGAAGGCTGTGCAATTGACTGCCTACTGTACATGTCTCCTTGTTGCAGAGGCCATCACTTTATAATGATACCTACATCTTGTAGTTCATGTGAAAAGAAATTTAATACTTGGCTTGGGAGTAACAAAGCTAATTACCAGTTAGACTAGTAGGCAAGATAAATTGATCCTACAACTTGGTCAATTTTCATTTAACCCACTTGGACTTTTAACAAAAATGAAACCATGATTTACCCAACATTTAATGCTCCAAAATCAATTTTCAGTCACAAATTGAAGAATAATTATAATAAAATGACAAACAATGCCCTAAAAAAACATTTCCTCCGCGTATTTCTTTATCCTTTCCACTTAAGTGGAGTTACATGAATTTTAGCTTGTGATTCATATCTACCATGAACTTATCTTCTCTAAAGGCACTCCCACTTGAGAAGAGGTGCCTTTCCCAAGCAAAGGTTTGTGTCCTTGTGCTAGCATCTGTGCGGCACATCTGAGTAGGCGGAGCTTGGCTGCCTTTTGAGAGTTCTCGAGCATCTAAGGCCACATGGGTCGGGACTCAAGACTCCGCCCGTGGCACAAAACCAACATAATCGTCAAAATAGGGGCAGAAACCACGGAGATGCAAGCCACAATGAAGTGCATAGTTCTGGCAATTAAATTGCTTACTAAATTTCAACAGTCATTTATAGTTTAACATGTTGGTCAAAACCAAAATAACAGAAGAGCAGTAGAAGAAGGAAGAAAAGGACTCGAAACGTAATGAGAGGGAGAGAGATACGTGAAGAGGTTGAAGCTGCAATGGTGAAAGGGCGACGCGAAGTGGAGGGGAATGAGCGTACGGTCCGCGAAAAGTGACGGCGGCGAAAGGGGAGGAGCCCATGATGAGGCTTAAGGGATACCAAAACTGGAAGGTAGTAGTGACGCGAGATTCGAGCGACAGTGGCCATCGCCACGGCCATGGCCATGGAAGCAGAGGCACCTCCACGCTTCGTCCCCGGTGCGTAGGGCCGATTGCCGTGTGCTAGAGGGGGGACCGGAAAGTGAGAAAATAAATGAATAGGAAGAACGAACGATTTCCTGCAATTCTTCCCAACCCAAGCAATGGGAGGGGGCCCCAGCAGAGGGAAGAGAGAGGATAACGAGCGCTCCGCCCGCTGCCCGCTAGGCGGCCGCCAGCAGCAGCCGGTAGGGATGAGCAAAAAAAATGGTCAAATCGTGGAAACTGCCCGGTTTGGCACCAAACCGCAGCGCACCAAATCACATGATTTTTTGGGGGGAGTGGTTCAGTTAAAACCGTGCGATTTGTAATTTTCTTAATTCAGTTAAAATCGAATCGACCAAGTAATATAAAAATAAATTTAAAATATATAAAAATTAAAAAAAAAATTAAAAATATATGTTTGTTTGACTTTGAATTATATTGTGAATTCTTGTGTTATTTTTATATTATGAACATGTAGTTATGTTGTAGATTTTAAACTTTTAAGTTTGCATTTTTTACTAACTTATTTTACTTTTAAACTCCAAAATACTATAAGAATTTACAAATTATGATTTCATGCATTAATTTTATTGTTTTAATTAAAAATTCACAAGTCAATAAAGAAGATATCGAATAAAATAATAGAGAAGCATCAAATCGCGAAAACTGTACCAGACTACACCGCAAATGCGGTGTGGTCTGGTGTGGTTCATGCACACCAAACTATATCGTGCGATCTGGATTAATACCAAATCGCACATGTGATTTGGTGAATTTAGTGCTTACTAAACCGTCCAAATCACACCGTACCCACTCCTAGCAGCCACCACGTGCTTGGTAAGCCAACAAATAACCAAGTAACTTACAATCGCAAATGAGTCCGAGTCGCTAGAGTATTCAAATCACAAAATCTCATTCGAGTTTATTTATTAAGATAAATAAATTAATATTAAAATTAATTCTAAATCTTAATTTATAAATAATTTGAGTTTGAATTTAATAAATTTTTACTCGTTAAAATATACAAATATGTTTGATTATAAATTTGTCAATACTAATAGACTTAATTAAAGACTCGTAAACATACTAGATTGTAAGTTTGTGAATAATTTATAAATAATTTTGTTTATAAATATATTAGTACATATATTTATGATTTTATAAATATATTATTTAATATAAAATCATTATATATATATTAATTTAATTTTTTAACATAATATAATATATGTACATATAATAAAACAAAATTTAATTTAAGTAAAATAACAAATTTTGACAAGCTTAAACTTAGCGTGCACTTGAGTTCGAGTCTGAACTCAACTTGTTAACATTTTGATAAGCCAAGCATAAGTTCAAAAACTGTCCCCGAGCAAAGCTTGAGGTCAATGAAACTTAGTTCGAGTCAATTTAATTGCAACCTTACAGTAAGTGGTGGAAGAGAATAAAATATTTTAAATGAATGAGTTGGTATTTAGTGAACTTAATTTCAAATTTATTTAAGAAATAAATTTTAAATGGAGATTAATATTGATATAATGGTGATTTTATTTTTAATTTATTTTAATTATGATATATTTAATTTATATATATAATTATAAATTTAAATTTAAAGAATTTCAATAGAACTCAATGGGTTCCAAGCCGCTAATATAATATCCTAAAATTTTATTAAACTTTTTAGAAAAAATCGTTAATTTTTTATCAAAAAAAAATCATTAAATAGACTTGATTGATTATTATCAAATTTGTTTAATTTGGTGAGTAAGTGCGAAAGTAAATTAGCATTGAATATATAAATATATATAGAATTATAGAATATTATACTTATAAATAAATTAATAAAAAAGATATATATTGAAGATAAGAACAAAATGAAAATAAAAAATAAAAATAAAAGCAAGCAAGGGACCTCAATCCCCATGCCTTGCGGCTAGGGTTGGCAATGGTTCGGTTTGGTTTCGATTTTTGCCAAAACTATAACCAAACCAAACTTAAATTACTAAAACCAAAACCAAACCATTACCCATTTGATTTTAAAAATTTAAAACCATAACCAAACCATTCGATTTCAGTTCGGTTTCGGTTTAACCATGATTTTTTTAGTTTAATCCATATCAACAAACAAAGACAAATAGCATTCATAAATTTTTTTGATAATTTCACAACAAACAAAGATAAATTCTAATAAAGTTACATTATTCTTGCATAAAGTTACAAAACTTATTGAATATAAAATCACATTTCTAAACCTACAATTGTTAAGATCATTAAATTAATATGTGCATAATTAAATTATAATTTAAGCTAAAAAAAATTAGCTACTAAAGTTAATACCTTCATCAACAACATTAATATATTCTTCGTAAATTGATGCATATCCATCTGAAATGAATGAGCCAACTCCATCTAACAAAATTATAAATATAAAAAATAAATTAATATGAAGAGAGATGAGGCAACAAGGGTGAGAGAGATCGAGGGCGAGCAAAAGCAAGAGGGGCTAAGCCCTAGCGAGAGCAAGAGAGATCTAGCGAGAGCGAGTGAGAGCAAGAGAGATGCAGAGAGCGAGGGCGATTGGCAAGCTCGCGCGGAGGAGCAAGAGAAATGAGGCAGAAAGGGTGAGAGAGATTGAGGGCAAGCGAAAGTAGGGGCCAAGCCCTAGCGAGAGCAAGAGAGATCCAGCGAGAACGAGCAAGAGCAAGAGACATACAGAGAGCAAGGGCGAGAGCGGGCGGACGAGCGAGAGGCAGTGAGGGTGAGAGAGAGTGAGAGCGAGGTTGAGAGAGGGAGGAGAAGAGAATGGGAGAAGGGTTTGCAAGCAAGGCAATTGGGCTGGGGTGGGCTAGTCTCAAGTGGGTTGGGCTCAGGTGGATGGGGTTGTATATAATATATATTATATATACATATTATACATATTATATTATATATATATTCAGTTCGGTTCGGTTACCCACCATTCGATTCGGTTTCGGTTCGGGTTTTGGTTTGGTTTTAGTAAAAACCATAACCAAACCATACCCATTGAAACAGTGTTCGGTTTTTTCCCGAACCAAACCATTATCCAGTCAAACGGTTTTTAACCGCATTGACCGGTTCGGTTCCCCACGATTTTGGTTACAATTGCCATCCCTACTTGCGGCAGCAGGCTAGGCAGGCAAAGAAATTAAAAAAATATTAAATCACTCAAATTAATTAAAAAATTAAATCATTTGAATCGATCAAAATAAGTTATTTAAATTATTAAATTTTAAATTATACTAAAAATACTTAATTATAATTTAATAATTTTAAAATTATTTAAATTGATTTAATTTTAATTTTGAGTTTTGATAAACAGCCAAACCGACGAACTCCCAAATTCTAAATAGAGTTAAGTTTTATTTACATTTTTATTTAGTTATTAATTATAAGTTTTAATTATTATTAATAGTTATAGTTGAAATCGACAAAACCACTAAGTGATAGTCTAAGGATGTCAAGTATAGAGGCCCATAAGCAAAACACAAAAAATGAACAAGTTTGTCGAGCAAAAAGGACCTAAGGGAGACTTTTCAGTGAAGGGCTTTCAATAAACCCCCTCGATAAGCCCACCAAAAAGTCCTAAGAGACTATTTCAATAAGTTTCACGTGCGGCATTTTCCTAATATTTAACACAAATCATTACCTTTGAAATATTATCCCTAAAAGTCATAACTTACAATCGACGAATTACGAGAGATCCCATGACTTGTCGTTCGTTACTTTTATAAATAGACAATGACCCTCTTTTCTTGGTATGCACAAAAATGCCACACAGTACTATTTGCAACTTTTTTTGTTTTCCAATGAGTCTAACCTAAGCATCTGATGGTTTGGGTAGAGAATACCATGTGCCATCTAACTGTTTATTTATTTATTTTCTATAATCTTTATGGCTAGAAGATAATTTCTCGACATATAAACTTATTATTATATCCAAACAATGACAATCATGCCTTGGTTTATTTAATATTCCATTTTTCATCTCATATTTTCTTGTTATTTTACATACTTATAAAAACTATATGGGTCTATAAGTGACTAGATAATGTCAAATCATGTGAACAACAAACATGCTATGTTTCACACATTAACAACCTCTTTCAATATTGAACTAAAAACTAGCCAGTAAATGCCAACCTACATACTAAGTGGTATGCACTTGGAATCATCCATAGAATGCAACAATAGTCAAAATTAGTCCACCAAAAAAATAAAAAAACTTATAACAAATAAAGACCAACAATAGCAAAAGAGTTTAACTATCCTTCGGTTGTTAGGGGTACTCATTTACTAGATTTTAGGACTTGGGTAACTTAAGGATTAGTGAACCTCTAAGGGTCTTGACTTATTAAAATTGGGTTGACAAATAAAATAAAAAATATATTTTTTGTTCGCAAATTATGAGTCATGACAATATAAGTGATAAATCATGCTTTATTACAAAAAATGAACTATGTCACAAATTATCAAGGTTAAAACGTAAAAACTACCTTGAGATTAAAAGGAATTGAGCCAACTACTATGTCTTAAAGCATTTGCAAATCTCATGAGCAAAAAATCAAAACTCGTCGTGATAGGTTCATTATAGATCAACGGCATAAGTTTTGGATCAATAAATTTTGGCGAGGCCTCATTAAAACTCATAGTGATCTAACTATATCACTACAAGAAATTAGACTTTTAGTGACCACATTTAGTGACGACCGGTCAAAAGTCGTCCCTAATTCTAATATTTAGTGACGGACAAATAGAATCAATCACAGATGATGGGCAATAGTGATGACCACATATGGTCGTCGCTGAATATGCAACATTTCGTGAGGGTCCCGCAATGTCGGTCACAGATGAAGACTCAATAGTGACGTCTAAAAGCAGTCATTTCTGAATGTGCAACCTTTAGTGAGAGTCACAGATGAGGGAGCAATAGTGACGGCAAGGCACAGTCGTCATTAAATATGAAACCTTTAGTAAGGGCTAGGCAACATCGGTCACGCATGGGGTGAAATAGTGATAGCCAATGGTAGTAGTCTCTGAACGTGCAACCTTTAGTGATGGTAGCACAACGTCGGTCACAAATAGAGGCACAATAGTGATGGCTAAAACTAGTCATCTCTGAATGTGCAACCTTTAATGAGGGCTAGGAAATGTCGGTCATAGTTGGGGGAGCAATAATGATAGTAAAGCACGATCCTCACTGAATATGAAACCTTTAGTGAGGTCTAGGCAACATCGATCACACATGGAGGTGAAATAGTGACGGGTAATGACAATGGTCTCTGATCGTGCAACATTTAGTAAGGGACGGACAAGGCTAGTCACATATGCAGGAGCAATAGTGACAACTAGGGGTAGTCATCTTTGAATGTGAAACCTTTAGTGAGAACCGCGCAGCGTTGGTCATAGATGGGGAAGCAATAGTGATGGCCATGCGTGGGAGTCACTGAATATGTAACCTAAAGTGAAGGCCAAGCAACGTCGGTCATAAATGGGTAGAAATAGTGACGGCCAAAGCTAGCCATTTTTGAATGTGCAACCTTAAGTGAGTCAAACAAAGTCAGTCACAGATAATCGTCACTGAATATGAACCCTTAGTAAAGGGCGAGAAAGATCAGTCATAAATACGAAGCAATAGTGATGGCTAATGGTGGTCATCTTTAAATATGCAACTTTAGTGAAGGCCAAGAATGTCAATCACAAATGGGTTTTAATAGTGATGACCACCTTCGATTGTTACTAAATTTTCAAGCTTTAGTAAGAGTCGGGCAAGGTCGATAGGTTATAAATGAGGAATCAATAGTGACAGCCTCACATGGTTGTTACTGAATGTATAACTGTTAGTGAGGGTTAGACAATGTCAGTCACAAATACAATAACAAAAGTGGTGATCAAACTTAGTCGTCACTGAATGTACACTTTTAGTGAGAGCCAAGCAATGTCGATCACAAATAGAGGTTAATGGTGACGGCTACCCTTGGCCATCACAGAATGTGATGGCCTAAAAATCACAGTCCATGGTGTATAATTTTTAGGATTAAAAAAGAATCATCAAAAAGAGTTACACATTATAGAGAAAGACAATATATAAATTTAACATGATTTAGTCTTAATACACTTAATTATGTAATTTTAAACTAATAAAATGAATTCATTTAGATAGTAATGGTGTAGTTTTTGAAGTAAAAAAATATTGATATAGTAATATCATCAGACAAATTAAATTGTAAACTTACATATTTTGTTAACTCTAGATAATTGATCACTTCTTCATTCATATTTTAAGTAATTTTACTTATCTAGTCAGAATAATTCTTGTAATACTAAAAAATAATTAATCAAATTTTGTATTCACTGCAAAAAGTTTGATTTTTTCTACGAAATTGTAGAGGAAACACTTTATTTTTCATATTTATTTTTGCTGTAAATTGATTTTCTCTACCAAAATTTTTGTAATCAATAATTATATTTTCATAGTAAATTCTATATGCAACTAATAAACCATTACGATATCACTAAATTCAAATTTGTAGCAGAAAAAAAAAATTGAGAATAATATTTTTTTCTAAACCTATACCAACTCATACAATCTAGATGAAATCTAAAACACACATAACTTCATAAAGTTTCAGTTAATCACATAAAATAAAACCAATATCAACCACACACTGTAATGATAGCAACATTTTAATGCGACATTATACAAATGAAAGAATCTATTAAGTAAATGAAAGATTAGATAAAGATTAGATAAATTAGTAAATGAAAGATTAGATAAATTAGTATAATTTGTTTTAGTGTGAAAGATTTATAATAAATTGAATAAAGAAAATCAACCATGCATACTTATAACTAAAAAATAGTTATACCACTTTTCCGTTATTATTGACTAAAAATTTAAATTTTAATTGTGAAATAATAGAAAATAATTATTAAGATTTATATAAGCAATCCTTAAGTTGATTATATTTTTTTATAAATGCATGAATATAATTATTAAAATAATATAATTTAACATTAATTATTTATTGATAATTCAATGTATTAAAAAATTATGAACACACTAAAAAGAATATAATATATTAAACTGAATTATTATAATTATTAGATTTATAATATAATTATATTTTTAAATAAATATTAATTTGATGCAATAATTTAAATTATTTTATTATTATAAATTATTAGTTAAATTATTTAATAATTATTATAATTTAAATTATTATATCAGTTATCATAATTATAAATTATTTTATTTTTATGAATCGAACTATTATTAATATTATTTTTATTTAGTAATCAAACGTTTCAACTTTAAAAAAAAAAAACTAAAAGTATTTCTAAGCAAGCAGGAGATGCTCCCGCCATATCCCCAATCCCCTAAACCCCTTAGCCTACAAACCTCATATCCCCACCCTCTAAATCCCCCAAACCCCAATATCCTTAACCTACAAATACCCATATCCTAGTTTGCAAAAACTTTATCTTAACCTTTCGTCGCCTCCCGCAGTTTATCGCTTCAACGCTCCCGCTTCCAACTCTGTATCTGTAAGCACCCCCGCCTAGATATCCAAACCACCCGGACTACCCGAACGAGAGCACTTACGGAAGGAGAAAGAATGAAACATACAAGACAAAAACTACCCTGGCATGCATACACAAGAATTAAAACAACAAAAGCGAAAGCTATATACATGCATGCACTACAGGAACACCGCTAAGACAGCGGTCACAAGATAAATGAATGAATTCAGACTCCGGTGTTAACATACATAAGACACGAGGACAGATCTGCCACAGTAAAAATAATAGAGTAAATCCTACT
This sequence comes from Diospyros lotus, assembly GCF_014633365.1. Taxonomy (NCBI): domain Eukaryota; kingdom Viridiplantae; phylum Streptophyta; class Magnoliopsida; order Ericales; family Ebenaceae; genus Diospyros; species Diospyros lotus. Next base: position 31,080,616 of record NC_068343.1, on the reverse strand, counting down.
GAACTATCAGAGTTGACTGGAATTGATGGGACTGCCTGTACACCATACTAACTCTGTCGTTAAAGCTGGCTCCCTTGCCCATGGCCCACGCTGCCACTACCTAGAATGATAGAAAGCAAAGTGAGTCGAGAGACATAGCAAGCATGAAGAAAGAAAGGCTGAAGGTAGTATAGATCCAATAAGCTTTCCCCCAGAACACCAACCCCCAAGCACACACAAGCCATGGGACGCTACCACACAATAGTATAGCATAATGAAAGCACATATCGGTCCTTGAGGCCCACACAAGACACACGGCACCCAAGTCCCATACCAACCTGCCGTTGTTCTAAAAGGTAACATAAATCTCCAACAAACCTGCGTGCGCTGTCCTAAGTCGATGCTCCCATCACCCATGTGTCCGTGTCGGTACTCCCGACACCCAAGCCATAGGCTCCCTCGAAATGGTCCCCCCGTCCGAGAACTAATAACTACTAGTAACCATGCAATGCACATAAAAATGCAATGGCGTAGTGAGCATCAACGTGATACACTAGCACCCATACATCCAGAAATTAGGTCATGCTCCGCCCACATAGTAAACCACACGCGATGCATATGCCCGTGTTGGAGACAACCTAACCAAGCTAGAATGTTCGTGTCCCAAGTATACTCAATAAATGAACATCCTAACATGCAACATGTACCCATGCGCATATCAAATCATGAACAGTAATATAATGAATCTAATCATGCAGTAAATCACAGACTGGTAGAGCTAGTCAGCAGTGCCCAGCACTAGTGAATGGCTAGTGACTAGGAGTGTCCACCCGACGGTCCACTTCAGGGCCGTACAATAGTCTACCGACTCTACCCCAACGTCACCAAACAGCCGACTCCTGCCCTACTACTCGATAGCTCTAACCAAACCATAAATAAACCCGAGAAAACCGTAAATAAACCCCCACGTCTAGGAACTTAGTCTCCAAGCTGGGTTCGGCATCATTCCGAAAGGAATGAGGGCGGTACAATCCCCCGTAGGCACTCAACAAATAAAACTCTAGAACTCTCGAATTTAATTTAAATTAAAACAAATGAATAATAATTCAACAAATAAGGCTAGGCGCCGAATTAGAGTAAAGGAGGTAATAAACTACAAGAAACCATGGGTTAAGAGCATAAAGAGAGTGTTAAGAGTTTGCTCATAATCGACTGATTTCTACCTCTTTTGTGCTCATATTGTGAAGTAAAACGTTTCTCTAGCAATTAATAAAATCATGGCTCACATGAATTAAATCTAACCGTTTAATATAAATAATTTAACCGTCTAAAATCCCACGTAGGCGCACCGCAAATAAAATCCCAACAAATCTCATATTTATTTTTAAATTAAATCATGCTAATAAAATCCTCATTTCGTTTAATTAATATGCGAAACCGAAACGAATTAAGGGAATACATAGGGTTCACAAAATGGAAAAAAGATCGCAAGGGTAACGGGAACTTACCTTGTTTAAGCTAATTACAGCGTTTTTACGCTTGAACGCCACCAAAATAATCACTACAAGAATTTGAGGGCTTTACCCACACACGTAAATGTGGGTACAAATTACCTTATGTGTCAACTATAATTTTTTCTTACACATAATGCAAATGTCAAGATGTGTGGGTAACAGGTGGTAGAAAAAAACTTTTACCCACACATATATTTATGTGTGGGCAAAACTTAAGATATTACCCATACATATTTGTGTAGGTAAATATTTTTGTATGTGTAGGTATTTTTATGTCGGGAAGTTGTAATTGTGACGTGGCTGATGATGTGGCTTTAATTGGATAATGATGTGGCATGACACGTGTATTTGTTTATGTGTAGGTAAAGTTAAGATTATGTGTAGGTAATAATATAAAAAATAATTTTCATATGTGTGGGTAAAAAACATTATGTGTAGGTAAAAAAAATATTATGTGTGGATAATAATTTAAAAAATTTTAGAATATGTGAGGGTAAAAAAAAATTATAATATGGGTAATAAATATATTATGTGTGGGCAATAATATAAAAAATAATTTATATGTGAGAGGATAATTTTTATATGTGTGGCTAAAAAACATTATATGTGTGGACAAAACTAAAATTGTATATTTAAAATTTCAATTGTTGAAACATCTATTACAATATAGTTCAAAAATATACGCACCAAAAAAGTCATAAAGTCACAAAATAAGCATAAAATCATGAAGTCACCTAAAAAGTTCAAACATATATGAAAAAAAAGTATAAAACAAATTATTAAATCTCGTCGTCAAACTCATGTTCAGTAGAATGCAGGGAGTGGCTGGAGCTGGATGGGTCGAGACAGGAATGGCCGAGGGGAGATCGGCCTGAACTATGATCCGATGGTACATGCGGAGTGGATGGAGGAGGCATAATATTCTTCTCAACTAACACTTGTCGTAGCATATTTACGTCTCCTTGGAGCTCTCGAAAAAGAGACTTGTATTGGTTCAAATCTTCTACCAATTCATTGTAGGTTAGACGACTGGACTCCTCACTAGTGCATATTGTCCCAAAAGTACTAGGAGATCGCCCCCAACCAAACAATCGAACAGATTGTTGTCCAAGGATCATTTATAAAAAATCTTTATCAGTCATTTTATATGGAGGATTATCTCGCCTTAGCTGCATCATTTATTCTTGTAAAAAAATGCAACATATTCTTAATCAACTATTTTTAAATTAAAAATATAGTCTCAATTATGTCAATGTAAAACAATTAAATTTATAGGGTATATACTCAATTATGCCAATATTTTTAATTAGTAATTAAAAACATCTTCATGTGTCAGCTGAAGGGGTGATAAAGGTATCGCATGTAAGATATATGTCAATTTTCCATCTATTCTAGATGATTCCAAGAGTGTAGTTCTCATTTAGCTAATTTTGATAACATTCTATGTATTCTAACTCTTTTAACTTAGGAAAAAAAAAATATACTTACATATTTAGCCTCTAACTCTGGAGATGACCAACCGTGTTCAGAATGCCAATGTCGAAGATGCCAAGTCTCAATATGTCCTGTCGGGGCATCTAAGTTAGCTCCACAGATAACATGATGACGCGTTGTACTCCTTGAACCATTTCTAGATTCCCACTTTCGTTTTGCACGAGAGTCGGCATTCTTCTGTGCTCGTTCCTTTTAAAATTAACAAATCACTAATAAATATATATTTTCATTAATAAGAAAGAGAAATCCTAAAAAACAATTATGAGCATTACCATAAAACTAGGATTTGTCCAAAGATCACAAAGGTAATCCCAATCCTCTTGGCTCACTTACTCATGGCGCTTACTCTTAGCCTTAATTAGATCTTCCTCTCCTCCAATTTCTTTGAAGTAAGCATGTAGTTTATATTCGTGGCCTCTCCAAGCTCGTTGCATTTGTTTATCGATGACCTTTTGGACATTCCTATCCTCAACGTTGATATCAAAAACAGTCTAAAAAAGAAAAGAAGTCATATAATATTAGGAATAAGAAAACATATAAATATACAAAGTAAAAGTAATAAACTGATGATTTACTTACAAGAAGTTTGTGACGAAGCGGTGCCCTAACTGCCGAAGGTACACATCTCCACTTCTTATATTGAAAGCTGCAATTTTTACGTACAATGTACCCAATTTCATTATTAAAAATTTCTGCGTTGTCACAAATAGCTTGCATAAGAGTAAAATTGAACTCCACAGTCAATTTTCGCTTAACATGTTTCTTTAGCTTCCGAGCACGTTGTCCATAACTACTCCCACGTCCATTTGAACCTTCAGGTGCATCCACATCCACATCCACAGCTGTTGATCGAGATGAGGTGTGCACATTCACATCTATAGCTAAAGATGTCAGACACAAAAACTGATTGAATTCTGACTTTGTTATACTTTAATCTAATCATGACTCAAATCTTAATTTCTTAGGAACAGAAATTGACTTTGTTATACTTGGCAATTTATTATATTAAGCAAATAAACTCATAATAGAATCAACAATAAATCTAAATGCAGCAAACTAGATTGTGACAGTTGGCAAACCAGAGTGTGCGACAACTGATGGAGATGGGACTGTAATAGGCTCCACTGATGGAGATGTAGTGGGGGCAACAATAAGCTCTATATGTCCCCCAACTTGCCCTCCTATATAAAAATGAATATGCATATAAGCACCAAAGATAAATGTTGGCAAAATAATGAAATCAACAATAAATCTAGGTTGGTAGAAACTAGAATGTGATGTAATGGGGGCAGCAATAGGCTCTGTCTGTCGTCCAATATGTTCTTCTTTATAAAAATGAATATGCATATAAGCACCAAAGATAAGTGTTGGAAAAATCCTAAAATCAACAATAAATTTAAATGCAACAAACCAGAATCTGATGTAGTGGGGGCAGCAATAGGCTTTGTTTGTCCTTCAACTGGTCCTCATCGTCCACCCTTACCCCTTCGCCCACCAGGAGCCATGTAAGAACTGTAATAAAAAATCATGCATCATCATCATCTAGATCTGGGTCATCAGAGTCGTCATCAGTCTCAGATTCTAAAGTAACTTCATTGGTAATAAAAAATCTACCGTCGTCATCATAATCCTCAATATCTTCCAAGTTCTATTCTTGATCATTAAGAAATGCTTGTTCACTACCTAATTTAACCACCAACTCATGAGGCAAACTTATTGGTTCTTCATTTTGCCGAACCAATAAAGATGTGTCAACTACTTCTTCCGTTGGCTGAAAATGCAGTAACTCACTAGATTCTTCCTCTTGAAAGATATCATCGTTCACCCTCTCTTCATCATCGTCATGCTCAATTATATCATATATGTTCCTATGATTTACCTTTTATACAACCATCCAATTCTTTCCCTACTTCGATCATTTAGATAAAAAACTTGTTGAGCTTGTGTGGCCAAAATAAATGGATCTTCAGCATACCAATTAGATGTAATGTCAAGTGATGTCAAATTATTATTAACCACTATTCTTTTTCCTTTCGGATCAGTATTGTACCACTTGCAACGAAACATAAATACCGTACGTTGATAGATGAAATCTAATTCTAAAATTTCAAGTAGAACACCATAATATGTGAAATCACTACTCTCATAATCACTCTCTGTACAAACTCCACTACATTGTGTCTTGAACTTGTCGTCACGTTCTTTGCAGCGAAATCTAACGCCATTAACAATGCAACTATACCAAATTGTGTAACGATCATCCGCATATTGTGACAATGAGTACAAATCATCAGTTGCTTTAGGATCGCCATTGACTCTAAGATTAGCCATCTGTAGACAGCTAATATTAAAGATAATAATTTAAGACGAATTACAAAAATAAATATATATATATATATATACAGAAGATTTTAACCTTGTTCTTGAACCAAGAAGGAATGTCATGTTTTTGTACGGTTTCAAAATCTTCTTCCCGCACATTTCTCAAACACAATACTTATTTATGCTCACTGTAATGAAACAACTAGTTAATACTTATTTTAGAATGAACCATTAATTACATTTTAAAATATTTTATATGTACCCAACTCACTTTATGTAACCATCAAGTTCATCTCCGCAGTTATTCAAAAGGTACCAATGCACCACATGGTCATAAACCCCTAGCTTACCAAATTTAGAGGCCCCCATCGTACGAATCTTATTGTTGAATAACTCATTCTTCTGTTGTGTACAAGGTACATCCCAATTACGTTCTAGATGTGTGAATCTTGTCTCAATATTATGCAAATATCGAGATATAAATGTCACAGCCTCATCAACAACATATGCTTCAGTAATGGAACCATCAGGGCGTGCAAAGTTACGAACGTATCCCTTGTATGTACCCATGCGACGTTCAATGCCAAACATCCATCTCGGATTGACAGGTCCACCCCACAATGCTTGTTCAGGTAAATGCACACATAAGTGAACCATGATTGTAAAGAATGACAAAGGAAATATCTTTTCAAGTTTACATAGTATGATAACAATCCCTGTCTTCATATTCTCAAGTTCGTTGACATATAGAGTCTTGGCACTTAATTTTTGAAAGAATTGGCAAAACTCAATCAGTGTGGCTCGTATTTTCTTGTCTAAGTAAGGGGGAATGGCCACTGGTAGTATTTTTTGGAGCAATACATGACAATCATGTGTTTTCATCCCTCCAAGTGTATGAGAGTTTGTCACACAACGACTGATGTTTGGAGCATACGCATCCGGTAAGCGAACTGACTTGATAAAGTCGCAAAACCCCTCACAATCTGATTTACTCAACATGTAATTTGCATGAGGTTTCTCAAATTTTCCATTCCGCTCCTTCAACCATAATTCTTTACGAATGTGAAGATCTTCCAAGTCTAAACGTGCCTTCACAGTATCCTTCGACTTCATGGGATCATTCAACAAGGTCCCAACAATATTATCACAAACATTTTTTTCAATATGCATGACATCAAGATTATGACGCGTCAATAGCGTTGACCAATATGGTAGTTCAAACAATATACTCTTTTTTGACCAATTTAACTCATCAACACCATGTTTACGTTTTCTATCATCATTATTAGGTGCTTTACCAGGGGTGCATATAGGTACCTCTTCTAACTGCAACAAAATATCATCACCGAAAAATTGACGAGGTGGTCCCATTTTTTTTGGTTTTCCGTCATACTCTGTACTCCTTCGCCACGGGTGTATTTTACTTAAGAAGCATATGTGCCCTGTATAACATTGTTTTCCCTGAATTCGTCTGGAACGAGTATCCTCAAGGCATATCGGACATGCCAATTTACCCATAGTGCTCCACCCAGACAAGTAAGCATAAGCAGGGAAGTCGTTAATTGTCCACATAACTGTTGCACGAAGAGTGAAACTTGATCGGGAGTATTCATCGTATGCTTGAACTCCGTTACACCATAAAACTTTAAGCTCATCCACAAGCGGTCTTAAAAATACATCAAAGTCCTTTCCAGGGGACTTTGGTCCTAGAATCAACAACGTTAAGAGGTAGTTGCTCTTATGCATTGAACGCCATGGCGGCATGTTATAAGGCATCAAAATGACTGGCCATATACTATGTGTTGTTGACATATTGCTAATTGGATTGAACCCATCTGAAGCTAACCCCAATTGTGCATTCCTTGAATCAGCAGCAAAGTCAAGGTACAACTCATCAAAGTGCTTCCAAGCCTTCCCATCAGCAGGATGACGCAACACTCCAATAACAAGATCATGTTTTACTAACTTGTTTATTTGGTTCATACTAGCATGCCCTAACCTACTATGCCACAGCCAGGAATTTTGAGAAGAATTTGCTACTAAACAGTTATCCACTTTTGGTGATTCTAGAAATGTGAGATAGATGTTTCCTATTCTATCTCCTTTTAATTTTATTTCTTTTGTCTTGGAGCATATAACTTTACCAGAATTAGCATCAAAACAAACTTCATATCTTAAATCACACAAATGACTAATACTGATCAGATTATGTTTAAGACCATCAACAAGAAATACATTTTCTAATATAATGTTTTCAAAAGAAATAGAGCCCATACCTATGATCTTACCTTGAGAGTTGTCACCATAGAAAACCTTACCTCCTTCCCTGAAAACGATGTTGCTGAGAAGATCTTGATCTCTTGTCATGTGCCTAGAGCACCCACTATCAAGGAACCACTTGCTCCTTGAATCATTTGAAACCAATGCAGCCTACACAAGAAATCATTCACGTTGTTCCCTTTGGTACCCATATCATCTTGGGTCCAATCTTGTTAGAAGACACTATTTCTTTAGGAACCCAAATTTGTTTAAATTTTTGAGAAAAATTTCGTATGAAACATTTGTTAATCGAGTGACCATCTTTTCCACAGTAGTGATAGGTAATACCTCTTTTTGAAAACTTTGGTTTGAGAGATGATTTTCTTTGAAAAAAAAATTGGTTTGATGCTTTAACAAACACTGTTTTACTGTAGCTTGCTTGGAATGGATCAAATACAATTCCTTGTTTATTTCCAAAATTTCTTTGAGCTCCAAGTATCATTTCTAGTTTATTTTTACCTTCAACTAATTTTTCTAAAGATTCCTTCATGTCTTCGTTTTCTTTCAATAGATTTTCCTTTTCTGTACTTAGACTGTCTCTTTCATTTTCCAACATTCCTATTTTGTTTTTCAGATCATTTACCTTAATTTCTAAAGAATTTAATTCTCTTTTTAAACCACTATTTTTCTCATTCATATGCTCACATTCACCTAGCAAATCATTGAATGCATCATGAAGTTCCTCAAATGTAAATTCAGAAATTGAATTTAGATGCTGAGAGCTTACCTCGTCTTCAATGTTGGCCATAAAACAAATGTTGGCAACTTCTTCATCTTGAGATTCATCACTTGATGAGAGCTCTTCTTCACCCCATGCAGCTAGAGCTTTCTTCTTTATTTTTATTTCCTTGCGATCCATTTTTTTCAGTTGAGGGCAATCACTTCTAATGTAACCTAGCTTCTTACATTCAAAACATCGAAGCTCATTAGTTGGATTAGACTCTTTTTTATCTTTTTCTTTCCGAAATGTTCTCCTTTGATTAAACCTACCTTTCTTCATAAATTTCCTAAATTTCCTAGCTAATAGTGCAAAATCATCATCTTCACTTTGAGAGTTTTTATCTTCATCCTCAACTTTAAATGCTACATTTTTGTTTTTCTTGGAATCATCAACTTCATTTCTTTTCATCATTATTTCATGTATCATTAAAGAACCTAGCAAGTTGTCAAATGGAAGTGTATCTAAGTCTTTTGCTTCTGTTATGGCAGTGACTTTAGATTCCCACGATCTGGGTAAACTTCTTAAAATTTTTCTAACTCTTTCTCCATTTGTAAATGTCTTACCTAAAGCCTCTAAAGTAGTAACAATGTTATTAAATCTGGTTTACATATCTTTAATGGATTCATCATCTTTCATAGAAAATAATTCATAATCATGGACCAGAAGATTGATTTTTGTTTCTTTTACTTGATTTGTTCCTTCATGTGTTACCTTTAATTTGTCCCAAATTTCCTTAGCTGTTTTGCACGTTGACACTCTATTGAATTCCTCTGAGCTTAGTGCACAGATACAAGTATTCATGGCTTTAGCATTTATCTCCATATCTCTTCTTTCTTCTGGTGACCAGGTCTCAATTTTCTCCATGTCAGCTAACTTGATGTCCTTATAAACAGTTTGCATTAAGCTTGATTCCTGCATCAAATAAATCTGCATTATTGTCTTCCAGTAATTATAGTTAGTTCCATCAAAGAATGAGGGACGAGTGGTGCTTAGACCCTCGGATTGGGATGATGATGCAAAATGAGCCATATGGTAAGATCTTTTTCCCTAGGTTGTTAAACCGATAAAAACAAGGGAACTTGGCTCTGATACCAATTGATAGAATTGAACTGATATGACACTCCCCAAGATGGGGGTGAATCGGTATAATTAAAAAAAAATTATTTTGAGAAGCAAAGATACTTTTAAATGGTGAAGAGTAAATATGGAATTTATCAATGAATAATCAAAGTCAGTAGAAACAGAAATGGAAAGGTAAGCAAGAAAAGTATGGAAAACGGTGAAGACACGAATTTATAGTGGTTCAGCTTTCCAATCTTAGTCCACTACCTTAGCTATCAACTAATGATTTTTAAAACCAATCTTTACTCTCAAACCCCCTACTCAATACGAGCACGTCCTCTAGTCCTTGACTAGGGAACTTACAACCTCCCAACTTAATGGGCCCTCTACCTACCGCTAGGAAAAAATACAGAAAATGAAATAGAGATTCTAAGAGTACAACTCTTAGTTACAAATTCTCTCTTTAAATGAAAGATCGATGTTTAAAAATAATAGACCAGTAAGATATCAAAGCCTCTAAAATGAAAATACAGAGAGAAAAGTTAAAAGCTCGATGTAATAGTGAAGGCACGATCGTTCAAGATATTCAATATATTTCAGCAACCTTCAATGCGTCTTCAACCACCTATTTATAGTTGATGGTGGGCAAGTTGAATTTTTGGACCGTTGTGGGTGGTTGGGCGAGCATTTAATGCGCCAAAAACTAGCCGTTATAAGTTTCTGTGAAACACATAGTCGACAGAGAAAATAGGTTAGTCAACTATTTTTACAAATGAATCTAAGCATAGTCGACAGACATAAAGTGATAGTCAACTATCTTTTAATACAAAAATCCTATAGTCGACAGATACAAGTGTATAGTCGACAGATGAGAAAATGTGAAGAAAGTTTTGAATTTACAGAACAAAAATAGTCGACAGATGAAAAGCCATAGTCGACTATCCTTACTTGATAGTCGACAGATGCTTCACATAGTCGACAGATCAAACCAGCATAGTCGACTATTCTAAAGCATAGTCAACAGAATGAAACACATAGTCGACTATCCTTTTGAAAACATAGAAAACTTTAACAAATCCTCATTTTGATCTTTTTGAAAGCAAGTTGAGATTATCAAAAGTATATTTTGAAATAAATATCACTCAACCAAACTGAATCATTCTTTTATAGGATTTCATATCTTGCTTCAAAATTCATGTATTAAAAGTTTGTTTTCTCATTCATATAATCCATACCTTATTTCACAATTCACATATTAAAATTTATTTTCTCATTTATATAATCCATGCCTTGCTTCATATTATAAAAGTTATTTTCTCATTTATGTAATCCATTTTGTAGAGATTCATTTTCATATAGTTATTAACAAAACTAATTTATTACTAAGAGTAAAATATCAAAACTCTCTTTCGCAACAGTTATAAATTCTTCTATCCCTACCACATACTGAGGAGATACCCTATTCGGGTTCTTTGCCCATTCACGATCCATACTCTATATCTTTTCACACTCTACACAAAAGCAACACATTAAGACATATTAAGTAAATAAATATATGACTGTTAACACAAAGGAATGTTAACGGTCATATATTAGCCTGTAACGTGGTAACCTCTTCCTAGATTTTCCAGGAAATATGATGGGATTAATTGTTTGATTAATACTAAGCATTTCCCATGGATTCATCACAGCATTTTTTTAATGCATGCACAATAAAAAATAAGCCATAAAAATGATCACTTAACCATTCCAAAAAAAGAAGAGAACTCCTTAGCCTCATCTTATGCCCTGAAATAACATATCATGTCATATATTGAAATATCATGTATATGGACCCAAAGAGAGGGTTTAGGAAGTTGGACTAAGTAACTTGGCAATTTAGATTATTATCACATCAAGCCTAGGCAAAACAGTCATGCCTACATTATTCACTAATGAAGCACAACAAATGTTTGTGTCAGATGCGTAAATTATACATTTCAATTTAACGGTAGCAAAAGTTTGAAATTTCTATTTTCATGATAACGGAACTCAACATAGCCCTAAAGAAGACATAAGTTAAGCATTTTATTTTCTTGTTATGAAGCTAACATGTGAAACAAATAGAAACAGAGAAGTTCAAGTAGACTTAATCTAATCTAATCCATGTCCAATTTCTTTCTTAATCAAACAAACTACTATGTGAAATGCATTGGAACAAAAAGGAAAAAAAAAAAAGTAAACATTTGGCTTCTCATTTAATTACACGGCCAATCTACTTGTGCATATGTAGTGTTGGTTCTGTAATTCGATTTGATTTGATGTAGAAAAGTAATAAAAAAAACCAAAGAGATCAGTTTCAAATTATAATAAGCAGCTAGCAAGAAAAAGAATAGAAATGAGAGAATTAATTAATAAGGTGGAAGATGATATATATATATCTATTTATACATGCATATGCAATCATGCAAATGAAGGAGAAAAATAACCCAAATCAGTAGTGGGTGGATGCCAAGCTGCCGACTTTTTTTTATTAGGTTATGTCTTGATCTCTCTGGTAAAGTGCCACCTACAGTGGTTGTGCTTAATCTTTAGATTTAGAAACAAACAAAATGAAATAATAAATAATATAAGAAAACACCCAAAACGTGTACCCAAATGATCAACCATTGATCAATTGCTATTAAGTCTCTCTCTCTCTTTACTCTACAAGATCACCATTACTAAAAATGTGAATGTATAAATTTGATGGGAGAGAAGAGAGGACCTACTCTATTTAAGTAATTATATAATTAATAGCAGTCTCATTATCCAGTATTAATATATAGGCCCAACTAGCTTAATCTATGTTTTATTCACACCAAATTTATAAAATAAGCCAAACTTCTAAGAATTCATAAGTATATATATATATATATATCTCACTTCAACCCATCTCTTAAAACCAAAAATCTTACAATCAATTAATAGCAACCCACTAAATGAAAAATTCTACCATTTTATCTTAATCACAAGATAATAAAAAGGTACGTAATTATTTTTAATAAATTGACTATCAAATTATGGCACTTTTGGCATTTTTTTACATCATATGAATAAGCATATAAAACAAATTGTTTAACTAAAACTTAAAAAACAAAACAGTGGATTAAAGTTACGTAGTTTATGATCAGGATGATATAATTTATTGTATTCAAAAATCCATTTTTGATTTATTTATCACTTAATTAATTTGCATGCTTAGAAATTTACATTCAATTGGGAATTGGCAGAAGAATGGAAGCAAATTGGTTGAGTCGTGACTGAAACATTTGCTTTTTAAGTTTTATTTTAAATTAAGCCTAATCATTTCAATCCATAACATTAGATGAGGATAAAATTTTATTTTAATTCTTTAATTTATCATATATAACCCACTTCATCTATTTACAATTCCAATATATGATAATACATGATTTCTTTTATTGAAATACTCATAGTATTACAATTATAAATATTTTCCCATGTTTTTCAGCAAAAATAAAAAACAAAAAATATTTCTAGGTAAAGTGCCAAGGGCCAAGCTCAAGTTGGGTCCCAAGTCAAATTTGAGTGTATGTTGACTAAATTCACTAAATATTCACAATAATCTCTAAACTACACCCATAAAATAAACACATAAAATATTAATTATAAAAACAAACTATTATAATTTCTAACCAACAATAAACTTTCAAGATGAATTATTCGTTTTTAGTGGAAAATAAAATGAAGGTGCAGGGAATGTCAAAGAGGGTTGGCTATTTGTCCTTGAAATCGACAAGGAGCAGGAGATATTCTAAGAAGGGAGGTAGGCCATTAACTAATAATCTTATTTGGGCTACTGTTTGGAAAGTGGGAAAATGAAAAGGAAAGTGAAAGAAAGAGGGGTTTTGGGGAAACAGTTATAGAGGTTCTCCGTGTAACTCTGTAATACATATACACGCATATATACACATATACATATACTCACACAGAATATATATTACTCACACAAGATTCTCATAAACATATATATACATATACATATACTCACATAGATAGATATAGACATATATATACATATACATATACTCACATGTATAACAGGGTGTTTCAAGAGGCTGATCTGGGACAGCGGACGCAGAGGCAAAGCCTGACTGAGCTAGAGACAGCGACAACGGGAGGTGGAGGTAGCGACGAATGGGTCTACAACGGAAGAATTTCACAGATAGAGAGAGAGAGAGAGAAAGAGAGAGAGGGATGGTGAGTTAGGGTTAGATTTAGGGATTTACTGATTTAGGGAAAAAGGAGGAGAGAGAGAGGGAGAGAGAAAGATACAAGGTGTAGTTCCCGCCAATGGTTTTTATTTTTTTTAAATATTTATTTGTTAAATAAAAATAAAATAATTTATGATTATGATAACTAATAAAATAATAATTTGAAATAATAATCTAAAATATGTTAATGAAATAATTTAAATTATTATATCAAATTAATATTTATTTAAAAATTTAATAATATAATAAATTTAATAATTATAATAAATTTAATAAAAAAAATAGTTTCCTAAAATAATAAAAATCATTAAAAATATAAGGAGGAAGTGGAGTTTGCTATTTGCCACCTAATCTAATACTCTCTTTTTTTTGTTAAATAATATAATACTCTTTCAAAATAATGATATTTTTAATTTTTTTAATACTCTTTCAATAATGATATTTGAATTTGAACTAGTCAATTTATTGAGTGTGCGAAGGTACAACTATACCCCTTGTGTGGACAGATTGGGACATTTATTTTTAAATAGTCTTAATTTTGAAGGAAAATTGATCCCAAAAAATTGAATGAAATCATTCACTTTCTTATTCTCTAAATATTTTTAATTTTGTAGAGACAAAGAGAATGCGAGATATGAAAGAAGAAAAAGTGGGGGAAGAAGTAAGGGATAATGTCAATAGTTGGCTATTTGCTCTAAATTGGTGGGTTGATTTAATAATAAAGGCTGCTCAGCGTGTGAACTAGCTAACTAGGCACAGTGACACCTATCATTATTGTTTGACAGTGTCACCGATCCTTATTACATGAAAACAATTCAATGCACCCGAAAGGGAACTCAACATTAGCATCCAAATTTTGACCCATAATTGTGAAATTATGAATCCACAACAGAAACAAAGGAAATGTTGAACTAATATGATTTGTTAATGATCTTGAAAATTAAGATTCAATTATATAAAAAAAATACAACACCCTAATGGGTTACAGACTCTAAATAGAATGGGCTTTACAGAATAGACGTAAAACAAAGACATAATTCAAACGTAAAATAAAGGAATTATAAATAACCATAAAAGGAAATTTAAATTGGCTAAAACACAATAAAAATAGCTGCAAAGCAGCTAGTTCAATCATGTTCATCGAGTTACCCTAAAAGCATATATTATAGGTTGAAAACGGACACTGTATGTGAATGCCCATAAGATCGAACACTGACACTATAATCATATCTTCGAATTCTTGTGCTTGTCCAGACACGCTAATGCAGCATAATCCACATCATATATTGTATTAATTTTAATATGTTCGTAATTTTTACTATTTTGTATTATCAACAAATAATTAATGCTTAATTATAATAAATTAATAATTATATTCAAGCATTTACAGAATTATATTAGGAATTCCTTATAATAGTGTTAATTAGATCTTAACAATTATTTTTTGATTAGAATTAATGAAAATAGATTCAATAAGGAAAAATTGTAAATATAACCCTTAAACACAAAAAAATCAAAGAAAAGATAAAGAAAATAACCGGTATGAAAAATGTTGGAAATGATGAGAAAAGGTCCAGAGCTTCACAACTTTATCTCTATTCCTATAGAAAAATTTTATGAGGTTAATGGTACTGTGTATTTGTTAAAGAGCTTGATGAGCAAAAAAGGGGATTTAATTTTAGGGAAAGGCGAATTTTAGTGTAGAGATTTAGTTTTAGGTTTATTATTTGTATTTGTAAATAAAATAAAAAAATAAATTATTTTAAATTTTAAAAATTAAAACGACGTAGTTTTGTAATTTAAGTATGAAATCATAGATACATGAATACCCACACATATATAACATTTGTAATTATGTGTGGGTACGTTTATAAATAATTACCCACACATTTCTGACTTTTATTAATATATGTGGGTAATATAATTCAAAAAACAGCCACATCAGCTAATACATGGATACCCACACATATAACGTTTGTAATTATGTGTGGGTAAGTTTATAAACAATTACCCACACATGCGTAACATTTATTAAAATGTGTGGGTAATATAATCCAAAATAAATGCCACATCTCATAAAATTTTATCAAAAAATATCCCACCAACCTCTAATTGTGAAGGGAATTTTTTTTGCCAAAATAAATGTGGATATATCAATTTACCTACATAGAATAAATGTGGATAATATAAAGAGTTTGTCTCAATTAATCACCCACACATATTACCCTTATGTGTGGGTAATACACACGTATAATATGTGTGGGTAATTTATGTGTGGGTATATTTATAAATAATTACCCACACATACATAAAATTATTAATATATGTAGGCAATATAATCTAAAAAACTACCACATCAGCTAATACTTGAATACCCACACATAAGTAACAGTTATTAATATGTGTAGGCAATATAATCCAAAAAATTGCCAGATCAGCTAATACTTGAATACCCACACATACGTAACAGTTATTAATATGTGTAGGCAATATAATCCAAAAAACTGTCACATCAGCTAATACTTGAATACCCACACATATATAACATTTGTACTTATGTGTGGGTAACTTTTTAAACACTTACCCACACATGCGTAACATTTATTAATATGTTTGGGTAATATAATCCAAAATAAATGCCACATCACGTAAAATTTTATTAAAAAATATTTCACCAATCTCTAAAAGTAGAGGGAATTTTTTCTGCAAAAATAAGTGTGGGTATATCAATTTACCCACACATAATAAATATGGATAATGTAATAAGGTTGTCTCATTTAATCTCCCACACATATTACCATTATGTGTGGGTAAATACCCACATATAATATGTGTGGGTAATTTAAGTGTGGGTAAGTTTATAAAAAATTTCCCACATATACGGAACATTTATTAATATATGTGGACAATATAATTCAAAAAACTGACATATCATCTAATGTGTGGATACCCACACATATATAACATTTATAATTATGTGTGGGTAAGTTTATAAACAATTAACCACACATGCCTAACATTTATTAATATGTGTGGGTAATATAATCCAAAATAAATGCCACATAAGTTAAAATTTTATCGAAAAATATCCTAACAACCTTTGAAAGTGGAGGGAATTTTTTCCGCTAAAATAAGTATGGGTATATCAATTTACCCACACATAATAAATGTGGATAATGTAACGAGCTTATCTAATCTAATTACCCACACATATTACAATTATGTGTGGGTAAATACCTAGGTATAATATGTGTGGATAATTTATGTGTGGGTAAAACCCTCAAATTCTTTTAGTGAATACACGCTGTAAAATAGATTAAACTCCCAAAATTAACAAAATAAGATTCAAAAATAAAATTCTAACCGTACAGAATGTTTAATACATGTTTATTTACTCACCTGGCTAATTAAAACTCAATTATACCATGTTTAAACCTGAATTTGCTCCCAAATTCCACCATTTTTCTCACTATGCGTGCCATCTTCTTCTGCCATTTTTTCCTCTGCAATTGCTGCTCGAAGAAGGCCAAAATTGGCCTGTAAATTAGCCAAAATAAGAGGCCGGGGCATGGCCACATGGCAACCGCTGGGCTACGCAGAAGGCCACCGCCTTTGGGGCCGAAACGATGTCGTTTCGATCCCTCATTTGGCCAAATTAAATCAGCAAAACCCAGCCTCGCACGCCCACGCGAATTCGATCCCGCATCCCCCACATGGCAACACTAGCACGCGAATGCCCGCTCCACACACGCCTTCAACATATATATGCACATGGTTATATTTAAGTTAACCCGCGACCCAGTTTCGAGATTTACTCTAGCGCCCAGAACTTTCGAAAATCGGTACTTTTGCCCCCACTTCACAGTTACCCCTTATTTCACTTTCACCCTATAATTTTCAAAAATCTCATAATTCAATTTATTTTATTATTTTCCTAAATACTCCCCAAATAAATAATTATTTTCTTTAAACAATAAACACTCAATAATCACCAAAAATATAAATTAAATCATTATTTCCTTATTTCCATAAATACTCTCAATTAAATTAATTAAATACCTAAATTTCTTATTTTTCTCAAACCCACATAAATAAATATTTTCTCTTAAATTCTCAAATAATCAATAATGTCCTCAAACACCGATTTGAATAATTATTATTTATTTTTAAATTTCGAGATATTAGAATATCTACCATATCACAAGGTAAAGAATTGTATAGTATATATCTTGTGGGTATATATATATACACATGGTTAAGGTTGACGAGATTTTGATTATGCTTATTAATTTATATACTATGATTGTGTGTGTGCGTATATGTGAGGGTTGTGTTTGTGCGTATATATGCGTATGTGTGTTTTGACTAATGGCTGGTCTGATTTTATATTTTTTGCTTTTTTGGCTTCTGTTTTTTGTTGGGTTGATTATTGTTGTTATGGTTTTATTGTTGTTGATGTTCGGGTCATATTGTTGGTTATATTCATAAATTAAGATGGAGCATCACCTTGTCTTAATTGTTCAAAATAAACACAGTACTAAATTAGTCATCTCTTTACAAAATTATAGAATAAAAGATAATGTATTATATAAAATTAATTAATAGCGTAAGTATTAATTTAATTTATGGCTGGTCTAAGTAAATATTAAATATTTAGTAGACCCCGTAAATCATCTAAGTGTTTTTGTTTTATTTTTTTTTTTATCTTTTTCTGAGTGTCATAGAGTTTGAAAATGAAAATGAAAAGGTTAAAGCAAGGTTTCTTTGGTGCTTATTGTTTGTTCTCAAAGCAAGGCAATGAGTGTGAGACAAAGACATATTATTCCAAACTACCCACTTTCTACATTTTTCATCACTACTTCCACCACCTTGACTTTAATCATAACAATGCAGCAACCTTCTCAGATGAAAAATAAAAAATAAGATAAAGATATAAAAATAATATTACTATTATTATTATTATTAAAATAAATTAGTTTAAAAGACCCACTAAATTAGCTCATAGTTATCCCCAAAACAAACTTATAGTTACCAAAATATTATTATTCTAATTGTTGCAGTATTTTTGGTAATACTTTTATACAAAAATTATCATTTTTTTTTCTATAAGTGGTATATTATGTATATTCATGTGACCTATCGTTTTAACTTTTTGTATAACAGTTGAGTCATGCCATGCGTGTGCCAAAAGTTTTAACTTTTTTAAATTATTAATATATATGAAAATAATACTAATATAAGAGCTTTGTTTCTTTTAGGGTGGTAGATATATATATGTATATATATATGTACATGAATACTGGTAGTGCTTTTACCTCATATTCTCGCACTGTGTAATTTAATTTATCTCTAATACTATCAACTTTTGTTGTATCTAGTACGATGGATAGGAATTGGATGCAATTGGATGATAGACTTTTTGACCAGTATGTTAATGGAGTTGATCAATTCCTTGAATTCGTTTTCGACACACATGTTTAAATGGTAGAATTAGGTGTCCCTACATGACTTGTAACAATATAGAAGTGAGAGTTTGCAAAGAGGTGAAATTTCATCTACTAAGGTATTGAATGGTTAAAAATTATGTCACTTAGTATCATCACGAGGAGGATGTGTTTACTAAAGTAGATAGTAGTAATGATGAAGATAAGGACGGTAATGATGATGATATACATCCTATGTTGGAAGAAGCATTTGGGATGCACAACATCAATGTTAAGATCGGTGACAGATCCTTTACTAGTAATGACAAGCTTAACCAACCGCCAAAAAGTTATATGATTTCTTGAGAGATGTTGAACAACCTCTTTATGCAAGATGTGATCATGCTTCGAAGCTTGAATTCCTTGTAAAATATCTACATTTGAAATGTTTGAGTGGTTGGAGTAATAATTCCTTTAACACTTTGCTCGAGCTCATTAGATTGGTATTTTCTGTCAGTGAAACTATATCATCTTCGTATTACGCTGCTAGAAAGTTCATTTGAGATTTGGGTATTAACTATGAGAAAATATATGCATGTCCGATTGTTTCTGAAGCTTGGAAAATGTTGAATAGGATTTATCTATATTACTCAAGTGATCCTCGGAAGGTTGGACTTGGCTTGGCAAGTGATGGATTTAATCCATTTAGTGCAATGAGTATTGCTCATAATACATGGCCGGTGGTGGTAGTTCCATACAATTTTCCACCATGGAAGTGCATGAAACAACCATATTTCATACTCTCCCTGCTCATCCCCTATCCAAAAGCACCTGAAAATCAGATTGATGTGTTATTGCAATCGTTGATTGTGGAATTAAATGAATTATGGGATATCGGAGTTGAAACTTATGATGCCTGAAAAAACAAAATTTTTCGCTACATGCAGCTCTTTTGTGGACTATTATTGACTTCCCTGCATATGTTAATCTATCTGGATATAGTACAAAGGGAATGTGGGTCTGCCTTTGTTGCAACAAGGACATTAATTCCCAATGGTTGACATATGGGAAAAAATTTTGCTACAAGGGTCATCACCACCTATCAGCCATAGATGGCGCAATGATAAATCTCGTTTTGATGGTAAGGTAGAACAAAGGGAACAACCACAACAGCTATTTGGATACGATGTTCTTAATCATTTGTGTATGCTTGAGAAAGAAAATTAGCAGGGGTCCACTGCAACTTGGTTAAAGCATTGGAAGAAAAAAAGTGCATTCTCTAACTTGCCATATTGGAAAGATATTCTATTACGTCACAATCTTGGTGTCATGCACATCAAGAAGATTGTATGGGACCATCTTTTCAGAACAATCAAGAATATTGAACGAAAATCAAAGGATGGTAAGAAAACACGCATTTTTTTAATAGAGCCAGGCATTAGGGTGGAACTTCACATCGATGAAGACGATAACTAGCTCTTGCATGCTATACTTTATCTTGAAAAGAAAAATTGATGTTGTTGGAATTCTTGAAAGAGGAGAAAGTACCTGATGGTTATTCATCAAATATTTCAAGATTAATGAATATGAAGGAGCACAAAATTTCTTATTTGAAGAGTCATGATTCCCACATACTTATGCAGCGGTTAATACCACTTGCTATATGAGGTATTTTGCCAAAAGAAGTGTGCAATGCATTGATTGAATTAAGCAACTTTTTTCGAGAAATTTATTCTAGAGTATTGGTGGATGAAAGGCAAAATGAATTGCAGCTCCATATTTCTGAGACACTTTGTAAATTAGAGCAGATATTCTTTCCTATATTTTTTGATGTTATGGAACATTTACAAGTTCACTTGCCTTTCGAAGCTAGGATTGTTGGACCGGTCTAATATTGGTGGATGTATCCAATTGAAAGGCAGACACATTATCTTATAACATAATATATTTGAGAAAATAAACATATATATGTTAATACAAGTGGCTAACATTTGAAAACTTTTGGTAGGTATTTACGTATGATAAAGTCCTATGTGTGTAATAGAGTCATTCGGAGGGTTCGATTGCGAAAGGATATCTTGCGGAAGAATAGCTAACCTTTTGTTATACGTAACTCAGTGGAATCAAACAAAATTCAACCGCATTGATAAAAATAATGGTAGGGATGGGATGAAACCTATTGGGGGATTATCTGCGTATTCAAAAGTAGGTCGTGGTTTAGGGAATGCGACTCAATGTGAGATTGAAATAAAGGGATGGTTGCAGTCTTAGTTGTATATTCTAAAAAATTGTGATGAGGTTTGACTGTTCATTGAGTAAGTGCTAATTTTGATATATATATATATATATGTGTATGTGTGTGTGTGTTAACTTTCATACTTACCTAAGCCTTAGTTTTGTACAATTTGGAACAGAGAACATAAGCAATCCTTGGCTCGCTCTCTTACCAATTCTTTTCCTCAACACATAGATAATATTTACAATAAAGACTTTTCGAGTTAGTTTGAGAATCGAGCAAGTATAATGTGCATTTGGGTTCACATTGGACACACATAATGTGGCACCTACTATTCTTTCTTGACCAAAAGAAGGCAATCGGAGGCGGGGCGCGGGCTGCGACGATGGGTCCATTCGGGGGGTGGCTGGCACCTGCAATCACTTCGATGATCGAGTAAGTAAGAGAATAAGAAGAGACAGTGTATCAGTAGCTTAGAAATCAAAACATACATTGACTCTAAGAGAGCTGATTGATATAGGGGGAGGAGATGTCCTCTTGCATGCATGTGTTGTGCGTTTACAAAGTGATGACACTGGCTATCCGACGCCGGTAGAGGTTCCTAGGTGGAAGCATGGTGATGACGGGACCCTCACTAATGTGGATGAGATCCTCTATTAATGAGGCCAGGGTCTAAGGTGGCCGCATGGATACCCAATTAGAGTCGTAATGAAGTCATTGCAGGCTGACCCTGAGCCAAGACTGGGTCCAAAAAGGGGAACCAAGATTTCTCCGAGATTCAGCCTAAGGAGATGGCCGAGATTGGGCCTAGATGGTCCACCTACATTTCCAATGTTCAAATTGATGGGATGTATTCTCTCACAGTGCCTTTCAATGAATAAGTGACACAAATGCACAATTTGGAGATTGTAGTAGATGATAATTAGGGGTGTTTGTGATTCAGTCTGGCCGGTTTTGAGCGGGTTTAATGCGTTGAACTGCAGGCTGGGTTTGCTACCAAATCAAATTGAGCAGTTTGATTTCCACGATTTTAGTTTTTTTCGTTTTGGTCCGGTTTGGTCCGAACCGGAACTAAATTTCTATTTTTGCAATACATTGGATCAACTCACTGAACAAAGTCAGATCTCACATCATAAATTAGAACATAATGAATTGTTATAATTATTAACATATATGAAGGGGGCATAACACTCTAAGCATTCATATTTTTGGAAAAAGTGTGAAAGTCTCAAATCGAAATGGATTCATTTGTCCATAAGTCACCAATTCTAGGTTCAAGGAACATAGTTGTTGTTGTCATGGATCAACAAACCTCACTATTTTGAAGATTACGGTTAACTGCATGAGCATAAAACTTTCCTCAACCAATATAAAAAACCTACCATTAGAAAGAAGTTAAGAGCCAAAGTACAACAGTGGGGAGTCTGACCTATATAACAACAAGCACCATAGTCCCAAACATCATTTCGTGCCTAAGAATAAGTCAAATGATTATTTGACATGTCAACGTGCATTATAAATGTATAATTCCATGAAAAATCAAGCCACAAATTATGAATGAAGCACCACTATGCAAAATACGTCCTTAATACAACAGATTTAGATTACTTAATTTTTAGATCAAGCAACTGAACAGACACTATAACTTCAATGCAACAGAATGCTTTCCCTAGAATATCCAATGGATCAACTCAAAAAATTTAATACTGGACTTATCTGCATGCTCCAAAGTCTTCAACTTCATCTGAAGAACAAAAAATTTGTCATAATGGATTTATCTACAATATTAAGGAGAACAATAAAATTAGAGAATTAAAATATTAAAGGTAATACAAATAAAATAATAAACATGTTTAATGAATAGATAAAAAATTACCGTATGCAACTGATTCATAAGTAGAATGCTCTTCTAATACTGGGCTCATATCTAATGGTAAAAATGTAGCTCTTGACCAATTTTGACAACAAATCAACACTTCTACCATAGATCAACTCAACGAATTTCGAAAGCAATCAAGCACCCTACCTTCAATGCTAAAAGCTGACTAAGAAGCTACTATTGACACTTGAATGGCAATAACATCTCTAGCAATCAGTGATAAAACATGGTATTTTGTTGAAGATACCTTCCACCATGCCAATATACCAAAAGTCTTGTTTCGTATATCCTCATTTGGCTCAGCTAGGTACATTTCAAGCTCATTTTTCATTTCAGTAGCATTTTCTTGAAAACATTCTTTCTCAAAACGAAATTAAACACGTTAACAGTATCATCCTCATCAGGATCCACAACTAGAAACCTTGGTCCATAAGTTGTCCCACTTTGTTTATCTGATTCAATTGATGCTTAAAAATTCTCTAACTTTCCTAGAGTGCTCTTAGTAGAATCCATAATGGTTTGAACTTCATCTTCAGAATAGAGTTTGTGCAAACAAAATACCACATATTTGATTTTGTACGCAGGATCAAGTACAACCGCTACATAAAGAATCATATTTTAGTTTTCAATGTTGCCCCAATACTTATCAAATTTTCTCTTCATGCTAGAAGCAATATATTTCAAGATTAATTCGTAACATGAACTTCATTTGGTTAGTCTTCCATGGACATTACAAATTTCATGAAAATAATTATTTGCAGTAACATTCAAGGAAGCGCTAAACATGAGGGTAGAATCGTCTTCAAAAACTTACAAAATGTTGCACAATTCGCCCAATCTGTAGAATTTGGTGGCCCAATATGCTCTTTTCCATTTCTATCATCTTCACAAAAATATTAAGAATAAAGAAAATCATCTTCTTCCAACAAGTTAAATGCATCAACATATGATGCAACATTAAATAGGTGGAGTTCCACTTTGTTGGCACATCCAATCACACAAGAGCCTTTTCTTCTTTACATGTATTCTTCACACAAGTTTTGAATCTTTTCAATCTTAAAGAAGAAGTTCTAACATAACTAACTGCATTACGTACAACCATAATAGAGTAATCCAATTCCTTTTAGCCATTGCCCACTATCAAATTCAAAATATGAGTTGAACATCTCGCGCGTAAAAATTTCCCATCACAAATAACACTTTTCCAAATATGTAATCTTTTTCTCATGTGCCCAATAGCCCAATTGTTAGGAATAGCATTGTCAACTGTGATTGTAAAAAAACCTTCTCTATCCCCCATTCTTTCAAACATGTTTCAATTGTTTTACTAATTGTCTCTCCCTTATGATTTGAAATTTGACAAAAGTTCAATATTCTTTTTTGCATTTTCCATTCATAATCTATAAAATGAGTTGTAAGCACCATATAATTAACATTTTGAATGGAAGTTGATGTATCAGTGCTAAAAGAGACTCTTTGTGAATTCTTAACAAAAAGTGACTTCAATTTTTTCTTCTCTTCATTGTAAAGTCTAATTATATTCCTAGAAATGGTAATGCGTGAAGGAGGATCAAACTTAAGGCATGCAATACTATAAAATAATCCAAACCCTTCTTGCTCCACAAATTGAAATGGTAATTCATCAATGACAATCATTTTGGTGCATGCCATCCTACAAGCCGCCTAACTAAATCCCGTAGCTACAATATTACTACCTGGTCCACTTCCATCCTCATTGTCACTCTCATTTAGATAATGTAAAATTTTTTGCTTCTTATCTTCGAATTTGTACGGATTATTCTTACACTTATTGTTTATATGGTTCCAAAGAGTACTTGTCCCATTTCTTCTAGTATCACTTGCATAATCTTTGCCACAATAGTTGCACACAACTCTAGGCTCAGAATAATCATCCTCATTTTTTGTAAAATGTTCCCATACTTTAGATTGCTGTCTAGGTTTCCTTTTTACAACTTTGTCCTTAGAGTCCTTAGGTGGCAACGGAGATTTAGAGCCACTACTTGATTCAATGGTCGTATTGGTCATTTGATTTTCAATGATGTTTCTCACACATTCAAGATCGGTATTACTATTTGATTCCATCTGCCATTGAAGTAATAAAAAATTTGAGATATTTTCTTGAAAATGAATTATTTGGAATTCACATTAACTAAACCATAGATAGCTACAAGTCAACTAAGCAACTTGGACTCATTGGTCGACTGTAAACTTGGATGATCTCATAATTAACTAATTTTCTTATCTCCGATAAATGTATAAATATTATGTTCCATACTCTTCCATTGCTCATGCATTAATAAAATTTATGCCTATGAAATTAAATATAATCAATTAAGTTAAACTAGAGCTAACCCCCAACGGCCAAAACTAACTGAAAAAGACACAAAAACAAGTCAAAATTGGGAACATCTAAGAATGGGAAGCAAGAGCAAAAACTCGTCATAAATATGACAAGTCAGTTTTTGCCTCTTAAAAGAATAGTGTAAGAAGGTGAAGTAGAAGCGGCCTCGGCAACTCCCTGAACCCTAAACCAAAAAGACCTAAATACGTTGCAGCAAAAAATATAGCAAAAACACGTCCTAACTAGTAACCAGAACAATATAATTTACAAAACAAAACAGCAAAACAAAATTGAAAAAAGATCGATATAAACCAGGTAATTTCAATTCTTCGGACAAAAACTGTACCTGTTTATCAAGTAGTTAAATTCAAGACCACCACTGTATCATGATCATTAACTTGAAAATCATACCAGTTTAAAGCTAAGCATGATCGTGTATTATCATAAATGCTTAAGAAGCAGGGAAAGCAATAAGGCAGGTGGGAGACAGAAAATACAAGATGTCGTTGAAACTGAAAGTTTTTCCTCACAAGCATTTTGTGACTAAAAATAAGTAAATAAATCAACAGAAATAGTTGTGAGAGAGAGAATCGCCATACCAGCAACCGATGAATTGAAGATCGTAAACGCTGGGGGAAGAAAGCGATGGGATGCTCAGATTGCTGCGAGGCGATGATGGCGATGTGAAGAGGTGCAACTGCTGCGACCAGAGCTTGCGACGTGGGGGACGCCAATGGGTTGGCGTCGATTGGTGATCTGAGGGTCCAAGGGGAGAGAAAGACGGTGGGGCGGGCGGGTGGGTGCGGGTTAGGGTTTAGGGGAAAGCGGAGAGAAAAGTGAGAGAAGGCGAAAAGGGTCATTGACTCACTGGCACCCCCTTTTATTTTTAATCTTTATAATTTATAATTTTTTTAATTATATACTATATATATGCGGGTCGCTGGTCTGCCAAACTACGAACCACGCAGTTTGGTTGTTTTCCAAATTGAATCGAGCCACCAATTCAAAAAATTGATCGATTCAGTTCGATTCGGCCTGAAAGCACGATCTATCGGCTTTTTTGAACACTCCTAATGAATAATTTGTTATCACTTGCTCGAGATCCAACTCATAATGCATTATCATTTAAGGGTTATATTGTTAATGGTGTTTGATTCCATTCTCCAGATCGTGACAAAGAATTAAGGATTCAAAACATTGGAGTTGTTATGGCAGGAGAAACAAATTGTTTTGCCAGTGCACGAGATAATAGCCCAACTATCGGTAATGTGGATTACTACGGCATGTTAACGAATATTATTGAATTACAATATCTTGGAGGTAATCGAGTAGTTCTATTGAAGTGTGATTGGAGATATGTTTATTATCAAGGAAGAAAAATCAAGATAGATGAACATGGGTTCACTTCCCTAAATGTTGGACACTCTTTACAAATCAATGAGCCTTTTGTCTTGGCTTGCCAAGTTGAACAGGTTTATTCTGTGAGGGATATGCGTGATCCTAATTGGTATGCTGTTCAAAGATCACATCCTTGGGATTTTTATGATATGCATGTTGAAGAAGGCAACGAAGATCAACCATATCAACAGAAAGAGCTATTAATTAGCTCATGTTCACCCCAAGATGTGAGTGCATATGAGGAAGACTTTACATTGATTAGAAGTGACATTCCAGTAGAGATTCCATGTGAAAAAGGTGCATCACGTCAATAGGGGAAACGAAAAAGAATGAGTGGGAAGGGGAAAAGAAAGTTAGAGGGTGAGAAGATCGAAAAGTTTTTGAATGTTATGATGATGATGATAAATGAGCTTGAGTGTTTTAACTTGTTGGTTTATAAGTATGATGCACTATAACTTTATAAACACAATAGATTACATATGTGTGCTATTTATTGTATAATACTCTTGATATCTCTAAATTAAGTACGTGTAACACCCCGCCTCGCCATGCGTGTCACTATAAATGAATTTTCGGGAATCTTTTTTTTTTTTTTTCAAGTTCATCACGCGTGGTGATTCCAAGAGCAATCTTCACATGCAGATAAATATCCCGAGAACCCCAGTTTTGCCCGTTTAACTAACAAGATCAATCATCTTAAACTAAACAAAACATAGTATAACGCAGCGGATACATTAACATCAAAATACCGTGACCTACCACGAGTTCCATACAAGGTGTTTCTACACCGAACTACTTATTACAAACTATCAAATGATAACATCATTATCTTACAATTGTTCATACATAAATCGAATTACATATTAAAGCCTCCAGAAAGATTCAATGACTATCAAACTAAACACCATTGGCCCTCAACTGGCCACGTCCTCGCCCTTGCAGCAGTCCCTGGCTAAAACGTTGAGTGTTCCAGGGGCATAACCCAGATTAGATCATAAAACATCTAAGTAGGGGCATGAAACAGTTTACTGAATGCTTGAAAGATATACGAGCATGGCATATACAGACACAACAACATGCAAAACGTCTAACTTGAGAAATCTTCCTGACATACTCAACCTTCCGTGGAAAATCCATTCCACACACCGTTGGGGTTGACCTTGTCGCAACATAATTAATCCTTGAGTGCCCTACCGTGTAACTTGTTCACCTAGATTAACCGTGTCACATTCTCAAGAAGACCCCATCCCGTCCCCCATGGACATAACAACGACACCAAATTCAATACCCCGATGATATGAAAAACCACACGCCATACACCAACTCTTTTACAAGTAAAAACAGTTGATGCAATATACCACATGTTCAATATGCATGCGATACTACAAGTAAGTAAGTAAAACACCTACACGATATAACCCAAATTTCGGAGGGTATATCCGCTCACCGAATCTTGTTTAAACACATGCAACCTAAACTCGGGAGGGTAGAACCGCTTACATGAACTCATTACACACACACTAAATCATTTCCAAGACAAAAGATAAGATTGGAATCGAACCACTAACCTCATTTAAAAGTCATTTTTTGCCTCGTAATGCGTGCTAAGCCTCAAAATACGTGTCTGAATAATTTTCTAGCTTTGGCATACTCCTTTAGCCTCAGAATAATCCTCAGAATTTTCCAGGATTTTTCTGAAGCTTTTTCCTAATTTTCCCAAATTTTCTTCGTATTTTCTCATTTTCCTTCTATTTACCTTTTTCATTTTCTTTCTTTTCTTTTTTCTCTTTTTCTTTCTTCCCACTTCATCTTCTTCGCGTTTCCTTCTGCGCACCAGCACCGCCGACCACCTTTCTTGGCTTCGCCTACCGCCACCACGTCCAGCCCCCGCCGTTATCGGTCGCTCCAACTCCACTGGGCATAGCCGCAGCCACCACGACCGCCCCCCATGTCGCGTATCCAGCTCGGCAGCAGCTACCATGGCCGTGACATCCATCTTCAGGCGCCACCACCGACATCGTTGGCCGCTTCTTGGGCCTCTGCTTGTCACCATCGGCCTCGTCGGTCACTGCCAAGGCCACCACTAGCCTCATCGCTGCTACTTCCAATCCGCCAAGCTTGCTGCTTACGTCGGCCATGGCCGCTTGCAATCTTGGGAGCTCACGGCTATGGCAGCTCATTGATGCGGTTGCGGTTTTGGGCTGCCTTTGGGCACCGCTTGCAGGCCATCTGACCACTATTTGCTGGCTCGATTCTCTCGGCCACTCTCTCCCTCACTGCAATTCTTGGCCACCTTTTTCCTTCATTTCCATTTCTATTTTCCACCTTTTCCTCTTCAATTTCTACTCTTATTTATAGAGAAATCAACGACTCTCCACCGCCTCAACTTACCTTGGCCACCACCCTAGCAAACTTGGGCACCACCATTTCATTCGGCCATGAAACTTCCCAAAAGCTTCGCAGAAGGCAGCTTGCACATTCGCACACACGTGTATATATATATGTATATCTATATATTACACTATTAATATAAACAAATTACACATTAACCCCCTAATTTCTAACTTAATTTCATTTGAGTAAATCTTTAATTACATTTAGATCCTTAATCCTCAATTTAATTTGCATTACAATACCGAAAATACAAAATTAATAACTTCAAAGCTTCTCGATAATGGCAATTTCGCCCCAGTGTCCTCATCGTGCTATTGTTTCATCCCGAAACTACTGAAGGGTTATTCCTTATGAAAAATAGGAGCCCCCTCAGGCTTCCGTTGACCTCCCCAAAGTCCCTTATAACAATTCAGTTTCTGAGCCTGATTCGCAGCTACATTTTAGCTATACCGAAAACTGTTCCCGATCCCTCTTATTTTGATGCCTAAAATCATATCTCGTATTACTCATCAATACCATTGTATTTTCCTTAATCATCTAGGGTCCGGGGTACTCCTGTCGGCTGATTCGATCGCTTAAGACTGCTATAGTGTATCCTAAAGCCTCATTTTTTCGAATATTCCATTTATACCTTTCATTAATTTCCATTTATAGCCTCAAAAAAATCCTGGGTATTACAGTATGAATCAATTTAAGTTAACTTAATTTGGATAAAGTATACTTATTTGGATTTTAATTGAATTTACATGCATTTAAATGATTAGACTATTTAAGCAAACTATAACACTATCTTTCTATCTCTCTTTTTGTTTTTGTCTTTTTTAGTCTACAGGTTGGTCCTTCTCTTTTCCCTCTTGTGTGTGCATTTGTGATACTTGCATTGGTCAAGATATGTATCCTATGAGTGATAGGATTTAATCACTCGTTCCGAGTAGTGGGTGATCACCCACTATTTTTTATTTTTAATGCTTAATACTATATGTATCTATGAGTGATAGGATTTTATCACTCCCTCCGGCTCTGGGTAATGGGTGATCACCGTTTTTTTTTAGATTTTTAATATTTAGTACTATATATATCCTGTGAGTGATAAGATTTAATCACTCATTTCGAGTGATGGATGATCACCCATTATTTTTTATTTTTAATACATAGTACTATATGTATCACATGAGTGATATAATATAATCACTTCCTCTGGGTGGTGGGTGATTACCCACTTTTCAAAAAAATTTAATGCTTAGTGCTATATGTATCTTGTGAGTGATAAGATTTAATTTGTAACGACCCGTCTAATGGGTCTTAGATGTTAATTTAATGTATATAGGGCGATATGAGTTTATACGTGTCTGAGTTCAATACTAAATTCAATGTTCGATTTTATTTAGTTGCATCGTGCTTGAATACACGGGTTATTCCTAGTATTTTTATATAGTGTGTTGGATGTGGGCCTTAATTGTTAGATGGCAAAAGTAAATTATGGGTGAATAAGAGGTTAAGTGGCACAAAATATTTCTATGTAGTCCAAAAGGCAAATTAATTAAAAATAACTTTTTTTTAAAAATGCATGTAAGTAAATTAATAAATGTGTGTAATATGTAAGGCATGAATTATGTTATAAAGAAGGCTTGGGTCAAGAGTTTAAAGTCCAATGAAAGTAGTGGAGGGCCAACGTCGAAAGCTATTTCCTTTTTGTATTTTATTGGCGTTGAAGGTTATTTCCTTTTTGAAAAATGCATAAGAGCAACACAAATATGGATAGGAAGAAAATGATGAAATATCTTAAATTAATGTAGCTAAAGATAAAGAAAGCACCAGAAGCATATGATAGAGCACAATTTCTTCTAAATACTCATAATATATATGGCAACATTGATAAAACTTTCTAACCATAATAAGATCACTAAAAGAGAACAACTTAATCTGGAATAAAGGTTTACTAATACTCCTTGAAACATACAAAACATATTTGAGATCGTAATCACATTCATTTCATTAATTCATGAGTATGACAAAATATTAGGGTTGCGTTTTTTTTATTGTTTTTAGATCATTTTTAGTTTATAATTTTTTAAAATAATAAAAATACGTTTACTTTGTCAAACATACATTTTTGAAAACAAGAAAAGAATTTGTAAAGAAAACTCAAAATAATAAAATGTTGTTTTGGTTCTTTTCAAGCAAAACAATCTCTAAGTCCAAAACATGGAAAACACAATCCATTTTTCATATTTTGACTCTAAAAAAGAAAAGGGAAAAAAAGAAAAAAAATTATTTCTTAAATTTAAAAAAAAATTATATATTTATTTAAAATTTAAAAATATAATATATTTATATTATAATTAAACATATAGGATAGTATATAATATATTATTAAGTATATTACACATATTATGTATAATAATATTTAATATAAATTATTACTTAAATGTCAGTAATTTATTATTTTTTTAATAGTAAAATTTTATTAAAAATAGTTAATTTTATCATTTAATAATCAAATTCATTGAATAATATATCATAAAATAATTTTTCTCAAAATTATAAAGTAAACGCATTTTTTAATTTTCTGTTTTAAGAAACAGTTTTTTAAAATAACAAAAAAAACTGTTTTCAATTTTTTAAAAACAAACTATCAATACATAACACTAAAAATGAATTTAAAACTCAAAACTGAAAAATTAAAAACGTAAAAAGAATACAACCTAAATCATTGTCTTCTATGACCAAATATTAAATCATTGTCTTTTTTGAAAAACAATGCCATGAAAATAATATGATAGTACAATTTTCATTTGTGTTGATGTATTTTGTAGCTCACCAATTTCTCTAAGTGTTGATCAAAGTTCATCAATATCACCGAGTTCAATTCCTTCATCATTGTCTCTTTTAAATTCTTCCATTGGAAGTGCAAATCAAAATTAAATTAAATTTATAATGTATTTACCTAATTTATATTGGACTAATTTTTTCTTAATTATGTTAATTACATTGTATTTATTCTAACATGAATATGATCTATCTCAAGAAAAAGAGCTCAGGGGAGTACCAAAAATAAGGAACTCACAGGTTTAGCTCACTGAAACTCATAGGTCATAAATTGCTAACAGAGTTTAACAATTATAGCCAAATAATAGGTCCAAATGCGAACGTATTTGCAAGTTACTTAGAAAAGATTGTTGTAATGTGTAAAGATGCTCCAAAAACTTGCAAATAGGAAGATGTTCCTCAAGCCAACAAAGCTAAAAAGTATTCATATGTACTAGTAGGGTTAATAGGCAAAATTTATAATAGATATAGTCTTTTTTTAATTATTTTTTAGATGTATTCCTTTTTTTTATCTCATTTGTGATGGTTAATTGACAATCATATCTCATAATTCTAACATTTATGTTTCTTAAATTTGATAGGACAAATTTGAGTTTGAGGAAAACAAAAATAGGAAAAATTAGATTATAAAAGAAATGGGAAACAAGTTTGGAAACTACAAACATAGATTGAAGGTTAAATACTATGATGTGTACACCACAAATGAAGGGAGAATTCAAGTGGATCCAGTAGACAATTGAGAGAGAGTAATGGAGAGATTTTGTGTATTGTTTGAGCTCACCTGAGTTTCAGGTATACTATACTTGAACGTGTTTACTTTATTAAATTTATATTTATTATTATTTACTTATAAAGCAAAGGAAGTCATAAGATTTTTGATTTAATTAATTAATTTTTTTATATTACTTGATATTAAGGCCACATGTGCTCGAAATAAGGACAAACGATCAATGCTAAAGATGAACAAAACTATTGGTATAAGAAGTTTTACTCGAGTTTGAGCTAAAGAGGTATAAATTTTAATTATTCTAATTTCTATCAATACATCTTGTTTGGTGTAGTATTTTTTTACCTATTAATTAGAAATACCTTTTGATTGATAATTTCTTAAATCCAGTCTAAAAAATTAGGACATGACCGAATAGAAGTAGAAATATTTTACTTGACATAGAAAAATAATGATGGGTTAATAGTTGATTCGATGTTAGCAAAAATTGTGGTAAGCATTTTAGTTACTTTTGAAAGTTTATGTTGTTCTTGATTATAAAAATAAATATGATCTTATTATCAACATTAATTTATAGAGCGGTGGGTTTTTTTTTGCTAAACCATATGAGTGTCATGTGGTATTTATAATCGAAGAATTTATACCAATTGTCATTGTTCACATTTTAGCAATATATATTTCACACACTTTTATTAATCAAAACTATTATCAATAATGGTTTTTAATTTTTTTCAAAAATAATATCACTACTATCAATAAAGCCTATATATATACACATGTGGTGGTGAATGTGGTTGTCTTTACAATGGTTTTGGAGAGCATGCATTTTTGTTTTGATAAAAGGTTACAAGTTGTATATTATGGAAAATATAGAAACCTAAAAACAGTAGGCAATAAGAAAGCATAATCAAGTGAAATCTATACATGCAAAGAATGGAAAATCTATGTCTTCAAGAGAAATGTATATGACAAACCCACTAACAATAGATTAAGGTTGTCCTTAACCCACATTAACCCTTTTCACATATAAAGAGTCAGCATCAAGATGTTTTTGGACTTTTGTAATAAGACCAATATAGATATTAAGTTTACTAATTAAAATTTCTGCTTCAACATTGGCCTTTGGGTTGGCTCCAATGATGGATTTAGTCTTTCATTGTTTCTTACCCTTTTCATCTGTTAAAACAATAATAGCTCTAAAAGTAAGCAATAATATGAATAGTTCTTATGTTTCGCACATTTAAATTTCACAGTTATACAATTATGCAAGTTGCAGAAGTAAAAACAATATTATGAATCAAAATTAAAGTTCTTCCTTGCAAGGCCCAATCCAATAAGGTAAAAACTAACTATAAATGTTCTCGTATTACATTCATCCATGAGTATTAGAGAAAAACAAAGGGAACTAGTAACTCTGTTAATTCTCTTTGGAATTTTGTTTGTTTCACTCTAAGTTCTCAAACTTAACTGTTTAGTTGTGGAAAATAATTATTTTATAATGTTTAAGTGCAATATGTAACAATTATTTGTGCAATTTTTTTTACAAGAAAATATTCAAACTATAGCAGCCGAAAGAGCTAAAGAGTAGCCTTTTGAACCCGTTGATGAAAATTAGATTTTCCTTGAAGTGATGGGTAAAAAAAGGCATGGTCGAGTTCATGGATATGGTTTCGACCCCATACCTTTTTCAGTCTTTTGCAAACTTCCTTCTCAAATACCAATGACTTCAACAATTGAAACACTAAGACAAAAGAATAAAGAGTTGAAAGAAAAACTAAGCATAATAGAGCAAACTCAAGCAGAAACTTTTAGCTTGTTAAAAAGCTTCAATATTTTGTTGGTTTATTGATTTTGTAAAGTGATACTTTGAATTATAGCTTTTAATTGTTGATAATGTGTGTATATATATATGTTTGCCTTTCGGGTTGTTGATGATCGTATAACAATATATTTTATATATTGTGATAGCTAGTTTGTAGCATTTTGTAAAGCAGGTGTTTGTAAATTTATAAAGTAAGTATATTTGGTACATGTTGTAGGCTGAAGAATGTGAAGTTGTAAACCATTTTTAGTGATGGCCAATAGAAATTGTCGTAAAGAAAAAACCAATTTGTGAAGGCGAAGACTGTGACTAGAAAGAATCTTTTAATGATGGCCAAACATTTTGTGACAAAAATATAGCTTTTATGAAGGCCATAATTATCATTTGTGATAGCCATTGCCATCATTAAGAGAAAGGCTTTAGAGATGGCCAAAATTGGTCGTCTCTAAAATAAAAGTTTCAGTGACAACAATTTAGTAAGAGTCATTTTGTGTTGTCACTGATAATCTAAAATAATAGTGACGACTATATTGTGCTCATAACAAAAAAGTGGCATTTTTAGTGACAATCACCTTCAATAGTCACTAATATGGATACCTTAGTGACAATGGGAAATCAACACAAAAAAATCTTCTTTATTGACGACCACATATGCCCGTCACTAATTATATTAGTGACGAGGGCATTAGTGTCGACTTGTGAGGGTCTGTTTGGCCATCACTAATACTTTTAATGACGACTTTTTAGGCTTTTAGTGACAACCCTGGCCTCCACTAAAAATCTTATTTCTTGTAGTGTATAGAACACCAATTGCTTTTTGTTCAAAGTTATTTATTAGAATGATCAAAGTATTAACACTCTACCAGGTTGTAGTGTTGCAGGCCAAAGCCTTATTTACTATTGCATTAGCTTGATTTTTGGTTTTTTTTTGCTTTTGACCTTAAGTATATCGATTCCCAACTTACAATATTTTTCATAGCCCCAAGTACTTATTCTTAACCTTTTCCTAAACTACCCAAAACTAATTATATGTTGAAGTCAACATGCCAAGCCCTTCCTTGATTATCATCGCTGTCTCATTTGCCTATTTTATGCTCCGAAATGACTAGCAGTGTAAGCTTTCAAGCTCAAAAAGTTTAGTCATTAAACTTAACATGTATGTTTGAGAATTATCAAATTGCTTATCCAATCCTGAACTTTCTTTCGCAATTGTAAGTTGAGACTTTGTGAGCTATTTAGTTGCTTATCCAAATCCCTAACCTGAGCCTTTAACTTGTGAACCTAACTAATGAGGACAACTAGAAGTGGCTCGAGCAGCTTAGCCTCTAGCACTTGGATTTACCTTTCATTATTCTCAAAACACCTTTGCATGTAATGCTCAAGATCTAGCATGGTCTCGCGAAAACTTGTTACGTTCTAGAAAATATTATTTTAAACATAAACAATGAGAAATATGCTGAAGAAAAAATAAAACATTGTTACCAAAACTACTAACCCCAATAATAACCTTAGTGTAAAAATAAAGCGAAAGATTGCATAAGATAAATTTAACCAAAATATTCCACATTATGTAGTTTTTTTTTTTTTTCTATTTTAATGAAAAATAAAGTAGTTAAAGTGAAACGAGTTAATGGGACAACGGGTTAGCTAAGTAAGACTTTGAAATCTCTTAAGAAATATTGAGGTCATTAAGAAATTAAAGCATAAAAGTTTAAGGCTAAAATGAGAAACAATGATTTATAAAATGGCATTTACAAAATTTTGGAAACTTGTGGGAGCTTAATAAAATTAGAGATTAATTGAAGTAAGACATGATAATTTAAAATGGGCATATGTGGGTTATTTAAAGTTAAGTGAATTAAGAGGAAATTATGAAACAAATGTGCAATTAAACAAAGTGTATATACTATACAAAGATATTGGGTTTTGCCAAAAATAAGGAGGAAAACTAAAACAAAGAAGAAATTAAAAGAAGAAAAAAGAAGAAGTAGTGGAGTTATTTGAGAGCCAAAAAGAGCAGTTGAAAAGGGAAAATATTAGACCAACAGTCAAAAAATATAAGAAGTAATAATTAATTAAAAAATAAAAGAATTGAATTCTAACGAGTTTTTATCCGATTTTAATCTTCAATTTGCCCAATTAAGACCCTAGTACTTGATTTTCCCTTGTATTGACTATTTCGAGTGAATTATTAGCAATTAGGTTGAGATAAAGTTTAATAATTAATTGGACAAATTGACATGAGAAAATATGGTAGTTATACAATAAATTTTTATTTCTAGTTTTGCTTAAGTTCTTTTCGGTTTCTTAGTGAATTTAGCTTCAATCAAGTCCCTCGATTGATGATGCAGGGTTGGAAGTGGGAAATTTTCAAGAAATGGAAAGAATTTGAGATTTAATGCATTGAGGTATTTGCACAATTTTTAGTAATGAAGAGACTGTACTGTAATTAATTGAGGGTTTAAGGAAATGAAATACGGTAAGGTAAGACCCTAGCTATGATGTCATTGAATCTGAAATTTGTGGTGTTTGTGGCATTTTTTGAGATATTACGGGTCTTGATGTAATTCTTAAAAGATATAGGTTGAATTATTTATTTAGAAACCTTGAGAGTCAAAGTATACTTATATATGTGTGTATATATAGAGAGAGATACAGAGAGAGAGAGAAAATACCAAACCACGTTTTTGGGTTATTTATGCAATTTTTAAAACGTTTTGAAATTGTTTTGTAATATGAGGAGAAATTGTCACGAGGAGATTAGAGACGGCAAACATTCCGTCTCTAACTGGCACAATATATTCGACGGTTACCCTCTGCGAACCCTTATGTCTCTCAGGTTTACCTTCGTCACAGCGTACGGCTACTCTCTTGTTTCTCTGACCGTCCCCTTATCGTCGTTCCCCCTTGCCGCCCGGTTGCTCGGTGCTCGGTGCCGCCGTCGAGTCACAATTCCGATTGCTCGCTGCCGCCGTCGATTCACAAACACAAACTGGGCTGAGCCGCCGTCGATTCACAAACACGAATCGACGTTCCCGTGTTCGGTGCCGCCATTTCCGTGCAACACTAATCGTCGCTACCCCTTGCGGCCATCGATTCACAAACACAAACTGCGGTTGCTCGGTGCCGCCGTCGATTCATCTTGAAGGGGTATGATTTCTTTTGTTTTTCTTCTTTTATCTGTTTCTTGGTCTTATTTCTTGTGATTCTCGTATTGCTTCGTTTTGACTTGAAAGG
The DNA here is from genome assembly GCF_014633365.1 of Diospyros lotus. Taxonomy (NCBI): domain Eukaryota; kingdom Viridiplantae; phylum Streptophyta; class Magnoliopsida; order Ericales; family Ebenaceae; genus Diospyros; species Diospyros lotus. The sequence goes on along the minus strand of NC_068343.1, from coordinate 31,042,642 downwards.
GTCTGATTCCTGTCCGCAAGCTAATGATTTTGCTTTCATCGTGATAATTTGATTGTGTTTCCCGTTTCCTTTTCCGTGCAACCTAGGTTGGTAATTGAATTGCTCTCTTCTCTTTTGATTTGCTTTTATCAAATTACGATGATTTATTAGAAATACAGGACCAACAAGGGAAAAAAAAAAAAACCCTCTGATTTTCATTTGCCATGGCTGTATCAGTTGGGTGGTCTATATCGACACCAAAAGCATCGAAAATGAGTGGTACTACTCCTCCAAATAAAAGGTTACACGAGGAGGTGGGCGGTGGCGGAGGAGGAGTTGGTGGTGGTGGTGGTGGTGGTGGTCATAATCACAATAACAGCAATAACAATAATAACACATCAGGAGGAGTTGGAGGAGGAGGAGGGGGTTCTTCTTCTTCAAAATACCAAATTGATGATCCTGCTGCTTCTGCGTACCACCACTCTAGTAATGTTGGGCCCAAGCTGGCCCCTCCGTTGGGGCCTCCAGGAGGCAATGAGTATCAGCAACACCACCAACACAGCCATAGCCACAGCCATACACATACTCAGCCCTTCGATCACATGGTTGGCCAACAACAGGATGCACGGATACCCCCAAAGGTCCCCCGCAACGAGTCCTCCTCTAGTGATACTCATGCTCATACCCATGGTCACAGATGGTCTCCATTGCTTCCCATGTACCCTCCGCCACCTCCTCCTTCTCCTCATCATCATCACCACCATCATAGACCCTCCAATGAATCTTACTATTCTGATCATCCGCCTTCTCTCGCTTCAGAAAACAGGTTGGAGCCTAGGGATTCCAAGGACAACACTAGGGATTTCAAGGGTGAGAGCCGTGACACCAGGGAACTGTATCAGATTCCAAGCGGTAAAGAGAGCAGGGCAGATGATAATAAAGAGCCCAAATATGATAGGGACAGGGATAGGGACTCTTATCATCCCGAGTATAAGGGTGATAACTCCAAGATGGATAAGGAAGGTTACGGAGCAGAAAAAAGTCACTTCAACTGGAAAGATCAGAGAGAGCATCACAGGGTGGGAAAGAGGTATCCTGATACCCTGGGTGGAAATGCTGATCCTTGGCATGCTTCGCGTGCTAATTTGCATGCCCCGATTGAGAAGGAGGTCGGGAAGGAGGGCTCAACTACCGAAGAGAGGGATTACCTTGAGACGCATGAGGCTGTTGGGGAAAATAAAGTTGATTTGAAAGCTGAGGATAGATTCAAAGAAAAAGAAAGGAAAAGAAAAGACTTGTTGAAATATAGGGATTGGGGAGAAAGGGATAACAAAGACAGAAATGAACGACGGAGCAACTTGCAACTAGGAAGTGGTAGTGGCGATAACAAAGAAGCAACAAGGGAAGAAAGAGAAGCTGATCGGTGGGGGGAGAGAAAGGATCTCTCTAAAGATAAGGAAAAACCAAGAGAGAGAGAAAAAGATCATGTTAAGAGAGAAACATGGAATGCAGCTGAGAAAGAAAATTTTCTCAATGAGAAAGAAACAATGGATATCTCTGGGAGGACAATGGAGCAGGAAAACACAATATTGGAGCAGAAGAAGCAGAAAGACCATGATGGTTGGAGAAGCCTTGACAGGGAGGGTAGAGAAAGGAGAAAAGAAAGAGATGCTGATGTAGATGGAGAGAGACCTGAAAAGCGCCCTAGGTGCTATGATAAAGAATCAGAGGATGGATGTGTAGACACTGAAGGTGGTGCAGAAAAGGAAAGGGAAGTATTCAATTATGGAGTTCAGCAACGTAAGCGGATGCTTCGTCCAAGGGGCAGTCCTCAAGTAGCGAATCGTGAACCCCGCTTCAGGTCCCGTGCACAAGACAATGAAGGGTATGCTTTTCAATACATTTTCCATGCTGGTTTAATTTTTTTTTTCCTGTAAATGCTGGTTTAATTTTGTATAGTCTGCATAATACTCAGCTGTACTATTTTTCCTTAAAAATGCATGATATATAATGTATGTTGTTTTGTTTTGCATTGGTTATTTGCTGTTATAGCAAAATATGGTTGTTCTTGTAATAATTTGTTAGGTAAATATTGGGAAAACAAAAATCAAGAAGGGAAAAGTTGTCAAAGGCATGCCTAGGCTCAAGCTGAGGCACACCTTAGCGCTTAGGCACACGCCTTGTAGAGTGAGATGCTCTCAGTCGAACTGCCTTTTATGCCTGTGTAATTTTGTTGTTGTTTTTTTTTTGTGAACTTGTTAAAATCTAACCAGTAATAACCAGAAAAAAATTAAAAGAAATTTGATTAAACAATAAAACTCCTCATTATTTTGTTAAATAGTGTTGGTTATTTGTTATTTTTTAGTTTATAAGTTTGCGTTTACCTCTTTATAGGTATATATTGGAATAATGATTTGTAAATATTTTTATACATATTTTTAAATGTGTGCCTCACATACAAAAGGCTCATGCCATTGCCTTGTGCTTCTTGCCTAGGCTCCAACCACTCTGGTGCCTTAAGCCTTTGACCACCATGAATATTATCAAGCTATGTGTCATGAACCTAGGGTTCATAACAGGCTGAAATTGGCATTCAGAGGGATCCGAAAGGCTTAGGATTAAGAACAGAAAGTTTAGAGGGATATTTGGACAGAAATGGGGGGAAGGATGTAGAGAGAAATGAGGAGAGAAGTAGAAGAATTGTTTGGGGGAATTAGAAGAACAGAAAAGAAGCAGATGAAGATCAAGAAAGGGGAGAGAATTCAGATTTCAATTCATTAATTTCTTTTATGAGGAAACAAAGCTATTACACAACCTTATATAGGCATATTTGCCTTCTAACTGCCTAGCACATGCTCTCATGTGCTTCTAACCACTTGTTAAATATCCCTAACAAACTATTCTACCCTATTACAATAATACCCTTTTATTGCTCATAGGGTCATGACACTATGTTTTGGAGAAGGCCTCTACAGATAAGTTTTGTTCCTTATGTGGACAGGGGCAAGATTCTAAAAAATTATATGCTTGTTTTATTTTTTCAGTTAAGACTTCAGCAGCAATTCTAGGTGGAATAATTTATGATTCTTAATTATACTGGCCTTATCATGAGTAACAGTTGCTTTGTTAACATGGAAACATTTTTATTAAACTTGAACCAACATATATGACATGTATGCCTGTGTAGGTTTTTCCCTTTTATTTTATTTTATTTTTCAACCTTATGCAAAATAAAGGGACTTCACAATTGCATAAAATGCTTGATGCACTTCTCCATGTTAATCATTCTGTCTTGATTCTATGAGTAACATTCTCTCTCTATATATTTTTTTCCTTTTTCAACAACTCGTCCAAGATTTCAAAATTGATCTTTCCTTGGGATAACTTGACCTCTAAGTCTCATAATAATGTCACTAACAATTCAGACTTTACTGATTTTACATTCCAATACTTAATTTTTGACCTACTTAATTAAAAATTTTTGGCTTCTCAGGTGTTTCTCCATTGTTCAAGTTCATTAGAGGCCATTTGACGTAGCTTTTAGTTTTTTATTCTTAGTGTTTAGTTTTCATTTTTATTTTTTTGTATTCAGTTTTGTATTTGAAACGTTAGTTTGGTATGTGAGGCATGAGATCTTTATCTTGGATTTCAGTCTTCGGGTAGTAGTTCACCATTTGTTTGATGATCTTCTTACCATAGGTGTATGGTGGTGCAGCTGTTGTAACCTGGGAAAAGCTCTATCTTAAAACATTTTAGAGCAAGGTCTTGTTCCACGCTTACCTTACCATGGCGTTTGCAATTCTGGGTCATGAATGATAGTATATGAGCAAGAACATATCTTTTTTATAAACTTCTTGTCATTATCATGCCTAAAAGCTTCTATTAACCATTTTGCTTAGTGATTTTGATGTAGCAAAGACTAAGGAATTGAAACCCTATTGTGATGCAGTTGTGAACTTTTATTTATTGTCTTGCCTTAAAGTTACCCCATTGACTCGTGTGATACAGTTGCCAAATTGCCTTAATCTTGAATCAATGAGTTCTCAATGGTCATAAATCTGAATTTCTTACTGTGTTCTTATTTGTCATATTTAGTTTGGAAATTTTATCGTTCTCAGTTTTTTGTGTAGTAAAAATTGATTTCATTTGAAGAATGGTCAACTTTAGAATATTTTCCTCGCTAGGCATTTGATTGAATTTATGATGGTTATTCTTTTTTGTTTGCAAGTTAACCAACGTGACTTGTTGTGTTGAGTGTTAATTAAGGGAATAAAGATGGGAATTTGGGAAGAACTAATAGAACGAAGCTGACGAGTGGAGTCCGATAATTAAGGCATTAGTATTTTATTTAAGAAGCTTTTAGAATTTGATTTTTTTTCCCTAATGGGGCTAAAAAATCATAGGAACTTCATTTTTTCATGGAAATAAAGACAAAATATTCCTTAATAACTTGTTTCATATTAAAAATTCAGATTAATACAAGACTTCTAGGTTGGCCAAAATCTGGTGTTGTCAGTTAGTTATCAGTCTGCACCAACTGAATACAGCTATCAAATGTTAATTTGGACATGGTTCAAGGTTTCATGTCCATAGGTTGTGTATAGGTGCAGCTATGGCTTATTGACTTTGGCATGTGTGGTAAAAACATATCACAAATATAGGTGACAGAATAACCCACTATAATGTCGTTCTCATACTAACTTTTTACATAAGCATGGAAGAATGAGGGGGAGAGGGTTTGGCCATAACTCAAATTACGAGGGAAGTTTAAAATTTTTTTCTTGGAAATGCCCTGCAGCAGGCTTTCTTTTCTTCCTCTCCACCCCGCCCCCTCAACCCCTCAGCGGTTCCTATCCCCCTGGCTTTGTCTTTTTTCTTAGGTTTTGTTTCTGCTCAGTACCTTTTTGCTCTTGTTCTATTCTTGTCCTGTTCATTCCTACTCTCCTTTCCCCTTGTATAATTTCTTTTCCTATGCAAGAAGAACAGCACAAGCATGTGCTGGAACTTTGATTCAATAATTTGCATGAGCTGGAATTTTAGACCATAGGCATGTTCCAGATGTAGCTTAACCACTTAATGGTGTCGCTTAACAAAGAGGTAGTGGCAACTGAGATGGCACTGTTGGAGCACCTTTTTTGTTAACTTAAGCACGTGGTGGCAAGGAGTTAATTCTCTTCATAATCAGCCCCTAATTTGAAGCTTTATCTAATTGGTAAAGATTAAAAATATTTTATCACTGAACCCAAAACTAAAAGTACTGAGTTTTACATGTTTTATCGCTGTTTCCCACAAGAGTTTCTAAAATGTCCGTAAGCAAACTTGTCCATTTCAAAACAACCGGTGAATGAGTAGGGAGGAGACTGCATTGAGTGTTACTTGCTAGCCGTTGAACACATCTCTTTGTATTGGCTATTTTGGAATAAATATGATTATGATTTCCCAATGTGCTGAAGGACTTTGAAATTGAGAAATATAAAGAAAACTTTATTTATTTTGCTCTAAAGAGTTTGTATGTGCCTGTTTGGCTGCATATTGTTCTTTATACACATCAATTACTAATATTTGGTTAGCTTCTGTCTTAAGGGAATTGATATGTTCATGCTACAACATATAAGTTATCTGAGAACTAGGTGAGCACTGAATTGAAAGTGAAATTTTGTTCCTTTAAGATCATATAAGATTAATTTGATCTGAATGAAAAAGAAAGCTTTACTATTTCTTTTATGGACTTTTGAGTGCAGATATTTTAGTCAAGTCTTGAGGATGATGTATTGCATTTTGAGATGAATTATATGACTTGTGATGTAGTTAATTTAATGTTGTTTGCATCTGATATTTCATATTTCTTCTGTTGTGAAGTTATGCTTAGTTCACTGGTGGTGGAACACATTCTAATGATCCTTTATTGTGTTTCTTTCTTTTGCAGATCTCAAGGTAAGCTGCTGAAAATATCATCTCAAGTTTTATGCTTGCTGTAAAGAGGATCTAAAAGCCTTTTTCCTTAGGGCATAGCTATTGCTACAACTTTTATGCTGATTAGTTATCCTGTAATATATATCAAATATCAACAAGCTTTGGCAAGTGCATCCCTTGCTCTTGCATCTGCATTTTGACATATTATTGCCAAAACTAGGCTGTCCATGTTGTTCTTTTTGTTGGCATCGTTTCTTAACTTCAGAGTCTCCTTAAGCCTATTATTATCTTTTTGTGTTACATCAGTTTTCTTGCTTAGTACACAAGTAGTGTCCTTAGGGGGGTAAATAGACTTGCTTGCCGGTCAATCGGAATCATAGCCAACTTGCTTCCTTCGTAAGGGCTCTACTTCACTAAAAATGTTATTGGTAGTGTAATCATTGATATACCTTGCCAAAGGTCAATAGGGAAGTGGTAAAAGAATCTGATTGGGTGTTTTTATTGGCAGTAGTTGATTACATTAGTTATCCTATTAAATATCCTCTTTCTCTGTCTTGCATTAGGTACTGTGTGATGTATTCCTGCAGAGGGAAGGCTCTTATAAGAATGCATGTTTATCAGTTTTGATTAGGCATATGTGTCATGTTTTTTGATCGTTAACACCTCTCTGTGGTCAACTTCTGGCATCTAGTTATCTTTTTATGCCATGTGGGTTTCTTGTTTCTTGCCATATTTTTTGCCCGAGTCTTGCTTCTTTAAGATTCAATTATTGATCCTTGTTTATGTGGTTAAATCATTTTTACTTAAATTTTGTCTAATTTGTGCTCTATCCACATTCTCATTGACCCTTGTTCATTCTTCTTTTATCTATTTTACTTTATTGTTCCTATTTCTGTTTCTGTTTCTTTTTCTTATTTGTTCTGTTTTTTTTTTTTTTTTTTTTTGGGTGGGGTGGTGGTGGGGAAGGGTTGTTGGGGCAGAGTTTAGATATTTATTTCTAATTTTGTTGTTTCTTGTTTCACATGTCAACATTTTGGTAGCACCTTCATGTATATGGTAATTTTTTATTTTTCAGTTAAAAACTATGAACTGCTGTATACAATAAAATGTTCAGTGAATTTCATTAAATTGCTTAGGTAAGTGTTAAGAGTGTTCTCTCGAGTAATCCAGCTCATTGGTAGTAAGGATGCATCGGAATTTAGGGGGTATAGATAGGCAGTTTCCATCTTGTAAATATAATTAAGTTGGGGGTCAAAACCGGTAATGTCTATACCGGTTATAAGGTTCCTAGTAGTTAACGCCCTATTTTTCTATAAATAGGACAGAGGTCTAGTCATAGGCGATCATCATTCTCACGAGAAAGTGAAAGAGAAAAGACTGTGAGTTAGAATAGTCCTTTGTAATCTTGAAGGCTTGTAATCGTGAGGGATTGTATTGTTTGCATTTTGATAATCAAAGAAAGGCTGCTCTCTGGAGGCTTTAGAGGCTGGATGTAGGATTGTCCTAAGGGGCAATCTGAACCAGGATAAAGGCTCTTCTGTGGTTTGATTTAATTTTTTGTCAATTTACATTCTGTTTTCTTTCATTTTGATTTGATCTCTTTAGTTGTTCGAACTGCGAGTGTGCGCGCTTGTGAGGCAGTAATGTTGCGGATAAAGAACCTTATCATTTAGAAGATAAGGAGTGGCGGTTAATGATGAGAAGATATGGAAGCATAAAGCCTAAGAAGATAAATCAAGTTTAAGTTTTCATATTTTGTTTAAATCTGGAAATTATAGATGATTATTGTTCCTACTTATTAGGTTGTTATCTATTATTGTTCCTACTTATTAGGTTGTTATCTACTCCTAGTTTTTAGGAGATTTTTTAGCATACTTCTTGTATATATAGGGTTTCATACCCATGGAATAAATAAGAGAGAATTTCTATTCAATCCAAAACTCTCTCAACAAGTAAATTCAGTCTAATAATCTAATTCTAAGTGCTCCTAAGATAACAGTAAGCAAATGAAGATTTAGGAAGGATATTTGTTTTGGGTATTTCTTTCCTTGAACTAATTGTAACTGTTTCCTCATTTTCACTCCTCCTTGTGCCAAAATATAAATGATATCTTTTGGCAGTACTAAGTTTGTGGTTGAACCTGGAATTTTGAAAATTTTAATCGTTCATACATTCAAACATTAGATATATTAGATCAAGGGAATAATTGTAGTTTCAGAACACTGGATTCCCCCAATGTCTTATTGGATGATTAGATCCAAGAAAAATTATAGATTTTGTAATCCTGCCCTATAGCCCAAAAAAATTAATTGCACTTGCATCATCACTCTGTGTACTCTCCTTGTTCCTTTTATTTTTCATTTTCAAATAATTATACTTGGTTTCTTCCTTGCATGGATTCCTCAAAAAAAAATCTTTCTCCATGTTGACAAACAAATCATCATTCTACATCAACTTACAAAGCCCATCTTCACTTCCGCTTCTCCTCTTTGTTTATGTTATTTATTTGATTTAATTTTTATTTGTTTGGTTCTTGTTCTATTTTGATTGGATTTTCATTGGAAAAGGTTTGAACAAAGTTTAATAAAAATAACTCATGTTCTGGTCAGTTTCTTCAGAGTCCACGACCTTTATCGGCCACAAAGCTTGCAAGCAATTTTTCATGCATAAGGCAGAAGAAATTAGGAGTCAGTTTAATGACCAGTTACTAAAAAGGCCACAGTCCTGGCAGTGCACATGTAGAAATAGTATCTGGTTTATTAAGGATAGTCCTAGTTCTTGCTTTATTCATATAAGAGGAGAAGAAGAGGAGAAGATAATGTAGTATTGTTATTAGTAGTTAACAGTTTTATTTTCTCAGTTGTCTTTGAGGTTAGTTGGCTTTATTCTGTTGCAACAAACGGCAGTTACCTGCTCAGGTTGTTACTGCCAGCTTTCATAGACACTTTGTTTGTTCAAGATTCTGTTGAGTAGTTTATAAACTCAATGTCTCATTTATCATTTGAGATCTCAATTTAGAAAATGAGAATACAGTTTCTCTCTTTCTGTTTTCTCTCAATTTTCCTTGTCTTTCTCATGGTATCAGAGCCAAAGATTCACATCAATGGTGAGAAATCATGAGCAATCTTCGAGTTCAACATCTCATGATCATTCAACTTCAATTCTTTTTCAGTTGTGATCTGATTTTTGTTTGATTGCGAAAGCCTCGAACTATAATCCGATAAAATTAGAGACAGATATTGATCTCTTTTGGAAGGCTCAAATTCTTGCCACAATTAGAGCCTATGACCTAGTTCAATTCATTATAAAATCTGAGAAACCTCCTGCGAAATATATTCAAGATCCTCGTTCTAGTAATCCTGATGATCAGAAGGTGAATGAAGAATATCTTGCGTGGCTCAAATTGATCAGTTATATTTAGGCTGGTTGTTCTTAACAATCAGCAAAGAAGTGTTTGCCCAGGTTATTCATTGTGAGTCATAGTCTGAACTGTGGCATGTTCTCGAAAACCTACACTCACAATAAACAAGAGCCAAGTCTTTTCAACTCAAACAACAACTTAGGTCAACTAAGAAAGGTTCAATGTCGGTAAATGAGTGTATTTTTGAAGATTAGGACTATTGGACATGCTCTTACTGCTATTGGAGAACCTATGTCTGATAAAGACTTACTGTTGGCTGTTACCAGTGGTTTAGGCTCAGATAATGAGACTATTGTCTCCCTCTCGCATATCAAATGGATGAGATAAATGATAAATCTGGATTAGGTTCAATACCTGTTACTTATAAGTCATGCATGAACAGAGGTTGAGTATGCATAATTCAGTCAATTCTATTACTGGAAATATTTCAGTATGTTGCTTCTAATTGGTAACGACATGTGAATAATAATCCAAGAGGTGGCTCTAATAATAGAAGAGGAAGAGGTAGATCTGGTTGAAGAAAGTTTTATTGCCAATTGTGTGGTAAACCAGGACATTTTGTTGATGGATGTTTTCATCGATTTGATAGAAACTTTCAGTGTCAAATTTCACTGGTTTTGGTAGACCTGCTCTTCAAACAGATCAAAAAGCTTATTTAGCATCTACTAGTGGTTCTACAGAAGTGTCTTTACAAGTTCAATTCAATATTCACATTTTTCTGGCTCACCCAAAGCCTACTTTGCCTCTCTTGAAACCCTGAATGACTCATCTTGGTTTGTTGATTCTGGTGCAATAAATCACATTACCTCAAATCTCAACAATCTAACTCTTAATTTCCAGTATCAAGGCACTGCAGAAGTTGCAGTTGGAAATGTAAGAAACTACCTATTACACGTGTTGGTTGTAGCCATTTACCTAAAACCAACATGTGTCTTACATGTTCAAGCAATGCTAAGAATCTAATTAGTGTTTCTAGACTTTTTTTTTTTTTGAAATAAGTGAGCTAGTGTTTCTAGACTTACTAAACAAAATAGTGTTATTGCTGAGTTTCATGCTGCTTCTTGTATGATTAAGGGCAAGGAAATAGGAACTGGGCTACTCCAAGGTCAACTTAGAGATTGACTTTATCAAGTTGCATCTGCCTCTTCTAGAAGTACATCATTACTTTCAAGTCCTGCTCCAGTTTCTTTTTCCAGTTCGGCCTCAATTTCTACCATTGAACACTTACTGTTGTTTTCACATTTATATTCAGGCTTAAAGCCTTTTTCCACACGGTGAATTCTAGCATAAATCCTTGTAATGCCAGTTCTTTTACAATTCAACATAAAACTCTATGTGATCTTTGGCATACAAAGCTAGATCATCCCAATTTCTCTGTATTGCAGATGATAATGAATAAAATGAATGTTCCTTGTTCGCATTCATCTCTTTCTTTTTATGATTCATGTAAGTTTGGTAAATTACATCAATTACCTTTTAGTGACTCTGAAATTAAACCCAAACAACCTCTTGAACTTGTCTATTTTGATCTTTGGGGGTCAACTCCTCATTTTTCTATTGAAGGATATAGATACTATATTATTTTTGTTGGTGCTTATACTAGGTATACCTGACTATATCCTTTGAAATTAAAATCTGAAGCCCTTGCCACCTTTATTAGATTTTATGAGCTTGCTGAACTGTAGTATAATACCAAACTCAAATCCTTTCAGTCTGATAATGGTGGTGAATATGAGGTGGTTCTTCCTTATTTTCACCAACATCGTATATGATCTAGGCTTACTTGTCTCGTACCCATCAACAAATTGGTGTTGTGGAAAGAAAGCATTGACACATTGTTGAGATGGGTTTAACCCTACTTTCTCATGCTTGTATTCCCAAAAAATTTTCGGTGGAAGCATCTCAAACTGCAGTCTTTCTTATAAACCTATTATCTTCCTCAACTCAAAGTTTTTTTCTCCTTGTTAGTTGCTTCATCACAAACCACCAGCTTATTCATTTCTTCAGACTTTTGGCTGTGCTTGCTTTCCTTACCTTGGATCCTATAATTGTCAAAAGTTTGGTTTTCATTCCTCTAAATGTATTTTTGTTGGATATAGTTAGATATATGCTGGGTATAAGTGTCTATATCCTTTAGGAAAAGTCTATATTTCAAGACACATTCTCTTCAATGCATCTGATCTGAATTTCCTTATAAATCTTATTTTCATCTCCAGTAGTTCCTTTTTCTACTTCCAGTTTGCCTATTTCCTATCTTCAGTTCTTTTCATCTCCTTATTCATCTGTACCTCAGTCTCTTGGTACTCCTCCTCATCATGATACCTTTACTTCTTCTCAGCATCCACAAAGCTCACTTCCTTTTTCTGCTCAGCATGCATTCTAGCCTCAACCTCATCCTAAATCCAAACCAACCCATCCTCATCCTATCCATTCCATCCTATGATTACTATGTCAAAGAGCAAACAACTCTTATCTACTTATGTCCTTCCACCCACATCTTCATCACTAATTGCCTTAGTGAATGACCTTAACCTTGTTTAGTTAAAGTTGCTTTGTTAAACCCTAGATGGCTTAGGCTGTGCAAGAAGAATTTGCAGCCTTGCAGAATAATGGCACTTGGGAGCTTGTTCCACAATCTTTTTCTATGAATTTTATTGGCTGCACTGGGGTATTTAGGATCAAATATAACCCAAATGGTACTGTTTTGAAATACAAGGTTCTGTTGGTTGCTAAGGGTTTTCATTGACTCAAGGTATAGATTTTTCTGAAACATTTTGTCCAATGATTAAGGCTTCTACTATCAGAGTTCTCATCTCTTTGCAATCACTTTTGGTTGGGATAGACAATAGATTGATGTTAACAATGGTTTTCTCAATGGAGATTAAACAGAAGAAATCAAGATGCAACAGCTTCTGATCCTCCTCAATCTACATCTGAATTGGATTGGCCTATTGCCATAAGGGAACTAGGGAATGTACCAAACAGCCAAGGTATTCACTTTCAGACTTTGTGTCATTTGCGAAACTGTTTCCTTGTCATAAATGCTTCCTCACAAATTTAAACATTGTGTCATTTCCTAATACTCTTTTTGAGGCCTTGAACTGTGAGAATTGGAGAAATGCTATGAATGTTGAAATGCAAGCCTCAGAGAAAAACGAAACATGGGAAGTTGTAGATCTACCAAAAGGGAAGAAACCAATAGGGTGTAAGTGGGTATATACAGTGAAGTACGGAGGATATGGGACATTAGAAAGGTACAAAACAAGGCTGGTAGAAAAAGTGAAAAAGGGTACACATAAATGTATGGAATAGAGTATTAAGAAACATTTGCGCCAGTAGCAAAAATGAACACGGTGAGAATTATGTTATCCCTAGCTACGAATTTTGATTGGCCACTCCAATAGTTTGGCGTAAAAAATGCCTTTTTATATGGAGATCTTGAGGAGGAAATATATATAGAAATCATACTTCGATATGCCAAAATATAGCTCCCAGTAAGGTATGCAAGCTTAGGAAAGCATTGTATGGTTTGAAGCAGTCTTCTAGGGCTTGGTTTGGAAGGTTTACTAAAGTAATGGAAAATATGGGCTACAAACAAAACCAAAGAGACCACACTTTGTTTCTCAAGCATTTGGGCTTAGGCAAAGTCACAACTCTCATTGTATACGTGGATGACATAATAGTGACCAAGAATTATCAACGTGAAAGGTCGAGTCTAGGACAGAACTTAAAGAAGGAGTTTGAAATAAAAGATCTCGAAAATTTTAAGTACTTCCTCGGAATTGAGGTGGCCCGTTCCAAGATAGGGATCTTTATCTCTTAACAAAATGTTGAAGAGAATGTGACATTAAGATAGTGTTGGCTTCTGTTTCTTTCTGCTTGTGTTGTTGTTTATGTGAGTTTGTATATGAGGCGGTAGTTTCTCTTGTCGGTTATAAAGCTGTATATATATATAGCTTATGTTGTGTATTCATTGAGTTGAGTTAAGTTTTATAATTAATAAAACTTCAGCACATAAGTTTCTCTCTCTATCCTTGGTTCTCGAGACTCTATGCCCTAAGATTTTTGTTTTACATGGTATCAGAGCCAAACCTGCTAATGGCCTCTGTTCACAAGAATTGTTCCTCCTCTACCTCTTCTCCTGTTCGATCTACATCCAATGTTTCATCCATGTCTCAATTCAATTTTGTAGCAGTATCTAAAGCTTTAAGTTTCATTCCTCTGAAGCTCGACGCGAAGAACTATATCTTTTGGAAGGCTCAGATCTTAGCTATAGTCTGAGCCTTTGACCTTGTTTCATTCTTGAACAAATCTTCTCCTCCTTCGAAATACATAATTGACTCAACGAGCGATAATCCAACAGTGAATTTTGAGGTGAATCCAGAATATATGAGCTGGCTTCGATCTGACCAGCTGCTTCTAGGATGGCTCTTCTCCACAATTACTGAAGAAGTATTAGTGCAAGTGATTCAATGCGAATCATCTGTCGAGGTATGGTTCTATCTGGAAAAATTGTATGCTAGACAAACTACAACCAAGTCGTTTCAGTTAAAACAACAACTAAGGCCGGTTAAAAAGGAGAATTTATCAATTAATGACCATGTCTTTAAGATTAAGACTATAAGTCATTCTCTAGCAGCTATAGGAGAGCCTTTAAGTGATAATGAATTGCTTCTTGCTATTCTAAACGGATTAGATCAAGATTATGATATTGTCGTGAGTTTGATAACCTATGAAATGGAGGATATAGATCTGGAGAAGGTCCAATATTTGTTGCTTATGCATGAACAATGTCTGGCGGCTAAGAATGTGCCTCAATCGTCTTTGCAATTTGAGTCGATGTCGTCTAATATGAATGCCAATGTGGCTTCACATCAAAGTAATGGAAATTTTGGTTATAATCGAGGAGGATATTCTCAAAGGGGAGGAGATTCGGGTTTTTGAGGAGGTAGAGGTCGAGGAAGGTCTTCAAATCGAAAGTTTTACTGTGAATTGTGTGGAAAACCAGGGCATTTTGTTGGTAAGTATTATTACCAGTTTGATCGAAACATTACTTGAGTAAACAATCAAACTACTGGTAGACCTACTGGAAATTTTAGTACTGGGAATAAATTTGATTCAGGTGCTTATATGGTAACCTTTAGTGATTCTAGTGGAGCCTACACTAATGAGAATGGTTCAGTGACAAGCTCACAGTTTCATAGTGCTCCAGAACAGTTTATTCCTCAACAATCCTCTCTTTCTGATCTGGCCTAGTTTGTGGACTCAGGCGCCACAAACCATATTACCTCGAGCTTGAACAACCTGTCCCTTCATTCCCCTTATCATGGTGGGGAGAAAAAGTCACTATAGGCAATGGTAAGCAGTTGCTAGTTACTCATGTTGGTTCAGGCATGTTAAATACCACTTCAAATTCATTTCTTTGTATGCCTAATATTCTTCATGTTCCTAGTATACATAAAAATCTTCTTAGCGTTTCTCAACTTACCAGAGACCATAATGTGGTGGCTAAATTTCATTCTAATGTCTGTTTTATTAAGGACAAAAGATTCGAGGAAGTTCTTCTACGGGGATACCTTAAGGATGGGCTATATCGTCTAGTTCCAGCACCTTGTTCCACTGAAACCAACACTCCAGCGCAATCCCTAGAGCCAATTACTGTTAATTCAGGTGTTACTTCATCTAATTCATGTAATAATGCCAGAGCATGTAAAGGATAGTTTTCATTTGTTCATGAACTGTCAAAAGATGTTTGTGTGGCTCAAAATGCTAGTAATTGCCAAGATTGGCACAATAAATTGGGCCATCCTTCATTGAATGTACTATAAAAAGTATTTGTTGTGTCATTTGTATTAGATTAGATTAAATGTAAATCATGTACCTTTGTATTGCTGTATATTTTCTTTTCTGTTATAGCGTTAGATTTAATTGCTCTTCTAGAAGGTTTGTTTCTAGAAGGAGGCAACCGTTTTTGAATTAGTTATTCTGTTAGGCGGCTGTTAGTTAGTTGTTTTATCTTTCTATCTTGTGCTCCGCCCCCTATATCCTATAAATAGGGGTCGTGGATAGGAATGTAGAGAGAGGAGTCTTAGTGCGCCTGTATTTGTGAAGTATTGCTTCCAGTTTACTGTCTTGATTTGGGGATTGAGTGCGAGAGATAGGGAGTGGCTGGTTCTTAGCTTGTATTCCCTAGTTTTCCTATAGCTTTCAGTGGATATGGGCGGGAGGGGTTAAGTTCTTGTTGTAATCATCTCTTGGGTGTTTCAAGATAGTGGATTTATGTGGTGCCTAGCAGTCTGGATGTAGGTCTTGGATTTCAAGACCGAACCAGGATAAACCTTGCTGTTTCGTGTATGTGTGTTTCTCTTTGTGTGGTGTTTGCTTATGCTTTCTGTTATCAGTGTGTTCTTGGGTTATATAGCGAGCTGGTTGAGTTGAGAGAATTAGTGTAGAGCTGTGAGATACTCTAACAACTTGGTATCAGAGCCAAGAAGTGTTCTTCGGCAATCAAGATTTTCAAGAAACTCAAGGAATCTCGCTTCCTTCAAGAAATTGATATGGCGCCATCTACCTTCAGATTTGACATCGAAAAATTCGATGGATCAAATGATAAAGTCTTTATATGGATTGAAACAAGCTCCTCGAGCGTGGTATAATAAGCTGAAAGAAGCCTTAATTAACTAGGGGTTTGTTCGGTCAGTTTCCGATGCTTCGTTGTTCATAAAGCGGACAAATGATTATGTGCTGTTTGTACTTGTATATGTAGAGGATATACTCCTTACTGGCTCTAGTTCTGCCGCTCTTAAGGCTTGTATTCATGATCTCGACCGTCCATTTGCATTAAAAACTCTAGGAGTTGTTAATTATTTCTTAGGGTTTGAAGCCTATAGGAATAAATGTGGTCTTTATCTTACACAAACTAAGTATGTTGTGAATCTTTTAAAGAAAGCTGGTATGGAGGATTGTAGGGGCTGTGACACTCCCATGAATGCTGGAATTTGATTAACAGATGAAGGAGAAGAACTTACTAATCCAGCTCTCTATAGAAAGACAGGTTCTCTACAATACTTGACATATACAAGGCCTGATATTGCTTTTGCTGTTAACAAGTTGAGTCACTTTTCAGCCAAACCTAAGAATCAACACTGGTTAGCTTGCAAGAGGTTGCTTTGGTATATAAAGGGGACAACTGGTCTCGGCTTATTTTTCTCTGCCACACCTGGAAATTTGGATTTGACAGTGTTTACTAATGCAAACCATGCTGGGTGCAAGGTCACTAAAAGGAGTACTAGTGGGTTTTGTGTGTATCTCGGTCAAAATCTCATTGTTTGGGGCTCTAAAAAGCAGTCAGTGTTTGCATGTTCAGTAGTGGAGGCTGAGTATAGAGCTTTTGCGTTGGGAGTGATGGAACGTTTATAGCTTAAGTCATTGTTTGTGGAGTTGGGTTATCCGAATTACAACTCTAGTCCTCTGGTGTGATAATTTAGCAGCTAAGTGCATGATTGAAATTCCTGTTTTTCACTCAAGAACAAAACATGTTGGTGTTGATGTGCATTTTATTAGAGAAAAGGTTGAAAAAGGTGAAGTGGAAATTCGATATGTCCCTACATCTGAGCAGATAATTGATATTCTAACCAAGAGTTCACCTAGAGACCGGTTTCAAATGTTATGTTGTAAACTCAGGCTTACGTGGACTCCTGTTAGCACTAGTGAACAAAGATATACAACTAAAGCGTTTCACAGAAGCCTATATCCTAAAGAGCTGCTAGAGAAGCATGATTTGAAGGGGAGTGTTGAAGAGAATGTGACATTAAGA
Organism: Diospyros lotus; assembly: GCF_014633365.1. Classification (NCBI taxonomy): domain Eukaryota; kingdom Viridiplantae; phylum Streptophyta; class Magnoliopsida; order Ericales; family Ebenaceae; genus Diospyros; species Diospyros lotus. The sequence goes on along the minus strand of NC_068343.1, from coordinate 31,025,513 downwards.
TAGTGTTGGCTTTTGTTTCTTTCTGTTTGTGGTGTTGTTTATATGAGTTTGTATATGAGGCGGTAGTTCCTCTTGTCAGTTATAAAGCTGTATATATATACAACTTATGTTGTGTATTCATTGAGTTGAGTTTTACAGTTAATAAAACTTCAGCACATAAGTTTCTTTCTCTATCCTTGGTTCTTAAAGACTCTATGCCGTAAGATTTATGTTTTACACAAAAGTGCACTACTGACCTCTTAAGGGATACAGGGAAGTTGGCATGCAAACCTATTAATTCACCTATAGATCAGAACCACAAACTTAGGGAAGCCGAGGGAGACAAAGCAGTAGATAGAGAGGTGTATCAAAAACTTGTTGGCGATTGATCTATCTATCTCATACACGCCCAAACATTGTCTATGCAGTAAGCGTTGTGAGTCAATTTATGCATAATTCGAAGGAAATACATTTACAGGCAGTCTATAGAATATTGCACTACTTAAAAGGGACTCCTGGGATAGGCATATTGTTCAGGAAACATACCAAGATTACCCCCAAAGCTTATACCAATGCTGACTATGCAAGTTCAGTGACATATAAAAGATGATCTACTTCTATATAATGCAATTTTGTTGGAGGGAATCTAGTCACATGGAGAAGTAAGAAGCAAAATGTTGTGACAAGATCAAGTGCTGAATTTAAATTTCGAGTTATGGCATAGGGTATATGTGAATTAAGATTATCTTGGAAGACTTAAGAATTGAGTGGGACGGTCCTATGAAGGTCTACTGTGACAATAAGTCAGCTATCAATATAACACATAATCCCGTACAACATGATCGAACAAAACACATAGAAGTTGGCAAACACTTTATCAAGTAAAAATTGGACAACAGTCCTCATTTGTACTCCATATGTGCCTTCAGGATCACAATTAGCAGATATGTTTATCAAAGGAATCAATAATCCCCAATTTCAAACATTAATTTTGAAATTGGGAATGAATAATATCTACTCACTAGCTTGAGAGGAAGTGTTGGAGATCATAAAGAGTGATTGCAGATTTTAAGGGCTGTCAATCAAGCTCTCTTTTTTGTATTATTTCCTAATACATAATTAGAAGGTTAGGTGTACAAATTTGGTAGGTTAGGTAAATCAATTAGGGATTGTCTTCATTAGAGGAAATTCCTAAATTGAGAGATTCCTATGATATATTAGCTAAGTTTCTGTATATATACAATTCTGGGTAGAATGAATAAAAATTATTAAGCCTTCTCCCTAATTTCTAACTCCAACAACTTAACACAAAAGATAGAGAAAGAGATATAATTAACTAGTTGTTAAATTGTTAACATGGTATTAGGGTAAGCGAAGGTCTTGAATTCAAATCTCACTGCTAAACCAATATTTAAATTGTAACACATGGTTGGACCCATTATGTAATGAAACCTGACCACACATGAGGGGTTGTGTTGAGAGTAAAATAATAATAGAAAAGATAAAGTTAACTCTCTAACAAGTTAAGCTTTTAGATTAGATGATGGTTAACGATTCAACACTAGCTAAAGAGGAGAGAGAAAAACAAGGGATTTAAGCTAAGGGAAATGTAGAAAAGACGATAACTAGAAAGTACTAGTGAATGAGGGGGCGATCAAGGAGAGATGGAAGAAATATTTCTCAAAGTTATTTTATGAAATTGTAGAAGTAATTGATGTATTGGGTATTTTAGCAATTCTAAAGAAGATAAAAATTACATTTTCTATACACATATATACCTAATGAAATAAAGTAAGCATTACAAAATGAATAGTAGTGAAGTAGTTGGTTTAGATTATATATACCAATAAAAGTATGGAAATGCATGGGAGAAGAATGTGTTTTTTGATTAACGAAATTATTTAATGTGATCTGTCATAAAAAAGGGTGTTGGACGAGTAGAGGAAGAGCACTTTAGTGTCTATTTGCTAGAATAAAGGAGAAATTCAAAGTTGTGGAAATTATAGAGGAATCAAGATAATGAGCCACCCTATGAAACTAGGGATAGAGTGATTAAGAAAAGATAAAGAAGAGACTTTAATGTGTTGGGAAACCAATTTGGTTTCGTGGGGGAGGGTAATGGATTGTATGGCTTTTTCTTTTTCTTGTTCCAGGTTTTTGGTGGGTGGGTCCGGTGTTTCCTAAGGATCATTGTATTTCCCTTATGGTTTTAATTAATAATATTTGTGTTCACTAGTTTCAAAAAAAAGAAAAAGAAAAAAAGAAAGGGAAGCTATATATTTGTTGAGGTGACTTATGGCAAAGTATAGCGATAAATAGAAAGATTTACATAAGGTGTGCATAAATCTTGAGTTTGTGCCAGAGGGGCTGGAGGATAAGGCTGCTGGAGAGAAGTAGTTCTATTTGTCCTGTAGAAAGGAATATTGGCCGTAGTTCTGTTAAGTGTGGTTATAATTTAGTTAAATTTGTTACTTAGGATTTGTCCACTTGTCTTTGTACAGCTATTGAGGTTACTTGTATCCCTAACAGAATAAGTTGAATCAATTTTCTGTTTCTAATGTCAAGAATCATTTTGAGCAAATCTCAATTTCAGTTCTCTGATCAGTTTATTTCTTTTTCTTGATAGAAGCTCTCGCTTCAATGTGAACCCCAAAGATTTGATCCTTTGATTGTGTGGAATAACAAAACAAAATTCATTGGGCCAATTCAAGTAGTTGGGAAAAGGCCTTTCTAGGAAGTTGGGCATCATGATTTTATGCTTACTATAAAGAAATTAAAGTTGGGCATCACAATTTTAGGCTAGAGGACTTATTTTGGATCCTTTCTAGTACTAAACAAGTTGAACATTACATGGAAAAGGTAGTACTTCTTGATACTTCTGCATCTCCTGACATTTCTTCTAGTTCCTCTAGAAATACATGATGTCACAAAACTTTCAATCTAGAGAATGATGTAGGTATTGCTTCCTTCACTTATTCTGGTATTTTGTTACAGGAAAGTCTGAACTATCTGCTGTTATTTATAAAGTTGGGGAATGCATGCAAGAACTGATGAAATTGTGGAAGGAGCATGATTCTTGTCAACCTGATAAAAATGTTAAGAACTCTCAAAATGGCCCTACCCTGGAAATTCGGATACCAGCTGAGCATATTACTGCTACAAATCGGCAGGTAAGCACCATGTCTCTAAGTTTCTTTTCCATTTTTGATGATAGACAATGAAGCTTTCACTTATCACCTTTTCAGGTTCAGTTTTTTTTGTTATTTTAGAGAACTAGAGTAAGATTCTGTAATTAACTTGCACCAAGTACTTAAATGCTTCATTCAAAGTAAAGGAACTCCATCCACTCACAGGACTGTGTACTTTGATCTAATGTTTTCGGTCAACCTGTCTCCAGCTTTGTATTTCATGAAACTTGCCTTAATCTCTTACTAGTTCTGACCAGGTGTTTGTCATTGCACATTTAATTTCTTGCCCCATCATTGTTTTTACTTCCAGATCATAGTTCATAACCATGAAAAGAATAATTATGGACACAAACTTGGATCTCACTTGAATTCCTACAAAGTAGTATGATAGTAACCCTATCTTTTATCCAGTTGAATTCTGATATTTATTTGCAAAGTCATTCGTATGTGCCAAACACCAAACCTAAACCATTGTAGAATAGATGAAACTCCATCGAGTGTGTGTGTGTAAGCTCAGTCATATGTGCCTAACCTAAACCATTGTAGCATAGATGAAACTCCAGTGAGTGTGTGGAAGCTCAGTCAAACATGAATTTTGTAGCTGGGATTGGCTGTGCAGTGTGCACCTGTGATCGTTTACTCTTGTGGAACAAACCCTGTGCCAGTCCTATAATGAAATAGGATAAAAGTATAGTGGCATACCTGTAAATGAATAAAGAAACTGATAGAATAAGGGTATACTTGAATGATCAAACAAGTGGAAAGCTTATCTGCATGTCTTGGTTTTCCTTAATCAACTGTCGGAGCGTGGTGGCTCGTTAAAAGGAATTTTCAAGAATTGAAATCTTGTTCTCTCTTTTGTCAAAAGGAAGATTTTTCAGTATTGAACTCTTATGTTATATGTACATAATCGCTGTATTGTATGTCTTTAAAGCTTACATAAGTTTATAAAATCTTGTTTCTCAAGTATTTCTACGCTAAACCTTGAAGTTCATATGTATATTATTATTATTAAGCATATTTTTAAGTTCTGGGTGTCTCAGTTAGCCTTATGAGAAGCCATAAACGCCTGAGAATTAGACTCATTCAGTGTTATTAAAGGCGCGCCTTGATACCAGGCGCAAGCTTGGCGCCTAGAAACAAACCAGGTAGGCGAGATCTGCCCAGGCGCGCTTGGGCAGAGCCTTGGGCTTAGGCGTGCCAAGGCTGCGCCTAGTTTGTTTTAGTTTAATTTTAGTATTACTTTTCAGATCTTAAGAAAATACTAAATTGGAATTGATTTTTTGTTATATTTTAATCAAATCTAATCCTAATTCAAATTATACCTAAATAAAAGAAATCAAGATATTTTGAAAAACTGAAACAAAGAGACTTACAATGCAAGAAATCCCCAAAAGTCAAGTCTGCAGAGTTGTCATGTCCAGTAGCTTTCTTCTCCCTTCTTGGCTATTCTCGGCTATCCTCTCCCTCGGACGACAGTCACGGCGTAGCTCCAAGACGACCAGGACTCCTCTCCCTTCTCTCCCTCTTTAAATGGACGGCTGCAACAGCACAACCCTCCCTTCTCGCTCGACTCTCCTCTCCCTATTCAAACAGATAGCACAACCACCCTTCTCGGCTCTCCTCTCCCTATTCAAACAGATAGCAAAGCCGCCCTTCTCGGCTCTCCTCTCCCTCTTCAAACGGACAACACCGTTCTCGGCTCTTCTCGCCCTCTTCAAACGGACAATACAACTCCACAACTTGTCTTCTCTCTTCTTTAAACGGACAACACAACTGCTGCATCATCTACCTTCTCGGCTCTCCTCTCCCTTCTTCAAACGGACGACCCAACTTTAGGTAGCAACGGGAAACAACAAACAAAGGAAACAACAAACGGTTTTCAGGTATGTTTGTTCATTGTTGTCTCCTCTCTTTATTAATTTTCTAGTTTTGAGTTACAAGTTTCAACACAAAGGGCAGCAAGCCAACAACAATTGATTTCTTATTGTTGTTGGATATTTGTTTGTTCTTGGAGGAATTATTTTATTACTCCTAACGGTTCATTACTGTTCTATAAATAGAATAGTGGTCAGCAGCATGAGCTGCATGATTGCAATGACCCTTAGGCCTTCGTAGTTCAATACTGTTCATAAATAGAACAGTGGTCAGCACTCAGCAGCATGAACTGCAATGACGAATGACCCTTTGCGGTATTTTTTTTTTTTCTTAAGATGGCCTTTAGAGTGGTATTGTTGTTGACATGTTCTGAATCTTGCAGGAATCAAAAATTTAAAATGTCATCCAACACTATTGATCCTAATCCTGATAGTAGCTCTGCTGGTAGAAGAAAAGATTCAGCATGGAAATATCATAGTTAGCATATGTTGAATTTTTTATTTTTTTTATAACATGCTTGTTAAAATATTATTAGAAATAAGGACTTATTTTATACCTTTTTCTTTAACTAGGACATATATTTTTATTTTATTTTTTTTATTAATTTGCGCCTAGTTCCACCAGGCTCGCGCCTCGCCTTGCGCCTCAGGGTCTAAGACCCTTGTGCGCCTTGGGTCTTTAATAACACTGGACTCATTACCATCTCTACCAAAGAAGGTCGCTGAAAGTTGCTGTCAAACCTATGATAACATCTATTAGCTAGATGTCCAGGTTTTTCACACAATTGACAATAAAACCTCTTGCCATAAGATCGACCTCTGCCTTTACCTCCTTTAAAACCATTTTCTCGACCACTTCTACTAGGAAAACCTCCTCTTCTATTGTTCACAGTGCTGTTTCTACCTTGTTGTGGAGCATAGCTAACATTCATAGCAGTAGCAAAATCAAATTTCTGCACACTGTATTAGACATATTCATATTCTTTGTAGCTAATCTCTGTTCATGCATCATCAAAAGATACTTAACTTTTTCAAGATCAATTTCATCCATTTGATATGTAATTTAACCAACAACCGTGTCATAATCCTCATCTAACCCATGCAAAATCGTCATTAATAGATCCTGATCATTTAACGGCTCTCCAATTGATGCTAGTGCATGATTAATAGTTTTGATTCCTAAAACATAATCATTTACAGTCATATCACCTTTCTTAATGGACCTAAGTTGCTGTTTTAACTGAAACGAACGAGCAACTGGTTGACGAGAAAACAAACTGTCAATAGTAGTCCATACCTCTGCCTACCTTTGCCGCAAACTCACAATGTATAACTTGACCAATTACCTTCTTGTCTATGGTCGAAAACAACCACTCTAGCAGTAGTTGATCTGACCGCATCCAATTCAGAAAATCAGGATTGACAATTGGCTCATCATCTTCCGATTGATGTATTTTGGCAGTAGATCTGTTTTGTTTATGAATGACAGCAGATCAAAAGCCCTAACTGTGGCTAGGACATGCGCCTTCCAATATAGGTAATTATTTGAATCAAGTTTCGTAGGGATGAAACTAAAAGCTTTAGCAATAGAAGTAAAATCAGACAAAGTGGTAGAGGACAAGGAGGAAGAAGACGAGTTCGAATCACGAGAGGCCATGGACGCTAGTCGCGATGGCTCTGATACCATGAAACAGAACGGAACAGAACGTTTGAGAGAGAAAGAAAAGAAAGAAAAGAAGAACCTCGTCCAAATTAGCTTGAGAACAATCAGAATGAGTCTTAGTGCCGAATAGAATAGAAAGGCTATCTTATATATAGCCTTGACTATCACTACTACAAACATAACTAACTAGCAATCCTCTACAACTGAAAGCACAGTCTAATAATACAACCAACCAATTACAAACACAACATATAGAATAATAAATGATATAAAAGCACTAAAGACTACAACTGATCGCCTTAGTGTCTTCAACAATAGGTGCTAAGTTCTTGATGCTTGGGAGCTAGGGTCTGGCTAAGGAAGGCTAGAGGCCTACCATCTTGTTAGAGAACCGCCCTTAGTCCTGAGTTGCTGGCATCTGTTTCCAGCGTGAATGGCTTGTTAAGATCTGATAAGCCCAACACGGGCACCTCACTTAGTGCCTTCTTCAGCTGTTCAAAGGCCTTCTCCGCCCTAGGATCCCACTTGAACCCATCTTTCTTCAATAATTCAGTTAGTGGCTTACTAAATGTAGATTTAATTTAGGGGGAAAATAAAGAGATACTCTTTATTGGATGGTATACAAAGTGTATATATACACGAGTAGATAGAGATAGAAGAGACCTACTTAATGTATAATTCTAAACTATCTACCTATTTCAAATTTGCAAATATAAAACAGAAGAGATAAGATAATAAAAGGAGATAAAAGGAGAGATATTCGGCTTTATCTCCCTCTTGATTATTCCGACATATAGGAGGATTATCTTGGATGAAACTGTTGGATAATGCTCCTTATTCAACTTTAATTATCCACACTAAATAATTCTTCACAAATCTTCTGTAGTAACTGGTGAGCCCCAGGAATCCTTTTAGTGCTCTGATGTTGGTGGGTTTAGGCCATGCCAATATTGCCTCAATCTTTTTGGGATCCGTGCTAACTCTGGCCTCGGAAATGATGCGCCCAAGATATTCTATCCCTGTCTCTATGCAAAGGCACATTTTGACCATTTGATATAGAACTGATTGAATCTCATGATCTTGAAAGTGGTCCTAAGATGTTGTACGTAAGCCTCTTCTTCAAGCTTATCTGCACGGATCCTCTAGTATCTGCATGTCCTAAGATGTTCTAGGGTATACTTTTCCTTCCACTTTAATGATTTTGTTGCTGGCCATTCCCTTGATTGCATGCAAGGAGATAACCCTATTGTCCTCTTCTTCCACATCCTCTAGTACTGCTAGGTCTTCCTCCCCTTCCAATAGAAGCAACTGCTGTCCAGCCCCTTAAATGGGCTGGAGATGAATCGGAATTTCTGGGAAATTCCGTTAGAAAAGATTTAGGGAGAGAGAAGAAAGAGATAGGGAGAGATGAGAGAATAGACTAGAGAAAGAAGAGAGTTTGTATTCATTCCCGAAAAACTGCCTTCTGTTGCATTCTTTCTTATTTATTCATAGGTAGGTTAGTTAGTTGTAACCTCCTCTCCCGCCTTCCATTCTCCTTCTACTTATTACAAAAATACCCCTCAGTCCTAACAAATTCCCCCCCCCCCCCCCCCTCCATGAAATAATTCTTGTCCTCAAGAATTTAGAGCAAACTGAAAGCATGGGGAAACCTTGTCAATATGTCTGGTAGGTATTCCCAAGTTGGCTGGTTTGGTGGTAGATGGGACCATCGGATCAACACTTGCGTAATAGGGGCAGCTCCTCTGTAGATCACCCTTTTGTCTATGATTGCTCGAGGTTCAATGGGCTCCTCTGATTCCTCTTCCATCCTTGGTAAGACAGCAGTTGATAATTCTTCATCTGGTGGTGGCAGTGAAGCTTTACTGGCTGTTGTTCCTTCTCTAGACTTCTTTAATAACGATACATGAAATACCGGATGAATTCTCACGTTTTCTGGTAGCTGCAACCGATAGGCCACCTCTCCTATCTTTTCCATGACTGTATAAGGCCCAAAATATTTGGGACTGAATTTAGAGACAGTACCTTTAGTAAAAGCAGGCTGTAAAAATCGTTTAACCTTCAAAAACACTACATCCCCCCCATTGAATTGCCGTTCACTTTTGTTTTTGTTTGCATAGTGTACCATCCTGCTCTTGGCTGTCGCCAATTCTCTTTTAAGTTCCAATAATACTTCTCTCTGTTTTTGAAAATATTGTTCCACATCCGCCATTGTAGCAGTGGAACCGGAAATGACAGGAAGTAACGGTGGACAATACCCAAACACAGCTTCAAAAGGGGTCCGTTTAATGGCTGTATGATATGTGGAATTGTACCACCATTGAGCAAGTGATAGCCAGCGGTGCCAACTTTTAGGCCTAGCAAAACACATACATCGAAGGTAGGCTTCTAGACATTGATTTACTCTCTTTGTTTGTCCATCCGTTTCTGGATGATAGGCTATAGATAAGTGTAAACCCACCCCCAAATTCTTGAATAATTCTTGCCAAAATTTATTGGTGAAGATCTTGTCTCTATCGGACACAATAGTCTTGGGAATTCCATGAATTTTAAACACTGAATCCAACAGTAATCTGGCCACCTCTGGAGCTGTAAATGGATGTGTCAAACTCATGAAATGAGCAAATTTAGTTTAGCGATCCACAATCACCAAAATTGTATCTTTTCCCTCCGATTTTGGTAAGCCTTCTATGAAATCCATTGAGACATCCTCCCATGCTTGATCTGGAATTGGTAGTGGCTGTAATAAACCCGGTAAGGCCACTGTTTCATGCTTGCATCTTTGACATATATCACATTCCAACACATATTTCACCACTGTTTTCTTTAATCCTGGCCAACAGAAAAATTGCCTCACCCGATAGTAAGTGGCTCTTATCCCTGAATGTCCACCCACTGCTGATCTGTGCATGGCCTTCAGAATTTGTAACTTCAGCTGGTCGTCCTCCCCTATAACAATGCAGCCTTTGAACCTGATGAGTCCCCCAACCAGTGTATAATTCTGCTGTGCATTAGGTGTTATTGCTAACTGCTGTAACAATGTTTGCAACCAAGGTGTCTGGTCGTAGCTTCTCACCACCTCTTTCACCCATTCGGGAGTGACAGCTGATATGGCTTGATAAATTCCTTTTTCTTCTTTTCTGGACAGCGCATCTGCCACTAAATTCTCCTTCCCTCTTCTATATTGTATTGTATAATCCAATCCCAATAGTCTAGAAACGCCTTTTTGCTGTAAATGAGTGTGTAATCGTTGTTGGAGTAGAAATTGAAGGCTTTCGTGGTCCGTTTTAATCACAAACTGATTATTCTTTAAATAATGACGCCATTTCTCCACTGCTACTAATACTGCTATCAATTCTTTATCATACACACTCAAGCCTAGATGTTTGGGGGCTAGCCCTTGGCTTATGTAGGCTAAAGGTTTCCCTTCTTGCATGAGAACTGCTCCAACTCCATAATCACAAGCATCAGTTTCAACCACAAATTGTTTTGAAAAATCTGGGAGAGTTAAAACAGGGGCTTGAGTCATGGCTTGTTTAAGAATTCCGAAGGCTGCTTCAGCTTTAGGATTCCAATGAAAGCTGTTTTTCTGCAACAACTCTGTTAAAGGCCGACTAATCAATCCATAGTCTCTGATAAATTTTCGATAATATCCCGTCAAGCCTAAGAAACCCCTTAACTCCTTCACATTCTTAGGTCTCGACCAATTCACCGTTGCTTCTATTTTTTTAGGATCTGTACTCACTCCATTAGCTGAAATGACATGGCCTAGATACTCCACCTCTTCTTGAGCAAATGTACACTTAGACATCTTGACATATAATTGATGAACTCGTAGGATCTCAAAAGTGGTTCGGAGGTGGGATATATGGGTTTGTAGGGATGGCTGTAAACAAGAATGTCGTCGAAGAAAACAAGTATAAGTTTGCGAAGGTAGGGACTAAAAATCTGGTTCATCAATGCTTGGAATGTGGCTGGTGCGTTGGTTAATCCAAAGGGCATGACAGTGAATTCATAAAGCCCTTGGTGTGTTCGGAAAGTCGTTTTAAGAGTATCAATGGGTCTCATTCTAATTTGGTGGTAACCAGCTCTTAGGTCTAATTTAGAAAAAATGGCAGCACCATTGAGCTCATCTAATAAATCCTCAATGATAGGAATAGGGACTTTATTCTTTATGGTAAGGGAATTGAGCTGTCTATAGTCTATACAAAATCTCCAAGTGCCATCTTTTTTTTTGACAAGGAGGACTGGAGAGGCGAAGGGACTTTGGCTGGGTTGTATGATAGAATTGTTTAGCATGTCCTTTACTTGTTTTTCGATTTCAGTTTTCTGGGCAGGGTTATATCGGTAGGAGCGGATGTTTACAGGTTCTGTGTTGGGTTTAAGATGGATAGCATGGTCTAAGGGTCTTTGGGGTGGTAGGGTAGTCGGTTCTTGGAAGAGATCCTGGAATTCATGCAATAATAAGTGCAAGGGATCATTAGTGTTTACCTTTTGAAGAAGTTGCAGTGTAGCTGTTGCTGTTCCCCTGGACTGTGGACTGTCATCTTCTTCCTCCTCATACTCTATTGCCTGAATAGACTATAATTCTGCAATCTGCTCCCTTTTTCGGTTCATTAACTTGTGTAACCTCCTTCCCGATATTAGTTTACATTCCCCTTGATCTAGGCTTCCCATCAGTGTCAACTTTTGGCCTTCAACCTCCACTGTCACTTCCAGCTTCTTAAAATCAAATGTTAGAGGACTTACATTCTTCATCCAATCAACCCCCAATACGATATCACATCCCCCTAACTCCAAGACTCTTAAGTCTACCATAAATTCTACTCCTTGCATTACCCACTTAAAATTCGAACATTTATGGTTGTTGTACATTCTGTCCCCATTGGCGACAGTTACTGATAGTGGGTTGGTTCTAGTCATTTCACACTTGAGATCTTGGGCTGTTTTCTTATTCACTAAACTATGGGTGCTTCCACTATCAATCAGCACCATTAGTCTTCGTTTTCCTACCTGCCCTTTAACTTGTATGATCTTCCCTGTAAGGCCCCCTTTCAACGCGTGAAAAGAGATTTGTCCTCCATCATCTTCTTGTTCTTCCTCAATCTGCAGCTCTTCTTCTGTATCTTCTTCTGCCTCTTCATCATCGAGGCTTCCATTTTTAACATCAATCTCTTACATTGGTGGCCAGGTCCATATTTTTCTCCACATTTGAAGCATAGGCCTAATTGGCGCTTCTGCTCCATTGTCGTATTCTTGTTTGTTCCTATTCTATTTCCATTCTTAATGCCTCCTTGGTTTGTTCCTCCCACGCTCGGTTTGAAATTGCTTCCTCCGAAAGAAATTCCCCCTCTGTTGACGGCCGACCCTCCTTGCGGCTATGGCCTATTCTTCCTGAATACTGCCTCCCATGTTACTTCTTGGAGACGTGCTTTCTCTGCTGCTTGTCTTACCGACACTGGCCCTAGCATCTTTACTACGGATCTTAAATCGTCTCTGAGTCCGCTGATGAAACTCGATACGAAGTATGACTCGGGCAAGCTCGGATGAGTTGCTCCTATCAATGCCTTTAATTCCTCAAACCGCCTCAAATAATCTTCGACCGATCCTTGCTGTTTTAGTTTGTTAAATTCTTCCACCGTATCCGCCAAATTCCGTTCGCCAAAACGACCACACAGTTCGTTGGAAAATTTGGTCCATGTCACCCATCCCCCTTCTGGTTGCCTCCAACTTTGATACCACGCATCCGTGGTATCATCTAGGTAGGCCGCTGCCATCGTCACTCTTTGTTCTTCTCCTATCCGATACAATTCAAAGAATCTTTCACATCGTCGTACCCACTAGCGTGGTTTTGATCCATCGAAGATCGGAATTTCCAATCTTGGCGTTGGCGGGTGTCCCCCGTCAATTCTTGACCCGGAATTCCTGCCATGGTTTTCACATTCCCATGCATACCTTTCCTCCGTGCCTCCTGGTCTCGGTAATATTCCATCGCCTCTTACGTCGGTCTCCATTCTTGGAACCGACTGTTCTTGCGATTGGAATTGTGGCCATGTCGACATGATCGCAAACATGCGATCTATCTTCTGCTCATAAAAGTCGGTCCGTTCTTGGCCCTTTTCCTGCTCCCGTATACTGTCTTTGATGGCAGCTAAATCTTTCCTTTGGATTGCCATATCCTCCCTTTGGATCGCCATGTCTTCTCGTTGAGCCCTCACGTCTTCTTGCGTCTGGCCCATTAATCCATCAAGATTCTCTAGGCGAAGCTCCAGTTGTTTCAGGCGTGTTCCTTCCGTGGTTGCTGAGTCGGACCTTCCGTCAATTTTAAACTGCACGCCAGAAGCCGTCGAGGATGGCTTAGCTTTGATACCACTTGTCCAGCCCCTTAAATGGGCTGGAGATGAATCGGAATTTCTGGGAAATTCCGTTAGAAAAGATTTAGGGAGAGAGAAGAAAGAGATAGGGAGAGATGAGAGAATAGACTAGAGAAAGAAGAGAGTTTGTATTCATTCTCGAAAAACTGCCTTCTGTTGCATTCTTCCCTTATTTATTCATAGGTAGGTTAGTTAGTTGTAACCTCCTCTCTCGCCTTCCATTCTCCTCCTACTTATTACAAAAATACCCCTCAGTCCTAACAACTGCTTCTTGCACTGATGTCCATGGGACTTCCTCTTTCATTATTTCCATATCCCTTTCCTTTGTTCTCAGTTTCTCATCAAATGGCACTCGATTCATATCTTTAAGTTAGATCATATACAAGGTTCAAAGAAAGGGTCAACCGATGTTCGTTCAATCAAGCAACATTCTTTAACATGTGGAGCGAAAATAGCCTATACCTATCCCCACATCTAAAACACAACCCCGTCTGTCTCCTTGCTCTATGAGCTTATCCCTAGGCTGTAGGCTTGGGTTGGATGATGGGATTGATTAGTATCTCATTCCCGTTCCTCCGTTTAGGAAATCCCTCCCTTGCGTCTTTCCCCTAGATGGTATTACTCTTGGATTTCTGCCTTTACTTTGCCTCCTTTGTTTCTTCTTTAATGCCTCAAGTGTTAACTCTTGCAAAGAGGCCCCCTCTATTGCCTCTTCAACAATATGTGGTTTCAACGTCTTAACTGCAAATTGTATTTCATCATTCAAACCCCCCACAAAGTTGGATACAAAGTATGCTTAAGTCATAAATGGGTTCCTACTCAACATTAGTGTCATGACTCCAAGGAACCCCAAGGATATATTAGTAATACATGTCATGTGTTTTCCTTATTAGTTGCATTAGTTGCATTTTATGTTGTTGTTGTTAGCATCTTCAGTTGTAAGCCTATAAATAGGCTTGAGTAGTTAGAGAAAGAGCTTAATGAATGATTTGAATCTCAATTCCCTCTCTCAATACTCTCCCACGGCTTCTCTCTCTCTCTCCCTCAATTCTGTTATGTTCTTCCTTTCCCTCCCTTTCTGCTCTTCCTTCCTCTAATTCTTATCCAAATTCCTTCCTAGACCCTAGCTAAACCCTAGGGTCATGACAATTAGGGACTTAAACTCTTCGAATTTCAGTGGGTACTCTTGCACCGTACCATCATGCTTCAACTGATTAAACTCTTCCACTATGTCCATCATCCCTTGCTCACTGAACCTTCCACGTAGTCCATTGGTAAAATCATCCCAAGTGTAGTTGTCTTTCACCTTAGACCACCCTTGGAACCACACATCTCCAACGTAATTGAGATAGGCCGACGCTAGGGTCACCCTTTGATCATCAGCTACCTGGTGGATACTAAATAATTTCTCACATTTTCTCATCCACTATCGAGGACTTCTGTCCCTCAAATATTGGTAATTCCAGCTTTAGTACTGGAAAATTGGATTGGTGCGGGAGAATATGAGCCTCCCGCCTTCTATCCATTGAATTTTCTCCCACAATTGTTGGATCCACCTCCAATTCTGGTGATCCGACATTTTGGTTGTTGGTTTCAGTCCCCGGTAGGATTGGTTCCATCCTATCTTTAGGGGGAAAATCAGGAGAGATCCTTACCTAATTTTGGTTAGAGAACATGAGTATGAATTGCTGCAGTTGGTCGCACAACAAATTCCCCTGCTCTTGCATCTCTTCCCGTATTTGATCATGCATGTCCGCATGCAACCTCTCTGCCATCGTCTTTAATTTTCGATCTACCACTGTCTCCATCCTCCCTTCCATGTATTCCACTCTCTTTTGCATCTCTGCCATCAATGCTGACATCTGTTGCAACTACATCTCCATGTGTTTCATCTGAGTACCGTCAGCCATGGTGTTTGATTTCTCCCCACAGATTGCCGGCCCGGACCTTTCTTTGATACCAAATTGTCAGATCCCTGATCGGACAAGGTAGGTTCTCAATTGTTGAGAAGGGGTTAGGCTGGAAGAATTAGGAATTGAGGGAGAAGATTCGAGAGAGAGAGAACAAAATTCTCCAATTCAATGAGCATGTGGGTATTGGCTTGGTCAGTGCATTTTATACTGGTCCATAGCCAGGTTTGGGCGTGACACTGCTCAACTAAAATTACTTGTTTACCAGCTGGATGCAAAATTCGTTTTTTTAAACAGAGAACTTGAAGAAGAGGCTTACATACAACAGCCACAAGGTTATGTCATCCAAGAGTAGGAAAATAAAGTCTATCGTCTCCAAAAGGCAATATATGGCTTGAAACAAGCTCTGCGTTCTTGGATTAGCAAAATAGACAAGTACTTTCAGCGTTCACTTTATGTCAAAACCCAAGTTATAAATGATTTTCTGATGTTATATCTTTGTGTTGATGATCTTATTTACATGGGATCAAGTCAACAAATGATAGATGAATTTAAGAGAGCCATGATGAACCAATTTGAGATGGCAGATCTTGTCCCTATGAAATATTTTCTTAGCATACAGTTTAAGCAGGAGTATGGAAGAATTTTCCTTTATTAGGAAAATTATGCTGCAGATTTTCTAAGGAAGTTTCACATGTCGGAATGTAAACCAGCACCTTCTCCCACAGTTGGTATTGTGAAGCTCTCAAAGAATGATGGTGCTGAGAAGATAGATGGAACTTTGTACAGAAAGCTGGTAGGATCACTAATTTATCTTACTAATATGAGGCTGGATAATGTCTATGGTGTAAATGTCTTTTCAAGGCTTATGAATTGGCCAACTAAACTCCACCTTGCAACAACAGAAAGGATTCTAAGGTATGTCAAAGGAACCGAGACTTTTGGTATTTTATACCTGGACAATAATTACAACACTTTAGTTGGTTATATGGACAGCGATTGGGCAGGTTTTCTGATGATAGAAGAAGCACATTAGACTATACATTTTTGTAGGGAAGAAAAATATCTCATGGTCATCAAAGAAGCAAAAGACAGTAACATATCCTCAGCTGAGGCTGAGTACATGTCGGCCTTGGTGCTGCTACTGAGGCAGTTTGGCTAAGAGGACTTTTGAAAGATATGCAGCAAGTTCAAACATCTCCTACAGCAATGTTTTGCGACAAGACAACATATCAGCTATTGCCATGACCAAGAACCCAGTGCTTCATAGTTGCCTGAAACCTATTGAGATTCGTCATGACTTTATGAGAGAGTTGGTTGAGAAGGAAGAACTCAACAATTTTGCAAGACAGGAGTGTAGGTGGCTGATGCTTTCACCAAATGACGGACAAGTTTCTCTATTTTTGAGGCAAGCTTGGAGTTTCAGATTTTTAGAATTAAGGGGGGAGGGTTAGACATTAACTCAGGAAATCTAGGAGTCAACTAATAAAATGAATGTATGTGGAATATTCAGATTCATGTACATGAATTGCTACGTTCTAGGTTCATGAAGTTTTATTTAATGCTATGTATCTAGGCACATTATAAATAGAGAAGATGGTGAAAGCAAGTTGTATATATATCTAGGGCTTATTTTGTAAAGGCCAGTAGACTTCTCCATGAGAGTAATAGATTCTCTTATTCTTCCCATAAACCCCCATTACTCTGCATCTTTCGCTGAAAACTTTTTTCCTTCCATCGAACTTTCCATAGTAGTGTTTATTGGCCGCAAATTATCTGAACCTTATCTTGCACATCTTATTTTCAGTAGGCTCCACTTTGGACTTACGTTATTTCTAATTTTATTATGTCATCATAAGTTCCTCATCTTTTATATACTCACAATTTGCACATGTTGGTGCTTTATTGTGTAACTTTCTGTGTCATACTACAAAGTTGGCCTTGTCATTAAATGGTGTTGACTGAATCACGGGATTATGGAGGGAATTTGTTTATGATTTCGTGCTTTAATCTTCCCAACCTAGCACAGATTCTATTTTCAGTATTTGTTTATGATTTAGATATTTCCTAATCTTGTTTTCTGTATCTTTGAATTTTGTATGGTGTACAGCCTATCCTTATTGTTTATCTTTCCTATGTTATATTCTTCTTTCCTATTAATAGGGGATGTAATATTCAGTTCAAGCAATTGAGAGAATTATTATTCTTTGTTCCTCCTACATCCTTTAATCTATTTTTTACAAATAGATTTTTTCTTTTAGCTTTAATGGGATTTTACCATCCCATAAAATGCCAAATGCACTTCTCCATTTTAACCACCCCACCTTAATTTTGTGGGTAACATCCTCAACAATCTCCTCATCCTTTTGGACAATTGATCCAAGATATCTAAAGTGATCTTTTCTCATAATGACTTGATAAAGCTTACTATAAATGTATAACATCATCCATACTTTTATTTTTGTTAAATTACTCAATAAAACAAGAAACTTCTATAAATACTGTATTAATTTGGTTGTTTTCAAAATTATACAAAAATAGCGTTATGAAATTATATGTTAAGTTTTAACTTTTTTTAACTGAAAAATGGAATCATAACACCCCCCACCGAACAAAAAAAATATAAAATAAATCAACGTGTTTCTCTTTCCTGAAACTGAGCTGAGGACATGACTTCATGGAGATAACTGGAGGAATTGAATTGATTTACCTGATTAAGGTTTGTGCAAGTTCAGTTTGAAATCCATGAGCTGGTACACACATATTTATCAGTGTAATTGTTCTGTTTTCATCTGTGCGTGTTCTTAATTTTGTTTTTTCTTTTTGTGCTTGTGCTTGTGGTTTTTTTTTTTTTTGGGGTGGGGGGGGGGGTGGGGGGTGTTTGGCTTACAGTTTTTTCTTCTCATATGAGGTTGCAAATTGCTTGTATCCACTTGACTTGTTCTTATGATTTATCTATTGGTTGCATGCAGGTTAGAGGTGGCCAGCTATGGGGTACGGATGTTTACACAAATGACTCTGATCTTGTTGCTGGTGCGTGGTGTAGTGGTTTAAGAGTGTGTAATTTATGTCTTGATGTATAGAACTGAGGTGGTATAACAAGCTATCTTGCTTTGCTGTTAACCAGTTCTCATGCACACCGGTTATTGTCGCCCAACTGCTTCTCCTCCACCTCCAGCTGTCCAGGAATTACGTGCGACTGTTAGAGTGTTACCTCCACAGGATTGTAAGTCCACATGAAAATCTTGCATTTATACTCACTTCATTCTCCATAACTGATTGCCATCTTCTGTGAGAGAGATATTTTTGGCTAATGTGCAATACTTAATGTATATGATCTAGAAAAGGTGGCGTGCACTTGATGTGCCAGTCAGTAATTTTTATGGAGAAACTTAGCAGTTAACTGGTTCCAAACTTTTTACTCTAGTAGTGCACTTGGATCTTTAAAGTTTCTTGCAAGAAGGTTTGATTATATTATATTTGAGATATAGTATGGAGAACTGAGAGAAAAGAAGAGGGAAAAGAGAGATCGGAAGGAAAACTAACTCAAATCTATTTATTTATATTTGAGATATAGTTTGCTGTAACTGTTGTGTACAAGTTAGCTAAGCTAGGTATAACTACTATATACAGTAAGATACTACTATTATATACCACACCTAAGCTAGTACAATACAGCCAAACTAATATGGATTCTGATCACTGCCCCTCAAGCAAGTGCACATGATATGTGCCTAGCTTGTAACAAATGTAACAATGCATATCATATTTTTTTATTTTTGGGGCATTGTCAGAAATGACGCATATCATATGTGCCTAGCTTGGAACAAATGTAACCAATCCTCAGATCTTGAAGAGCTTTAGTAAATAGGTCAGCCAGCTGATCCACAATTCGAACAAATGCTGTAGAAATCTCACCAGAAATTAGTTTTTCTTGCACAAAGTGACAGTCTATTTCAGTATCTTTGGTCCTTTCATGAAAAATGGGATTGGAGACGATATGAAGAGCAAGTTGATTGTCACACATAATCTGCACAGAACCTGAATAACCAAACTGCAACTCCTTAAGAAGTTGTTTCAGCCAAATCAACTCACATTTAGCTAATGCCATTGCTTTTATGCTCAGGCCTCTGCACTAGATCTAGGCGCAACATGGTGCTTTTTACTCTTCCAATAAACCAAGTTGCCTCCAATCAAAATACAATAGTAGTTGTACCTATCACATGCAGTCTTCCTCTGTCGGTTGATACTTTATATCAGAATCCTAATATTTAACAGCCTCCACATACAATTTTAGCTTCTCAGGCCTTTCATTTGCACATTAACTCTAAATATTTTGAGAATAACTCTGATTCCTTTCAGATTGAGGTTGCAGACTTTGCTTTACCAATTATCTGCCTATATGATTCCTTCTTGAAGACAAGTATCTTTTCCACATAGTATCTGAGATCTCCTGTGAAATGTAGTAGCCTTTGCCCAACCAACAAAGATTTTCCTACCATACAAGAACCTTCCATTATGCTTAGAAATCTTAGTCGTAGCCTCTTCCATTGAATTGAAATGAGCAAAAGCATATTTAAACTTATTCCTTGGTTTGAAACTTTGTGGTATGTTGATACCAAGAATTCTTCTGTAGGATGAAGAAAGTCAACAAAGATTGCCAGCATAGATGTATGTCCTTCATCCCAGATCCCTATTCATACCATATGGATTTGTTTTGGCATGACAATTAGATCTTGAAAGATCAACAAGAGAACTCTCTTAGGTTGTCAGATCACCTTTAAAAATCTTGAAACCACCTCTACCACCTTGTTGGAACCCATCTTCCTTCAAACTCACCACACCACCTACAAGGCTTGGACACCCATATCCTGTGGATTTTAATTAGCATCTATTTCAATTGATTCGTTGAAGTCTTTAGGTATTAAGTTTCAAGCTTGTAAATTTCATGTTTATTCCTTCAACTTGTGGTATGAGAATGTGGTTCATATTTCAATGCATAAATATATTGAGATCAGAACATTAAATAAGTTTAGCAATCTCTTTATTATTCTTGATAATCTCCTCTGGCTTGGGTTTGAGAAGGTGGGGAGATAGTTGATTGGAATCTTTTACTTTTCTTTTCATTTAGAAGTTAAAGTAAGCTGCTACATGGAGGATATCCCAGTTTACTCGAACTGGTATCATCATTTTTGGTGTTTTTATAAACAAGATAGATTGGACTAAGAGGGTGTGGGTAATGTGTTGGGATTGTATATTCATGGGTAAATTATACCAACCACCCCCGAGGCTTGACAAAATGACATAGACCCAATTAATATATCAAAAATGACAAAGACCTCCTTTGCCATTAAATTATTGTTAAAATGACCATTTTGCCCTCGTTATCCAAGTCTTCTCTCTCTCTCTCTCTCTCTCTCTCTCTCTCTTAGATTGTGCTTTCCAACAACTTTCCATCTTTTTTGGTGATCGTCCCCTCTTCAGCGACAATACTAACATCGTTTTCTCCGCCACCTCTGTCTCTTTGTCGCTTTCTCTGAAAAAAAGATCAATCGACCTTTGTTTCATAGAAACGTTTTTTTTTTTTTGCAAATTGAGGGCTTGATTTCCAGACCCTTGGATTTACAAAGAAGGGTTTTCTTTGCAAATCGAAAAACATCATGATGATGAAAGAGAGGGGAAGAATAAGAAGAACATCAGAGTGTCAGGGATGGCGACAATGGAAACGTTTTTTCCAAATTGAGGGCTTGATTTCCAGACCCTTGGATTTACAAAGAAGTGTTTTCTTTGCAAATCGAAAACATCACGATGACAAGAGATAGGGAGATAAATAAGAAGAACATCATAGTGTCAGGGATGGCGACGATGGCCTTCTTTCTTAGCTTCATAGAGCTAGATCTAGATTGAGAGAAAAGAGATTGGAGAGAGATCAAAGATATATTTAGAGGTGTCTAATGCGAGGATGGCGATGGTGATTTGGCTATGATGTTATAGAGGCAGTGGCACTCATGACTATGACTGATTGGGGAAATGAAGATCAGTTAGAGATGTGAGGAGGTAGTGACAGATGGTCAGATCTAGTAGTGGTGATGCAGTGCTTAGTCAGTAATGGTAGTGATAGCAACATATCTTGTAGTGGAGTTTAGGGTTTAGGGTGGAGATGTGGCAGTGGTCCTGTGGTGGCGATGTGATGGTGGTTCTTTCTCTATCCTTTCTGTGTGTGTGTGTGTGTGTCTTAGTTGACGTAACCTAGATTTGGGATCCTTTGGTGGCTTCAGATAGGAACCTAGAGGTCCTCCATTATCGACGGAGTTGGCTAGCAATGGCGGCTGACCACCACCAATACTCTTATTTTTCAATTTTTTTTCCTCTATAAATACATAAGAGAGAAGAAGAGAGGAGAGAGAGAGAATGGAGGGCAGTTTGGACATTTTTGAAAATGAATAGACTTTTATTCGTTGTGAGGTGGGAAGTGATGTATGGTTAATAACTTCAAGGGGGGTCTGTGTCATTTCTTGAATGCAGAAGGAAGCATTGTTTTGGCATTTTAAGAGTAGTGTTTGGTTTGGTTGTGTACAATGGCAATTTGGCTAGCGTGTAGGCCTTAGGTGGGCCATGAAATTGATGTTTGGTGAAGTGGACGAAGTAATAGCTGATGCCAAGGAAGAAGATAATGATTGAGTTGAATACAATTAGGTATGTGGGGGAGAGGCTTTTTGTTGTTCTTTCAGCTATAGGCCCAACTCAGGCATGGACCTGATTAACATTTTGGTAATTATCTTTAAAGCTGGTAATAAAACAGTGTAGACGCGGATGGCGTGTAGTGTTCTCTTACAAAGTAAGATGTGTTGGATTGAGCTTGTGTTCATGTTTATAACCTAGAAAGCTAAAGAATCCACGAGATATAATAGAATAAATGTGCTACCTAGAGGATGTGTCATATGTTAGATGCTATGAAAATAGACAAAAAGAAAGGACCATGCAGGGAAATATGCTGGAAGAAATGATGGTGCCAGTTAATTCTGAAGGAAGAGCGAGTGAAAAGATTTAACCTGATTGTGAATGGCGATGAATGTGAGTAGAAATATCCATCCGCTAGGAAGGAAAGGGAGGGTTTGTTTGTTACTAATAAAGGTAAAATATCCTATTATGGAGTTCACAAGAATCAATTTTTTTTTTTTTTTTCCTCATGTTGTTTATGTTAGCTCTGAAATAGAAATGGTTTATAAGCTGTAATAGCATGGGAAAGTGTAAAATGTGTGAGAGTGCTATTTTTATAAATGTGTATGTAAGTTTTAATAGTTTTGAACAATTAAACATTTTTGAGTTATATGCATCTGTCTATATAAAGGCTGCAAATAAATAGTCAGAAGTAAATTAAACTCAACAACAATACATCAAGCCTTAATCCCACCATGTGCTAGAGAAATAAATTCAACTCAAGTTAAATGAATCACAAGAATCTACATTTTTAAATAAGATTAAGATTCCAATGAAATAAAATTTCTAAAGATAATAATGATTATGTCATAATTTGTAAACTTATGTTGCAACACTCAATATTTGTTGGGTGCCTAGTGAAACAAGGTTAATTTTATTTTTTCTCTATGAGAACATTAAGAAGAAAATATGATGGATGATAATGGATACTGACTTGGATTCGAAAGTTACATGTGATTAGTTGTGGAATAGAGGTCGCAAAAATACTTAGATCGAAAGTAATTGTATGATTTGATTAGTTGTGGAATAGAGTTCACAAAAAAACCTAGATTGTAAGTAAAAACCTTTAGCTTACATATTGGAGGAGCTTGGAGGGGGAGTGAGTTCTGTAACAAAGCCCTAGGGCACAAATGAAGAAGAACAAGAAGAGAGAAAAATAACCTTGAGCACTTTCCTAAAATGATCGAATAAATTAACCACTTACAAGAGAGATCGTGAGCTGCTTATATATGTAGTTCATTGAACAATAAGAGAGGCACCGCCTCACACTTACACTCGGCAATAACAACTGCAATACAAACTACTACACAATTAATCATAAATCATAATAGCAACAAATCTATCATTACAAAACATTAGATGCTTCCACACTCCCCTTCAAACCAGGCTCTGTAGATGATGAGAACTTGATTTTGGATGACACTGCAACAATTTTGGAACCAGCACACACAGGTGACAACTTTATCCCAAGCTTTTTACATAAAAGCCCAAATTGGTCCCTAGGCAGTCCTTTAGTGAGAATATCATCCACTCGATCAGATATTGGAATATATCTGATGTCTACCTTACCACATTCAACCTTCTCACGCACAAAATGAACATCAATCTCAACATGCTTTGTTCGAGAATGGAAGATCGGATTCTCAGCCATACTCTTAGTAGCCAGATTATCACTTCACACCATTGGAGTAGGTACACATGGATATCCCAATTCCACAAACAATGATTTCAACCACATCAGTTTTGTCACTCTAAGGGCAATAGCTCGATACTTAATCTCTCCAACAGATCTAGCAACAATCGATTGTTTCTTAGACCCCCCCCACACAATAAGATTTCATTCAAAATATACACAAAAGCCACTAGTAGATCTTTTAGTAACCTTGCAGCCAGCCTGGTCTGCATCAATATAAACCACTAAAGACAAATCATCCGACGATGAAGTGAAGACCAAACCCATGCCAACAGTGCTTTAAGATATCGAAGTAGCCTCTTACAAGTTAACCAGTGTTGAGACTTAGGATTAGACAGAAATTGGCTCAACTTATTCACTGTAAATGCTATATTTGGCTAAGTGTAGGTAAGGTATTGTAGTGAACCAATGAGAGTTCTATACAAGGAAGGATTAGAGAAGGGATCTGTGTCATTTGTCAATGAAACCCCAACAACCATAAAGTGACTTATTCAACCGACACACATGAGTAGGAGACCGATGATCTACAAATTCTTCAGGTTGAGCCATGAAAACAGTTTTAGTCAAGTCTCCATTAAGAAATGTATTATTAACATTTACTTCTTGTATGTCCCAACCAAAAGTGACTGCTAAAGAGAATAGAACTTTGATAGTTGAAGCCTTAATGATTGGGCTAAAAGTCTCTGCATAATCTACTCCAGGAGTTTGAAGGAAACCTTTGGCCACCAACCTGGCCTTATACTTTAGAACTGACCCATCAACAATGTATTTCACTCGGAAAACCCATTTGCAATGAATTAAGTTGATATCCTCTGTGTTGAATATAGGATCGATTAACACATAAGAAATCACCCTCTCTTTCAGCTAAAACCCACCCGATATAAACCAATATTAGAGTAAATCAACACAATAACAGTAAAGTAAGGAGACAAGAATCTTATCCTGGTTCAAGCATGAAATGCCTTACATATAGATTGCCGGCGACCGAGACCGAATCCACTAGAAAACCAATAGGATACAACACGCCCTCTAGCACAGTCTTGGCTATGAACAATAGTCTCCCCTTCTGAGAATACAAGGACCAAGCAAAGCGCTCTCTTAATTCTCTCTGAATTCCCTATCCCAGACCCTATCCGCCACTATTTATAAAAGATAGTGGTGATTACAACCAAGGACTTATATGCAAATAATGAAATAATAAGGGCTGTCGGAAATAACTTCTATAAGTTATTTCCGTACATTTTAAACACAAAATATAAACATACACATTATTTCCAGCTACATACAAAAGCCCTCTACTGAGACTTGACAACTTAACTAATGGAAATCCTAACACTCTGAAAAAGGAACCAACTCCCAAGTATTATTCCTTTGCAAGATTGTGTACTCTTCTTCCATGGCCTTAACCCATCCTGAGTCTAAAAGAGCCTCACGAACTGAACTAGGTTCAAGATTACTCACTAAGGCATGAGGACAAGAGGTTACAAGTTGTTTGGCTTTAAGTCTTATAAGGATAAGGCGAACTGAAGGAGTTGGAGCAGCCTTGAACTTAGGTAAGGAAGATTTAGAAGCTGGTGGCTGAGTGGGCAAAGATTGCAACGCAGGGGAAGTGGTTGGAGTTGTGGCATGAGAATTGGTGGAGATAGAATGAGACCCAACAGGAGGTGAAGCTGGAGACTGTGTTACTTGAGGACACATTGAAGAAGTAGGAGAAGGAATAATGGGTTGAAGAAGAGCAGTTGAATACCCTGAGAAAGTTGACAATGCTTTAGATATAGAATAAGAAGTTAGAAACAAAATAGGAAAAGGAAACTCATTGGCATTAAATTGCAGATGCCTAGACACATACACTCTCCTTGATGGATGCAAGCACTTATAGCCAACTTGAGTATGACTATATCCAATAAAAATACACTTGGTAGAATGGAAATTGAACTTCTTGTTGTTATAAGGATGAAGATAGGGAAAACAGGACGACCAAGAGGTTGTAGCAAACGATAGTTAGGTGGCTTTTGACATAACAATTCAAAGGGTGTGTTAAACTTGATAGGTGAAGCAGGTAGCAAATTTATTAAATGAATAGCTGTCTGAAAAGCTTTCACCCAAAATTTTAAAGGCGTTTGGGCATGAGATAACAAGGTTAGGCCCATTTCTGCTATATGTATATGGTTTCTATTAGCCACACCATTCTGTTGATGAGTGTGTGGGCATGTAAACCGAGGCTGAATGCCATTAGCATGAAGATACGGTAAGAAGGCTTTAAATTCCTCCCCCCCCCCCCCCCCTTCCATTGTCAGTTTGTAAGGCTCTAAGTTTGGTTTGGTATGAACTTCAGCAAACTTATGAAAGATAGTAAAAACTGACAAGGCATCAGATTTAAGTTTTAGGGGATAAAGTCAAGTGTATCTAGTGCATGCATCCACAAAGATTAACAACATATCCAGCCTTTATCCCACTATGTAGGGTCGACTACATGAATTCTAGACTTCCATGTATTTCTATCTTTTGTCATATCTTCATTTAGCCCCATACACTTCATATCAAACTTTAAAGTCTCTCCCAAAGTCTTCTTGGGTTTGCCTCTATCTTTTTTTTTGACTAATTGTTCCATTTCATCAACTCTCCTCATAGGAGCGGCTCTTGGTTTCCTTCTCACATGATTAAACCATCTTAGTCTAGTCTCTCTCATTTTCTCCTCGATTGACACTATTCATACCTTATTACGAATAGCCTCATTTCTAATTTTATCTTTTCTTGTATGGCTGCACATCCATCTTTGCATCCTCATCTCCGCTCAACTCGTCTTTTGCTTATGTTGGTATTTGACTGCCCAACATTCTGAGCCATACAACAAAACTGGTCTTATAGCTATCCTATATAATTTTTCTTTCAATTTTAATGGATTTTACCATCGCATAACACTCCCGATGCATTTCTCCATTTTAGCCAACCTGCCTTAATTCTATGCGTGACATCCTCGTGAATTTCTCCATCTTTTTGAATCACTTATGCGAAATATCGAAAATGGTATTTTCTTTGTAAGATTTGGTCTTCCAATTTTATTATAACATCTCTCACTCTTGCATTCTTACTAAATTTATAATCCATATATTTTGTTTTGCCTTCTACTTAATTTAAATCCCTTGTCATTGTTTTCCTAATTTAAATCCAATTTTATTATAACATCCCTCTTTTGTTTCATTCACCAACACTATGTCATCTGCAAATAGCATACACCATGGCACATCTATCTAAATATGTTTAGTGAGTTCATTCATTACTAAAGTAAATAAGTATGGACTTAGTTCAGAACCTTGATGCAGTCTTATTGTAATTTTAAACGGTTTAGTATCCCCTCCGCATGTTTTGACTCTTGTCTCTACACCTTAATACATGTCCTTAAGGACTTGTATATAGGCTATTCAGACTCCTTTCTTCTCTAAAACCTTCCATAATACTTCCTTAGAGACCCTATCATATGCATTTTCTAGATCTATAAACACCATATGCAGGTCCTTCTGTTGATCTCGATACTTTTCCATTAGGCGCCTCAGTAGGTATATAGCTTTCATTGTTGACCTACCAGGCATGAAACCGAACTGATTTTCGAGACATCTGTTTTTTTTCTGAGCCTTTGCTTTATTACTCTCTCCCAGAGTTTCATGGTATGTCTTATTAACTTAATTTCTCTATAATTTTCAAAGTTTTGAACATTTCATTTGTTCTTGTATATAGGAATCAAAGTACTCTTCCTCCACTCATCTGACATCTTTTTTGATTTAAGGATCGTGTTAAATAATTTTGTTAGCCAGGAGATGCCATCTTCTCCCATGCATTTTCATGCTTCTATTGGTATATTATTCGGTCCCTACCGCCTTATGATTTTTCATCTTTTTTAATGCTTGTCTTATTTCTTTTGAATTTATGCGTCAATAAAATGTATAGTTCATGTTCCTTTCGGAGTTACTAAGGTGTCCCAACCTAACTCTTCTGTCCCCACTTTCATTCAATAATTTTGTGAAATACTCCTTCTAACTCTCCTTAATCGCTCCGTCATTCACTAATACATTTTGGTTTTCATCTTTTATGCATTTCTCTTGGTTTAGATCCCTTATTTTTCTTTCTCTTGCTTTAGTTAATTTATATATATCCCTTTCTCCATCTTTTGTATCAAGTCGTTTATATAGATTCTCATATGATTTTGATCTTGCTTCATTAACAGCTCTTTTTGCTGCCTTTTTTGCTTATTTATAATTTTTAAGGTATTTTTCATTGTTGCACTGATATACAGCCTTATAGGAAGTTTTCTTATTTCTAATTTTCAATTGAACCTCTTCATTCCACCACTAAGACTCCTTAAGGTTTGAGGCTCTACCATTTGTCTTTCCAATGACTACCTTTGCCATGCTTTTTAGGGCAGTAGCCATTTCCTTCCACATTTGGTTTGCCTGTCCTTCTCCATTCCATTGCCTTCTACCCCTTAATTTTTCTTTGAGGATTAGTTGTTTTTCCCCTTTTAAATCCCACCACCTAATTCTTGGATTTTGTTTTATGTGATTTTTTATCTTCCAATTTCTTATTTGGACGTCAAGTACCAAAATTCTATGTTGAGTAGTCAAACACTCACCCCGGTATCACCTTACAATCCCTACAACATAACTGATCCTCTTGTCTCATGAGGAAGTAATCTATTTGGGTGTTTGATGTGATAATTTTTATATGTGATTAAGTGTTCGTCCCATTTTTTGAATCTATTATTGGTTATGATGAGCCCATATGCCATAGCAAAATCTAGAATAGACTTACCTTCATTATTAATTTTCTTGAATCCATACCCTCCATGTACCTCTCTATAGCCGTTCCGTCTCTACCCACGTGACCATTTAAGTCACCTCCTATAATCACTTTCTCTCCTCTTGGTATCATTTGTATGAGTCCCTCTAGGTCCTCCCAGAATTTTGCTTTTATCTCCTCACCTAACCCCGCTTGTGGTGCATATGTACTAAAGATATTCATTCTTCCTAGACCAACCTTCACCATAATAATCCTATCCCCTATTCTCTTTACATCCACTACCCCATCTACTAAACTCTTATCCATAATAATCCCCACTCCATTTTTCGTTTGATCATTTCTTGTGTATCATATTTTATATCCAGTTTCTGATAAAGTTTTTGCTTTTTTCCCTACCCATCTTGTCTCTTGAAGGCACATAATATTAATCTTTCTCCTAATCATCACATCTACCACTTTCATAACTTTGCCTGTTAATGTTCCTATATTCTATGACTCAATCCTTAATCTAGGGCACAAATGAAGAAGAACAAGAAGAGAGAAATATAACCTTGAGCACTTTACTAAAATGATCGAATAAATTAATCACTTACAAGAGAGATCGTTAGCTGCTTATATATGCATTTCACTGAACAATAAGAGAGGCACCACCTCACACTTACACTTGACAATAACAATCGTAATACAAATTAGTACAATTAATCATAAATCATAACAACAACAAATCTATCATTACAAAACATTGGATGGTTCCATGCTCCATATCTCCAAGATGAAACTAAGATAACTTGGACTGTATGAGTCTTCGATGGAGTCTTGGGGGTAAAATGGTCCAGTTGTGGTGATTAGCAGCCTATGAGTTGAGACACACTGAATCACTTATAGGGAGCACTCTAGGACTTAGATGCCTAGGAGATGAATAAGGGTGTTTAAGGATGTCCTAGGAAGGGTATAACAACAAATTTGACATGTAGAACGGGGTCAGTACTCAACAGTTACTAGTTGTTGAAACCAAATTTTCATGAGGGACCCAAGAACATTAATTGAGCCCTGAAGGAGGTCAAACTTTAAGTAAGGGATAACCTTGGGTGGTTGAGATTGAAATAGAGGTCTCGATTGGTTAATGACACGTGACTCGAAGAAATTGGCTCGTTATTAGTCAAGAAGGTTAATAATTTCTTTTGTGGACTCGGGCGCACCCAAGAGTGAATCTTGGGGTGAAGTTAGTGACTTGAGACTTAATTAAGTGAATTACGGCCCAGGAAAGAAAGTTTAAAAATTCGAAGGGCCAAAACAAAATTATCAAAGAGATTTCGTTATTTTGAATAATTAATTATACAAGGGTAATTAAAATATGCAATTTGTGATAACCTATGGAGATAGTGGGAGGGTCCACATGTCACTACCTTAGGTATATATTATATAATATATATGTGTGTGGAGAAGTTGGTGGATTTCTACTCCCATTGTAATGCTTGGCTTTCAATGAAGGATAGAGAGATTAAGAAAGGGTTGAGAAAGTTCTAGAGAAGGAAGGAAGTCAGGAGAAGAAGAATGTGACTTGAGGAGGGGCTGTAGTGGTTGCTGCTATGTGACTTTGGCCAAGTACATGTTGAGCCCCTCTTCAATTTTCTTCATTCATTCTTGGATCTGAAGCGATAATCCAACTCCTCTTTGTCTTTAGACCCTGTTATAGTTTTGCATGACCCGAGCCAAAAATCTAGTTTAAAGATAAGAGCTTATTTGGTGGGATGGTTGTCAGTTTAAAGGTTCAAGTAAGTGGTAATTTTGTCTCTTTTGATGATTTGGGATTATAATCCTGATTTTTGACATCCACAGAAGAATAACATGGCCTTGCATGTGTAGAGTTTGAGGAGAAACTGAGCAAAATAGAGTCCAAAACTTCCTTGGTCGAGTGGCTAGTTTAGGCCAAGTGTGGTGAGTATTCAAGTAAGCCTCTTGTTAGGTTTGGTTTGACGATCTGAGGCTATGCTAAATTGACCCTTGTGATTCCAGTTATATGCCTACACTTGTATCCACAAGGCAAAAGTAAGTGTTTGAATACTTTACCCACGACGGTATAAGGGTTATATATCTTTCTTAAACCACTGCTTGCAGATGCTGGAGGGCCCCCTTTGTTGGAATCCCCTTGATAGTTATTTTGTTCTTTGACTTTATAATACTTATTAAAAACTTTTCCTCAATTTGCAGCATCTTCTAAGCTAGTTACTTGTGCTTCTCTTCTTTAGGAAAAAACATCGACATAATAATGGTTGGACTTAACACTATCATGGACCACTTATCTATTAATTGGATTACATTTAGTTGCTTCATGTCTATTTGATTAATTTTAACTTATTGAACGCTAGTCATTTTATCCATGACTTGGTTATTTTGTAGGCTACATTTCTACATTGAGAAATAATGTTAGGTCTCGTGCCTGGGGTGCTCCAGTTGGTTGTAGTTATCGCGTGGAGCGGTGTTGCATTGTGAAGGTGACCATCATTTCTTGTATTTTTTTCCCCATATCTACTTTTATCATTTCAGGTTGAGTTCATTATTTATTTGTTATGTTGAGAGAGTTGTGTCTAGTGATTTCCTATCATTAATTTGCTTACAATTCCATAAAATAATAGTATAAAAAATAATGTTAACCTTCTACCTAACAACTTAACCTCTTAGATCAGATGATGGCTAATAATTCAACATTAGATCAAAGAAAACAAAGGTCTTGAGTTCAAACTTCACCACCAACTCAATATTTAAATTATTGCACGTGGTTGGATCATTTATTAGTGAACTCTAGCCGAACGTGAAGGGGTAAAATAATAGTATAAAATATAACGTAAACATCTATTTAACAACTTAAGCTTTTAGATCAGATGATGGTTAATATGGTTAATAATTCAATAGGCTTTTTAATAGCTTCCTTGTTTTAATCCATAGTGATGCCATGCAGTGTTGTTTGTGCAAATTTGCTGCTTCTACCTGTTTTCTTTTTTATTTGCTTTTGATTGATGTCTCTTTTCTGATCAATATTGTTTCACTGCAGAAAGGTGGTGGGACAATTGATCTTGAACCATGTTTAACACATACATCAACAGTGGAGCCTACTCTTGCTCCAGTGGCAGTGGAGCGTACAATGACTACAAGGGCTGCAGCTTCGGTACTATCAACTTATTTGAATTCATCGTTGCATATGCATATCTCCTGAATTATTTAGGTTCCAAAAATTATCTACAGTTCGCCGATTACATCATCTTTATCATTTTTTGATGCTGGTATTGATTTTTGTAAACTCAATTTTCAAACATTGATATTTCAGTTTTTCTTCATAATTTCTAGAAAGTGATTATAGCCTAGTGATTGTTTGTTATCTTGAAATTTCTAAAGCCTTTTGTCCAGGGTTTTTCTGTAAGTGAGAGATTCATAAGAAAAAAAAAAAAAAATCAACGCCGAAATGGCTACAAACCAAGGCTAAGGCAAACCCCGGACCAACCAAAAACCAGGGGCAAGAGCACAACAATGATCACCCTCAGGGCCAAAAGATGAAAAAAAAAAAAAAAACTAAAAAATAAGAAAAACATAGGAAGAAGGAAAAATTATGTATAGAAAATAAACAAAAGATGTTATCCACTGCTGGTCCCAAGCTTGGATAAAGGAGGAGGGTTGCGTTAGATAGCCGACAGCCAGCGTAAAACTAGTCGGATCCAAATATGAATTCTAGACAAACTATCTGTTGGGGCGTAACCCACATAGAAGTCTAGAATTCATGTAGCCGACCCTACATAGTGGGATAAAGACTGGATATGTTGTTGTTGTAGAAAATAAACAGAAGCTTGGGTGTGATCGAAAGCAACAATCCATCTCAGAAGAACAAGCCTGTTGTACTGATCAGAGCAGGAAAACTGAAAACGAAGTGAGCCCCAACTGGAGAGGCAGCATCGAACACAAGGCACTAGAGGGACTGTTGGAGAGAATGAGACATCTCGGTTATAGTCTTATTCTCTTATTCTTTATATTCCTTGTTGTGTGTTCTGCTGTATTGTATTTTGGATAGTTGTATTATTTGCTTGTAGTTCTGTTTGTAGCAGATTATTAGTTAGCTGCGTGTGTTGAGCTCTGTTGTCAAGGCTACATATATGTGTTAGCCTTTCGGTTGTTGTGTAGAGATTCAATTTTCTTTAATCAAACATTTGGACGAGATGTTTTCTTTCAGATCTCCTATTTTTTCATTTAGTTTCATTTTGTTACATGGTATCAGAGCCTTCGCGACTTGCATCCATGGCTTCTCTTGATTCGACCTCGTCTTCTTTGTTATCTTCTGCTGTTTTGTCGGATTTTGCTTCGGTGTCTAAGGCGTTTAGTTTTGCGCCTACGAAACTGGACTCGAACAATTATCTCTACTGGAAGGCACAAATCTTGACTACAATTAGGGCTTTCGATCTTCTGCCTTTCATAAATAAAACTGATCTACCGCCTAAGTATGTTCTACCTGGTGATGTTGAATCTAATTCGGAACCAGTTGTTAATCCTAAGTTCCTGCGGTGGATGCGGTCAGATCAACTTCTCCTAGGATGGCTGTTTTCGACGATTGATGAGGAGGTAATTGGACAAGTTATTCATTGTGAATCTGCAGTAGAGGTATGGAATACTCTTGAGAATTTGTTTTCTCGTCAAATGATTGCTCGTTCCTTTCAATTGAAACAGCAACTTAGATCCATTAAGAAAGGTGATATGACTGTCACTGAATACATTCTACAAATCAAGACCATCAATCATGCATTAACAGCAATTGGAGAACCATTGAATGATCAAGATCTGTTAATGACCGTCTTGCATGGATTAGGTGAAGATTATGACACTGTTGTTGGCTTAATTACGTATCAGATGAATGAAATTGACCTTGAGAAAGTTCAGTATCTTTTAATGATGCATGAACAAAGATTATCTTCAAAGAACATGGAGATATCTAGTGGATTGCCTAAATTTGATTCAGCTGCTGCTATGAATGTCAGCTATGCTCCGTAACAGCCTAGAAATAACAGTGGGAATAATAATAGTAGAGGAGGTTTTCAAGGTTTTCAAAATAGAGGAGGACGAGGAAATGGTTTTAGAGGAGGTCGAGGCAGAGGTCGATTTTCTGGAAAAAGATTTTATTGCCAACTCTGTGGAAAACCAGGCCACCTAGCTGATCGCTGTTATCATAGATTTGATAGCAGTTTTCAACGTCCGTCCTTTGGTAGAGGTGGAAATGAATCAAGTTCTCAGGCTTTTGTAGCATCTCATGAGGGTAATGGAGCTTTCTTGACAGATTTAGGGTTTACTCAAGAGACTCATCATGGTTTTCCTTCTCCTCCGTTGAATGAACAATGTTCGTCTTCTTCTTTGTCATCTTATCAACTTGGTGATACTTCTTGGTGTGTAGACTCTGGTGCTACAAACCATATCACTTCTAGTCTTCAAAATCTTTCTCTTCATTCTCCCTATGGTGGTAATGACAAAGTAGCTGTAGGAAATGGTAAGGCTCTTCCTATTGCTAATGTTGGCACTGGTACTATCCTTACTCAAACCAATCCTCCTTCTGTTCTTTCCTTGTCTCAAGTTCTTCATGTTCTTTGCATGAAAAAGAATCTCATGAGTGTTTCACAGCTTACTAATGATCATAATGTGATTGCTGAATTTCATTCTAATTTTTGTTTGATCAAGGACAAGGTCTCGGGCAAGGTGCTGCTTCAAGGAGTTCTTAAGAATGGTCTCTATCAGCTAGATCCAGCATTTGTTCATGCTGCATCTTCAGCTGGTCCTAGCTCTCCTATTGCTATTTTTCCTTCAAATTTGTCAACATCTTCTATGACGAATGTCTGTTGTTTAGCAAGCTGTAATAATAGTCAAAGAGCTTGTAATAAATCCAGCATGCCGTGTACTGATAAACTTTGTAAACAGTGGCATGCTAGGTTGGGACATCCCTTTTTTTCTGTATTGAAACAAATTCTTAATAAAATCAGTGTTCCTTGTTCGACTACTGATTTATCTTTTTGTGACTCATGTAAATTGGGTAAACTGCATCAGTTACCCTTTGCAAATTGTCCCATTACAGCAAAAGATCCCTTAGAATTGATATATTTAGATCTATGGGGCCCTGCTCCTATGTTATCCATTGAGGGTTATAGGTATTACATTATCTTTGTTGATGCCTATACTCGATATACTTGGCTGTATCCCATGAAATTGAAGTCCGAAGCCTTGTCTATATTCAAAACTTTTCATAAGTTTGCTGAGTTGCAATATTCGTTTAAACTCAAAGCTCTTCAAACAGATAATGGTGGTGAATTCAAAGCCTTCATACCCTATCTTCATGGTTGTGGCATTCAATCTCGGTTTTCTTGTCCCTACACTCACCAACAAAATGGTGTAGCTGAAAGAAAACATAGACACATTGCTGAAATGAGACTTACTCTTTTAGCACATGCTAACATGCCTTTGAAATATTGGGTTGAAGCTTTTCACACTGCTGTATTCACTATCAATTAGCTACCAGCTTCCCCACTTCGGTTTCTTACTCCTTTTGAGAAACTATATTGCAAACAACCAAAATATATGCACTTACAACCATTTGGTTGTGCTTGCTTTCCTTTTCTAAGATCTTATGCCAAGAACAAGTTTAATTTTCCTTCCTCAAAGTGTGTGTTTCTCGGTTATAGTCAGATTCAGGCAAGATATAAATGTTTACATCCTTCTGGTCGAGTTTATATCACTTGGCATGTTGTGTTTAATCCTGAGGAGTTTCCTTTTTCTTGCTTATTTTTTGCTCAATCTTCTACTCCTCCGTCTAATTCTGTTCCCAGTTTATCTACTAATGTTTTGCATTCTTGTTCATCCTTTCATTGTGGTCATTTATCTTCAGCAGCATCAGCACCTGGTATACATGATCCATTTGCTCCTTCAATTGCTACTCCTATTTCTACAGCTGATCCTATTATTCCTGACCTATCAATTCCTGATCTATCAGAATCTTCTTCTTCCTCTTCTCATGTTTCTATTGCTCCTCCACCAAGACAGTTTTTGACTCTTCCCACTCATCCTGTGATTACTCGTGCAAAAGCTCGCCAACTTTCTCTTTCTTCTCCTTATGCCTTGGTGAGTTCTCTAGAACCTAACTCTGTTCAAGAAGCACTTCTAGACCCTAATTGGACTAAAGCCATGAAGGAGGAATATTTAGCCTTAATTCGGAATAACACCTGGGAACTTGTTCCATTTTCTTCTGAAATGAATTTGATAGGTTGCAAGTGGGTTTTTCGTGCAAAGTACAATCCCGATGGTTCTCTTCTCAAGCATAAAACTCGTCTTGTTGCTAAGGGGTTTCTTCAAACACCCAGAATTGATTTTGTTGAAACTTTCAGCCCTGTTGTTAAGGCTCCAACCATTAGAGTCTTATTTTCTTTGGCTGTTACATATGGTTGAGATATTCAGCAGGTGGATGTCAATAATGCATTTTTAAATGGTGATCTTGATGGGGCTGTTTTCATGTCTTATCCGAAGGTTTTCTTGATCAGTCCTGCCCTTCTCATGTTTGTTGGTTGAAGAAGTCTCTTTATGGCCTTAAACAGGCTACTCGTGCATGGTATACTAAGCTTCGAATAGCTTTACAGAGTTGGGGTTTTCTTCGGGCCATATTTGATGCTTCACTCTTTATTAAGCGAACTTCTAAATTTGTTTTGTTTGTACTTGTTTATGTTGATGATATCTTAGTCACTGGATCAAGCTCTGCTGCCTTGCATGGTTTTATTCATGATCTTGACAAAAATTTTGCGTTAAAGACGCTAGGTTCAGTGAATTACTTTCTTGGGTTTGAGGCTTATCGAGATTCTAAAGGCCTCTATCTAACTCAATCCAAATATACTCTTGATTTACTTACCAAGGCTATTATGGCTGATTGTAAGTCTTGTGTTGTTCCTCTTAGTTCAGCCACTGTGTTTACTGATGAAGGTGATATGTTTTCTAACCCCTCTCTATATCGGACAGTTGTAGGTTCTCTTCAATATCTTACATACACCAGATTGGATATTGCCTTTGTTGTAAATAAACTCAGTTAGTTTTTAAGCTGTCCTAAGGATCAGCATTGGCAGGCTTGTAAGCGGTTACTTCGGTATCTCAAAGGCACAATTGGTTTAGGTTTGGTCTTCTCTCCCTCATCTTGTGATTTACCCCTAAGTGTTTACACGGATGCCGACTATGCAGGCTGCAAAATCACAAGGCGATCTACTAGTGGTTGGTGTGCCTTTCTAGGCAATAATCTGCTTGTTTGGGGTTCTAAAAAGCAGACTATAGTCGCTCGATCTGTTGGAGAAGCGGAATATAGGGCAGTAGCTCAAGGTGTTACTGAAATTTTGTGGTTAAAGTCTCTCTTCCATGAACTTGGGTTTTCTTGTTCTCAGACTCCTATTCTTTGGTGTGATAACTTGGCTGCAAAATCTATCTTTGAGAATCCTGTTTTCCACTCTAGAACTAAGCACATTGAGATTGATATGCATTTTGTTCGTGAAAAAGTTGAGTGCGGTGCTGTTGAAATTCGTTATGTTCCCACTATGTATCAGCTTGCTGATATCTTTACTAAAGGCTTACCCAAGGATCGGTTTCAGTTCTTATGTCATAAGCTTGGTCTTCGAGTGACACCTGTGCGTCGCTGTTTGCCTGTTTCAGCATCATTACCTAAGTGTGCTTCAGGGAGGTCTCATTTGAAGGGGCATGTTGAAGAGCTTGAGGCAGCTGAAGGCAGGTCTGTTGAAGAGATTGAGGTAGTTGAAGGCAGGTCTAAATTGAAGGGGAATGTTGGAGAGAATGAGACATCTCGGTTATAGTCTTATTCTCTTATTCTTTATATTCCTTGTTGTGTGTTCTGCTGTATTGTATTTTGGATAGTTGTATTATTTGCTTGTAGTTCTGTTTGTAGCAGATTATTAGTTAGCTGCGTGTGTTGAGCTCTGTTGTCAAGGCTATATATATGTGTTAGCCTTTCGGTTGTTGTGTAGAGATTCAATTTTCTTTAATCAAACATTTGGACGAGGTGCTTTCTTTCAGATCTCCTATTTTTTCATTCAGTTTCATTTTGTTACACGCTGAACAAGAGACTCCAGGATCACAGAAGCCAGCCTCCAACAACAAGCAATCATCAACTCAATAGGGAGGGAAGACCTGGTCCCTCAGAAGATGCCAAATATGACAAAGAGCATAACTCTGAATAGACGGTCTGAATCAAAGAGTCGTCAGACGGGCCCACAGAATGCACTGAATCTGATGAGCCAACTGAGAGATAGATCTCTCCTGATCACGGAAGCACTTGTTGTTGCGCTCCCTCTAGATGAAATACACCAAAGCATGAAGCACCAATCTGTTCGCCACCTACCACAGGCCCTTGCCACTCCATCTCGCAGCAGCCCAAAGCACACAAGTATCCTATCAACGCCAAGGCCAATTGAATTTATTTGATCTGTGGAAGAATGTTAGCACCTCTTTGGAATAAGGGCACTCGAAAAAAATGTGACTATGTCTCTCTGCATTCATCCTGCAAAGGAAACATCTATTCGGAAAAGATAAAAAAAGGTTAATACGGTCAAGTGTAGAAAGAAGCTCCCGAATCGCTAACCACAAAATAAAAGAATGAGTTGGAATATACTCCGACGACCACACGAGTCTATGCCAATGAGCCCGGGGATGCTGTTCCTGGAAGTCCTTAAGCGCAACCCTAATCGAAAAAACACCGTTCGCAGCCTTTATCCCACGGGGAACGCGGGGAAGGCTAGGAACAGCGAACGGTGATTCCTAATAAGATCGTAAGGCGGACAGGGGAAAAGGTTAGGCCAATTCCAAAAGCCATTCTCAATGAAATCAGAGACCTTGGCCAAGGTATGTATGCCTAATTGCCGAGGCAATTGGCGAGAGAAACGATCAATAAGCACATAAATCCTTCCTCTTCTTGTGGGGTTAAGATCTGTACATAAATCAAAAAGATCCCAAGGGGGCAGCACCTATTTCCATTTAAATGTTGAATTGAAAGACTTACCTACAACTAATCAAATATATTCTAAAATGGATACTGTAAGATAAAATAATGTCAAAATGTGTATTTTATAAATGAGGTGTACAAGGAGTTATATACATGAATCCTATTTTAATGTGAGGAAACAATATATTATAAAGATATACACAAAATATAAACAAATCATCTAAGTATATATAGTTACTTAATATGAAGATTGGAATCAAATATCATATTCCTCTTTAACACTCCCTCTCAAACTGGAGCATAAATGATGATCATGTCAAGTTTGGTGCATATGTATCTCACAGGAGGACCTCTAAGCGACTTAGTAAACAAGTCAGCCAATTGATTGTTAGAACCTACAAATGCTATGACAATATCTTCAGAAAGCAACTTCTCCTTTACAAAATGATAGTCAATCTCAATATATTTGGTTTTCCTCTTGGAACAAGGGATTAGAAGCAATATGCATTGCAACTTGATTGTCACGAATCAACTTCATCGACTTGATTTGAATGACTCAAAACTCCACAATCAACTGTTTCAACTATATCAACTCATATGTTGTTAGGGCCATTACTCTGTATTTAGCCTTTGCGCTGGACTTGGCAACAACACTTTATTTCTTACTTTTCCACGATACCAAGTTACCACCAACAAATGCACAATATCTAAATGTGGACCACTTATCACTAGGAGATCTTGCCCAATAAGCCTTTGTATATCTCACAATTTGATTGTATTCATGATCCACCTTGGCCAGGGGCACCTTTTGTACTGAAGGATACAGATCACTGCATCTTAGTGATTGTCACAAGGTGAATCTAAAATCGGACTTAGAACTCTCATACTGAATGAGATATTTGGACAACTGATTATAAGGTAGTTAAGTTTGCTAACCAACCAACAATAGCACCCAAGGTTAGAAATAGGCCCACCTTATTGTCACGACCTAAGCCTGACAATCGTCTCTCTTTCTATTCGATATGAATGGGAAGATGTTTCCAAAGGAACAGAGTATTGAACCGAGGAAAGGAAGAAGAAGAGAAAAAGAGAAAGTAAGAATGAGAGAGAGGATAAAATATGCAGATATTCTTCATTGATTTCAAGGAAATCGCTAGGAAACGATTTATATAGCCTGCAAAGGCAGATTCCTACAGCTAGGTGGTTGTAATTGTCTACTGCCAGCTAAATCCACATGCATGTGGATTCCCTAGGCTAACAATCTCTAACAAAATTGGAATTACAACAGTAAAATAAAAAAAATAGTATCGAAATAACAATAGTAAAAGAATCAAGAAATTAAGAAATTGAAAATTTTTCCTAGGGTCAAGTTCATAGCGTGACACCTATCTAGTAAAAATTTGATTTTTGGATCCATAGGGTATCTATTGCTTACATCTAAGCATCCTTGTTTCTTGTAGCATGTTCAAAGCATACTTGCTATCAGCAGATATGGTTTCGAATATTAAAGATTATGATTGATTGATTTATTTATATGGAATGTAGATTGTGTATCTTGTAGATTTAGATTGATTGTTTCTATTAATTGTTGTATCCTAAAGTTATGTAGGTTTCCTAATTTAGTTTTAGAATCTTTCTTTAAATGTTTTAGGCAACTTCCTAATTCTAATAGGAAGCTAGTGTATAAATCAAATCAGCTTCTTTTGAGGTGATTGAGACGATAAGGAAGAATTTGATTATCCTTCTTTCTTGACATGGTATTAGAGCCATAGAAGCGTTAATCCGGCTTCAATCGTAGCCTGTTCTTCCAATCTTCCTTTGTCAGATTGTCCCTCTTTCTTCTCCTTCTCATCATCATGTCTGTTACGCATGATCCTATACCCGAATCTGGAGATTCCAGCCATGCGACTGAGGTTCCATCTACTGAAACTCAGTTTGCTGGGACTCATGGCAGTGGTACAGGGGGAGAATTACAAAACCTTCAAGTAGCTTACCGGTTGAACGGTAAAAACTACTTAAAATGGTCCCAGCTAATCCGCACCTTTCTTAAAGGGAAAGGGAAACTCAGCCACTTGTTGGGAATAGATCCTAAGGAGACGGATCCAGCATTTGGAGCATGGGATAAAGAAGACTCCTTGGTGATGTCTTGGCTCTGGAACTCAATGGTTCCAGAAATCAGTGACACGATCATGTTCTTGACTACGACTAAGGATATTTGGGATGCAATAAATCTCGCCTACTCTAAAGTCCGCGATGCAGCGCAAATCTATGAAATAAGAGTGAAGGCAGCAGCAATCAAACAGGGAACAAGGACCATCACTGAGTATGCTAAACAGCTGCAAACACTATGGCAAGAACTTGACCACTACTAGTGCTTGAAGATGAAGTGTAGTGAGGATGCAGCCCTACACAAACGATTTGTGGACAAAGAGAGGATCTATGATTTTCTAGCCAGCCTCGACCTCGAATTTGATGCGATAAGAGTACAAATCCTCAGTAAGGAGGATTTACCTTCCTTGAATGAAGTTATTTCTTTGATTAGAGCAGAAGAAGGAAGAAGAGGTGTCATGCTAGAAACCCCTTCTGGAGAAGGTTCTGCCCTAATCTCCTTGAAGGCTAATAATCGTGGTAGAGGGCCTAGAGAAGAAAATAAATGAGTAGATAAGGACTCCTTGTGGTGTACTTTCTGCAAAAAACCTAGGCATACCATAGACCGATACAAGGCAAGATTGGTGGCCAAGGGATATACATAGGTATATGGAGTTGGTTACTTAGACACCTTTGCTCCAGTAGCTAAGCTCAACACAGTTAGAGTGATTCTCTCATTTGCAGCTAACCTAGATTGGTCTTTACATCAATTTGATGTAAAGAATGCATTTGTGCATGGAACACTCGAGGAGGAAGTCTACATGGAAGTACCACCAGGGTATTCAACCACTACAAAAGACCCTGTTGTTTGTTGCCTCAGGAAAGCTCTCTATGGCTTAAAACAGTCACCTAGGGCGTGGTTTGGAAAGTTTACCGGTGTGATGCTTTGTATGGGGTACCGGTAAAGTCAGGGAGACCACACTCTTTTTTTTCACCACTCGGCCACAGGGGGAGTCACGGTTTTGCTATTTATGTGGATGACATAGTAGTCACTGGTAACAATGAAGAGGGCATACAACAACTACCAGAATGTTTGGTAAAAGAGTTTGAAATTAAAGATTTGGGGCGGTTGAAATATTTTTTGGGGATAGAGGTGGCTTATTCCAAAGAAGGTATTTTTTTCTCTCAACAAAAATATGTAGTGGATCTCCTCAGAGAAACAGGGCTTCTCGGTTGCAAAGTAGTGGAAAACCCCATTGATCCCAATCATAAGCTAAGTGAGGCATTAGAGGATGATTTGGTTGATAAAGAGGCCTACCAAAGGCTAGTTGGGAAATTGATATACTTGGCTCATACTCGGCTAGACATAGCATATGCCGTGGGAGTTGTCAGCCAATTCATGCATACTCCAAGGGAATCTCATTTTAAAGCTGTCTATAGAATCCTACACTATTTGAAAGGCACACCTAGGAAGGGCATTCTATTTAAAAAAGGTGAAGCTATGTTACTAGAAGCATACATAGATGCTGATTATGCAGGATCCATGGTGGATAGAAGATCAACGTCTGGCTATTGTACCTTCTTGGGGGGTAACTTGGTCACATGGAGGAGCAAGAAACAAAATGTGGTTGCTCGGTCAAGTGCTGAAGCCGAGTTTCAATCCATGGCCCTAGGTATGTGTGAGCTATTATGGTTAAAAATATTATTGGAGGATCTCAAGGTTGGATGGACAAAACCTATGAGACTCTATTGTGATAACAAATCAGCCATTAGTATTGCACATAATCCAGTTCAACATGATAGAATAAAACATGTTGAAGTGGATAGACATTTTATAAAAGAGAAATTGGATAGTGGGATGATTTGTACACCCTATATCTCCTCGGGAGATCAGCTTGCAGATATGCTAACCAAAGGCTTTCCAGCAGCCATGTTTAAAAAGATGACAAGCAAGATTGGGATGACAGATATCCACTCTCAATCTTGAGGGGGAGTGTCAGCAGATATGGTTTCCAATATTAAAGATTATGATTGATTGATTTATTTATAAGTAATGTAGATTGTGTATCTTGTAGATTTAGATTGATTGTTTCTATTAATTGTTGTATCCTAAAGTTATGTAGGTTTCCTAATTTAGTTTTAGAATCTTTCTTTAAATGTTTTAGGCAACTTCCTAATTCTAATAGTAAGCTGGTGTATAAATCAAATCAGCCTCTCTTGAGGTGATTGAGACGATAAGGAAGAATTTGATTATCCTTCTTTCTTGACACTTGCTCTTGAAATATAGATGCCTTGCCTTGATCATGCCACCCATACCTATAAAATATTTCAATTGATTCATATCCTTGCTTGAATTTGTTCCTAGAGATGTGTCTTTAATTCAGTGATACCAATATCATCATCC
The DNA here is from genome assembly GCF_014633365.1 of Diospyros lotus. Lineage (NCBI taxonomy): Eukaryota > Viridiplantae > Streptophyta > Magnoliopsida > Ericales > Ebenaceae > Diospyros > Diospyros lotus. Next base: position 30,982,817 of record NC_068343.1, on the reverse strand, counting down.
TCTGCAATATATCATTAACATATACTACTAGAAGAATGTGACAACCTGATTTAGAGCGATAAGAGACTAAATGATCAACCCTAGTTTGAGTTAACTCAAACTCTAGAACAGCTGAATTGAATCTACTAGTCCAAGCTTGAGGAGGCTATTTTAGGCCATATAAAGATTTTCAAAGGCAACACTCAACACCAGATGCTCCGTGAGCAACAAAACTAGGAGGTTTCTCCATATAAACCTCCTCCTGTAAACAACCACAAACATGAAGGCATGCATTCTTGATATCTAGCTGATGGAGAGGCTAGTGAGACATGGCAGCTAGAGACAAGAATTACTAAATAGACAATATCTTGGTAACAGGAGAACAAGTGTCCCCATAATCAAGGGAACAAAAAAACTTAATTGTACCCTTTAACAAATGAAAATGGTGAAGATTTTTAATCCATACCCTCTAGAAGGATATATAAACCACCCTTGTGCTTTGATTTGAAAGAAAGTTAAACCAGAAAACCCAAGGATGTCAGACAACCAACACATGTTCCCGAACTGGCATATATTTCTACCAATTTCAGGTGTCAGCATATTAATTTTCCAATCAGAGATCTGGTAACTAAATATACACTTAATGTGTTTAAAATTCCATGACGAGGATGTCAAATGCCATATCCACTTTTATTTTGACATCTGCAGTTCATTAATTGCTGCTGTGGAGAACTCTGTATTTCATATTTGTTGGAATAAACATTAGATATAGTTGCTTATTTTACATTCATATTCTGAAGGGATGTTTACTATGGTGATCCAGTGATGGATTTTTCATTGATGTTGCAGATGAAGTTTTTTCTGCTTGTTCCATAAACATTGTTAAGCTTAACAGTTCGCTTTTGTTATTCAGAATGCTCTGAGGCAACAGAGATTTGTACGGGAAGTCACAATCCAATACAATCTTTGCAATGAGCCTTGGTATTACCTTGAACCTCTTTTGTTTTGTTTTTTTTCCCTCTCTAATTGCTTTCTGGATATTTGCAAAACCTGTCTGTTATTTTGATTTTGCAATTGTACTTCAATTGGAAACTGTTCGTTTGTTTTTCAAACATATTAGAAACAGGGAGCATCATCTAGATCAGGAAGTTTTTGAGAATTTGCATTGCATTCATGTCATAAGTTCCAGGAAGCGTCACATATAAGAATATCAAGTAGCCATTGATTTTCTGCTTAGATTTTTCTATGCCCTTAGATTCTCTTAGGCTTTGAATAAATTAACATAGGAAATGTGCTAGTATGAAGATCTTATTATTTTTCAACTAACTGATATGAGTAGTTCCTTTTTTCAAGTTGAGAGATAAGTGGGAGGGATTTTTTTTTCAAAGTTACTACTATTTTTAATTTTTTTTTGTGAGTACTTGTGGGAAAAAATAATTCCCAAGCTACTAGCAAGTGGTCCAGGTCAGATTACATAAATTTGCCCACGCATCAGCGGGACAAAACCGCTAAATGATTAGGGTTTTTCAAACAAAAGGTAAGAAATGCTTATTCTTAGAAGCACTTGCTGAATCAGCGCTTTTGTATTTAATCTTCATAATAGAACCTATCATAATGCTATAAAGTTACCTGTATGATATAAAAAAGGAAAAAATGTACAAAAAGCTTAACATAAAATACATAGCATTCTACAAATCTATATAAAAACAATTAGAGCAACCAGTCTAAGGCTAACATTATCAAGTAGAAAAACAATTGAAAAAAGTAACGTAGACACATGCATTTATAAAACAGGTAACTACATATATACATTATAAATGTATAAAAGTAAAGCAATAGATATGCTGTAGTACCCCATATTACATAATATTTTGAGGAATATTTAATCAAAGAAAATTTCATACTTGAGGTTATTCTATGAAAATTTTCAGAGAAATTAGTAATTATGTGCTTAATGAGTAAATGATGATTTAAGGAGGTTTTTGGCGGACTGAAGGGGAGACCTAACTGACTGAACTATGTCAGGAGATTTGGTTTTAGCTCATTGGGAAAATTCAGCTGATTGACTATGACTTGGTCAACCAAATGCTCTGTTAGTTTAATGACCAGATTTTGTACCTGAAAATAAAACGGAGCGAAAGGATGGGTAGTAAAAAATTGGCACCCAGGTTAGGTTTGAAATTTTACAAGTCCATAGGTGTGTTAAATCTGAAAAATGGTTTACCCAAGTGAAAAACCGTTATATTCCGAAAGTAGGCGAAATATTCGAAATAACTGTGTAAGTTGTGATTCATCAAGGATGAGTTGGGAAATCTTTATGGAAGCTTGAAGTTTAATTACTTGGGTAACCATGAGAAGTCTTTTATTCCTAGTGGTACATGGGATTAAATTATAGAAGAAATAATAAAAAATAAAATAAAGAATGCAAAGTGGAATGGCTGGCCACACATGCATTTTAGTTGATATTTAAATGACAGGTGGCTGTTCGTGGTGTATTTGAGAAAGGCAAGTGGGAGGTACCAATTACTTATTTAAGTAAAGAGATGATTCATTAGTCGCCTTGATGAAGTCTCAAGAGTTTACTTAACTAAAGAAAGTAGAGACCATTTTTTCCTAAAGCATTGCCAGTCATCTTCCCTGAAAACAAGTCCTGAAAAACATAGGAAGAAGAGAACTTAACTGCACAGTTCATATCTCTAATCAACTTACTAACTGATATCAGGTTGCAATTAATGTTGGGAACATGTAGAATTGACAAAAGTGTTAATCCCAGCAATTTAATATCTCCTCTCCCAGCTATATTAGTCAAACTGCCATCTGGCACTGCAGCTTTGGCATTATCAGTACATTTGTCATAGGTAGAAAATAGGGAGAAACAGCTGGTCATGTGATCTGATTCTCCTAAATCTATAATCCACACATTTTCAGAGTTTCGGTGAGACAACAAGAAGTGAAATTTACCTCTAAGACTGCAACATTAGAGATTGTAGGTTCAGGTTCCTTAGAGACCTTGGATTGGGAAAATCGAGTTTTTAAAAATCTCCATTTGTTTTGTAGTAAATGGAAGAGAATTGTCAGGCTTCTCATTTGCTGGTAATGATTCAGTAGTATAGGCCAGTTTAGGTTGGTCCCTTCGATTTTTTTGACTTCCTAATTATAGGTTTATTGTGTAGTTTCCAACAAATTTCCTTGGTGTGACTAGGTTTATTGCAGTAATTACACTAGAGGTGTTTGTCTTTATCCTTTTGAGTCTTTTGGTGTAGTGGACCATTTTGATGTACTGCCAAGGTAGAATTTTGAATACCTATGTTTGGAATCTGAGGAGATGAGTTGTTAAGCATCACTTTCTTGCAACTTTCCTCTCTTCTAATTTCAGCAAAGCCCTCATGAATAGAGGGAAAAGGTTTAGAGCCTAGGAGTCGGCCGCGTACTTCATCCAAGTCCTTGTTGCGTCCGTGCAAGAAATCAAACACTCGCTCCTTCTCAAGCATCTTGGCATATTTGGCACTATCTTTAGAACAGTGCCAGTTTTTGTCATATAATAGATCCATTTCCTACCATTATTTATTTAAGATATTGTAGTATTCAGTAATTGACCTAGTACTTTGTCGACTCTTGATGACAGATCGAATCTCAAAGCATTGTGAAGTGTTTTTTAGGTCTGAATAGATTTCTTGCACAATTCTCCAAATATCCTTTGCAGTTTTGTAAAATAGATATATCCTTCCTATCTTTGGCTCCATTGCAATCGAATTCTCAGCATCCCAGGTTGAGTAATGAATGATGAAACCTAAAGAAATCCCCATCTGAATAATTTAAGGACCAGAAATATTTAAGAAATCCCGTTGCTAGAGAATCTTGTCACATATTCTTAACACTTTAAGAATAAGAATCTCAAACAGGAAATTCATGGACTCATTTATACAACAAACTGAACAGTAATGAATGATGAAACCTTGCCTTTTTTTAAGATATACAGAGACACATCAAATGTATTTACACTCCTGCTAAAAGTCATTTAAATCTGTCATTAAGGCACATCACTAATAGGAGTGTCACACTATGGCTTGGCCATTTGTGGACAATTCATGAGACATTACAATTATAAACTTTTTTGTTGAGTTTTTAAGCATATTGGTTTTGGTATTGGGGATGGGTTTAGGGTCACACTATGACATAGTTAAATTTTGTTTGCATTACTAGTCTGGCTATAGGAATGTTCATTCAAGCTTTTTTTGATCCTTTTAAGTTTGGGAGGGTTGAAGATGTGATTGTTAGTGGTTCGAGTTATCTTCTAATGGCATTACATGGTCTCCAAGTGTTAGGTGGAATCTGTAAGATCAGAAAATTTACTCTATAATGACATTTTTGGTTATTTTTAACCCCCCCCCCCCCTAAAAAAAAAAAAAAAAACCCTTTTCAGTTATGTTTTTGGACTAGGTCATTTCAAGACAAAGGGGTGGATACATGGAAGTGGTGCCCTTAGGGAGATCCTTTTCAATTCATTTGTTTTAATGTTGCCTATCTGAGGGAGGGATTCAATTCTTGTTGGACAATAATTTGGGGGTTGAAATATGTTGAATTGTTAATGACCATCTAATTTAAAAACTTAAACTAGTAGATGGAGGGTTAACTTTATCTTTTTGTATTATTATGTTTACTCTCAACACACCCCCTGAAGTATGGCCAGGCTTTGCTGCATAACTAGTCTAACCACGTGCAACTATTTAAATATTGGGTTAGCGGTAAGGTTTAAACTTAAGACTCTTGCCTGCTTTGACATCTTGTTGATTTGTTGACAGCTATCTAATCTAAAAGTTTAACTTATAGATGGTTAACTTTATTTTTTATATTACTATTTTTACTCTCAACAAAATCCCCACCCAAAAATGTCTTGTTTGCTTAGCTAGTTGCTCTTGGCTTGATTCTCATAACAAATACTTTGAGAGCAAGGATACTGATAGTCTTAAAGTTGTGCCTTTTTGTGTAAGAGTATTGGGGAAATTGTCATTGTTTGTTGACATTCTTTTTTCCGCTCGGGGGGGGGGGGGGGGAGTGGTTATTCTCTGTGGCGCAGTTGTTCCATCTACATGGATTTTTGGTCCTATTGGGGTTAGGATTGGTCCTCTAGGAGATAGACAACCTTGTTGTATAGCTTCTCCTTTCATGCAGTGGAGTGTATGGAGAGAGAAATCTTATGGCTTTTGAAGGGATTTAGTTTGAAGGTCACTAATCTCATTTTTCTTCAATCTTGGCATGGGGCTGAGTGTTGTTTCTTGCAATTTTCTTTTTGTAGTTGTTGAATGATTTTTCTATATCTATTGATAAATGTCAGTGTAATTCACAGTGCTCAGGTAACTCTTAGTTGGACCTTTTACAGCTTAGCTTGATTTATACTGTTGCATCTAAAAATGATTTAGTTGTGGTCATCATATTTGAATAGTTTGTGAAATAGTTAGGCCTGCATTACTAGTTAATAGTTAGTTTTCAGTCACTATTACTCTTGGTTGACTACTGTATTAACCATTTTCTTATTTGTTCTCATTTTGTACACGGGCTGGTCTCCAACTTTTTGCATTAAAGTGATTTATTTTCCTTAGCGGAAATGGAATTTTTCTGCTTATTAATTCTGAGGAATCTTGCCACTGACGCTGACATTATCTATTACATTTATGATTTTGAGCATGGAAGGATATGCATAGCTTGAGTTCCATTACATATCAATTTTGCATCACAAGCTTCATGGCATGCATAACAGAGTTGTCTTGTTTTGTTTACTATTTCAGCAGGCAGGTGAAATTTAAAATTTCAGCTTAAATGATCTGAATTTTGGTCATATTTTCATTCTAATTTGACCCATCTTGGGTTTTCCCCTGCTTGTTCCTGTTTATTGAATCTTTCTGTTTTCTTCACTGTGTCTCCTAGTTTCCTTCTTTTCGATTCACAAACTCGGATGTATACTTTTCCAGGATCAAATACAGTATAAGTGTGGTTGCTGACAAGGGCCTGAAGAAGCCCCTTTATACTTCTGCACGCTTGAAAAAGGGAGAAGTTTTGTACCTGGAGACTCATTCACGCAGGTATTAACTGTGTTTGTGTGCTATTTAGCATATAGAGCATGTCATTTTTCTACACTAATTTGAGAAGTTGAGTGGACCAGGTAATTCTATTGTTGTTTGGTAATGTATTCATGAAACAGGCACACCTCTCAATTGCTAAATAATAAATTTTAATAAAGATGGTTGCAGTTATCTTTTGTTGAAATCTTTTGCATAGTTGAGTTTGTCTTTTGCAACTCCTAAGCCACTGCCCACAAATTCTTCCTCCCTTCTGAAAATGTGTTTTTCTCATTTTTAGCTCTCATTAAATGAATGTTGCACTGGACTAGTCACAGAAGTAGTTGTTTTATTTTTTCTAAATTGTCTCTTACAATGAAATGTATTACAAATGCTACATAAGCACAGGTATTACATCGACCCTTACCTATTCACCCTAGTAACAAATGAACTCACTAAACATATCCAAGCAGAGGTTGGGTTGTGTATGCTATTTGCAGATGACATTGTGTTTGTGCATGAGACATAAGAAGGCGTGAATACTCAGCTTGATATAAAGGAGTACCTTGGAATCGAAAGATTTTAAGTAGAGTGAAAACTGAATGTATGGAATGTAAGTTTTAGTAAAAATGTGTCAATGATGTTATGGTAAAACGGGAAGATCAAGTTAATACCAAGAAAAGATTAGTTTATATTTCATGGATCAATCATCTAGAACGATAGAGAGGTTAATGAGGATGATACCCATATTATAATTAAGGTTGGATAGTCAAAATGCAAAAGTGCACTTGGATATGATAGTAAGATTTTATTACAGCTAAAAAAAAATAGAATTTACAAGATGGCTATAAGACTAGCTTTCTTCTATGGTATAGAATGTTGGCCAATACAGTACCAACATACAAAAAAGATAAAATTAGAAATTAGGTTATTTGTAAAAAGATTGGAATGGCTCCTCCTATTAGATCTAAAATGTGTGAGACTTTGACATGATTAACATGGTTTGATCATGTCAAAAGAAGACCAACTGAGGCTTCTATGAGGAGTGTGATTGAGATTGAACAAGTGTTTAGCAAAAGAGGTAGAAGAGACCAAAAAAACTTGGTGGGTGATATTTAGGTATACTCTTAGTGATAAGAGCCTTATAAAAGATAAGACCATAGATATAAATGACTGAAGAGCTAGAATCTATAGCTGACTCCATAAAGTGGGAAAAAGGCTTGTTTTTATTTTGGGAGTGTGGTGGGGGTTAAGAGCATATTTATAGATGTAATGCACAGAAAATGAAGTCAATTGCATTTGTTGCTGACTATTATCTTTGGGCCTACCTAAGTAGTAGTATTTTGGGTTGGAGGGAGTTACTTTTAACTCATTAAATATCTAAGATAACGCTCATAACTAGAGGTGATATAGAAACTTAGTAGTTTTTAAGCCATGAATAAAATGTTACAACACATAATTGTATTTCGATTACATTAAGGATATGTCACTTTCCTATCATTTAATTTGTTCTAGTATTGACAACTTTCCAATTATAAATTGTCGAACCCCTTGATGTATCAGTGGCTATATCAAATAAGGCCTCATATTTGTATCTCCCAAAAAGAACCTACATATATTATAAATTCATCTTTGTATCTCCCAAAAACAACCTGCATATATTATAGATACTATAGGGATAAATTTCTGAAAGCGAATCCCAAGTCTTTATCTTGTAAAACATTAATACTTACATACGTGATGCTTTGAGGCATTTTAGGTTATAAACTTTTTGTCAGCAACAGTAATACAACAAGCCTTAATCCTATTAGGTAGGGTCGGCTACATGATCTAAGCTTTAATCCTATTAGGTAGGGTCAGCTACATGATCTACCTTGCCAATCATCTATATCTGTGACCATATCTTCTATAAATCTAAAATTCTTTGTTAGTGCATTGAAATTTTTATGGTAAGGTGGAATGATGTATTTTCTTTTCTTCTCTATGTGCATGGAAAATAATACTTTTTTGTATCATATTGTGCAATGGTACACTAGGCATTTATTACAAGTGTGGATCCCGGCTAGCTGGTTATTAGCTGGAGTACTAATTAATCTTGGCACTAGTAGTCCCTTGGTTAATACATCGGCTAGTTGGTCATTAGTTGGAATGTAAGAAGTGCTAATTGTTGACGCATGAAGATTGTGGACGAGTGAAGATCAAGGAGAAAAGGAAAGCAACCTTATACGTCTGCTTCTAGAATACTATGCCTTTTAGGAAGTTTCTAAATTTTCTAAATCTTGTTCTTTTGGATAGTTTCCTAATATTTGTTAAAGGACGGAAAATAATTCTTCAATCTTATTCAAATCAATGGGATACATGCTAATATACAAACAATCTTCCTGCTAAGTTAAGAAGTTTCTAAAAAACTAAACAAGAAAGTTTCTAAATCTATTTTGGAAACTATACAACTTAGGATACACCTCGAAGATAGAAAGATACAACAATATTTATAATATACATTCCTATTCTAGAAAGAGGAAAAGACGTCAATCCCAATCTTGCTCTGATTGATTGACATAGATTGTTGACACTCCCCCCCAAGATTGTGAGTGGATATCATTCATTCCAATCTTGCATACAAACATTTGAAATACAGCTGAAGATAATCCCTTTGTTAGCACATCCACCAATTGATCATTTGAGGAGACATATGGAGTACAAATCAGCCTTTTATCCAATTTTTCATTAATGAAATGTTTGTTCACTTCAACATGCTTGGTTCTGTCATGTTGAACTGGATTGTGAGCAATACTTATTGCTGACTTATTATCACAGTATAGCCTTATAGGACCTTGCCATTGGACCTTTAGATCATCCAACAAGATTTTTAGCCATAACAATTTGCATTCTTCTAAGTCTTTAGACCAGAACTCAGCTTCTGCACTTGATCGAGCCACCACATTTTGTTTCTTACTCCTCCATGTTACAAGATTGCCACCTAGAAAAGTGTAATAACCCAAGGTAGACCTTCTATCCACAACAGATCTTGTATAATCAGCATCCGTGTAAGCCACATGGGCCATAGTTTTGCCTCTCTTAAACAAAAAACCTTTCCTAGGTGTCCCCTTTAAATAATGAAGTATCCGATAGACTGCCTTCAAGTGAGTCTCTCTCGAGTTGTGCATGAACTGACTAACCATTCCCACTGCATAAGCTATGTTTGTCCGTGTATGAGCTAGATAAATGAGCTTCCCAACCAGCCTTTGATAGGATCCTTTGTTAACCACACCATCTTCTAGAACTTCTCCCAACTTACAATTTGGCTCAATGGAAGTATCTACTGCCTTGCACCTTAGCATTCTTATTTCAGTTAGAAGGTCTATGATATATTTCTGTTGGGAAATGAAAATATGTTTTGTTGAATGTGCCACTTATATGCCCAATAAATACTTCAAACGTCCCAAATCTTTTATTTCAAGAAGCTCATTGATTAAGCATTCCCTTAGTTTATGCATGCCTTCCTCATCATTGCCCGTAACGACAATATCATCAACATAGACAAGGCATTACCCTTGTGAACCTTCCAAACCATGCCCGTTGCGACTATTTTAAGCCATATAAGGCTTTATTAAGCTTACACACAACCTTTTCTTCGTTTGGGGAGTCATAACCGGATGATAGATCCATGTAAACCTCTTCTTCAAGATCTCCATGCAGAAATGCATTCTTGACATCATATTGAAGCAATTGCCAGCCTAGGTTAGCAACTAAGGATAGAAGAACTTGAACTATATTGAACATAGCAACAGGGGCAAAAGTATACCCTTTAGCTACTAGCCGTGCCTAGTAGTGATCTAAAGATCCATCAAACTTGTACTTAATTGTGTATACCCATCGGCAGCCTACTGGATGTTTCCCTTTGGACAATGGAACAAGTTCCCATGTTTGATTCTTCTCTAGGGCTGCCATTTTAGCTTCCATGGCATCTCTCCCATGCTTATTCCCTATTGCTTCAGAAAATGTTTTGGAATAGGAATGGTATGAAGGTTTGTAAGAAAGGCTTTATGAGGGGATGACAATTTGGAATAGGATAGGAACAAATATAAGGGGTGCTTAGTGCAAGCTCTAGTACCCATCCTAAGGGCAATAGGCCAATCAAGGTCACTGTTGGAGGATGCTGGTCAGGTGTAGGGTTAGCATTTGCAGTAGAGTTATCAACATCAGATATGAGAGACTCAACAATGGGGTTACCTGATGATGTGCAAGGTGGGCTGATGGTATTGTTGGTGTTGTCAACTACAGGAGTAGGGATTGAGTCAGGTGTTGTGACTTTCTTAGGGGTAGAGGCTGGCCATTTTTTCCTTGAGTATACCTATAGTGGTCGAGGAGTACTCGGAATAGGCTCCTTCAATGTCATGCCCAATGAATCCTTTGGACCAATGGCTGGGAGAGGAAATAATGGCAGATCATGACCAATAGGAATAGGGGACTGACCTTGATCCGAAGATCGAGACTTACTAAAATAAGAATCACCTTCTACAAAGGTGACATTGGTTGACACATAGTACTTCTTGATAGGGGGATGATAACACTGATAGTCCTTTTGAGTAGATGAGTATCCAAGAAATATGCATTTTAAAGCTCAAGGATCCAACTTACCCCTTCTAATAGTAGGAATATGGACAAATGAGATACACCCAAACACTTTGGGTTTCAACCCTGGACTAGACACATGACAATCAAGAAAGGATTTGTTTAGCAGTTGAATTGGGCTATAAGATCCAAAGATTTGAGAGGGCAGCCTATTGATAAGAAATGTAGCTGTTAGGGCTGTTTATCCCCAATAATGTTTGGGGACATTATGGTGGAATAGGAGCGTTCAAATAACAAGTAGATGCCCATTTTTCCTCTCGGCCACTCCATTTTGTTAAAGAGTGTAAGAGCAAGATGATTCATGGATAATACCCTCCTGTTGGGAAAAAAATAGATACGGATTCATTGAAGAAATCCTTAGCATTGTCTGATCTAACCCTTTTAAAACCTATCCCAAACTGATTTTTAATCATATTATAGAATGCAGGAAAAATACTACTAACTTCAGTTTTAGTTTTCAAAAGATAAAGCCAAGTTACTCTAGTACAATTATTAACAAAAATGACAAACCACCTTGCCCTAGAAATATTAGGAACTGATGAGGGACCCCAAATATCACTGTGAATTAAGGTAAACGGAGAACTAGTCATTTTATTAGATGAAGCAAATGAAACTCTTTTATGTTTTGCAAACTCACACACATCACAATGGAAACTATTGACATTTAGACCCTTACACAATTCTGGAAACATCATTTTAAGAGTAAGAAAAGAAGGATGACCAAATCTATAATGGTGCAGCCACATTAGATCCTTGTTGGACTGAGCCAAGTATGACACGAGGAATCTGCCCTTGTTTGTCTCGTTCACCCGGTCCCTCAAGGTAGAACAACCCAACCCTAGCTTTAGCAAGCCCAATTCTCTTCCTCATGCCCTGCTCTTGTATCTCACAGTGAGTTGAATAAAAATTAACACTGCAATTAGTGTTCAATATGATCTTTTGAATGGAGATTAGGTTAGTGAATAACTTAGGAACATGGAGCACATTTTTGAGAGAGAGATGTTTATTAAGAAGAACATCTCCTTGGCTAGCAATAGTAGTTAAAGAACCATCTACTTGGGTGATTTTTTTGGAACTAGAACAAGGGCTATAGGTAATAAAGTGATGAGAGAAAGGGGTCATATGATTCATAGCTCCAGAGTCTAAAGATCCAAGAGGTAGAATGATTTTTTTCTGAAGCATATGGAGCAAAAGAATTAGAAGAGATGCCTGTGAGAGCAAGAGAGCAGGCACCCTCTTTTGCAGTTCCTTTTTCGAGAGATTCTAAGTTCTTTGATCTTTCAATTTCTGCCCGGTTAAACTCTAGGGTGTCTCCTTGTTCAGATCCCTTCTGATCTAGTTGCTGGTGGTTGCTAGCCATGTACATTTGGCCTTGATTCTTTAGTGATCCACCTCTGGAAGGCTTTCCATGGAGCTTCCAACACTTCTCTATGGTGTGCCTCGGTTTCTTACAATAGGTACACCATAGAGTATCTCTATCTATAGCCTTTTTTTCCTCTCTTCCCTTACTCTAACCATGAGTTTTCAAAGAAACCAAGGCTGATGCCTCTACTGAGGTAGTCTCCAACATGACACCCCTTCTCCTTTCTGTTGCATGAACAATAGAGATAACCTCATTTAAAGAAGGCAAATCCTCCTTACCAAGGATTTGCACCCTTATTACATTGAACTCCATGTTCAGGCAAGCAAGAGTTCATGATGGAGAAGAAGAAGAAAAACGTGAGAGAAGAAAAATACCTCACTGATCTTTATTGATTAGAAATGAAAAACAACAATAGCAACAATACAATGAATTGAAATGGGGCTAAGTTTATATACTTAGCCTTAATCGCCTAACAAGATTATAACAAATACAACAGATAGAAATGACATAACATTAATCCACTACAGCAGCAAGCACACCACAATAGCTATTCCTTCCACATTCCCCCTCAAATCAAACTCCATAGCATATGATAAAAAGCTAGGTTGTAGGCTATCTGGAGCAACAGCATGATTGTGATACATAGGTGACAGCTTGAGACCCAGCTACACATGAACAAAAACTTGTCCTTTGACAACTCTTTAGTGAAGATATTAGCTACCTGATGAAGAGTGGGGAACATACCGAATTTTAACATCACCATTTTCAACATTTTCTCTTACAAAATGCACATCAATCTTAATGTGCTTGGCCCGAGAGTGAAACACAGGATTTTCAACAATACTTTTCACTACTAGATTATCACACCAAAGAACTGGAGTATTAACACATGGATAACTTAACTCTGAAAAATAGAGATTTAAGCCACAAGACCTTAGTCGCCCCTTGTGCTACAACCCTATACTCGGCTTCACCAACAGACCTAGCCACTACAAATTGTTTCCTTGAGCCCCAAACCAATAAGTTTTTGCCAAGAAAGACTCACAACCCATTGGTAGAACATCTAGTTACCTTACAACCCGCATAATCAACATCCGTATAGACTGTTAAAGACAAATCATTAGGGGATGGAGCAAATAACAGGCCTAGACCAATTGTCCATTTAAGGTACCGAAGCAACCTTTTGCAAGCCAACCAATGTTGCAGCTTAGGTGAGGACAAAAACTGACTCTATTTATTCACTACAAATGCAATGTTTGGCCGAGTATAAGTTAAATATTGAAGAGAACCAAAGATAGTTCTATAGAGAGATGGCTCAGAAAACAAATCACCCTCATCAGTCAAGGAAATGCTTGGATTCATTGGAGTAGCACAGGGCTTGCAATCTTGCATTGCTGCCTTTTTCAATAAATCCAAAGTGTATTTGGATTGAGTAAGATATATACTAGTGGGATCTCTATGAGCTTCAAACCTTAGGAAGTAGTTAACAAATCCTAGAGTCTTAAGAGCAAAATGGGTGTCCAAATCTCGAATACAGGCTTGAAGAGCTATAGAATTAGACCTCGTGACAAGAATGTCATCCACATACACCAAAACAAACAACACAAATTGAGAGGTTCTTTTAATAAACAAGGAAGCATCAGAAACAGCTCTTTTAAAACCCCAATCTTGCAAGGCAGACCTTAACTTTGTGTGCCAAGCTCTAGGAGCTTGTTTAAGCCCATAAAGAGACTTCTTTAACCGACACACATGTGAAGGAAATTGAGAACTCACAAATCCCTTAGGTTGAGCCATAAACACTTCTTCATTTAGATTTCCATTAAGAAATGCATTATTCACATCAACTTACTGAATATTCCAACCAAATGTGATAGCCAAGGAAAACAAAACTCTGATAGTAGGAGCCTTCACAATCAGACAAAAATGTTTCAGCATAGTCAATTGCAGGATTTTGGAGGAAACCCTTAGCTACTAATCGGGCCTTATGCTTAAGAATAGACCCATCAGGATTGTATTTAATTTTGAACACCCACTTGTAGTCAATAAGGTTCATATCTGGGGAAAATGGAACCAAATCCCATGTCTGATTACGTTGAAGGGCAGAATACTCTTCTTCCATAGTTTTAACCCAACTAGAGTCTAAGAGAACTTCATGAACAGAATTGGATTCTAAGGAACTCACTAAGGCATGAGGAGAGGTAACAAGCTGCTTGGACTTAGATCTGGTGACCATAGGGTGAACTGAAGGTGTTGGAGCAGCTTTATATTTAGATAGTTTGGATGAAATAGGAGGCTGATCAGTGTTAGTGGCTAAGGAATGATTAAAAGAAGAATCAGCAGAAACTGAAGAAGATAAGGTTGGGATAGAGGGCTGTGCTACTTGAGGAGTAAAAGAAACTAGAAGAAAAGGAAGGAAGAGGTTGAAGAAACATAGTGGACTGCCCATAAGACACCGACTGAGAGGAACAAGGAGGAGGAGGAAGATAAGGTGAACACAAAAGAAGGAAGGGAAATTCCTCTAGATTAAACTTCACGTGTCTTGACACATAGATTTTCCCTGAAGGATACAAACACTTATACCTAGCTTGAACATGGTTATAACTAAGAAACACACATTTGATAAGAGTGAAAATTGAATTTTGTGCTTATTATAGGGTTCTAAGAAAAGGAAAACAAGCACATCCAAAGGGCTGCAATTGCATATAGTTAGGTTGTTTGTTGTAAAGAACTTCAAAGGGAGATTTAAAATTGAGAGGTGAGGCTGGTAACAGGTTTATGGTGTAGACAACAATTTGAAATACTACCCAAAATTTTAAGGGCACATGAGCATGGGCTAACAATGTAAGGCCCATCTCAGTTATATGTCGATGTTTTCTTTTAGCTACACCATTTTGTTAGTGCGTGTAAAGGCAAGTAAACCTAGGCTGAAGGCCACAAGCATGAAGATAAGGTAAAAAAGCCTTAAATTCACCACCATTATCAGTTTGAAGGGCTTTAAGTTTAGATTGATATTGCAACTCAGCAAATTTGTGGAAAGTTTTGAAAATGGTTATGGCATCAAACTTGAGTTTCAAGGGATATAGCCATGTATACCTAGTATAAGTATCAACAAAGATAATATAATAACGATACCCCTTAGTAAAAAGAATAGGAGAAGGACCCCACAAATCCGAATAAACCAATTCTAAAGGTTTCTTTGCAGTAATTTGACAACTAGTAAAAGGAAGCTGATGCATTTTGCCCAATTTGCAAGAATCACAAAATGAAATACCAAACTAGAGCAAAGAATATTGACTTTATTCAAAACAGACTCAAGTACATGAAAGGAAGTATGCCCTAGTTTGGCATGCCATTGCTGACATATCTTGTTAACATGATCTACTTTTACACCAGAGGGCACATTAGAAGACACATTGAAAGGGGACAAAAAGAGGACAGACTCTGTCCTTCACATTTATTCAAAGAAGACACACTAGCAGACATATTAGCAGCAAGATTTCTGGACTTGATAGAAGACACAGCCTTGGATTCAGTATGAGCAAATGCTGGAGCCAGCTGGTAGAGTCCATCTTTAAGGATCCTTTGTAGTAGCACCAGCCCTGAATCCTTGTCCTTAATCAAACAGGAATCAGAGTGAAACTCAGCAAATCACATTATGATCCTTAGTAAGCTGAGAAACACTAATGAAGTTCTTCATATTAGGAGCATGAAGCACATTAGGTGAAGAAATGATGGAAGTGGGAGTAGTTTTGAGTATACAATTGACGAAGTCTAATGTTAGAAATAGGAAGCCTCTTATCATTACCCACGGCAACTTTTTCATTGCCATTGTATGGAGAACAAAGAGAAAGGTTGTTAAGATTTGAGGTAATGTGGCTTGTGGCTCCGGAGTCTACAAACCAAGACGGTTTGCCATGATAAGATGAAAATGAGGAAGAGAAGAAGAACTGAACTCAAGATTAGAGGCCATCGACGCCAGTCTAGGGCTTTGATACCATGAAGCGAGAGCTTCATGATGGAGAAGAAGAAGAAAAATGCGAGAGAAGAAAAATCCCTTGCTGACTCACTAGAAATGAAAACAACTATAACAACAATACAATGGACTGAAACAAGGCTAAGTTTATGTACTTAGCCTTAACCGCCTAACAAGATTATAACAAATACAACAGATAGAAATGACATAACATAAATCCACTACAGAAGCAGGCACACCACAATCCTACTATCAACAGGTTATTCCTTCCATATGCATTACCAGATATGATATACCATATAGAAAACTGGATGGATGATTGCTTTATTTGTTGGTGAAATTTTTTTTCAATAGATTGATTTAGATCTTTTCCATGGAATAGAACTTTTTACATTAAAAGTTTATTGGAAATTTTAAGTACAAAGATCAAAAACAGAATTTGTCTACTTTTATGATGGTTCTGGTGTTCACTTAGTTTTTATGTTATCTGAAGGTATGAGCTATGCTTTTCTGGAGAGAAGATGGTCAAGGCTACACCATTAAGTCAGACACCTGATATGGAGATCGAGAAATCTCTCACTCACAGCATGCACTCTGCTAATGGTGAGAGAAATGGTACTATAGATGGTGAAAATGTTCTGCTTGATGTTTTCCGGTGGTCTTGTTGTAAGAAGCCACTACCACAGAAAGTGATGCAGTCAATTGGAATCCCACTGCCCCTGGAACATTTGGAGGTAAATTTGTATATCCTTTATGAGTGCCACAAACATTCTTTCAACTTGATGAATTGCTTCCTCTCTGTCTCCACCCACCACTCTTTCTGCTCTTGTGTGTAAATATCTCATGAAAACAGAAGGCATGATAGATGGGCTGCTCTCAAAAATGAAAGACAGACCTACTGATGTTACCTTTAACCAAGTTTGAAGGGAAGTCAAGCTTTTGACGCCATTTGTTTATTGTACATCAGCCTCAATCACACATCAAAGCAGTTGGGGGTTTGAGCTTTCCATTATGCACTTAGCAATGGCCCTAGGAAGCATGAATGCATAGGATAGAGACACCCTAACATGAATATATGTATATTTCTTATGATAACATAGCCAAAATCGTCCCTACAACTAACCTAATATAGGCATCTAGTTGCATGCCCATCATGTGATCTACAGTTGACACCCCCAATCAGGCTAGGGAATTAGTGGTGGTTAACATCCCCAACTAACAAGGGAGTTGCTTGTGGTTGACTGCGCCAACCGCCGATGGGTGGCAGATTTTTAGCAAAACCCTCTGGCATGTGGCACGTGTGCTGCACCTGCTTGGCAAGCTTTTTACCATAGACAGTAGCTCAAGACGTGACACTTGTGTTGTAGTTACTCAGCAGGTGGCAGATTTATGGCCCATGTGGCCTCATGTGACGTGTCAAGCATACGATTGCTTCCTATCGGCCTGTGCCTGGTGCATTCTTCACCCCTTCCCATGGCCATGCCATGCTTGTTTCCCCTGCGCAAGAGTGCTACTGCCTGTGTTCACCATGGGCAGCCCTGTGACTTGCCATTGCCCATGCACACGAGGTCAGGCTACCTCCTGCATGTGTGGCCACAATACCTTAAATGCTTACACTGTCTCCACCACTGCAACCTATTTGGTCTGCACGCCCACATTGCTTGTTCACTGTCAACGCCAGTGGCCTGCCTGTCAATGCATCCAAGAGCCTATTTATTTTGTGCTTCCACATGTCGCTTGTGTTGTGCACTCTAGCTACACATTAGGGGTATCCATGGGTCTAAGTAGACCTGAGAATCGAAGGAAACCAATGCGATTGGTTTGGTTTGGTTTGATTTGATGTTTTAAATAGAGCTGTTTGATCTTGTGTCCATAAAATTGGACTCAATGGAGATTGATTTGGTTCTTGGTCCAGGCCTTTGGGTCTATGGACTCGACTTGGACCAATTGATGTATAATATAAATACCTCACTTTCAATGTTATCTGGGTATATTTGTGAATTTATTAGCTGATTGTTGTTACGTGTCATTGTTTAAAACAAATTACTAAATGTTGTGTAGTGTTCTTGGGTGCAAATTATTTGTTGAGCATTGATATTATTTTTTTTCCCAAAGTTTATATAACAAAATTCGAGATTTATAGATTATTTTATGTAATTGGAACCAAAAACTGAATCAAACCAACTAGATTTTTATTTGGTTGGGTTGGTTAGATTTTGTATAGGGATTGGTTGGTTTTGGGTCCAATCTTATGGACTCGATGAAGATCAGTTCAATTCTTAGTGCCAAATCCGAAACCAACCCATGGACACCTCCTAATGGTCGTTACCCATGTGGCCTGCAACGTGATTAAAACTCCCAGATTCCAACACATCTCGTCCCTGCTCCCCACACTGAAGCTTGGCCAGATTCCAATACTGTTGCACTTTGCCAATGTGTGCGCCCTTCGTGCCATGTGTTATTGCAGCACACATCCTCTTGGCATGCCTCCCTCATGCCATCATGCTGCATGGGACCATGGCACCCATGCACACGTCAGGGTCCTTACAAACACAATCTCTTTGCTTGAACAATAAATTCTCTACCCTTGTTCTCCATTGGGTTTCACTAAGAACACATGCACATGTCAAGCTCCTTGCAGACGGAATCTCCTTTTCTTGAACAACAAACTCTCCACCCTTGTGCTCTATTGGGTGTTTACTAAGGACGTTGGGAAAACCTCTTCATCTTGGTTGATCGGACCCTCCACCCTACTATTGTACTCACCATGAGGCTGGTTCAATCATACAGGAGTCCTTTCTATAAGGGCACTCTTCCCACAAGGCCTATCCTAGTAGTTTATATCATGCAAAGGAAAGGCCTCCAAGTGCTCCTCCACTTGTAGAACCTAGCGTTCTAAGTATTTCCCTCCACTATCCAACCTGCATGTTTTTTGTTTTTTCAGTCATTTGAGTGTGATTTTGTAACTTGTCAATTTTTAACTTCCTGGATTTATACCTCATAAGAATCTTTGAAATTATACTCCAGCTGTAAGAGCAGTGTTCTGTTCATCAGGCATCAGTTCATTGACAGCCTTCTTTCTGCCTACCAATAATGGTGGAGCAATTAGAAACTTGGTTTAATTTGTCACTTACACTTGTGTAGGTATAATAGATGAATGGAGTAGTATATAACCAATCCCTACTGTCAAAACAATTTTGAAAACATGCTCTGATTTTGGCCTTTTTGTCTTCTATATATGCATGTTTGCATGGAACAGGTGGTGGAAGAGAATGTTGACTGGGAGGATGTCCAGTGGTCACCAACTGGCGTTTCTATAGGTGGAAAAGACTATCCTCTTGCTCGGGCGCATTTCATGTCCCCAAATTAAGCAGTTGCTGGACTGCATAAATATACGTTGTATAGGCTCTGTAGTGACCATTGTCCTGGGTTGTCAAATGAATCTTTTATCTAAATATTTTGAATTTTATTAGTAAGAATGAATGTAGTAGAAGACATGGTGTGGACAGAATCTTTGTAAGTACTTTTGAGTTTTAAATGCTTTTTAGACTTGGACTTGAATTCTTCTTGGATCTCTTTTAGTGATCGCTAGTATCTTTCTGCTACACTCATAAATTAGGCCTTGAAGGCTTAAATATACTAACTAGCATTTAAAAAAATAACCGTTAGGATAAAAGATATTCAATAGTAAAAAATATCTGTCGACATGTTTCGAAATAACAAAGGCATGTATGTTTTAAAACATAAACATGTTTCACAAGAAGTGCCTCCTCGAAAACGCAATAGAATTGGAGCAGACTCCTGACAAAGAATAAGTGAAGAAGCTCTTTAAATTTTGGCTCTTTTGAGACTTCTTCATATTTAAGCAAAATACAAAATTGTACACAATGATTTTTGTGCATAAAAAGTGAACATCCTTTGCAAAGAGAGTAATCATTTGATTTTTTTCTTTTTTTGGCAGAAATCCATCAGAAGTTTCAAAATAAGCTTTATAGGTTTTGAAACATGCCTGTTTAATTGTTTCATTCAAGATATCTGATTTCTGATTTCAGAACTTACTTTAGGTTAACTATATACTTTCTACCTTTTCTTGAAATAGAATTTAGATTTTAAAATATTAAATACAGATTCAAATTATACTTGCTTTTGAAATATGAAAACATTAGTTTCAAAACTTGTTTGGAGCAATAACTCTTACGTTTTGAAACATCAAAGGGGTGTTTTAAAATTCTTGAAACAAAAAGACTGTTGCAACATACCTTAAGTGAATTTTGAAACATCTAATATTAAGTTTCAATAGAAAATATTTCATATAACTTGACACATGTTTCAAAATTTCATATATCAAAAGATATGTTCCAACTATAACTGACACTTAAAGAATTTAGCACATAACAAATATTCTTTAAGCATCTTACCATTCGCTAGTGTTTTCAATGCTGGACTTCACTAGGAGAGTAAATGAAAATATCATCTATAAATACGTTTACAAACTTATTCAAAAGTGGTTAAAATACTCTATTCATCATGTACATAAACATTGTTGGAATGTTTATCAATCCAAATTACATCACTACAAACTCGTAGTATCTATATTTGGATCTGAGAGTCATTTGCGATATGTCATTGGAAGGAATCATCAACTAATGATATCCCGACATCAAGTTGATCTTTAAGAAAATTATATGTCCTTGTAATTGATCAAATAACTCCTCCATTATCAATAAAAGATGCTTAATCTCAATCATCACCCAGTTCAATTATCAAAAATAAATCCACATTCTTAGATTTGTCCCCTTTCGTCAAAAAAAGGATTAGCGTTGCCCCAGGGGGATGTGCTAGGTTAAATGAATCATTTGCTAACCAAATCCTATTAACTAGTATTTCAGTTCCATCAACCTTGCTGGAGCTATCCTATAGAGAGGTATCAAGATATGACTTGTTCTTAGCATCAACTCAATCACAAAACATTAAGCCTCAAGCTTGGCATACATAATTTACAAACCTAAAATTATTTATAAAACAACTACTAGCCTCTGGCTAGTGCCCAATAACTTAAACTTATATTATACAATTAACATTCATTGAGAGAATGTAAACTACCATTTGACTCGAACCTATCGAGTTAGTTAGCGACCACCTCATTTCCCTTGGATATCCTTGCATCAACAGATCACAAAATAAGGAGCAAATAGTAGAAAAGAAACAAACATGAGTGCTTAAGCTCAGTTAGACATACTATAGGTGCACGAGTGTAAAAGATTTACATGTATGCATTCATGACATGACAAAATATTTTATCAAATATAAGCTCATTTGGCAAATGCCTCACTTGAAACAAGTTGTCAGACTTCCAACCTCTTTTATTAGACAAAAAAATTAACTACACTGAATTGCAACTAGCTATCTTCGTCAAGCACTAGGAGTTTTTTTCAGAAGCCAGTCTTATACTTCCTTAGATTAAGATTACCACAACAAACACACCCTAGATTGCCATCTCTTGAGTAAATACATGACATGTAAAACCCTAAGTGTTGTAGAGAAAGACAACATTGAAATATAATAACATACACTATTAGCCTTAGTAAAAGCCTGATCTATGATGTCCTACAATTCACACCATAACCAAAATAATGCTAAAAATTCACTCCATGCAAACACGTGTAATAGGACAAGAAGGAAATAATAGATAGATAATGCAGACTTAATCACTTACCAATACTAAGCTTGAGTAATAGAAGAAATCTAAACTCTTATACCATTTTTTCATGAACTAGAAAAGGGGGTTCATTGTAAGAATTATCTTGTGGCTCACATGATAATTAAGTAAATATCTCAACGGATATTATAGTGTTTATCTAATGAGATAATTAAGTTCATTATCAGATATAATTATATTAATCTGATAAGATAAATATAAGAATTTAATAAGATAATGGTTAATCCTAATTCTATTTGGTTTAGAAGATATTAATGATAACTCCTAAGAGTCTTGACGGGAGACTACTTCTATTATTATAAATAAGGGTCTGGTCCTCTCTTTACCCAACACAATTAAAAGCATCACAATTATATTATTCCATCATTACGGTTGAGGTCGAGGGGGAGAAACCAAATTTTAACATTTCATCTTCAGCTGGTATTTCTGATTACGGTATATCCTATTATGGATTCAAGTACGCATTTAATTACAGTTTATATGATTTACATGAGGTTTACGATTATGAGCATTAATGATTAATTGTATATTATGTTCATCATGCAATATTATGATTTTAACTTACATGTGGTTTCAGAGCCTACGTTTTATAAAATTCATGTATTTTTCATATAAATTTATTGAATGTTTGTATTTGCATAATTGAAACATATACGTACAAATAATGACATTAATTTATGTACATTCATGAACCATGCTGATATATTAAAATAAAAGAAAAGCTTGGACAGTGGCATAAAGTTTCTTTGTGTGGCCGTTGTTATCTTTTCACCCCAAGCAATCTTTCAATGCATATATATAATATACTATTGCATGTAATGGGTTAAAATTAAATAAATAACAGTGGGCAACAGAACTTGCAATGCCATGGTTGCATAACATGGTGGCTGCTAATCTTGGCCATTAGTGGCCGAGGTTTATGGATTCATAACAGTGGAGGCTTACGGCCTCTCCGTCTTCTGTTCGCCATAATAGTCGCCATTCACCGACCATGGCTTTATGTTCAGCCATGGCCGTTGGTTTAAGTTATGCCATGGCTGATTTCAGTCATGGGTTTCTATTGCCATGACAGATTTCAGTCAATGGCTTTATTGTTTCATCAGTTAAAAGATCTTTCCGCGATCTTTCTTCCGCTATAACAGTCGTCGCACGATCCTTTGCTTTTCTCCATGGCTGTGGGTTTTGTTCTCACATCTTGCTCGCTTGGCCATGGATTTACGCTCGGCCATGGCCATTAATCTTTGCCATTAGTGGCCGAGGCTTATGGTGTGATGAAGTCGCCGTGAATAATGGAGAAAAAATGAGGCGGCAGCGGCTAAAGGCAAAGGGTTTAAAACCCTAACAGATTGATGAAGAAGAAGATGGGTGACCCATTAAGCTTGCTGGGTCACCCACTGGGTTAGATCCAATTATGTTTTGGATCGGGTTGCTCTATCCATTAAAGGCCCATTGACCCATCTCATGTTGCGCGGATCTAGATTCATTATTTTGATCCAGATCCACGACCCAATAACAGATCCATAATCGGATCTGTTTGATGTATATATATAATTATGGAATATATATATAATAAAGAAAATAAAATTATTTATAATCTGAAATTTATATTAAGAAAAATTTGTTAGTCACCAAATGATCAAATTTTGTAAAGTAAATAAATTTCAAATTATAAATTAATAGATCTATAATTGGATTTATTTATATATATATATAATTATGGTGTGTGTATATATATAATAAATGAAATAAATATTTATGACTTAAAATTTATATTAAGAAAAATTTGTTAGTCACCAAAGTGGCCAAATTTTGTAAAGTAAATAAATTTTGAGCTATAAATTATTTTCAATTTTCCCATAAATATTATAATTGATGACATTAAAATTTTGTTTGATATTTGTTTGTGGGTAAATTGAAATTTGTATTATAAGGCTATTCGAGATTAACCCAAAGGTTAATTATTTGTCCTTATAATTGTCAAACATAAATGTGATAATTATTATGTTCTGTTAATTTTATTTTGTATATCCAAAGATAGCAAATAGATTTAATTGGTGCATATTTAATTATCAATTATTGTTTTATTTTGTACATCTTAGTATCGTCCAAAGGAGAACTATGATGCGCCTTATGATTAATACCTGAATCTGAAATTACATGAATTTTTTTATGTATTAATGTTGAGTATTTAAATTTTTTTTGCAGTATCTGTGCCTGTTTCAATGCATTCGCAAGTATCATCTGTACCGTTTTTCAACGGATTAAATTTCTCTGACTGGAGTGAACAAGTTCAGTTTCACTTAGGTATTCTGAATCTTGATTTAGCACTCAGAACCGAGAAACCCGCTGATCTTACCGATAAAAGCACCGATGAACGGAGGGAATTCTATAAAGTATGGGAGAGATCAAACAGATTGTGCCTCATGTTTATACGGATGACTATTGCAAACAACATTAAGTCAGCGCTTCCCAAAATTGAAAATGCTAAGGAACTTATGAAGTTCGTGGAAGGGTGTTCCCAGACTGCTGATAAGTCTCTGGCCGGTACATTAGTGAATTCTTTAACCACCATGAAATATGATGGTTCTCGTACCATGCATGAGCACATTCTGGAAATGACCACCTTAGCAGCGCAATTAAAGACCCTGGGAATGACCATGGATGAGTATTTCTTGGTACAATTTATTCTCAATTCCTTGCCTTTAGAGCAATACGGGCCATTTCAAATGAACTATAGCACTATAAAGGATAAGTGGAACGTCAATGAATTAACCAATATGCTCATTCAGGAGGAGACAAGGCTAAAGAACCAAAAAGCTCATTCCGTTCATTTTCTGAAGCATCAAGAAGTTGGTAACAATTTTAAGAAGATAAGTGGCAAGAGTAAGAAGAAAGGTCTTTGTAACTTGAACAATTCTTCGAAAGGCGCTCATAAAGAACCTATGTCTGTTAAGTGTCACTTTTGTAAGAAAAGTGGACACATGAAGAAAGACTGCTTGAAACGTAAAGCTTGGTTGGAAAAGAAAGGTAAGCCTTGTGCTTTAGTATGTTATGAATCAAACTTTACTGAAGTTCCACATAACACTTGGTGGATTGATTCTGGTTCCACTACTCATATTTCTAAACCATAAGGCCAAATGAAAGTTTCGTGTTCATGGGGAATAAAAGTAAAGCTTCCATTGAAGGCATTGGCACTCATCGTTTGATTCTGGATACCGGACATTACTTAGATTTATTAGAAACTCTTTATGTTCCTACATTTACTTGAAACTTAGTTTCATTACAGAAACTTGATGTAGTTGGTTTTTCTTTTAAATTTGGTTCTGGATCTTTTAGTTTATTCAAACATAACAGTTTTATTGGTTCCGGTATATTATGTGATGGTCTCTACAAGTTTAAACTTGATAATGTGTTTGCTGAGACTCTGATAACCTTGCATCATAATGTTGGAACTAAACGCAGTTTAGTTAATGAAAATTCAGCTTACTTGTGGCATAAACGTTTGGGTCATATATCTAAAGAAAGGATGGAAAGATTAGTAAAGCATGAAATCCTTCCATATTTAGATTTTACTGACCTTGACGTGTGTATTGATTGTATTAAAGGCAAACAAACAAAACACACTAAGAAAAGAGCCACAAGAAGCTCACAGCTTCTTGAAATTATACACACCGACATTTGTGGGCCTTTTGATGCTCCAAAGGTTTTACTCAGAAAGGCGACATCGATTATAAAGAGACTTTCTCACCAGTCTCTAAGAAAGATTCTCTTAGAATTATCTTGGCTTTAGTGGCTCATTATGATTTGGAATTACATCAAATGGACGTAAAAATTGTCTTTCTTAATGGGGATTTGGAGGAAGAGGTCTATATGGATCAACTTAAGGGTTTTTCAGTTGAAGGAAAGGAACACATGGTGTATAAATTAAAGAAATCAATATACGGACTTAAGCAAGCCTCCCGCCAATGGTATTTAAAGTTTAATAATACCATTACGTTTTTTGAATTTCAAGAAAACACTGTTGATCGGTGTATATATATGAAGGTCAATGGGAGCAAATTTATTTTTCTAATTCTGTATGTTGATGACATTCTGCTTGCTGCTAATGATCTTGGTTTATTACATGAAACCAAGCAGTATCTCTCTGAGAATTTTGAAATGAAAGATATGGGAGAGACAACTTATGTGATGGGAATAGAAATATTCCATGATAGATCACAAGGATTGTTAGGGTTGTCTCAGAAAGCATATATTAATAAAATTCTAGAGAGATTCAATATGTATAAATGCTCATCAGGGGTAGTTCCAATTCAGAAGGGGGATAAATTTAACCTTATGTAATGCCCAAAAACTGAACTGGAACGAGAGCAAATGTGAAATATTCCTTATGCATTTGCAGTTTGGAGCCTAATGTATGCTCAAACTTGCACTAGACCAGACATAAGCTTCGTTGTCGGGGTTCTGGGAAGATATCAAAGTAATCTAGGCCTTGATCACTAGAAAGCTGCAAAGAAGATTTTCAGATACCTGCAAGGAACTAAAGATCACATGCTCACTTTTAGAAGATCCGATCATCTTGAGGTGATTAGCTATTCAGATTCATATTTTGCCAGATGTGTTGATACCAGAAAATCAACATTCGGCTACTTGTTCCTATTAGCCGGATGAGCAATCTCATGGAAAAGTGCGAAGCAGTCCGTCATCGCTGCATCTACTATGGAAGCTAAGTTCGTGGCTTGCTTTAAGGCCACCGTTCATGGTTTATAGCTACGAAATTTTATTTCAGGGCTTCGGATTGTCGACAGTATTGCCAAGCTGCTGAAAATTCATTGTGTTAATTCCACAGCAGTATTCTTCTCTAAAAACAACAAGTATTCTAAGGGTGCTAAGCATATGGAAATTAAATACTTGGCTGTTAAAGAAGAAGTTCAGAAACATACAATGTCAATAGAGTATATTAGCACCAATCTTATGATAACAGATCCTATGACAGAAGGACTGCCACCCAAAATATTTAATGAACATGTTGAAAGGATGGGTATTTTGGGTATTATGTAATTTGACTCTATTAAAGTTTATGCATTTGACACTTTGATTTCATATGTTTCTGATATTCCTGTTTTCTATTTGTATACATAACTGTTTAGAATAAAGTTGACAGGAATAATTAAAGTTGGACTGTCATAATTATCTTCATTAAAGGTCATGTTAAGTTGGAAGTTAGTGTTGTGGTATATGGAAGGGACTGGGTCAGAAAGAATTGACTCACAACCGCCATGACCCGCATTAATATTTTAACTTAATAATGATGTTATGGTAACCAAAATAAAGAGAATTAAAGGATGATTGTTTGTGCACATTATGTTATTTCTTATTAAATCATAAAGGTAATATCATACGAGCCAAGTGGGAGAATGTAAGAATTATCTTGTGGCTCACATGATAATTAAGTAAATATCTCAACAGATATTATAGTGTTTATCTAATGAGATAATTAAGTTCATTATCAGATATAATTGCATTAAATTGATAAGATAAATATAAGGATTTAATAAGATAATGGTCAATCCTAATTTTATTTGGTTTAGAAGATGTTAATGATAACTCCTAAGAGTCTTGATGGGAGACTACTTTTACTATTATAAATATGGGTCTGGTCCTCTCTCTACCCAACACAATCAAAAGCATCACAGTTATATTATTCCATCATTACGGTTAAGGTCAAGGGGGAGAAACCAGATTCCGACATTTCGTCTTTAGCTGGTATTTCTCATTACGGTATATCCTATTATGGATTCAGGTACGCATTTAATTACAGTTTATGTGATTTACATGAGTTTTACGATTATGGGCATTAATGATTAATTGTATGTTATGTTCA
Source organism: Diospyros lotus (assembly GCF_014633365.1). Classification (NCBI taxonomy): domain Eukaryota; kingdom Viridiplantae; phylum Streptophyta; class Magnoliopsida; order Ericales; family Ebenaceae; genus Diospyros; species Diospyros lotus. Next base: position 30,955,211 of record NC_068343.1, on the reverse strand, counting down.
TCATGCAATATTATGATTTTAACTTACATTCATAACTAGCGTCGATCCCAATACTAGGGTAACCCTAACCCTTAAGACCAACAAACCGCTTATATAAAGTTACTCATCACATTACCAAGTACAATTGGTCTAATTTCTATCCAATAACAGAGTTATAACTAAATCCAATCCTTTTAATCGAAACAAAAGTTCAAATAAGAGTAAGACAAAGAAATACAAAACTCAAGATTGGGCACTAAGTGTCAATGTATCTACATGGAACATGACTTAATTAGATACATAGTTTTACCAAGCCAAAACCTAAAAATGTTAATATCAATAGGAAAAGCATGCCATAACCATTAGGAAAAGACAAAAAGGTCCAAGTTACAAGCAACATGTGAAGGATAACAGTAATTTGTATATATACTTTAATATATTAATTAATGCAAATTTTTAAAATCATGTTAACACGTGAATTGTCACACGTGTTTGTAAACATGTAAATAGATCTTTCTTTTAGTAGACAAACAAGTAAACAGAACATGCAAGTTTATTAAACTATACTTGATTAGGAGAACTTGTTAAAAGAGATAATCATAAGTTCAATAACTTGAAATTCATATTTCTTTTCAAATTAATAATAGTTAAAACTTTTCTTTTCTCTTTCCCAATGGATTTAAAATGTTTTCATGAACAAAAATCTTTGTTTTGGTTATCGAAGAATAGTTATGCAATTAAACATTTACGATAATATATCTACTTCTATATATAACAAAAATATTAATTTCCATAGCATGAAAGATGTACTTGTTTGACAGGTGGAACAATCTTCCTAGTTAATCTTTTCTAGCTAGGGTAGCTCCTTAGGACCTCGTTCAAATCTTTTGCGATCATTAGGATGACTTCAGGTTATAATTAGAACACATATTGGTTTATCCTCGGAACCCAATGTTACAAAAACCAAGGATCACCCATATAGTCAAATCAGTAACATTAAAGGCGAATTTGTAAGTTTCAGAAGCTTAAGGTCTAATTCATAATTTCATAAACTTGGAGGCCAATTCATAATTTTTGAAAGTTAGGGTCATTCTACTATTTTATAACTTAAATGCCAAATTCATATTTTATAAACATTGAGGTCAATTCATAGTTCATATAAATTTTAAGGCTAAAAGTAATCTACTAAATTTTTTCCTTGTTGGACAATCAAAGACAATCAAACAGCTAGTAGCCATTGCAAATGTCATTGGCAGCCACTACAAAGTGTGGTCGGTTGGTGGTTAAATTATTAGAGCCGATGAAATTTCCCTAATCACAATGTTGACAAACCCAAAAATAAAAATGATTTGTCCATTCAATTTGGATAGATTTAAAAATTAATTTTCAGACACAATCAATGGGTGACTCCAATAATTGAACAAGTCATCAGATTCATTCAACTATGGTTGGATTGACAAATTAGTTTTTGATAAAAAAAAATCCCATTTTTGGAAAAGCATTAGACTCCCCTTGGCTTTGTGATCGACCGTATCAAAAAATTATAAATATCTGATGGTTGAATCTTAGTAAATCTAGGTGTTAATTTTTAGGAAAAAAAAACCTCTGTGCAAAAAGAATTAGGTTATTTTCATGATTAGCTCTAAAAATAAACAAATAAAAGGAAAAAAATGATTGGGCTTGGACAACCCAACTTCAAACTCTTGTAAATAAAAATATTTTAAGAGACATTTATCTAATATTTTACATATTTTATGTCAAATTATTTACACGTGGCCAAAGAAGTTTTCAAAACTTATCTAATATCCCTACTGGTGTTAGCTTTAAAATTCAATTGAAATTCAACTTGTAGTCTTATCCATTATCTACATGATTTTCTTGATTTTATCAATCAATTATATATATTTGTTTTAACCAACCAAATATATGATGCCGTTATCTTTGTTGTTTTTCAAAAAATTTAGAACTTTTTAAAATAATCAATTTTTAAAGCCTTAGACGAATTGGTTTGCAACAAGTCTAGTCCTTCTTTGGCCCATTGAAGAGTACTTCGTCAGATTACATGTTTTATTTGTTGGATAATATCTAAACTAAATCCTTATAATTTTTCTCTAATGAGCCAGATTATTTTTTGATTATTCGCCAACATTTACATGGTTCGGTAGATATAAATACCACCATTGGCTTCTGCTTCAAAAATAACGAGAACACACGAGTCTCTCCCTCCTTTAAACATCTTTTGCTCTTTGTTTTCTAGGTTTTCTCCTATTAAAATTCTCTTGTTGTTCTTTTGGTTTCAAACCGGAAGAGCCCGTTGAATCTTGGGGGATACGCTACACCCACAAAATATCCTAGAGGACAGTGTCTAACATGCCTCGGGCTTTTGATCTTGTTCTTCTTATTTGTCCATCAATCTCTAGGATATTTTTTGCTCAATGGAGCACACTCATGTTTCTGGTGATTTCTTTACCACTAATGCTACCAACACCAATATTGCTGCCAATATCAATGGTGACTTTGTTACTACCAACACCAATGTCTCTGCCATTAATGTTATTTCGATTTCCATTCCTCCCATGATGTCGTAAGAAAAACCATTCCCTGATATCACAAAAATTGAGATTTTTGGTGGCCAAAATTTCAAGCACTAGAAAAAGAAAATTTCCTCAATCCTTGATATGTATAGCGTTACTATTGCTTTGACCTAGTCCAAATCGGATCTTGCTGATGTAAAACAAATGGAGTCATGGCTTTATGTCAACAAGTGATAGAGTTGTAACTTAGGAGCCAATCATAATAGTTTTGAGTTGGCTACGTCTCTTATAAATCTCGGATATATTATGATTAATAAAAGTATTTTTCTTTTAATACTTGGCAATACATTCATCTTAGTGTTTTCTTATATATATAGATGAAGCCCAAAGAGTGTAACAATGTCAATTGGTTTATGATGAGATCATACTAATAAGACCGAATGATTGATGCTTCATTCTTAAACTATTCCTAGTCATAAGACTATAGAGTGAGGTCTCTGTAGTACCGTCAAGATTGGTACACACTATGCATGCTCATAAGGAGGGTAGTTAATCTCATTAATTACTTGTGTGGGACACTAATGCAAGTGTGTAGGTGTTCATTGGTGTATGAGTTCACTGAATGACCTAATTCGAGAAAACCCAATTGGTAACTCTTACTAAATGTCAATTGAGAGTTCTTTGTGGTGACAGGTGCTAATAATCTCTTTTCTTGAGGTACCACAATTATCTTGTATGAGGAGTGTCATTCTTTGAGGCCACTATTTAGGGTCCAGTAAGATGAGTCTCTAATAGGGTGGTTATTGGGTATGATCCGAATCATATAAAGGTAGGTGAGTATGCAAGATGGAATCTATCGACCTTGGTAAGAATCATAAAAGGTATATACCCTATGTGAATGATGGAGTCACAACTCAAGAAGTCGTTGGCCAACGCGGATAATTGAGAATTAATAAGAGTTATTGATTCAACTATAGGAGTTGTGGACTTAGCATTCGTACACATAGTGTCAGTTATTGGAAGTTTGACATTTCACCATACTTTTAGACCATACTGGGGTATTATGATAGAGGGATCAAATAATAGTAGAACTTGTCCCGGAAAGGTTCATTTGAAGTGTTATTTTCATTTTATTATGATATGTGGGCCATGATATGTTACTAGACATCAGTCTTGGTCTAAGGGCAAAATGATAATTTTGTCATGAGATGAAATAAATTACGAATCATAATCAAAGAGTTTGATTAGGAATAGGATTCTATAAATTGTCCTTTGACATCTTCATAGTGAATCTATAAGGTCACACACAAACAAAGAGAAGTTTTATGAAAAAAATTCAATGGGATTGAAAAGTGTTTTGGGTCCGGATGAATTTGTGGGTTTTTGGAGCGACCTAGCACTCGTGAAAAAGTACATAGAATGTCGATAAGGAGCAAAAGAAATTAGGGAAAAAAGGGCAACGAGCCATGTCGAGCGTGGCCTGGGGCCTACCCACACGCGACCTAGTGGATGCCCAATATGGCCTGCGCATGGCTCGCGTGGCCCATGGGCGAGCATACGCGGCCCTGCCCGTGCACGGCCTGCACGTCCTGCCAGTGTGGCCAGCCTACCAGTGGGCTGGCCGCGACCCAACACTTTCTAGATGTGCTAAACTTGTTTCCAAACCCTATTTAGACTAGGGTTTGGCCTCCTCCTCTATAAATAGACCATTAATGCCTTTTCCTCTTAAAAGAAAAATGAATTTTGAGAAAAGTTAGACAGAGAAACCCGATCTTTTTGAAAGTTGGGGTTAGATCTTGCGTTCTTGGCAAAAGAAGTCTCAAGAGGCGTGTTCGTTGACATTCATGAAGATACTATTTGGTATGGATCACTATAATACCCGGTATTACATGGTGTTGGAAAAGATAGAATTTTCAGTGATTTTAAAGGACCTTGGGTGGTCTGGAGAGCCCAAAAGTTAGTTTTGAGAAATTAATTAATAAAATTATCGAATTGATGGCAGAGAATACCTTGGGACTTGGATGTCTAAGAGAGAAGGCATGAGATTGGCGAGCGTCTCGAGGTGAGGCTAATGATGCTAAAATAATCAGATCGGGAACAGTTTTCGAAATTGTTGTTGTGTAAGCCTGAATTGTTGACGGTATCGAATGGTCGTAAAGGATATCCGGGAAGTCAAGAGGACCCTGAAAGTGATCCGATTTTGTGTGTTAGGAAACTTTGAAGCATTTTCGGGTAGAGAAAAGGTATTGTGCAGGTGCAAGGACGAAATCAGTATTTTTGAGTAAATGTCGGCTATTAATTTTAGAGAAATCAAGGTTTTTGAGTGGCTTGATGGTAATTAATTCAAAGATTTGAGGATGGCTTGCAATATTAATTGACCTTAGAGGGTCAAATTGCAATTTAGAAACTTCTCAAGTGGAATTAATGAAAGTTTGAGGTTAAATGTGTAATTTGTGTAATATATATATATATATAAATATATACCCGTGAGAGCTTGCTGCCCAAGCATTCTACAGTGAAATGAAACCAGATAAGAGAGAGGCAGAGAGCTTGGCCGAGAGTTGGGGAGAGATCTTGGGCTAAGAGATGAGTGATCAAAAAAGAAAGAGGTGATCGACAGAGGTGGCCGACAGTGGGTGGCTGGTGGCGGTTGAAGGCCGATTGGCCATGGCAACAGTGGCGGTGGCCTAAAGCATCCGCAATGGAGGTTGTCTTGGCCGGCGATGGAGCAGCAACAGCAAGGGAGCGGTCGTTGGTGGCTGAAGGTGGCAGCGGTGAGCTATGGCCAAGGGCGATGGCGGTTAGAGACAGAGGCGAGCGGCAGCCGGAGGCTCCGTGCGGATAGGCGGTTCGGCGCAGAAGAGGGCGTGGCTGCTCACGACGGAGGTGACCGGTGGCACCGGTCATGCGGTAGCCGGTGTCGGCTGGTGATGGTAGCGCAGGCAGCAGCGGTGCCTAGCGACTGTGTGCACAAGTGCTGTACGTGTGAGGTGAAGAAGAAAAAGGAGGAAGTAGAAAGAAAAAAATTGGGAGAAAATAGGAAAAAAAATGTCAAAAAATTTTAGAAAAATTGAGAAAAAATTCTGAATATTAATTTGAGGCTCGAGGTGCATGCCAGAGGCTCAAAAATGGGATCTAGGTGCAAGGTGACACCCAAGGAGGTAACGCTGGTGTGAGCATTTTGCTGGATTTGTCCTCCAGATTGATAAAGGTAAATGAATTTAATTATTTCTAGTTATTTGCATTATGTGAGATGATGTAAAATAGTGAAATGTGTAAAGTGTTGGTTGGATTAAACTATTTGTTGAGGTTGTTTGGAAATTATTGACGGGTGGGCTTTTGCGAGGTATGGCAAAAGCATAGGCCTTAGTTTAATTTCTGATGTAGTGAGGTTTTTGTGTGATTGCATCTAGGTTGTACCAAGAAAGCGGTGATCATAAAAGAGTTCAAATTTCAGGCTGGCATTCTCGCTCATGACAGATAAAGCTTTGAACCAGGTAAAGGATGGCCCCAAGGGTGGGCGACCTTGTGAATGTTTGGTAAAATCGATGTATATATGTTGTGTGTAGTTGTTTGTTGTGCATGTTCTATATGTGGTCTAGTGGAGTTCGATGGCCATAGGGAGACTAGATGCATGCTAGGGGTAATATGGGAGGTTAATGCCTCGAATAGGTGGGTTCAGAGGGCAGTGTGATATTTTACTCTTGAGTAATGAAATGGTTTTGATGAATGTCTATATGAAAATCAATATATGAAAATCTATCTATATGGATTTTGTGAATGAGAAAATGAATTTTTAATATATGAGTTTTGAAGCAAGGTATGAAAACCTATAGAAGAAATATTGAGTATGGTTGAGTGTGACTTGTTTCAAAATATACTTTTGATAATCTCAACTTGTTTTAAAGATAATCAAAATGAGTTTTTAAAGAATCGAATAAGGTTGTTTTGAAAATTCAAGTTTTTCTAAAGAATAGTCGACTATCAGGATCTTTCTGTTGACTATGCTTCAAAATAGTCGACTATTTTTGATGTTCTGTCGACTATTTTAGCATCTGTCGACTATCGAGTAAAAATAGTCGACTATGTCTTTTGATCTGTCGACTATTTTTGTTCATGAAATTCAAAAATTTCTTCACATTTCAGCAACTGTCGACTATTCAAGTATGTCTGTCGACTATTGGATTTTTGTATTAAAAATAGTCGACTATCAGTATATGTCTGTCGACTATTCTTAGTTTTACTTGTAAAAATAGTTGACTAATCTTTTCTTCTGTCGACTATTATGTTTCACAGATTTTATAACGGCTAGTTTTTCAACTCCAACGGTCACAAAAACGGCTATTTTCTTCTTCAATCTTTATGGATGCTTATATATACAACTCATGGATGATCAAGGAGAGGCTAATGGACTGAAATGAGATGATCTAGCAATTGCAAACAATTTTATTCGAGCTTACAGTGTTTGGGCTTTCATTGTTTTATTTTTTCTCTCCAAGGCTTTGCTGTTCTATCATTGTAAATTTATTGTTAAGCCTTGTTTTTCATTGTGAGAGAACTTGTAACTAAGAGTGTTAACTCTTAGCTTATCTCTTTCATTTATATTGTTTCTATTTTCCTAGCTTGTGTAGCTAGAGGGCCCATTAAATTGGGAGGTTGTATTTCCTAGCTTGTGTAGCTAGAGGGCCTACTTGTGTAAGTAGGAGGTTTTAGTGAATTGGTTTAAAATCCTTAGTGGGAGCTAAGGTAGTGGATTAGGCTTGGTTTAAGCCGAACCACTATAAATCCTTTGTGTCTTTTATTCTTCTTGCTTTACATTTGTCATTTCATATGTTCTATATTTTAAATCACTAAAACCTCAATTGGGTTAAAAAGTTTTTCAAGTTTTATCATTTAAGTTTTTAAATATCTAATTCACCCCCCTTCTTGGTGTATGCCATAGCATCTCCCGTTCTAACAATTGGTATCAGAGCCTTGTTCCCACTGTTTTTCATTGGTTTAACAACCTAGGGAAAAAGATCTTGTCAAATGGCACATATTTTCGGCTCATCAATAGTTGAGGGTCAAAGTACCACTCGTCCACCTTTCTTTAATGGTACTAATTTTAATTTTTGGAAAACAAAAATGCTCATCTATCTTATGCAGGATACAAGCCACTTACTCATGAGGTTTTACCTCATGTTGTAGATGTTACAAGTCCAGATGCAAGCAAGGGTGATGTCGGGAGGATGAAGCAGCGACTAGCGTTGTTGCCCGAGTTTTGTATGTTGTAGGTATTCCTATATGTATTCATATGTATTGAATGTGTATTTTGTTGACACTAGATGGTATCTAGTTGGTTGTAATCAGCATAGTGTAGTATTTAATTGTGAAGTTCATGTTGTAAGTGGCTTTAGTTTAATGGAGGCTAATTTTCGGATTGTGCAAGGTTTGATATGGAATTACCCATAAATCTCCAGTACTAATCAGATTTGTAATATGTTATTTTGTGCCTGGGTCACCTTTGGCTTGTTGTGAGGTGAACTAAAGAAAGGTAAAGCTCACTTGGGTTTTGGGTACCGTTTCGTTGTAATTTTTTTAATTATTTTGGGACCGATACCTCGAGTGGAGCGAAGAGAAGAACGAAGCCTAGTCCCCACCTAGGGCGTTTCTTGTTGAAACATAGTCCATCTCTTTAATTATTGGCTTGATGTGTGAGTAATCCAGTTAATTATTCATTGGTGGTGCTCGTAAGTGGGAGCGGGTCGTCACAATCACTTATAGAGGGTGGGTGACACCTCTTGGCATGGAGATTTGATCTTCCAATGTCGAAAAGAATCAAAAGATTAGTTTTTGTTTTTATTCTTTATTCTTGAAAAGATTATATAGTTGCAAACTAGATCCATTCTTTTGGGTTTCATGATCTACCAAAGTGTTTGGTTGATCGAAAAAATTCTATATTTTTGTTGTGTTTCGTTCTTTGAAACCCAACAAGGTATGTAGACATACTATTATCAGTAACTTATCTAACAAACTTTTTCGATGTATATTGTTCCTACAAGAAAACCAAGTAGATTTGGGACTTTGTGTTCACTGAGAACACTGCAGAGGATGCTGGCAAACAGAAGTTCGTTATCAGCAACTATTATTGTTGGGAGATGACTAATGAAAAAGACATCAAGGCTTAGATTAATGAGTACCACAAGCTCTTGGAAAATCTAAAGGCAAAAAAGATCACCTTGCCGGAAGAATTTGTAGTTGGATTGCTGATTGAGACATTGCCAGAATTTGTAGTTGAATTGCTGATTGAGACGTTGCCAGAATCTTGGAGCCACTACAAGTAGCAACTAAAACACAAGCACAAGCAATTGTCCCCGGCCTATGTGCCTAAGCCTAATATCCTTACCTTCAAGAAAAATGGTATTTGTTTTGTTTGTGGAAAGCCAGACCATCATGCGCCTCAATGCAATGAGAAACAACAATCCTTCTAGGCCAAAGGCAAATTTGGTTTAAGGAGATGACATTATTATTGTGGTTGTTTCTCAAATATATCTTGTGGCCAATGTGAATGATTGGGTGTTACTCTGGAGCTACCAAGCACATCTATGCCAATCAAGATGTTTTTTTCTCTTATATTTTGGTTAAAGATGGAAAATAACAAGTGTATCTTGGAGATTCCTAAATAATGAATATTCTTGAGAAAGGGAAAGTTCTTCTCAAACTCACATTTGACAAGACTTTGGCTTTGAATGAAGTTCTGCATGTGCCCGATATTAGAGCAAATTTGATTTTTGTGTCTCTACTAGGAAAGGATGGGATTAAGGTATCTTTTGAATATAATAAGATTGTTATGACCAAGAATAATGTGTTTGTGGGGAAAGGTTATTGTAATAAGGGACTCTTTGTTTTAAATGTTGCTTAGATTATGAATAAGAATGATGTTTCTTCTCCTGCTTACTTGATTGACTCGTACGATATTTGGTATGCTAGACTAGGACATGTTAGTATTTCTTACATCAAGAAAATGCAATCACTTAGCTTGATTAGTGGTATAAATAATTCATGCATGGATAAATGTGAAATTTGTACTGTGACTAAATTGACTAAGAAAACATGTTCATCTAGTCATAGAGAAAATAAATTATTGAGTTTGATTCAACGAACTTAGGAGATTTAAAATTGACTATGACTAAAGGTTGTAAGAAATATTATATGACTTTTATCGATGATTTTTCTAAATATACTAAAGTGTATTTACTTAGAAATAAAGATGAGGCTTTTGATGTGTTTCTTATGTATAAAGCTGAAGTAGGAAATCAATTAAATAGAAGGATTAAAAGAATAAGACCAAATAGAGGTAGTAAATATGTGCTTTTGAATGACTTTTGTGAAAAAAAAAGAATTATTCATGAAGTTACACCACCTTATTCACTTGAATCTAATGGTGTAATAGAAAGAAAAAATATGACACTTAAATATATGATGAATGCTATGCTTGTTAATTCTTCTACACCTAATAATTTGTGGGGGGAAGCTATCTTATCTGCATGTCACTTGCAAAACAGAATTCTCTATAAGAAAATTGGTAAGACAGCTTATGAACTTTTGAAGGGTTACCCACCTAATTTGAAATATTTAAAAAGTTTAGGTTTGTCTTGCTAAAGTTATGTTGCCTGATCCCAAAAAAAGACAAATTAGGTCAAAATCTTCTGATTGCATGTTTGTTGGTTATACTTATCAAGTACTGCATATAAATTTTTTGTGTTAAAGAGTGATGTTCTTGATTGCAATACTATTATTGAGACAAAAAATGAGGAGTTGTTTTAAAATATTTTTCCTTTGAAAATTGAGAGAATTTCTTCTTCACCTACTGGAAATTCTACTTCACCTACTGTTTAAATGATTTTGAAAATTCAAATGAGGATTTGAGAAGAAGTAAAAGGCAAAGAAAATAAACTTCTTTTGAAAATGATTTTTTTTACTTATCTTGTTGAAAATGACCCTTCAACTTTTACAAAAGCTATTTCTTCTCCTGATGCTGTTTTTTTGAATTTTTTTTTATTAAAAAAGAGATTGATTCTATTTTGCAAAATGATACTTGGGATTTGGTTAATTTACTTCCTGGGGCTAAATTGATTGCTTGCAAATGAATTTTCAAAAGAAAATATAATCTTGATGGTTCAATTGAAAAATTAAAAGCTATACTTGTTGCAAAAGATTTTACTCAAAATAAAATATTGACTATTTTGATAGTTATGCCCCCGTGACTAGGATTTCTTCCATTCGTATTTTGTTTGTTTTAGCTTCGATTTACAAACTTTATATACATCAAATGGATGTTAAAACTGTTTTTCTAAATGATGATTTAGAAGAAGAAATTTATATGTTAGAACCTAAAAGTTGTGTTGTCTTTGGTCAAGAAAGTAAGGTTTGTAAATTACATAAGTCTTTATATAGTTTAAAGCAAGCACCTAAATAGTGGCATAAAAAATTTGATCAAGTCTTGCTGTGTGATGGATTTTCATATGTTGAGGTAGATACATGTGTTTATACAAAATTAATTGATGGTGACTGTGTGATTATCTGTTTGTTTGTGGATGACATGCTTATTTTTTGTACTACTCTTAATATAGTACATAAAATGAAATATTTTCTTGAATCTAAATTTGAGATGAAACATATGGGTGAAGCTAATGTCATCTTGGGAGTTAAAATCATAAGGAATGATAATAGTATTATGTTGTCACAAAAGCATTACGTTGAGAAATTACTAAAGAAATTTGATAATTTTGATGTGACACTTGTGAGTACTTCCTATGATGCTAATAGTCAATTAAAGAAAAATCAAGGTGATCCAATATCACAGTCTGAGTATGCATAGATTATTGGGAGTTTAATGTATTTGATGATTTTTTCGAGACTTAACATAGCTTATGTTGTGTGCAAATTGAGTAGATATACTCAAAATCCCAATCGTGATCATTGGGTTGCGTTAGTCAAACTAATGAAATATTTGAGAGATACCATGAATTATGGTATTTTGTATAGTGAATTTCTCGTTGTATTAAAGAGATACAATGATGCTTACTAGATCTCGGATTCGAATGAGACAAAATCCACTAGCGGTTATATATTCATTCTTGGTGGGGGTGCTATTACTTGGAAATCAGCCAAACAAACTATCATTGCTAGATCCACCATGGAATCAGAGTTTATACCTTTAGAGTTGGCTGGTAATGAGGCTAAGTGGTTAAAAAACTTCTCAAATATTCCATTGAGAATGAAATCAATGCCTTTAATGCCTATTCATTGTGATTATCAAGCCGCAATAGCCATTGCAAAGAACAAGACCTTCAATGGAAAGAATAGATATATTCGATTAAAACATGAAGTGATAAAGCATTTACTGAAAAATGGAGTTATATCGATCGATTATGTGAAGTCAAAAGTGAATTTGGCAGATCCTCTGACTAAACCTTTGGGAAGAAAATTAATAACTGAAACATCGAGGGGAATGAGACTTTAGCCAATTTGAGTTATCAATAGTGATGACAACCCAACCTGTGTGAATGGAGATCTCAATAATTAGGTTCATATGGGTAATAACAAGTCAATATTAATTCTGTAAGCACTATTTATTTATTTATCCATTTCTATCTTGTGATAGTGTAAGACTACAATAAATGAAAGGATGAATTAAAAGCTCTTAATGATTTTCATATTTCTTATGGGTGGTGTATTTAGTTGCAAGATACACTAGATGAAATCACTTATATTAGTGTGTAGTAGGGTCGCTCCTATGAGATTGTGGTGAAATCTCTAGAGCACTAATGAATAACTAGGCGCATATGAGATTGTGGTGAAATCTCTAGAGCACTAATGAATAACTAGGCGCACACATGGCTTATTCACGCAAAACCACATTGAACAACAAATTATGTAAGAAATATAATGTGATTAGTGAGATTACAATTTACACTGAGAATTTATGGTTCATAGAAGATTTAATCTTCACCATTTATTCTATAAGTTATATCTCATTCAATCTAGGTCTGGTTCATAGTCCAAAAGACATTATATCATTATGAGTAAACTCAGTAAAATTCATTTCCTTTGAAGCCTTTTGAAATAGGTGGGGGATTGTTGTAAATAAAAATATTTCAAAAGGCATTTATCCAATATTTTACATATTTTATGTCAAATTATTTACATGTGGCCAAATAAGTTTTTAAAGTTTATCTAATATCCCAACTAGAGTTAGCGTTAAAATTCAATTGAAATTCAACTTGTAGTCTTATCCACTCTCTACATGATTTTCTTGATTTTATCAACCGATTATATATATTCGTTTTAACTAACTAAATATATGTTGTCGTTATCTTTGTTGTTTTCCAAGAAATATAAAACTTTTTGAAATAATCAATATTTACAACCTTAGACAAATTTGTTTACAGCCTTATCCACCTTAGTTCGGATTAGGCCAAGTCTTTCTCTGGCTCGTTGAAGACTTTATCAGATCTCATGTTTTATTTGTTGGATAATATCTAAACTAAATCCTTTTGGTTTTTTTCTAACGAGCCTGATTATTCGCCAACTTTCACATAGTTTTACAGCTATAAATTCCACCATTGGTTTCTGCTTCAAAAACAACGATAACACACTAGTCTCTCCCTTTTCTAAACACCTTTTGCTATCTGTTTGTTGGGTTTTCTCCTATTAAAATTCTCTTATTGTTCCTTCTCTTGATTTCAAACCAGAAGAGCATGTTGAATCCTGGGGGACACGTTACACCAGCAAAATATCCTAGAGGACAGTGTTTAACAAGTCTCAAGCTTCTGATCTTGTTCTTCTTATTTCTCCATCAAGGAGAAGTTGCCATTTAAGAGCCCTATTTCTGGAATCCCTCATTCTCTAGCAACCTTCACTATTGTTGGATAACACTAATCAAAAGGCCACCATAAGCCTTTTGGTCCCATAATTACCCCACCAATTGCCTCTCTTCCATCGCTGACATCACATCTTCCCCATCTTTGTCTCACCTTATCACAAACCACCATCATCAATCACCACTATAACTACTTACTGCCTTAGCCATCACTACCTCACCCATTTTCTAGCACCACAATCACTGGTCCAATGTTGGTGAGATTTTTTCTTTTTTTTCTTATGTGTACATGTGAGTCCCACAATTATTATTATTATTATTATTATATAGCATCTAGCATCTCAAGTTGTCATAAACGCACTCCTTCTAAATTGATTTTACATGTTAGATAAAATTGCATCCAATTGAGTCAATTTGGACATATTTGCCAAAATTGAAAGGATTGGATAAAATTGTAAATTCACAAAAAAAAATTAGTTCATTTTCATAATTAGCCCTTGCTTTTACCATCTTCCCCCTCACTTCTCAAATTTAAAAAATTTGACCATTATTCCAAATTGTTAGGTTTTTACCAATCAAGGAGTTTATTCTCTTTTGAAATATCTATTTTTCTTAGAGAATTATTTTTTTGTTAAAAGCTTGTTATAAGTTTGAAGAAGTGTTTCATATTCATCTTGTTGTTTATCAATGAAACCATATTCTCAATCAAAGGAGAGCATGCCTCATTTTCATCTTCATTTGTCATAAGACATAAGTTGACAACTTCTTCCAAAAAATCTACTTTTCATTCTTTAAGTTGTCTCCTTTCATTTCTAAAACTCTCTTTTCCAAAAAATCTACTTTTTCTTATAAGCTAATAAAATCCTTTTTTTTTTTTTTTTTTAAGAAAAGGTAGTTCTTCATTACTTACATATTTAGTAGCTTTTAAGGCAAGTGATTTGTTGAAATGTCTTTTAATCCATTATTTGACATGAATTCATCGGTTAACAAAGAACCAAGTAAATCTTCCATTGATAAGTTAGTAATATCTCCAGCTTCTTTAATGGTTTAGGTTCCCAATTAGGTGGTAAACTTCCTAGAATCTTTTCAACTTTTTTAGCACTAGATATAGGTCTTCCAAGTGCTCATAGATTTGTCACAATTTCATTGAACCAAGTGAGCATTTATTCTATAGTTTTATTAGGATTCATAGAGATTTTTTGATATTAATGCACAAGTGAGAGATTTCAATATTCTTAACCTTTTTAGTTTCTTCGTGAGTTACCTTAAGATGATCTCGTGTTTCTTTAGCAATTTTACATTTAGAAAGCCTATTGAACTTTCTATATGGATAGCTCTAGCATTTACCTCATTCTTTTTTCTTTGTTCTTTAGTTCATTTATTTTTGGGGGGTTTAGGAAAAAGTATACGTTATAGTGACAAACTAGAAAGGCCTAGAAGTGTTTTATCCTTCCATCTTAAAGTCCATCAAAGATGTCGTTCTTCTTGGTTCTTTGTTTTTGGGTTGTTAAACCTTTAGGTAACGTTTGTTAAAATGAGTAAGATAAGATTATATCAAGATAACTTATATGAGGGGGGGAGGGGAATAAATTTATCTGAAAAGTCTAAAATAAGAAGTCACATGACTTCTTTATTTACAGATAAATTTAACAAATACAATGAAAAATACTTTTGTCTGAAATTTTTTTTTATATGTTACTTTTTACAATCTATATCTTAGTTAACAAAAACTACT
This sequence comes from Diospyros lotus, assembly GCF_014633365.1. Classification (NCBI taxonomy): domain Eukaryota; kingdom Viridiplantae; phylum Streptophyta; class Magnoliopsida; order Ericales; family Ebenaceae; genus Diospyros; species Diospyros lotus. The sequence goes on along the minus strand of NC_068343.1, from coordinate 30,940,099 downwards.
TTAAAAAGAGACCTTACTCTAATATCACTTGATAGAGTTGGGGTGAATTGGAAAGTAAAAGGTTTTATCCTTTTTTCAATACATGCTAAAATTCGAACAATGTTCTAACATTTATAAAACAATATTTCAAAACTTGTAGAACAATGTTTTGAAACTTACAGAGTAAATTTTGACCTTGTATGCTAAGTTTTGAAACTTCAACTTTATCATTTTCAAAACATAGTAATAAAGCCTCCAAACAAAAACAAGAACTTGAATTTATAGAGTTTAGTTTTTAACACTCGAGTAGTTGAATTCAAAATTTTAGAACCCTTGGTAATATACAACGAAATAACCTTGAGAATGTTGAGATTTTGTATATTATTTTGTAGAATTACTTAGTACTATAAGAAATATATATATATATATATCTCCTAAAAACAACAAAATACATTAACCGGACTCAAAAGATTTTATATTAGTTCTGCTTTGTTTTAAGCTTCCATTTTTGTAGGTATTTTCCATAATAAAAAATATAACAACGGTTTTCAAAATAACTGTTAAAAGGACAAGACCATTTTAAAATAACAGTTTTCAAAATATAAGTTAAAAGGACAATTTTAGAAATTGAGAAGGCAATTGCCTACCCACATATCTTGTTCTGCCCCACCCACCTCCACATGAATACCCCATTAGTGGGAATAGTTTTGCAAGCACTAGACCATTTTAAAATAACTGTTAATAAATATCTTTAAAATGGATTAAAAAAAAAAAATAGCCTCCACTTTAGGTGCACAAATAATTTGAATTGGGAGTATCCCAACCAAATGGATCATTCCCTGCAAAAACTAAAAACTCAAATATTTTTCTTTGTTATCAATTTATACTGTCAAATAAACCTTTTTATCAAGTCAAAAATGAGTCAAATTGTTCACGAACGACTTAGTGTTCGGCTCGACAAAAATTCGTTCAAATTCGTTCGTTAAGACAAATAAATCGAGGTTGAAGTACGATTTATAAATAAGTAAAACTTAAACTTTAAAATTTGTAAATAAAGAAAACTTAAAGCTCAGTGAAACTTGATTTGTTAAAATTTGTGAACATGTTTAATCAGACATTCATGAATACTAACATACTCGATTGAAAAATCGTAAACATATTTGATTAAAAAATTATAAATAAATTTATTTATAAATACATTAATATATTTATTTATAATTTCATAAATATATTATTTAACATAAAATTATCAAACTTTAAATTATAATATTAATATAATTAATTTAAATATATTTAAAATAATTATATATATTAATTTAATCATTTAATATAATATAATATAATATATATAAAAAATTAAATTTAAACAAAATAACAAGTTTTTGGAAACCCAAACTTGAGCTCCAGCTCACCAACAGACACTCAAGCCCGAGCCCAAGCTCAATTCACATGAATCAAGCTCAAGCTCTCAACTCTTGCGAGCTGAAGCTAAGTTCGGTAAAACTCAAGTTGCCCCGATTCAATTATGAACCCTAACTTTTTTGAAGTGAATTGACATTATCAGTCCATTTCCACTTCCTCTGTCGCAAAGTGTTGAAACTATCCATGACCAGTAGTCACCCACAAACGGAGATGACAACTTAACCGTTCTTGGGATCAAACTGCCTCACTCGAACTCAAAGAAACATAAGAACATAAAAGATCTTCACAATCCAACCCTACACTACTTTTTGAGAAAATGTCAACAAGAAAGCAGAAACCAACCTACAAAAAGTCTAACAAACAAAAGTCTTAATCCAAAAGCAGTATGCCACATCATTTTTGTTATTGAAAGAGAGGCCACAATATATGTACACACACATTAAATGCAGAGCATGCGGCGGCCTGAGCCTGATTAAATCCAAAAGCAGCAGCAGCAGCAGCATATTATCTCTTCTTAACAGCAGAGCCATTGTGTACTGAGGTTTGAGATTTTCTGTTAAAACAAGAAGTCCCAAGGACCTACTACTACTACTTACTACCCTACTAGTTACTACTGCAACAACTAACATCTGTTACCATTGCTAACAAGAAAAGATACATCAAGGAGAAAGAGGGGAAAGAAAGAAAGTCGACTTGAACTAACAAGCAACGGAAGAAAGTCAAGGAAGACGTCGGTTCACTCCATGGTTTTAAGAAGCCTAAACAGTCCAGCTGCTTCTCGGATCCTGGAGAACTCGATGCAGAATGCTTGAACCTCAATGAAAAGATCTTGAACTGCAAGCAAGCATAAGCAAAGGATTAGTACGAACATACATAGTAGCCCCAGTCCAGCAGCATAAGCTCCCACGCATGTTTGATTAATCTTATTGATTATGGTTTGGTTCATCATGGTCGTATTATTCAAAGCAGAGGGAAAACCACTTGACATAAATAAATAAGAACAACCAAAATATCTTGCCTAATGGAATTAAATCAAGTCTAGGCTCCATCAATGGACATTCTAGGGAACATCATGCAAGCCTTAACTGTAAAATCAGTAAAGGAAACACTTTTATGGCGTGCAGTAGCCCAACAAATGGATGCTGTAACATATAATGGCCGGGGATTGTGCAAAGAGGACCATCCAGCATGGTTATATCACATTATAAACAACAGTTTTCGATCACACTCAAGCCCGCTGCTTGTGCTGTTCTAACTTCAGAAACTAAAGGCAACTACTCTAAAATGCCTATAAAAAGCCAGGACCACATCCATAGACATAGCAATAGATGTTTGCAAAAATCTTTTCACTAGGAAAAGCTTCAGATAATCTAGATAGAAATTTTCTAAAAATGGATTTAACTTTCAGGCCTCAATTTATTGCCAAGAAGTTGGAGAAGATAAGAACAAAAGGCCTCGGATACAACTTTCAGAACTACTCATATCACTATTGCTATTACTAACACGTTTTCCTGGAGAAACTGCATGGGATGAGATCTGCAAACTTTCTTTTCTTTATTTCCTTTGTTCGAAACCATCCTACAGATGTTTTTTTTAGCAACTACAAATTTAGAAAATTGGACAACAAAGTTTTACTGTTTTCTATTTGGATTTTTTTTTCTCGCTTGAATACGTTCTCCAAATTTCTGGTTTTTGAAGTTACTGAAAACAGACAAACCTGCTTTCCCCAACTGGACAGCCATTAATGCCTTCAACTTATTCATTTTCTGGGTCACCTTTATTAAGTTTCCGCATCATCTGCAACAATGTATAGTATGTCATGTCTCATAAAATCTTTTGAGGCTGCATTTCTAATACTGTTTTGCAGAATGATCTTCCACCTTCCAACGACCTATTTAATTATATCATATTTCCTTGTTCCTTGAACGTTTCATACGTTTACATCTGCCACCTGACGGACCAGTAGAACCTAAAAAAAAAAAAACCTAAGAAAGAAAATTTGCTTCACTCTCTTAACTCATCCAATCATCAGATCACTGGCATCCTCAGTTCCACAAGATTCCCTACTTTGGGGGGGAGATCATATTTGTATGCAATCTTCTTGATTTTTTTGCAGAGAGGCCATTTTCATAACTCGAACCTATAACTTTTGATCACAAAGTAGCAAAATTAACATTGCTACCAAGGCCTGCCCGCCCTTGGATCATTGAACAATAAATTCAATATTCTAATAGTTTAATATTGTTACTTTGGTGAAGAATAATAAAAAATGATACAACAATAACAACAAATCTTCAATCCGAGCAGATGAGATCAGCTATATTAATTCTAGCTAGCCAATTATCTCAATCCATGATCATATCTTTTGTAAGGCCATCATATCTAATGCCACATCTAAGAGTTTCTTACCATTTTTTCCCTTTTTATCCTCAACCTCTTCTACCACAAACTGTTCTCATTCCATCCACTCACAAAGTTTACCAGATAAGTGGAGGAAAAGCATTTTAGTGCCAATTTATAAGGGAAAAGAGATGTTCAAAGTTGTGAAAATTATAGAGAAATCAAGCTAATGAGTCATATTTTGAAACTTTGGAATAAAGTGAAAAACAAAAGTGTCTGAAAACCAATTTGGTTCCAGGCCTGGTAAGTCAACAATGGAAGCTATATGCTTATTTAAGCACCTAATAGAAAAATATTGAGATAAACAAAAGGACTTCTATATGATCTTTATAAATTAAGAGAAAATTGTAAAGAATAATGCTATTTTCTGTTCTACAATAATGGTACAAGGGTGGCCTCTCTTATAGAAGAGGCATGTACAGCAAGATAGGAAACTAAAGAATAGGAACCTAGAGCATCTATACACAAAGGAAACAAAGCTATACACTTTAGGAAATCTAAGATATGTACACTCTTAGGAAGGTTTCCCAAGATGGGTTTAGGTAAGTCTCCAAAGATAGGAACTTCCATCTTGTGATACACTGCCATATTCTCGTGAGCTAACAAAAATAAATGTCAAAGTTCCTAGAGAAGTCTCATGGAAGATTTTAAGACAAAAAAGATGTAGGAACAAAAAGAAGATATTAGGAATTAGTTTTTTTGGGGGTTTATTTCCTATTTTCTTTTGCTTTCTTCAATTAGTAGATTATGTTAAAATCCTAATTAGTGTGGGATTACAAAAACCTAATTAGAGTAGGACTGTAGGATTATGTTTATTAGTTGCTTATCACGAAGCCCAAACACCAACACGGGGACACAATATGTCTCAAAAAAGTAGGGAGATAAAATGGTTGAGATATGTTAATAAAATAAACTTTTACATTTATAATTGCATAATAAACATGGATGTCTTGATATATATGACAAGAACAACACAACAGAATAAAAAAAAAACATACAATATATCAAGAAGACTCCACTCAGTCTCTAAACAACAACATATCCAGCTTTTATCCCACTATGTGGGGTCGGCTACATGAATTCTAGACTTCCATGTATTTTCTATTTTTTGTCATATCTTCATTGAGATCCATACACTTCGTATCAAACTTTAATATCTCCCTCAAAGTCTTCTTAGGTCTGCCTCTACCTCTTTTTTTGATTAATTGTTCTATTTCATCAACTCTCCTCACAGGAACGTCTTTTGGTCTCCTTCTCACATGACCAAACCATCTTAGTCTAGTCTCTCTCATCTTCTCCTCGATTGGCACTACTCCTATCTTATTACGAATAACTTCATTTCTAATTTTATCTTTTCTTGTATGGCCGCATATCCATCTTAACATCCTCATCTCCACTACACTCGTCTTTTGCTCATGTTGGTATTTGACTGCCCAACATTCTGAGCCGTACAATAAAACTGGTCTTATAGCTGTCCTATAGAATTTTCCTTTCAATTTTAATGGGATTTTACCATCACATAACGCCCCCGATACATTTCTCCATTTTAGCCAATCTGCCTTAATTCTATGTGTGACATCCTCATGAATTTCTCCATCTTTTTGAATCACTGATCCCAAATATTGAAAATGGTCTTTTCTTTGTAAGATTTGGTCTTCCAATTTTATTATAACATCATCCACTTTTGCATTCTTACTAAATTTACATTCCATATATTCTGTTTTCTTTCTGCTTAATTTAAATCCCTTAGATTCTAAATTGTTTCTCCATAACTCAAGCTTAGTGTTCACTCCTCCTTTTGTTTCATCCACCAACACTATGTCGTCTGCAAATAGCATACACCATGGCACCTCTGTCTGAATATCTTTAGTGAGTTCATCCATTACTAAAGCAAATAAGTATGGACTTAGTGCAGAACCTTGATGCAATCCTATTGTAATTTTAAACGGTTCAGTATCCCCTCCGCATGTTCTGACCCTTGTCTCTGCACCATGATACATGTCCTTAACGGCTTGTATATAGGCTATTCGGACTCATTTCTTCTCTAAAACCCTCCATAATACTTCTCTAGGGACCCTATCATAGGCATTTTCTAGATCTATAAACATCATATGTAGGTCCTTCTGATGATCCCGATACCTTTCCATTAGGTGCCTCAGTAGCTATATAGCTTCCATTGTTGACCTACCGGGCATGAAACCAAACTAATTTTCTGAGACCTCTGTTTCTTTTCTAAGCCTCTGCTCTATTACTCTCTCCCAGAGTTTCATGGTATGGCTCATTAACTTAATTCCTCTGTAATTTTCACAGTTTTGAACATCTCCATTGTTCTTATATATAGGGACTAAAGTACTCTTCCTCCACTCATCTGGCATCTTTTTTGATTTAAGAATCGCGTTAAATAATTTCGTTAGCCAGGAGATACCCTCTTCTCCCATGCATTTCCATGCTTCTATTGGTATATTATCCGGTCCCACCGCCTTATGATTTTTCATCTTTTCTAATGCTTGCCTTATTTCATTTGGACTTATGCGTCGATAAAATGTATAACTCACGTTCCCTTCAGAGTTACTAAGATGTCACAACCTAACTCTTGTGTCGCCATCATCATTGAATAATTTTGTGAAATACTCCTTCCATCTCTCCCTCATTCACTAATACATTTTGATTTTCATCTTTTATGCATTTCACTTGATTTAAATCCCTTGTTTTTCTTTCTCTTGCTTTAGCTAATTTATATATATCCCTTTCTCCATCTTTTGTATCAAATCGTTTATATAGATTCTCGTATGCTTTTGACCTTGCTTCACTAACAGCTTTTTTTGCTGCCTTTTTTGATTCTTTATAATTTTTTTGATTTTCTTCATTGTTGCACTGATATACAGCCTTATAGCAATTTTTCTTATTTTTAATTTTCAATTGCACTTCTTCATTCCACCACCAAGACTCCTTAAGGTTAGGGGCTCTACCATTTGTCTCTCCAAGCACTACCTTTGCTGTGTTTCTCAGTCTCTACTGTAATAAAATATTATATATAATATATATCCAAAAAGATCCACTTATTCTCCAGCATGATAACATACAGTTGTACAAAATATTTAAATATTATACATATATAAAGAAGAATGAAGTAGATTGGAAGACTCTTGAGGGCTCATACAGTTGTACAAAACCATCACCAAATTAGTCCATTTGGTATGTTAACTAAATCGCGTCTTCAATCCAAAATCAGAACTGGATTGGACCAATTTTTTCAAAATGTCTGGACTGAATACACTTCGTTCCCTAACTGAACCAAAAAATTGATTTTCCAATCCAGACCAAATTTGAACACCCCTATTCCCAAGAGAGCCATCAGCCACAGCCACCGCCACCACAGCCGCATGCGTAATCTAGCCACACAAATTGAATTTTTTGCATTATTTTATTGTATTTATGCTTTTAATCCATTCTTGTCGCAATTTGGATCAACACGCTTTTTATGATTACCCAAGTACTTATGCCCAAATTATCCAGTTATTTACCAATCTATCCTTAATAAAGCACAATTAACATTGTTGGTTTTCATTATTCTGTTCTGTTAATGGACTCTAACAGTGGCCACTAGGGTAAACCATTTTTGAAATTAACCAGCTTATGAGCTTCTAGTGAAAATCCTAGCATAGCTTGTGCTTATGCGGATTACCCGCCACAATGAAGCGGGAGCTTCTATGAAGAAAAAGAAAGAAACTGAAAAGAGAATTGAAACTGGGATTTACTGAAACTAATTCTTGAAATTAGAAACAGAAAATCAGTTGAGTATTTATAGACTGTGAACTCATCTGATTCTGTTAGAGATACAACTAACCTTGACAACTGTACAAAGACAAGTAGAGATGTCCTAACTAACAAACTCAACTAAACTACAACTACACTTAACAGAACTGCAGCTAATATTCTTTTGTACTGGACAAATAGAACAACTTCTTTCTACAATCTCCCTCAAATTAGACTCTGGAACTTGTGCTGATCTGAGAGTCTGCTGTTGAGAGAACTAGAGTACTATTCTTGAATCATCTTTCTTACAAGTCCGCTGTAGTTTATCTTTAACAGCATAGATAGGAGATAATGTTAGGCAACGTCTATTACATAAAAAGAGAAACCTGTCTCTAGGCAAACCTTAGGTGAGAATATCAGCTGTTTATATTGTGGGAATATATCTGATCTCCACCTCACCATTTTCAACTTTCTCTCTTAACAAAATGAACATCAATTTCAATATGTTTGGTGTATGAGTGGAAGACAGGATTTTCAGTAATATTTTTAGCTGCCAAATTGTCACACCAGATGATACGAATCTTAAAAAATGAAAAGCCCAGTTCAGCAAATAGAGACTTTAGCCACATAACTTCAGTAACTCCCAGTGATAAGAATATCATAAACATACACAAGAATGAACATAACAGAATGAATAGACTTCTTAATGAAAAGGGTAGCATCAGAAACTGCTCTTATAAAGACCCAATCTTGCAAAGCTGTCATAAGCTTTATCTACCAAGCACAAGGGGTTTGTTTAAGACCAGATAGAGACTTCTTTAGTTGACAGACATAAGGAGAAGACTCTGAGCTAATAAAACCTTCAGGTTGGAACATGCAGACTGCTTCAGTCAAATCTCCATCAAAAAAGGCATTGCTCACACCATCCCTATGGCTTCAATTGCATTTTATTACAAAACTGATTGTCATGCCTGTAAATAGCTTGATTGGCCAGGCCCCTTGTTCAGCCAACCTAACTAAGGCAGTGGACAACATTCACTTGTCGTGCTTACCCGGTCAACTGGACCCTCACTCAGTCAACTAAGTCGTGACAGTGAGTTATTTCCTCATTTACCTTGACTCAATTTAATCTCTTATCACCGGTCATCATTAAATTAATTAATACATTCTGATAACCTTATAAATTAGTAACAATTTCCATTAATAAGTTTTGGCAGAAATTTTTACTGCTATTAAATATCCTCAAAACTACAATGTAATATGAGGTATTACACACATGATATAATTTCTCTCAATCATCATATCCACAAGTACCATATATTTTCAAGTCAAAATCACGTCATAATCTAATCCTTACCTTATGATCCTAGACTAACTTCTTTACTCACAACTTTCCATGAAAATGTGAGAACCTTTGCAAATATAACACTACATCTGGACGCTAGCTCATTGTTCAGTGCATTAAAGCAAATATAGCATCAACGATTTAATAAGAGCTTCCATAAATTTTTTATTGTACTTCACCAATTGTCTTCTTTGCTTCCTTTTTAGCTAAAATATACATCTCCAAATCACTCTCATTAGCGCATGTTTGCAAAGTTTCATAACAAGCTCTATTGGTCTTGAATCTTGATCACGTTTGCACCTTCTCACCCTACCATTATGACTCCCTTACCATTCGGAGCTCTTTTGCTTAATTGTCTAAGAACAATATTTCTCATGCTTTGAATAGCATAGCCATCTCATTGCATAGTAGATTAACTTCAAATCTCACATTCAATCTCTTCTACACACTTTTTCTCAAAAATAACTTGTTTTCATTCAAATAGACTTCTTTCTTATCCTCCTTTCTCTTCTATGTTTTGTGCAGATATCAAGAACTAAAAAGCCTATGTTGAGTGGCACACACCTTGTATATCTTCACAATTATTAGAACACAAGCAATCCTTTTACATCATAAAAAAGTCTATATGGATGGTCAATAAGCTATTTTTATATGAGCACAAATATTCAACTTATGGTGCATTCAACATTTAGAGCATCTTCTTCTAAAACAATTTTAACAATGATAATCGAATCTCTCAAGCTCTTTATATCAGCAATCTAATCTTTTAAAGTCTTATTCATAATAGTAATGCAAACTTGTATATAATTTTTATTTTTATCTAATTGGATGTTAGGAGTATTTTGGAAATTTTCAGCTTTCGGGGTATATTTTGGGGTAAGTTAGTTTTGGGGTGTTTGTGAGAGCAAGGGTTTTGTTGGGGTTCCTAAAAGATAGTGAATTTTAGGAGTTATTAGCAAAATAGGAATTGGCTTCTCTTGGAAGCTCGTGGGCTGGTATAAATAGAGCTTCTGAGCCTCTTTTCAGCATTTTGAAGACAGAAATCTCTACAGAGAGTTCCAGCTCCAAACCAGCTAGGTTTTGAAGATCTGACGCTTGGGTTTTGAGGATTCAACCCTGCAGTGCCTACCAGTCCCTCCATCACTGCCATAGGCGTGAGAGGCTAGCAAGAAGCTGCTGCTACTTTGCTGTTCTAGGTCCGAAAGGTGAGATTTCAGTTGTTTCCATGTGCTATCTATTGTTTCAGGACTGCATCCTTGTGTGTTTTGCTGTTTTCTCCCTTATTCGCATAAAAAAGTCCACACTATTTCTCACAAGACCTTTTTCAAGTATCAAAATTCATATCTGGGCACCACAAACACTTGCCTTCACATCAATCCTTCTTGTCCCTTGGAGTTAAATAATATGTAATCTTCTCCTAATAATCACATCCATAACTTTCTTGTCAAAATTTCAAAATTCTATTATCAAATCTTGAGCCTCTAGTTCTAGACTAATTTCTCCCGTTCATGAAAATGCAATAACCCTTGCAAATTTAGCTCTACATCTAATCAACCATACAACCCCCCTAATATATTTTTTAATATACCCAAGCAATGTAGAGTGTTGCTAAGAGGGTTATCCAATAGTTGTAAAAGGTGTGCCTGCCGCTCAAGTCCCAGCTAAGGGCATCTTGCTCTATGACATGCATGTGTAATCTATAAGACATGCCTCACCCTGAGGCGCAAAGATGTTATGGTTTTGTGTTGGTAGTCAACTATCTAATGGATTTATCTTCCATTCGAGATTGGAATAACTGCATATACACATTATGATATTGAATCACAATCATGTCCACATTTTAAGGTCTTTTCATCATTTTTCCATATCATATCACATTTACAGGCCAACCCCACCTAGTAGGAATAAAGAATGGTGTGCTGGTCGTGGTGTTTATGTCACATTTACAGGTATTTCTAGTTCACAAAGATTAGACAGACTGCAATTTGGCATTCATAACTGAAACAATCTGCCGAAAATCATTCATCAAACAAAGGGGAAAAGAACAGAAGATAACAAAATGGTGAAAGAGATGATGCCTGCAACAGTCATATCACAATAAAATTGAATGGCTCAAACAGTTGTAACTGCATCTAAGAGAGCTTACCATTGATAATTTTGTTCCGGATTAGGCTCTGTAGGAAAACACACACAAGTCTCACAAGTCTGTTCTGCATGTATTTATCCTGCAACAGCGGATAAAGTTTAAGATGAGACATTTATAAGCCTTAGAGAATTTGCTGATGTGAATTAACTGTACACAACTTTTGCACTTCAGTTCTTTCAAGACAGTTCAACCGACAAAGAGTTACTTGAGTAATAAAACATGCTTTCCTCGCTTGACAAACTAAAATAAAGCAATTCATACAGACTTTTGCTCCACAAGTGTGTGATTCTTCGATTATTAACCACTTAATTGCTAACTGCTCTCTTTCATACTATATAACAATTTTTATGACATCCACAAATGTGGACCCCAGCAATAATCAAAATGGCAAAAAAGGGTGCTTCAGTAGACACTGACAAACTAGACACCTCTTGCTAAATTGGTCCAACATATAAGCGGAAAAATATTAACATGCACACATGGGGAAAGACAAATTTTGTATTCATCTCTAAATGATCCATATACAATCACTTGTATATAGTTCTAAAAACAAAAATTCCAAACCTCCATATTAGCAAGAGAGCAATGAAGGGCCCATTTACTACCAGCCCTCTTTTCTTTCTTTCTCCAAAAAAGGTTGACTTCAAAAGTATTAGGAAAAAAAATAGCAGAAGAAAAGTTTTGCAAAATATTTGGGTAACTGCTTAAAAAATTTATCTTTTTTCTAGTCATTTTTGTAATATATAAATAATATTAATACGCCTAGAAAAAAAAGAATGTTATACCTTACCAAAAGAAGTTACATAAAAATGTAAAATACATCTTATCTCTTTATATACAGTGCAAAAGAATAAAAAAACATATATATATATATTTATTTATTTACTTTTTTGGTCCAAAAACACTTGCCTTTTAAGGGGATAAAAATGGATAACTTCCAAACACCTTTAGAATTTCTAAATGGAGTGAAAAAGTAACTAAAAATATCTGCTTCAACTCAAAAATTCCCCTCCATAAAACTAAAAGTGGAAAAAAAAGACAATTTTCCTTATTATTATAGCTAATATGAACAAACCCAGTAAAAGCTCCACTCTGGGACTTGACAGTGGAAAGGCAATCTTCATGGCAAGCAAGCTTAAAGCTATAGCACACTTTGTCAAATTTGACCCTCAGGTGCTCAAAAACTCATGAAAATATATGTTTAATACATTACAATGTTCCTGACCTTACACCAGGTGCAATTCAACAATAGCTATGTGTGACGCCACACCCCGGGGGCATTAGAGAAAATCAAAAGTGGGAAAAATTAATTCACAAAGACGTATATAAATTTAATTTCCCACATTCCCAGCTAGAGGTCACTTGACACCACATTAACTTAATTAACCTCTAGTGGGTAACCATTACTTTCTTAGTAATGTTTTAACTTTAATGACAATTAAGGGTGAACTTGCACAACAAGATTGAACCTAATCCTTACTTACATGTACCAATTTTTGCATAAAACAACAATATGCTCAAGATACAATTTGATATATCATTACATCACACAAACATAACTGAACTCAGGTTAATTTTATATCCCCATAGCTGGTTCCTCTTTGCTTCTTGAGCTTTCCCTGTACATTAACATTAAATATGCTTATAAACATAGATGCCGATCCTACTACCCACGTCATGACAGCCATTGCATACCATCCTTGATTAAACCCTTCCCCTTGCTAGTACCTGCAAAACCCGGCACATTGAATGTGCGCTGATGAATATTGCTACCCATATAAGGGTTTACTTGCATTGTCAATTTTAAAAGCATGTATGAATTTGCATAGTTAGTTAAATGCTACATGATTTAATTTCCAGTTTGTATGCATTAAAGTTAATTTTCAAGGCTTTCAAGAAAGTCTGGGTGTTCTGTCAACAATCCAGGTGATTGGGATACAACTGAGTTGTGATTGGGACACATCACGGATGTGACTAGGAGATCTGTTGCGAGGGTACCGCAGGGATGCAAACAGTTGGCCACGTGGAAGTGACTAGGCAAATTGCATGGCACAATATGAGAGGACATCTCCAGATATTTATCACACCAAATCACGTGATTGGAGAAAGCTTCATGAAAGGAGATAGAGGTTCTGGAAGATAGCAAAGTTATCCGTGTGGTTGAGGATGAGATTGAGTATTTGAAAGTTTGTAAATATACCCCTACAGATAAAGATAGACCCCTGTAGATTAGGATAGATAGGGATATTTCTATCTTTTGTACACAGGCCAAAAGGCTATAAGTTGGGTTGCTTCCCTCAATTGTATTTCCATCTTCAATAGAATTTTCAAAGCTTTCTCTATTATATCTTTTGTTCTCTCTTTTGCTCTTTTGTTCTAGTGTCCTTATTTTCATAGTAGGAAGAAGATCGCGAGGATGGTGAAGTCTAGGGAAAAAGGTTGGCTTAGTCGTTACCAGGAGGGTAATTATGAGATAAGGCCAACACAGTTGGCTTAGTGAGTTCCAAGGTCATGACACAGTGCTCTTTGTAATACTTTGGGTTAAGGGTGGGGTGTTACACTATGCTTCAAGACTATAACAGTGAAAACAGAACAACCATGAAACCATGAATGGTGGACATCAACAGAGAAAGCGCTATTGTCAGATGGTTTGGCCAAATGATGTGCAAGAAATATATTTCATAATATACATGTTGTCATGCCCTTAACCCATGCAGGCCAACCATGTTAGCACTTAGTGCTTATCACCCCTTGTTGATTGCTCCATCAGCCTTTCAACCCCAAAGACATGCACACAAGATGTTATGTTTTGCATTGAGTATTGGAGATCTAAAAGGAAGAGAGATAGATCCCGGTTTGGTCTTTTGAGCAAGTCAGTTAGCTGACCGCTTACTGGCTTAACGGTCACTATTAGTTGAGGGGCAATTTAGGTACTGTTATATCTTTTTTTTCAATTCCCTTGTTATATCCGCCCTTATGTCTATATATAGAGGGCAAGATCAACATTCATTCATTTGTAAATTTCTCTATTGTGAACGAGTGCAGTGAGAAATCAAGAGAAATGCTAGATCTTGGCAGTCCTTGTAATCTTGGAGAGGATTGTGCTCGTGTGGGAGAAAGTCTTGGAAACTCTTATATCTGATTTCATTCATATTGGATTGCTCTCGGTACTGCTGGATGTAGGACTGATTTATCAGTTCAAACCAGGACAAATTCTCGATGCCTATTGTGTGGTTTAATTGTTCTTAACTTTGATCTTTTTCAATTCTGATTCTGTTCTTTAATTTTTGTTTATGTCATATGATTGTGCCGGTGAGTGAGAGTGTAAAGAGTGTTATATCTGTTGGCTTCTTGGGTGAATTAATAGACTATCAATGCTCCCACTTGTAACAAATTATCAAAGTCGGGTCCTTCATCAAGAACCGATTACAATAAACACATACATGTAGGAATGGCTTCTACAACCTCTGTTGCACAGTATGATGTGGAGAAATTTGATGGCCAAAACGATTTTGGCCTATGGAAGATGAAGATGAGGGCCTTATAGGGAAACCTAGGTCTGGAAGAAGCCTTGGAGGCTGAGAAGAAATTACCCGAAATCCTTATTGATGAACAGAAAAAGGAAATCAGTGAAATGAGAAAGGAAATCAACAAGAAAGCCTTTAACACTCTAATTCTTAGCCTTGGAGACAAAGTGTTGCGGGAAGTGTCAAAGATGACAACAGCAGAGGACCTTTGGAATAGGCTAGAAACTATCTATATGACCAAAACCCTATCTACCCAGTTGTATTTAAAAATAAAGTTCTTTTCATTCAAGATGATTGAGGGTCAAAGGTTACAAGATCACATTGATAGTTTTAATAAACTGTGTTTAGATCTTGAGAACATTGATATTAAATATGATGATGAGGATAAAGCTTTAGTCCTATTGCACTCACTTCCAAAACCATATAAGACTTTTGTAAACATCTTGAAGCATGGTAGAGATACATTGACTCTAGATGATGTAATAGGGGCTTTGAACTCAAAAGAATTACAACATAAAGTAGAGTCTAAAAAGACTACTGGAGATGTGTTAGCAGTGAGATTTAGGACAGAAAAGAGAGACCCTAGACATAAAGGTAGGTCTCGATCAAAGTCTAGAAGTGGCAAGAAAATTGTTAAGTGTTTCCATTGCCATGGAAAAGGACATATAAGAAGCATTGCCCGAATAGAAATAAAGTTTTCCAAGATAAGTCTAGCCCTGAATTCTCAAACTCCATTTGTGAGTTTGATTATGATAGTGCCAGTGCACTAGTGGCATCAAGTAAGGATGAGAAGGATGTGTGGGTGCTTGATTCGGGATGCTCATTTCATATGACTCCCCATAGAGAACGGTTGCAAAACTATAAGGATATTGGTGGAGGTAGAGTCCTTTTAGGAAACAACCATGAGTGTAGCATAATGGGAATTGGGGATATAAGACTTAGGATGCATGATGGTATAGTTAAAACCTTAACTGCTGTAAAGCATGTTCCTGATTTGAAAAGGAACCTAATATCCCTTGGAGAGTTAAATGAGAATGGATATTCCTATAAGGGGGATGGAGGAGTTCTTAAGATGTCAAGGGGGTCTCTAGTTTGCATGAAGGCTGTTCTTAAGAATGGCATTTATTTGCTGCAGGCAGCCACATTGTGTGGTGATGCAGCCTTAGGAGAAGCCGAGAGTTATGAACAGTCCAGTCTATGGCACTATAGGATGGCCCATATAAGTGATCAAGGCCTTAAGGAGCTATCTAATCAAGGAATTTTAGGTGCTGAAAAATTTTCAGCATTAGATAAATGTGATTCCTGTATCCTAGGAAAGTCTATCAAGGTTAAATTCCCTAGGAAAGCTACCCACTCATCAAAAGCCCCATTGGATTATATCCATTCAGACCTATGGGGCCCTAGTCAATCCTTAACCCATGGAGGGGCAAGATATTTCTCTAGGATGGTTTGGGAGTATGTTCTCAAATCAAAAGATCAAACTTTTGAGGCTTTCAAAACCTGGAAAATCATGACAGAGAATCAAATGGGTAGGAAAATAAAGATCATTAGAATCGATAATGGTCTAGAGTTTTGTAATAAAGACTTCTCCCAAATGTGTAGTGATAATGGTATTCTAAGGCACCTAACAGCCCCCGGAAACCCTAGGCAAAATGGCTTGACCGAGAGGATGAATAGGACCCTCTTAGAAAGGGTGAGGTGCATGTTAATACATGCTAGGCTGCCTAAGGCATTTTGGGGAGAGGCTGTAACAACAACCGCATATGTAATTAATAGATCCCCATCGGCAGCTATAGGATTTAAAACACCCTATGAGATGTTGAAAGGTCATAAACCAAGCCTTGAACATATGAAGGTATTTGGTCGTATTGCCTATGCTCATGTGAAGCAAGGCAAGTTAGAGCTCAGGGCCAAACGTTGCTTATTTATAGGCTATCCAATAGGGGTTAAGGGTTATAAGCTCTGGTGTTTAGAGGAGGATATGCCAAGGACTATAGTTAGTAGGGATGTGATATTTAAGGAAAACTCTTTCTTGGAAAGTAATAAGATAGGGGATGAAAAAGGAAAATCAAGAGAAGCTGTTCAGAAACAGCTTGTTCATGATGCTGCAAAGGTTGGGTTGGATGCAGTAAATGGCAGCCAGGATGCTGCCATCAGTAATGCTGCTAGTGGCAGCCATGATTTGGACGATGCTGCTTATGACAATCCAATGGACTTAGCAGCAGGCCAGCATAGTGCTGGCTCAAGATCCTCTAGTTCTGATAACTTCCAGCCATCAGAAGATGATGATTCTTCTTCTAGTGTTGACGGAAATCAGCACTCTGATAGTGCTGGTTCATCAAGCTCAGGTGGTAACCCTAGCATAGATAGGAATAATGTAGCTAGAGATAGGCAAAGGAGAGTAGTGAGACCTCCATCGAGGTTCGGATACTCAGCTTTAGTGGCGTATGCACTATCTTTTGCGTCAGAAATAGCTGGAGAGGAGCCTATCTCTTATGAAGAGGCTATAAGATCTAAGGATTCAAAGAAATGGCTAGCTGCCATGGAATCCGAGATGGAATCACTTAGAAAGAATAAAACTTGGACCTTGGAATAAACCCTTAGGTAAAAGGGTGGTAGGCTGTAAATGGTTGTATAAGATCAAGGAAGAGCAGGGAGTGAATCAAAACCTAAGTATAAGGCTAGGTTAGTCGCAAGAGGCTTCACCCAAGTGGAAGGGGTGGACTTTAATTAAGTAGTCTCACCAGTTGTGAGAGACCATTCGATTAGGATTTTACTTGCTATGCCTTCCCACTTAGACCTAAGCCTAGAGGAGATGGATGTGACCACTGCTTTCCTCCATGGCGAATTAGAAGAGGATATTCTAATGGAGTAGCCTAGAAGATTTGAGATTAGGGGTAAGAAGGAGCAAGTATGCTTGCTGAAAAAATCCTTATATGGACTTAAGCAGTCCCCTAGGCAGTGGTACAAGAAATTCGCCACATTCATGTTAAGACAAGGGTTCAAGAGGAGTGATTTTGATAGCTGAGTTTATTCTAGGCATATTTCATCTAAGATCTCCATATATCTCCTCCTTTATGTAGATGACATGTTGATTGCAAACCAATCACATGTGGAAGTCCAAAGTTTAAAGCTAAAGTTGAAATCAGTCTTTGAAATGAAGGAGTTAGGAGAGGCTAGGAAGATTTTAGGAATTGAAATCTCTAGAAATAGGTAGCTAAGGAAGGTCTAGCTATCGCAAAAGTCCTATCTTGAGAAGCTCATTAGGAAGTTCCATATGCTTGAGGCAAAGGAAGTCAATGTTCCTTTTGCTCAACCTTTTAAGTTGTCCCATATGCAATCATCGAGTGATAAAGAGAGCATGAGAGAGATGAAGAATTCCCCATTCAAGTGCTGTAGGTAGTCTTATGTACTACATGGTGTGTACAAGGCCGAATTTAGCCCATGCCATGAGTGTTACAAGTAGGTTTATGGCTAATCCAAGAAAAGACCATTGGACAGCTGTTAAGTGGATATTTAGGTACCTAAAAGGAACAATCAATATGGCATTAGTTTATGGTGGAGCTAGTTTAGATGAAGAATCTAACATTCTAGGGCTCACTGACGCTATGCAATGAATATAGATAAGAGGAGATCCTCTACAAGATATGTGTTTAAGCTATGGAACTCAACCATTAGCTGGAAAGTCAATTTACAATCTATAGTGGCTCTCTCCACCCCTGAGGCTGAGTATATAGCTATTACTGAAACTATAAAAGAGGCCTTATGGTTGAATGGTATAGTAGGTGAACTCCTAGGGAAAGATATTAAGGCTACTCCAATGTGTAATAGCCAAAATGCTACACTGAGCTAAGAATCGAGCTCACCATGAGAGAACTAAGCATATTGATGTGAGGTACCACTTTATTAGAGAGATCCTTGAAAAAAAGGAACTGGATCTAATTAAGGTGGGCTAGTGAGGATAATGCAGCCGATATATTCACGAAGGCAATGTCTATGGCTAAATTACACCACTGTTTAAGACTCTTGCAGATTTCTTGTGTAAATGAATGATCAGTTTCTATTTTTTGCAGGTTAAAAGGATGAGCAATTGATGAAATCAGTTTCTGGATAATACTCATGGAAAATGGTGGAGAATTGTTATGTTTTGCATTGAGTATTGGAGATCTAGAAGGAAGAGAGATAGATCCCGGTTTGGTCTTTTGCGCAAGTCAGTTAGTTGACCGCTTAGTGGTTTAACGGTCACTATTAGTTGAGGGGCAATTTAGGTATTGTTATATCTTTTTTTTAATTTCCTAGTTATATCTGCCCTTATGTCTATATATAGAGGGCGTGGGTGCATAGATCATCATTCATTTGTAAATTTATCTATTGTGAACGAGTGCAGTGAGAAATCAAGAGACAGGCTAGATTTTGGTAGTCCTTGTAATCTTGGAGAGGATTGTGCTCGTGTGAGAGAAAGTCTTGGAAACTCTTTTATCTGATTTCATTCATATCGGATTGCTCTCAGTACTTCTGGATGTAGGACTGATTTATCAGTTCGAACCAGGATAAATTCTCGATGCCTATTGTGTGGTTTGATTGTTCTTAACTTTGATCTTTTTCAATTCTGATTCTGTTCTTTAATTTCTGTTTAAGTCATATGATTGTGCTGGTGAGTGAGTGTAAAGAGTGTTATATTTGTTGGCTCATTGGGTGAATTAATAGACTGCCAGTGCTCCCAATTGTAACACAAGACAAGAAGTGCAAGAAAGTTGAGGGAATAAAAGGCTCTTGCATTACTAGAGAAGGAAAGATTACAATGCTTAGTAGGTGCTCCCTAGGATCTATACAGATGGTTTGGCCAAATGAGGCCCTCCCCTTGCATAAGCATCCCAGCTTATAATGAATGGTGGAGATCAACAGAGTTGGCAGGTGACTAGAATAGGGTGTAAGGGGATGATGCTATCTTTATCTGACCCCAAGTTCTTTCAAAGAAAATGATTGTCACATCATTTGTCATCTTGCTTGCAGCGAAACGGGGAGTTGCAAATATTAAGGTTTTCTAGTCCAATTGCACTCCAATCAGTACCTACAAACTTTTAGGGAAGTGATTTGACTATGGGAACCTCAGATACATCTTGCCTAAGGTGGTTTCAGTGCTGTAAAATGCACTTTTGGTTGCTATTTAAATCTTGGAATCCAAGTTTGTCTCAGGTTATCAGTAAGTTGTATATAGAAAAAGCCTATCACCATGATTACAGGGAGATTCCTCTTCTAGATGATGGAGAAAGTGGGTCCTAGGTAGACGTGATGTAGATAGATTTATTGTGCATCTCTGTAGTTAGACCAATTATGCCGTGCCCTTGTAGGACACAAGGGAACTATTGAGCAACCAAAATCCATCCAAATGGTCCAAATAGTATGCTTTAACTTACTTAGACAAGTTTAATTTTAGCAAACAACTAATCACAGAAGTCAATAATGGGTTTCAAGGTTAATACAATAAGTTATGGTCCACCTAACAAGAAGTTGAGATACTCAAGCGACCTTCATAATTCATCTACAGAAAGAAAACCAAGTTTGGAGAACAATAGATCAACTATTCAATGTAACAGTACGAGATTCTTGTCAACTATTTCACTCACCATAATAGCATACCATTCTCTAGATTTCAAGATATAAAATTTACCACACAGTCAATTTATGAGCTAAAATATACTATATCAAGCAGAAATAACAGTAGTAGAATTAGTAATCAATTTGCATCAAAAACCAAACACAACTGGAAAGAAGGTATTAACACCAACACCTGAAACTGAGTGAGTAAAAAAACCAGACTGCTTGGAGTACATTATGCGGACTGTAATCAACAGAGGGCATAGTATGAAATAGGGAGAAAAACACCACAAAGCAGAGTGAAAAATACCTTGATATTTTCACAAGATGATATGCAATTTGTTATGTACATGTGTACAAATTCTGTAGGAAGCTCAACAGCTGTAGTAAGCCTATTCACAACTTCCATTGAATGTAGACTCATGTCCATATTGACAAGAACAATGAAGTATCTGTAACAACCAAAGCAGCAAACTGGATGATGAAAGAACAAACACAAAGAGGAGGGCCAGATTTTTCCTTTCCAATTAAAAAAAAAAAGAAAAATACAGTAAATGCACCAACAACACACTCGGAAATTTCAGGAGAATTCATCAACTTAATGAGCACTTCAACTGCAATGAGGGGATTGTTCTCCACCAGTTCCTGACACCAATTTGAGGCTTTTGAATTTCATGCAAGCACCAAGCACCATTCAGTTGTAATAAGAATCACTGTATACTTGGAGGATAACATACCGGTAGCTTTCTTGGAGTCAAGCCACAGTGGTAAACAAGCTTCGGGTCATTTGTCAATTCAACCAACACTTGCTGGAGAACAGGAAGCGACATGAACAAAAATTATTCAGTATTAACAGGCTCAAACCATATGCACTAAGGATACGCCTTCAAAAGTATAATGATTCAGTCTAACAAAATATGCAGAGGAATGAATTGCTTATTCTTGGCTTATTGTTGGAAAAAGGGGCTAGATACTAGATTCTAGAAGCAAAACCAGACAGCAGTGCCTACAATAGCAGTAGCCCTGACAGTTAATGTGGTTTTGGGTGGGTGTGATATACCGTGTAATACCTCAGATTATTGTATGTTTGATTGTGCTTAAAATTTTGAGATTTATTATGTGAATTAAAATGAAATGAGAATGTTGGATATGCAATAATGTGTTTAGAATGGATAAGAATAGGTTGGAAAGAGTTGGAGAAGATTTGGGCAGGAAAGAACAGAGCTGTTTAGTAGGGGCGTGCATAATTTGGTCCAAATGGTTAACCAAACCAGACTGGTTAATTTTTGGCATAAGGTTCTTTACAGAACAGTTTGGTTTGGATTTTTTAAGAAAAATGGTTTATGGTTTGGTTTCAGTTTGTGTCACAAAAAACCACAAACCAAACCATAAATTGTTCTATATATTATATATTAAAAGTATCTCTTGTACCAAAAAACTATTTCAATGTCAAAAATGGTTCACCCAAATTTTGTTAGGTTAAAAATTTGTATACAAATTTTATATAAATAAAATATACAAATCATTTTTTTTCCTTTTCATAAAACCTTTTTATGAAAAACTAATCTAAAGAAAGAAACAATATAAGACAAAGAGTAAATAATCTAAACTGATTATTTCATTTAGCATTAAAAAAAATCTTAACTAATTGAAAGAGTAAACAAAGAATGAGCAACACAGAGTAAAAAATATAAACTAATTGCGTATCAAAATAATTGAAGCTGTTTCAAAATGCTTATCAAAACCTTCCTAGTAACTACAAACTATGTTTCTTCCAAATGCTTATCAAATAATTGCATAGTTTTTGAAAAGAAAAATTTAAGATTATTATTAATAAATATGTTTAAAATATCTATACATAATTTTTATATTGTCCAAACCATGGTTTGAACCAAACCAAACCACAATTTTTTAGTTTGTTTCACCACTTAGAATGGTTTGGTTTGATTTGGTTTGGCATTTCCTCAAACCGCAATTTATGGTTTGGTTTCAACATTCTTTCAAACTGGAGCAAACCAACCAATGCACACCCCTACTATTTTGTTGGTTCTGGATGCAGCTATTTCCAAACACCTTTGCTTGTTTATTTAACTGACAGAGCAAATCTTATCCAAATGGCTCGGTCATATGTCATTGCAAAGCTAATTGAAAGAGCTACAACGATCCAAAAATGTGGTAAATCTGCCATCATTTGAGCCTCCAAATGAAAGTGCAAAGTTGACCACTTTCAGCAATGTTGCTGAAGCCTTGCTGGCCTGCTTAGGTCAACCAGAAGGTAGCAGAAAGCTTGAAATAGTTCTCAGGGTCGATTAGGTCAAATGAGAGGTCAACACAGTCGACCAATAGTCACTGTATTCACATAAAGAAATATGAATTTAATTGAGGAATGGTTAACCCTAATTATGTGGTAGGAAATATAGAAGTTGATTTATTGAGCTTCAATATAGAATTGGTTGTGTTCATGATATTATATATGGGGTCGCATATGTTTTGCAATATATACACTGTGTTAGCGGGGATGATATGATGGGTGTGTGATGATCCCGTGAAAAAGGTGGCAGCTCACTAGAAGACTACAATGCCATTAAGTAAGTGATGGAGAAGGAGCCACACCATTGTGTAGACCAAAATGCCCCCCTAAATCCATTCACAAAATCAGATTTGAATTGAGATGATGTGTGTAGTGGTGCAAAGCTTCTAGGAGGAGCTAAGTACCTCAGTGGGTTACTCTCATATGAGCCCTCAGATAATAGAAAGATGGCACATTCAGATGGTCCTGCAAAGAGTAAAATTGAAGGTGCAAAAAGAGGAAAGAAAAAACAGCTTCTCATTTTCTTCTCTTGTATTGACCAAGATGTAGAGACAGAAGGAGAGAAGCTTGAAAAAGAACAAGAAAGAGCGAAGGCTTAAGAGCAAGATCAAGGCCAGATTCATGCATGCCAATCTTGGACTCAACTACTTAAGGTAAAGGAACTTTTGATGACAAGTGGAGCATGTTTGGCATGAAGCATTGGTTGAATGATTATTTTCATCAGAAAATGTGTCAAGATGCATTTATATGCAAGGTTGTTGTGTCATGACCATGTATGTGCATATAGTGTGGTTTCTTTGGGAGTTTCACATCTTTGTATGATGTAGATAAACAAGCTCAAAGTATGGATGTAAGACCCATAGGATTGTTATATGTTCTTGTTAAAGATTATTCACGACAGCCTTGCAGCCACCAGCCAATATCTTCTCTATCTTTGATTGATTGGAAATTAATTCTTTCCTATTTTTTCTTTTCCAAATTTATTCCTATAATTTGGGATCTGATTGATTGATCCCCTCAATTAAGGATCTGAATCCTTTATTTAGGAATCAATTAATTGATTGATCCCCTCAATTAATTCCTTTGTTTTCGGATCTGCACTCTTTCTTAGAAAGTGCAGCCCATTGTATATAAATATAGGAAAAGATGTACATATAATATATATGAATATTATTCAAGTTTTATTACAGTTCTCTCCTGTTGAAGCCAAATGTGTTATTTAAGCATGTTGAGTAAAAAAAGGCAATCCATAGATCTAATTATTATGCATTTTAGGAATGCTTGTACATGCTACTCCATATCAACAGAGTTCTTGAAAACCCTTACTGATCGTTTTAGGCTCATGCATAGTTGTCAAAGGCATGCCTTAAGGCACACCTAGGCTCAAGACTCAGCCAAGGGCACCTCACTCTATGAAGTGTTCTCCTAAGGCACACCTCACCCTAAGGCACAAGGTGCACACCTTTTGCTCCTATGTAATTCTTTTAGTTCTTTGATGGTCTTAGAAAACCTTAACCAGTAATAACTAGAAAAAATTAAAAGAAATTTGAGAAACAATAAAATACCCCATTATTTAGTTAACACTATTCGTTATTTGTTATTTATGATTTTATAAGTTTGCATTTATCTCTTATAAGTATATATTGAAAATAATGACGTATAAGTATTTTTATACAAATTAAAATAAGTGTGCCTCACATTCAAAAGGCTCGCAGCTGGACCTTGCACCTCATGGCTGGGCTTCAAGCACTCATGCACCTTAGTGCGCCTTGAGTCTTTGACAACTATAGGTTCATGAAACACATTCCATTTGTAGGTGATGTAGCTTCCTCCATTGGAAAGCTAAGAAGGATGCTTGAAGCTCTTGCATGTTCAAAGGAATTGTGTGAACAAAATGTCATCTATGCCTTGGAAAAATCATGCTTTAAAAAGGGGGTTTCATGGGCCCTGTTTCTTGTACAAGAGTTTATCACAAATAAAAAAAGAGGGATATTTTTCTTTATCACAAATGAAGGAAAGCAAAAGTGTTTGCACTTAGAAAACAAAAGATCCCATTGGTTTCAAAGGGCCCTATTATTCCTTTCCATCCAGATGCTCACACTGCCCAATGTTCCACTACAAGCACAGACTTATTTTGGGACAGCTCTTCATTCAGGCAAAAAAGTAAATTCAAAACAGATTTTGGCACCACCACCAAAAAGGGTAAGAACAGTAAACCATAGTTGGTGGACTACGGGCTACTGAGAAGTGCAATAATAAGTGGTACACCATCTCCCTTTTGTGGAATGACTGGACAATAAAGCTTCCTATATTTGAGGAGCACCACCCACTTATCCTCCTCTTTCCAAGAAATGGATTGTTACCAAGTAATAAAAAAGGAGAATATAGAGTTGAGTTGCCAACCTTGAAAATTTTGCCTAAAGAGCAATGACAAAACATACCCCTCCTATCCAGAAGATAAAAGAATCATTCATGGAAGCATCTCTGTCACTAGCTAATTCAAAAAGAACTGGAAGCATCTTCACAAAGGTTTAAGGCTGCACAAGCTATTAAGACAAAACATCCCACTAGGGCTATCCCCAATCTTCAATGGGATATTTTTGAACAACAAATCCCACACCAAGAATCAAGCCAATAATTATAAAAATTATTTTATAATTTTTTATGTCATACACAAGGTTCAAGACACAAAATAAATTAAGTGCACAAGAAAAAAGGAACCTAGACCCAAGAAAAGGTATATGGTGAACTAAAAAAGGAAAGGAAAAGCCTAAACTCATCAAAACTCAAAAGCCACCATCCAACTCACCATTCTAAGGATTCTTTCACCAAAAAAATCATACATGGTCATCCCTATTATAGTTATTAAAATCACATTCCTGCCTAGGATTAGTGGAAAAGCTTCCAAACCAAATCATAAGATCAAATCAAGAATCTGAAGATCCTATCAAAATAGGAATATAGGTCTAGTAGTTTTGTATAGTATGGTATATTTTTCAAAATATATAACAAAGACTAAAATATCAAAAACAATTACATAGAAATATCATGAAAAATAGATATAATCAAAAAAATTTATTTGTGCGCATAGAAAATGCACAACATTGTAAAAAACATATCAAGCTTTATGCCACTATGCGGGATCAGCTCATTAGTCATATATATCTATGGTCTTATCTTTTGCAAGACCCTTATAACTCATATCTAAATATAAGAAAAGAAGAAGAAGAAAAAGAAATGCAAATGCAGTAAAAAGAAAAGGAGGAAAAAAGCAAGAGGAAACATTACTGCTACAATAAAGTAGAAATGAGAATCTTACAGGAAGAACAGCCACAATTAAAAATTAGAATCAAGAATTAAAGGAATGTCACTCGGCAAAGAAGAAATGCTTTTGCTGCTACTGATGCAAAGAAGTGGACGGCAATGAACAACAACAACTGCTACTGCTAAGAAGAAGAGAGGAAATGTACCTATACTTTGCCTACTTGGTCAGGAGGCCATCTAGGAAAGTTTTTGATTTTTTCCTAGAATGACCATGTCACCAAGGAAAGGAAATCATCCAAGTTTTTTTTTTTTTTTTTTTCGTTGGTCTTTTCTTAAGAAATGGCCTCTGGGACACAAAACCCCACAATCGAATGCAGATAGAAGAGAGAACATTTATCCAAAAATGTAGCCTAAGTAGATTCATGAAGGATCAGCTTTCAGATTGTGATCCTACCTAACCCTATGCTTTCCTACCCAAAAACTATCATGCTTAGGATCTAAGCATCATCATCACAGGCCCTAATCCCATTAGGTTATATCCGCTACATGACATTCTGGCCTCCAATCATCTCCATCCATGGTCACCTTTTGTAACACCATTATATCCAGTGTTTTGTCTAAGGGGATTCTACCAAGTTTTTCTTACTTTCTTCTAACACTTTTCTACTACCTTTTGCCATTCGACCCACTAGCTTCACAGTTACATCTATTGGTCTTCTTCTCCCATGTCCAAAATTAATTGCATCTTGCATGCCTTATCTTGAAAAGGTGTCACTCAAACCTTATTACAAATATCTAGTTTCAAATTATGTCCTTTCTTCTATGGTCACACATCCTCGTATCAATTATGCTTATATTTTGTACATTTTAGTACTTGACTACCTAACAGTTAAATCATACAACAAAAATGGTCTTATAGATAATACAAATTGGGATATTAGTAACTATGATTCCAATTGTCAGATCCATCTTCACAATTGCATTTAGATATAAAAATATATACATATAGTGGTAAAGTTCTTTAGAAGGACAGATAAAAGTGACAAAATGAGAGAGAGAGAGAGAGACAGAGAGAGAGAGAGAACATTTTTCGACCTAGATTTGAGAATCCAAGACCCACAAACAAAGAGAGAGGAGAAGAGAGGTCGAGAAAGTGTTGGGTAAAGCTTAGGGGTAACAGAAACATTTTACTTTGGAAAGTATATCAATTTCCCACACATATTCAACAAGAATACACATTGAACACACCAGGACAGGATACATGTCAGACACGCTAAGTGGTATCTCTCAATTTTTCATTATTATTTTTGTTTTAAACACATATAGGACAAGTGATAGACGCATAGGTAAATGGGTTGAATGGGTTGAACGCACCTTAAAACATTAACAAGATTCTAATAGAACTGTTAGAACAAATTATGGGATTTAAAAAAAAAAAACTACAAATACAATAAGTTGCTCAATAAGAATGAGAAGGTAAAATTGAGTCCTAATCACAATAATGCTAAAAGTAGTTACTTTTTGTATTGAACAATACTTGGTATTGCTATTATAGATTGAATAATATCTTCATATTGGAAGAGTAGTACCAATGATTTTTATCATCATTATGGGTTGAACCATATCTTCATGTTTGATTAGAGGTATTTTTTTCAATACTCTTCTTTAATTGTCATATCTTTTGTCCATATTTATGTCTATTTCTTATCTATATGTGTAAAAATGTTTCCTGGAGAAAGAGAGGGATCTATAGGTGTAAAAGTTTTCCATTAGGTTTGCCATGATGATACTAGCATTATCATAACCACTATACTTGGTACAGCAACATTATGGATACCAGATAGCCATTGGGCAATATAATTTAAGTTTCTCATTAAATCATGGTGTAACGAGATGGATAAGGCCAAAAGCTCTAGTCATTACTCTAATTAACAGTTTTTGTCTTTTTAAAACCTTACTTGAGCAAATGATCCTATCATATATTCTACAAGACGTTTAGCAATGACTAACAGTTTTAGCCAATTCTTAAAACCTTGCTTAAGGTAATGATATATTTAACATTTCTCCAAGAATGATCATCCACAGGCAGATAAGCACCATTAGTAGCAAACTACAAGTACCTCCATGTTTTCCCATTTCTTCTATTGGCCCCTCCAACAATTCATGTATTAGTTATTCTCATTCAAATTCTAATAAAAGAAGAATTACCTATATCCTTTTAGCAAGCAATAGAAGAATTAAATTAGGGAATATTAGGAGATGCAGCCATGTATAAATCAAATAATATTTACAGACCAACCATACATTGTGGATTGCAATTGCTGTGTGTGTGCGCGTGTGTGTGTGTGAGAGAGAGAGAGAGAGTACCTCATGCTGAGCAGGAGCAAGTGCCCCCTTCAAAGCTTTTGCAATTAGATCCCTAACAGCAGCCCCTCTGCTAGTGTCAGCACACATTCCATGATCCCATAAAAACTCATGATTATTTTCAGGGTTGAGCCACACAAGCTGCAATAAACTAGAACCAGGTAAGTCTACTAAAATGAATAAGAAGCCTGATGTGGACCAGCTAGAAAATAGAGAAAGGTTGAAGAAGAGATGAAAAATTAGAGAAGAAAAGATGAAGAAGAAGCATCAAGGCAAGATGGAGAGATAGAGAGAGAGAGAGAGAGATGAGGAGATCATCAATATGAATTCAATATCAATCTAAAGCATCCTTTCTAATTAAATCCTAAGCATATTTATAGGTTGAAATCAAACAAAAAGATATTACCCTAAATTACAACTATGAAAATAAATAAAGTCAAAAGAATCCCAACTCTAATTCAAAATTCTAATATCTAAAATTCAAAGAAAACCTAAATCCTAATATAAAAGATTAAAATTTTTAATCCTAATTTCTCATCACTCTCCCCTTGTTTGAAAAAAAAAAAAACTCATCCTCAAGCTTCAAGTAATCTCATTGGTAGTTGAGTGTCTTAGTTAACACCAACTCAATTAGAGTGAGCACTTTGTTGCTTCCATGGCTAGATCCTGCCAGCTCTTGTACAACTCCAGTAGGTTGGGTCAAATAATGGCTATTTCTCTTTAAGAATCTTGGCTAAATTTGGTAGGTCATCCAACAGACAAGAAAGCATTGAAGCTGTCCATCCCTGGTAAAAGAAATATGCTCACCTAAAATAATACCAATGTTATCTTGGTGTGCATAACAAAAAAAAAAAGTAGCTGTAATGAGACTTTAGACTCTTGGCAAGTCCAGAGAATGGATCAACAAAAGGTTCATTTAGAGGAATAGAATGGTTTGTATATGCATTAATGTCCCCAACATTAAACATAGAGCTAAAACTAACGTAGGAGATACATCAATGATATACATTTGGTCCAACTCATTTTTGCCTTAGTTTAATCACCACACAATCCTTAACATGAACTTTGCCATGTTATTTGTGTGCATTTTTAGTTTGTAAATTGCTTTATCTAACTCCACATGTTCAATGAGTTTCATTCTATGTGAGGCAAGAAAGATCACTCATGGGACAAAATCTATGCCATGCTAAAGATCAAAGAAAGGGGAAAGGTGGTTCAGGGATTCCATGGGAGAAACTGTTAGTGTTGGTGCTCTAATGCTAGATTTAGATAGCATCTGTCATTTATAATTATGGAACTAATGATGTAATTCTTGCAATATGCATAACAAAATGTGTTTTCATATTTTGAGGTCATATCTTCATTCATAACTCTCCAATCATTATATATAAATAAGTCCTTAGATTTCTTGTTAAATGTCTTATTCTTAAGTGTTAAGAATATGTGCCAATTGACCTTTACAATAAGGATATCTTAATGACAAATTCCTAGTCCTTAGACTTCTCAGAAGGGGACTATGATTAATCAAGTACGGACTGACACATGGGATACCACATTTAATTATTATGAGATGCTAATGATAAAGGATGATGAGTCGCATACTATAATCCATGAGGTGGATATCGTATACATGTGAATAGGTGTTAGTGGAACACTTACTGAATGTGACGCACGTGATAGTTCACATGGCTCAAAGGATCTATGGTCTATCATAGGCTTCGATTGTATTACTGGTCCTTTGACCGGAGGCAACACAGTTGTCTTGTGTGTCGGTGTCAACGATTTGTCGTTGCTAAGAATCATCCAGTTATCGGGTGGGAGATGCACTGTGTGGTCCCTACGTAGTGGCATATGGAGGCAGGTGATTGTTAATGGGATCCATCAACCTCTGATATAAGGTGAACATCCTATGCGATCAATTGTGGTCTTGATTGGAAAGTGTTCCAATGTCGGAAAAAGTTCCGATGTGTCATCTCAATCTCACCACACTGATTTTGGCATAGTCATCGAGTTAGTGAGTTTGATCAGTCTATGACTCTCACTCGATCGGGATGATAACTGATAGAGGGATTATAGTACACGGGAATCGAAAGCCCAAATAAGTTATATTCTGAAGTAAGACTTGGTAATATCGCCCTAATATAATGCTAGTTGTCACTTAGGGTCTTTTGGGGTACAGCGAGGATATGGAGAGATTCTCATTGTAGACCAAAATGTTTGGTCAACGTTAAAGAGTTAACGTGTCCTGATTGCTACTTTGTAGTGAACCTAGAAGGTTACACACATATCCGAGTCGAGTGTGATGGTTGACTAAGCAATTAAGATCGAAACCGTCATTAAGAGTTAATGATGTTACCGTTAAGAGTTAACGGATCAGGTTCAATGATCAAATTAATAAGGAGCAATCGTCAAAAGTTGACGGGCATGTCGTTAAGAGTTAATAGGGGCCTTAGTGTCATTATGAGATAATGAAAGTACTATTAAGAGTAAATAGTAGGCCTAGATGCTATTTCTGGAAAATGGGACAAAACTATCGACAGCCCTTTTGGATATTGTCGACAGTTTCTGTTGATCTCCCTGGCAGATTGCACGACCATTTGTCGTCTTCTGCATTGAAAAGATGGGGCACGTGGCAAGGGCGGACGAAAGGAGGATGGCGTGCGTCCTTCCTGTCTCTTCCTTATCCCCAACCCGATTTCCATGTCTCTTGTCTCTAGTGAGGATGATTTGGACGGTTAGGGTTTTGGGTGTTTGATATATAAACCAAAGGGAGAGAGATTAAAGAGTGTGTGGAGATTGCAACTGTTGCATTGAACTCTCTCGTTTTTGGCTCATTTCTTCTCTGCATTACAGAGCAAAACACTCACCCCTTGCTCTTCTCTTCCTTAGCTCCTTGTTCCACCATTGCTATAGTAGCAATCCAAGCAAAACAGTGAGACTATTTCGATTCTTGGGCTTCTTCATTTCGAACCCATTCTATTTTGTCCTTAATCTCCCTTACTCTCTCTGTCTAGCACAAAGAGAGAGTGTTGGGATTCACCATCTCGCTGGTGCGTGGACTCGATCATAGTTATCAAAGGCGTGCCTAGGCGCGAGGTGCCTTAAGGCGCCAGTTTGGCGCCTCGCCTGGGCCAAGGCGAGGCGGTTTTGGCGAGGCCCTCGCCTTGCGCGCCTAGGCGCTGGGGCATGAGGCGCGCCTCATGAAACTGAGGTCTTCTACTAAATCTTGCAGCCAATCGCGCTTGCCTCTCCTCCCGACTGCATCCAGCCACGCTTGCCTCTCCTCTCCAGCTCGCTGCTTGCTCCTCACTCCTCCCGACTATAGCATCTGTCGCGCTTGCATCTCCTCTCTAGCTCGCTGCTCACTCGCCCGATCTTCCGCTTCCTCTCTAGCCCCAGCCGCGCCTGCCTCCTCTCTTCCTCTTCTCTCCAGCTCGCCCTCGCCCGATCTTCTTCTTCCTCTCCTCTCCAGCTGCGACCCCCTCCTCTCTTCCTCTCCAGCTCGCTGCTCGCTCGCCCAATCTTCCTCTCTAGCCCCAGCCGCGCCTGCCTCCTCTCTTCCTCTTCTCTCCAGCTCACCCTCGCCCGATCTTCTTCTTCCTCTCCTCTCCAGCTGCGACCCCCTCCTCTCTTCCTCTCCAGCTCGCCCGATCTTCCTCTTCCTCTCTAGCCCCAGCCGCACCTGCCTCCTCTCTTCCTCTCCTCTCCAGCTCGTTGCTTGCTCGATCTTCCTCTTCCTCTCTAGCCCCAGCCGCGCCTGCCTCCTCTCCAGCTTCCTCTCCTCTCTAGCCGCGACCCCTTGATCTTCCTCTTCCTTTCCTCTCCACTCTCCAACAGCGCCTGCCTCCTCTCCAGTCTCCAGCCGCGCCCTCTTCTTCTATTCTCCTATGCCGAGTCTGCCCACGGTCTTCTCCTCTCTTCCTCGCCTCTCTTCTCATCTGCTCTTAAGCTCTTCAAATTGAAGCTGCTAAGGGCCTAAGGCTGCCCACGTCTTCTCCTATATTCATAATTTCATATTGTAAGTTCTTTACTTGTATTTTATTTGTTTATTTCTTGCATTTTTGCCTAATTTATTTTGTTGGCAGCTGGTTGCTGAAATTTGCTTTAAGTCTTTATAGTTTATTTCTATCATTAGGAGAATTTTGTGGAAATTGGAACTGTGTTGCAACAGCCCAATAAATGTCGTCAACCACTTCCAAAACGGACCCG
The DNA here is from genome assembly GCF_014633365.1 of Diospyros lotus. NCBI lineage: Eukaryota > Viridiplantae > Streptophyta > Magnoliopsida > Ericales > Ebenaceae > Diospyros > Diospyros lotus. The sequence goes on along the minus strand of NC_068343.1, from coordinate 30,907,778 downwards.
GCATGGAATTATTTTGAAGCTGATCCTAATGATAGAAATACCACCACATGTAAATTTTGTCATAAAGTAACAAAAGGTGGTATATTTCGGGCGAAACAACATGTAGTGGGCGGTTTTAGGAATACTAAAGCTTGTCCAAAATGTCCTCCATCAGTAAAAGAAAAGATTGGAGAGTACATGCAAAAGAAGAAAAATAACAGGGATGAGCGAAATATAGCATCGTTAGATGATGATCTTCAATTTGGTGAAGGGTATGATGATGATGATGATGAGCCGCTGCCTCAAAGTAGAAAAAGACCCAATGTATCTACCGGAAGTGGAAGCGGTACTGGTAGTGTTAAAGGGCCAACACAAAAGGGTCCACTTAATGTTTTTCTTAAAGACCCAGAAGTTAATGTGTTGAGACTTTAAGTTTGAACTTTGATGATGTTTCTAGTTTAGAATTTGCATGATAAATGAATTAACTTTGATGTTGTTAGTTTATAGAATTTGAAGATAATGAATCATGAATGATATGAATGTGTTATTATTGATAATTTGATAGTTGTTTATGATTTTACAAGATTTTGAGTTTTTTTCCTAAAAGGTGCGCCTCGCTTCACAAAGGCGCGCCTCGTCTCGTGTGCCTCGCGCCTCAGGCTCCAGGACCTTTTGCGCCTCGCGCCTTTCAGAACTATGGACTCGATAGGCCCCTCGTAGTTTCAGGGGACAGTTTAGTCTAACTGAAAGGATTGTTCGGGAGCTGTTTGGAGCAAGGAGTTGTGCCACCAGGAGGATTTCAATCTCTACATCAACCTTCAAGTGTTATAAGGTATACCTACTAAACCCCCTATGGCATAGTTTGGTTTTGATATGCATATAGACATTGGAAACGAGTCTTGCAAGGTGTTTTCGTTATTGTTTCCACTACTATTTTTTATGTTTTAGAAAATAGCTTAAACCCTTGTATTGGTACACCTAATCATGGCGTTCATCATCAAAAACATCATGAGATTCTTCAACTACCTGACAGCCTTCTTTCAGTAACCACTATCTGAGCATCCTTAGGAACTTCCGGGGCTGCTATAACAAATTCTTTTATTACAACATACTCAAACTGTTTTGATTAATGATCTGAAATTCCTATTCTTTTGGTTAATTTTGAAATCACAATCTTCCTCTACCTCACCCAATGCATCAATATTGCATCCATGGTTTTGTTATTTCTGGTGTTCTTTATTTAGTCTTTTATTATTCTCCATAAATGGAAATCAAAATTAGACAACTAGCAATCAAGTGACCAAAACCCCTATGGTTATAGTACTGTGATTGTGACTCAAGATTCCACATATTTATAGGTGGTATACTAGGCAAAATAGGACCTAGCATTTATTTATTGTTTGCAAAAGATGCATGGCTCTTAGGAGGACAATTATCTCTACGCTTCCTATAATGGTTTCTAGAGGATCCATTCTTCTCAAAAAGTTTCTCAATCCTAGGGGCCAATTCTACTAATTGGGTTCCTGCGCTCCGAAGACATTCCAATATCTTGCCTACTAGTTAGGAAAAAGGGACTGACATGTTAGAATCCACAGCACTAGCAGGTAAGCTAGATTCAACATTTTTTTTTTTTTTTTTTTGGCCTTTTTTCTCTTTTCTCTTTTTCTTTTTCTTTTTCTTTTTCTTTTTCTTTTTCTTTTTCTATCTCTCTTTCTCTTTTTTTTTTTTTTTTTTTTGGGGGGGGGGAATAACTATTCAAACCAGAGCTAAACATATCAATCACTAAGGAAACTCAAATCTAAAATCAGGACAATGTGTGGATGGCATGGATAATGGTTGTGTATGTGGGAATGGAGTATATGTGATAATTGGGGTGAATGTGGTTGACAGGGTTGGAAATATAAATTGCAATAAGACAAGTAGGTTAATGAGTGAAAATAGGTCTACAAAAATTGGCTAAAAAGGTGAAAATGGCACATGAAAAAGAAGATTTTAACACTAAATAAGTAAAGCGAAATTTAAGTCGTCTGATAGGGTTCTGACATGCCTGCTAGGAATCTGGGAGGTGAGGCGATCCATCAATGGCCTCAATGGTGGCTCTAACGATTTTGATATGCATTGATGGCTTCTATTGTCGTGGTGGACTTCATGCGGTGGTTCTAATGTCTTCAATGGAGAAGATGGTCAATAATCCTATTTTTTTTATACTCCAACATGCATATTCTTCTGATTCAAGGATGACAATGGCTTTGGCGATGATAGGATTCTGATACCAACTCAGGTTCCACATGTCTTTTTCTTTTTTTTTTAGTTCACGATGACAAGCAACTGCATGTTGTTCATTGATGATTGTTGCTGAAAATTTCCTGACAAATGAATGGTTGGTGCTGAATGTTTTCTGTGATGGCTGCTGTGTAGTTTGATGGTGGTTAAGGTGATTGTTGAAATTAATGGAAGCTACAAATCAGAGTTTGCTCTTGTACCAATTTGATGCAGAATAGCTAGAAAATAGAGAATTACTGAAGGAGAAGAGGGGGGGGGGGGGGGGGGGGGGGGGGGGGGAGAGATCACAGAGAGGAAATCATCAAATATAATTCAATATCAATCAAAAGCATTCTTTCTTATTACATCCTAAAATAAAAGATAACTATCCAAATAACAATTATTAAAATAAATGCAATAAAAATCTAAAATCTAATTTCAAAAATTCAAATAAAACCTAAATGATAAAATCAAATATTAAAATTTAATAATCCTAATTTCTCATGAAATCCATTAATACATATCTTACCTCTCCATCCAATACTGGGAGCCTTGGTGGAAGAGGTCTAATCCACTGAGGACCTACTCCTTCCAGAGATAAATTCTGCAGCAACCCAGTTACCATCTCATCTCTGTCTCCAGATCCAATTTTTGGTTTAACTCCAGGCTGCAGTTCAAACCTGAAATGCGATCCAAGCTCTACATGCATTAAAACAATGGTAAAGAGATAAAAGTGAAATGATAATAATATTGACTGCTCAATTAGAGTTATCAACTAATAGCTAACATATACAGGAAAAGGGGAAAGAACCCTTAAGAATTTGCATCTCACAGGTAAGGGTCATACTCTGGTGAATTTTCATCACAACCTTGAGGCATATCAGGGTCAGGTACAACGTTTTTCACATAATTCTGTTTGATTAAGTGCTTAAATGGGTCCACATTAACTTTGAAACAATACTGAAGCTTTAACTGTTCATGTTGCAGGAAAGCCTGAAAATGAGGGAATTAAATAATCAAGTATCAACATAGAAAGCATGCATAAAGAATAAAAAAAACAAAATCAAAATTCTGAAACTGTGGGTTGTAAGTATCATAAGCATGATGCTGCCTCATACATCAAAGGTATAATTTCTAGCAGGCAAACAGGATATTTACTCATGCATATTCAACTCACAATTGATGAAGGATCAAAGACTTTGATGTAGTCTGCAGCTGACAATTTGAGAACCTGCAAAAAAGGATGAAAAAAGCCCTAACAAATTGTTCACAGTAAAGAAGCAAACCACCATTTTTTTTTTTTTTTTTGGTCCGTTGAGTGGGGATCGACATAAAAAGGGTTGACAGAAGACAGATAAAAATGTGCAGCTAAGGAAGAGGGCTCCCCAGACAAACAGTGCACTAGAAAATTCACCTAAGCTACCACTAGTAACAAATATATGTGAAAAAAACACAAAATGCCAGACATGCCATATATGATGCACTCAAAAAATTTTTAATGAAGTAAATTAACCTAACCTACCACCAGCAACAAAAATATTTAAAAAAGACACAAAATGCCAGACATGCCATATATAATGAAGCCAAAATTATTAATGTAGTAGACTGTGAATCCTGAGAATTTAGCAAGCCCAAACATTTGGAGGCAAACCTATTCTAAAACACAATTCCATGCCCATATAACAATATTTATTGCTCTCTATCTGACAGCAAGTATATTTTCTCTGAAAGAAGATAGGAATTTATTAATTAATTTAGAAGAGAACAGCAAGCATCTTAATTGATAAAAATTGTTAGGTATTAGTCAGGTCGGATTACATTCATAATTGCAATGAGATGAACCACTTGTAAGTGAATGGAATTTGATCCATAACATATCTAATGGACCCTTATTGGATGCATATCCAAAGGAACTAGCAACAAGAAGTTCTGAACAAGAACATTCCACAGAAGGAATCAACAATAGCAACAATAACAACCAAGAAAAACACAGAGAAGAAAAAAGGACCTCTTTAAAATTGGCATTGTTGGAGGAGCCTAGTAGCTGCAGAATAAATGCTCTTTCATATTTTTCAGCTTCTTCATCACAAGCAGCCTGCAAAAGAAAGAATGTTGAGGCGAGAATCAATTCCCCCCCCCCCCCCCCCCCAACCCCTTGGAAAAAAAATAAATATATGAATCAGAAGATGACACCATACTGCCTTCATCAAATGGTAAAGATAGAAGCCATAGTTGAATACAAGTATAATCAAACAAAACAATCTGTGATGTTTTGCATTAAGTATTAAGGATCTAGAAGGAAGAGATACAAAGATCCCGGTTGGATCCCTTTGTGATATGCCGTTAGTGGCCATTTGGTGTCTTAACGGCGACTGTTAGTTGAGGGTATTTTAGGTATTGTTATATATTAATTCCCTTGATGTAACTGCCCTATTGTCTATACATAGAGGGCTCAAGTTAGCGCTTAGGGTATCATTCATTGCTTCAGAAATTTCTCTGTTGTAAACGAGTAGAGTGCTGTGTGTTGAGAGGAAAGGCTTTGTGTTAAGAAAAGTCCTTTGTAATCTCAAGAGAGAATAGTGTACTCGTGTCCGAGAGGAAGTGTGGGAACTCTTGTATCTGATTTCATTCATAGTGGATTGCTCTCGGTACTGCTGGATGTAGGACTGGTTTTAACCAGTTCGAACCAGGATAAACTCTCAATGTATTGTGTGGTTTGATTGCTCTAAACTCTAATCTTTGTCAATTCTTTAATTCCTGTTTCTGTTGTATATTTTGAATCGGTAAGAGAGTGTAAGAGTGGTCTGGATTGTTGGTTTATTGCGTGATATATTGGACCGACAGTGCTCCCAATTGTAACACAATCAATTTCCACAATTTAAGGCAGTGAATATGAGCAGTCCCTTTTTACATTCTAGCATACATTACCTGTATCTAAATAATAATGATTCACTGGGTAGAGGCTGCAAAATGAACAGATCTTTGCAATCAGCTCAAAGCTCTGCTTGATTAGGGCTCATTCAAGCTCATTCATTTGGTTAAATAAACAACCTTGAGCTTGATTTTAAAGCTTGTTTAATAAACGAGCCAAGCTTGAGCTTTAAGGTGCTCGGCCTGTTTGGACTCGTGAACAAGTCCTTCACGGCTCGTTCAGAGGCTCATTCCAAATAATGTGTGTTTTTTACAACTTACACTTTTCTGTCACACTATTTATATCATTCAGGTTCTTAATGAACAAGCCAGATCCTAGAAAAGCTCAGCTCAATTTGGCTTGTTTGCAGCCCTGGATGATTGCAACCTAATCATCTGGCCCACAATATAAATAAAAAAATTAATACGACATGTGTGTGTGTGTATGTGTGTGTGAAGAATTAAGAAAACAGAAAGTGTGAAAGTGTGATGACGATAAAAAAAAAATTCACAAGAAAACAAGGACAGGTAGGGTAAGAACAAATGAATCTAGTAGAAAACCAAAACAATAACTAGTATTGTTACAGAAAACCAAAATTGTAACCAATGTCAAATATCTTGCTAAAAGGCAAAACAGGAAAAGGGGACTGCTTTCAAATAAGGATAGCATGAAAGGAAAAAAAAAAGGATGCTCTCCACATACAACAAATAGAAAGAGGAAAATCAACAATGTTTGAAGGTATAGCATGTTGTAACATTAGTAAAGTTATAAAATTACAAGAAGAGCGTGCACGAGAAAATACGTGAAAACTTCAAGAGCGACACAGGCCCATACGAATTACTTGAGATATGTGCTTTAAACTGACAGGTCGACCGGATAGTCACTGCAAGTGAGTATGAGGTAATAGCAAGTATACTTACATTAACGAGAAAAGATATGAATGGGTTTGAGGAAGGATGCTGGGCAGAGTAAGAGTGATGGAGAATGGCAAATGCAACCAATCGCTGAGTAGATTTCAGAGTCTTTTTGTTCTGCAAAAAGCAGATAGCTTGTAAATGCTGCAATCGATCATTGGTGCTATTAACGTTAAAAGTATAGTTCCAAACAAAAGCAAAGAAGAAAAACACGGGGGTTTATTTATTCATACGAAAATGGTCGCGGACACATTTAAATCATGCATCCACCCAGATGATGATCACATGGACGTATCGGCTTAATTCGAGAGTGAAGTGATTGATTGATACAAAGCTGAAACTACTGGCATGATTAATCTTTGATACAAGATCAATGGATAACGCAAGAAAGCCCTAACAATAATAAACTCTCCATTTCCAAGAATAATAATAATAAAAAGTAAATCAGACACATATGGAAACCCTAACCAGCTGCCTAATATGGAGAATTTTGTTTCTTTACAGGCAGACACGCATAGAGAGGGGGAAGAGGGGGGAGGAGGAGGGTCTTGGCTTGCCTCTAGGAGAATGGAGAGAGAAGATGAGAGGTGAAAACGGCGGAGGAGAAGGCGAGGGGGGAATTTGGAGTTGAAGTCGGCGAGGAGTTCATCGAAGGGGCGTTGGTCTCCGGCGTTGAGTATCTCCATCATCCACTTCGATTCTTCGCCGCTCATCATCTTCCTCTTCGTCATTCTCTCTCACTTTCTTTCTCTCCCTCTCGCTGTCAAACACAAACTGTCTTCTTCCTCTTCTTCTTGAAATGAATTTAATTGCTAACATAATCGGAATAACAAAAAGGGAAATTCTATTTGCAACCAACGTTTTACTCTTCGCAGTCATAATTAAAATAAATTTAATAATTATTATTCGAAGCCATACTTATTACTCCTTGTAACCAACTATATTCCAAATTTACCCTCCTATACCCATACACCTCTCTGCCGCGACTCACCGCCGTTCTCAACCTCCACTTGCCTTTGACAGTTACCTACACCGCACTCTAGTCGTCGCCTTCTCTACAGAGCCGCGTCTCTTTAATGTGGGCTCTTGAGGTAAATTTTACTTACATTTTTTATTATTTGGGTTGTATCCGTGATTTTGGGTTGGATCTAATGTGAACAACTGCAATTTTTTTGGGTTCGATGGGCTATTCAGAGGCGAGGGATGGGCTGTTCGGAGGCGGCCTCTCGCCTCCGAACAACCGAGTTTCGGAGGCGTGAAGCCGCCTCCGAAAGCCAGCTTTCGGAGGGGCGAGGTCCCCTCCGAACCTTGCCCCTCCGAAAGCTGGCTTTCGGAGGGGGGCAGTCGCCTCCGAACCCTAGCTTTCAGAGGCGGCTACCCGCCTCCGAAACTTAGGTTTCGGAGGGTTGGGCCGCTCCCGAAACCTGGGTTTCGGGAGCAGCCCAACTTTCATTTTTTTTATTTTTTTCTTTTTTTATTTTATATATTATTTTTTATAAAAATATTTAAAAAAACTTAATTTTGTAATTAAATTGTCCTAATTAATATTTTTTATACTTAATTTTTATTTTATTTTTTATACAAATATTTGAAAAAACTAAATTTTTTAATTAAATAGTGATAATTAAATAGTGATAATTTTTTAATTAAATAGTGCTAATATATGCTAATTAATATTTTTAATTATATAGTGCTAATTAATATTTTTGTATACTTAATTTTTTTATTAAAACTTAATTTTTTAATTAAATAGTGCTCATTAATATTTTTTATACTTAATTTTTTATTTAGGTATTGGAGTTGAATAATTTAATTTTTAATACAAGTAAATATATATTTTTTTAATTAATTTTTTAAATCCAATAATGGATTTTCCCAACTAACATATTTTATATTTTAATAATTATCATATTAACTTATATTATACATGTCCCGAACTCTACGTTTCGGGACAAATTGATTTTCCCGAACTCCAGAGTTCGGGAAACACCAGCTTTCCCGAACTCAACACTAACGTTCCTGGAGTTTGGGAAACTTAAATTTTCTGGATGTTTAATAATTTTTTTATCGTAATTTTTTGTTTAATATTTTGTATTTTTGTATTATTTTTATGATATGATACGTGATATATTTGTTTGTTATTTTGTAGTTAATTGCTATTGTTTATTTTTGTGTTATTTTGTAGATATGGTACGTGGTAAAAGATGTGATGCTTCCTCATCTTGACAGCCTTTTTCTCGCCAGCCTTCTTCTTCTCGAGAGCGTCCTACTGCATCAACTAGAAGAAGAAGGAGGATTGAGAGTTCTAATGAACCGCCTATTTTAGAACGAGTAGAAGAGCCAGTGACAGATTATGTGATACCAGTTGAGGAGCATCCCAACCCTAATGAAGGGGAAGCAACTGCTCAACTATCTTACTCTCATCACGAGTCTCACCACGAAGATGTTATTTCTGAACCACTACCTGGCGGACCTACTAATACATCTATTCTAAAAAGTTTTAAAAATCATGTTGCATTTGCAATATAGGCAGGAGAGGTAAGTAATATTAGTTTTTTTAGTATTTATCTTTATAATTTAAATAATTAGCTATTGTAATTTCTTATAATTTAAATAATTAAGTATTTGAATTTTTTAACAGGAAAGAGGCATATTAAAATGTAGAAATCATGGCCTCAAAATTCCTGAATGGCCATTGAATAATCAGCCTCGTGTTCGTGATATTGTTATGAGTTCTAGCTTATCACCCTTGCTAGAATGTACTTATCGAAATATAAATCATGCTCTAGTTTCAGCATTTACAGAGAGATGGCAACCTAAGACTAATACATTTCATTTGCCATTTGGAGAGTTAAGTATAACATTATATGATGTTACTGCTATTTTGAAGATTCCAGTAACAGGAAGATCTGTATCTGTGCATCATCATCTGACACCTAGTGAAGCTAGTGATTTATTATGTAGGTTACTTGGGGTTTCATTAGATGTAGCATCACAACAAATTAGAGAGAATCGATGAGCATTTGTAAAATTAGATTGGTTAAAAAAAACATTTACGCATCTACCAAATGAGGTTTCTAATGAAAAGATTGAACATATTAGTAGAGCATATCTGTTATTTTTATTAGGTTGTACTTTATTTGTGGACAAGAGTGGGACATTAGTTTCAGTAGCATATTTGACATTATTAGAAGATTTAAGTATGATCAGTAATTATGCATGGGGAGCTGGGTGTCTTGCATATTTATATCGACAGCTCGGCATTGCTACTAGATGAGAGGCGAAGAGTATTGCTGGATATCTTACCTTACTTGAGGTAATTATTTTAATTTCATAATTTTATATCATATATTTATATATATTTAACATAATTATTCATATTAAATTTACAGGCATGGGTGTACGAGCATTTCCCTTTTACTAGAATTAGATGTAACTTGTTATATTGTGAAGATCAGCCACAAGCTCTCCGTTGGATACCTGTTCGCGATACTGATTCTTTACAATCTATTAGGGAGCAGCTTGATGATTTATCACCAGACGAGGTATTTATCATATATATGATTTGTAAGTTAATTAATATATTATAAAATTAAATTTTAAACTAAATAATATTTACAGTTGATTTGGACGCCGTATCGGAGGGTTCAGGCACACCATCCATTTCTAGAAATTACATTTTTCTCAGGTTGTCTAAAATGTGGAAATATTATAGAACCATATCATCCCGAGAGAGTTTTGCGACAATTTGGGTATGTACAAACTATTCCTCCACCCCCATTATCACTTGTGGAAGCTAAGTGGGATCCGGCTACGGCTTTATATCGGGTAATTTATACATTTGTTGATGATATGTGAAATCGATGGGATATGCATTTATTACCACCACGTAGACGTGGTAAATATTCTAAATTTCCATGGCATTTTACACCTGAATATTTAACATGGTATGGAACTATTACACATCCGATTATACAAAATCCTGTACATCGATCCAGTTTTGATAGAGGTGCAGAAAATATGCTCTTGCTTGCTGAATCAGTAAGTTTTTAAATTATATTTAAGTTATTATTGAATTTAATTTATTTAAATTAAAAAAATTAATATAATTATTTTTATTTTTATTTCAGCTTAATCGACTAGCATTATATGTTATCCAGCAGACGATTTCAAGTAGTGAGCCTGTATCTGCTGATGTATGGAGAGAGACATGTCTTGGGGTGAATCGCATTCTAGGCTCTCAGCATCCTTCTGATGATAATATTGAAGCGTCCACATCTTGTACATCTCCGCAAAGATAGTTCACTTCGTACTATAGCTTGTTTATAGTTTATTTATAACATCGAGTTGCTTGTAGTTGTTATTTATAATTGTAATTCGTAAACTATAATTTTGAATTATGTATAACTTGTGATAATATTTTATTTTAATATTTATTAGTAAATTTTATTATGATTTATGTAATTTTAATACCATTTACACAAAAATTAACAGAATAAATTAATAAAAGAAAAAAATATAACTTTGTACAATTTTCACACTTTTAACAACATAAAGAAATATTACAAACATATAATATAAAACATACATATTCGTCATTCATAGGTAAATCAAAAATATATAATGTAAAGCATACATATTGATCATTGCTAATTCATCATTTATCAGTTAAATCAAAAACATCTTTTGTAATAACATTTTTGTTAATAAGAGACATAAATACTTGAATTCGAGTTATATATGGTGTTTCCTATTCACGTGCAATATCATATCGATATTTATGCCAATTGCGTGCAACAGGAGGAATTGGTGAACCTGATTTAAGAAATACTTGAAAAAATATAATACCATATTATTAGTAACAAATTTATATTAACATAATTATAGAAACATATAAATAAATTATTAAATAATAATACCTGTACAAAATGACAATCATCCACAAATCCAATAGTAATAATTCTATATTGTATAATTGAAGGTGCAACTGATCTCAATGGAAGGTAAGTAAGACACTGCATTCGAGATAAATGAACCAACACAACATTATATTTTGAAGCAATCAAATGACCCATGTCAGGTAAAGTCATCCAATGTTGAGGAGGTGCAACACACTCAAAGCAAGAAAGTGCGTGCATTAACTCATCTACACGTATAGCAGATCCATATAACTCTATATATTCATCACGAAAGGTATGCAACTCTCCAATCAGATTCATACGAATATCCCTCCAGTTGTACTCACTCATTCCAAGTAACGCAGCAATAGCATGAAATCCACAATGTCCATTCGACTCCATATTAACAATATTATGTATAAAATGACGTATTTTTGATGGGAATGAAGCATCATAGCCTAGCAATCTCTGTTTGACACTGGTACGATAAAGTTTACCTTCATTTAGTGTCTTAACTAAGCTTTGTATTGTTGGAGATATGCTATCATGAATAGACTGTACTATTTCAAAATATGATGGATCACGTCGAGTGGATTTATCAACTTGAATTTTATTTTTTGATGATGGCTTACTTTTTGTCCGAACTTTCACACTTGGTGGGATCAATGAAGTCGTAGCTGGATCTATTAATTCTCTCAACTTCTGTCTTAATACGATTTTACCTCCTTTTGGTTCTGATTGAAATATATTATAAAGACTTTCCAACTCTGGATCAATTGTTAACACTGAGGACACATCAACAGTATTCACTAAATCTAATTTTGTCCAATAAGGGTGCACAAATGATAAAGGAATTGGTCTTTCCTCCATCATTAATTCTGCAATTTCATGTGCACAAGGTAAACCATGTGTGCTTCTTATCACACATCTACATGCAACTTTATCCACTCCAATTTTTTGTGCCATCTCTGTTTGCTTTAATACCATATTCATTGCATTTCTTGATATAATACCTCTCAATTCTCTAAAAATTTCTGATCTGAAATTGTGTTGTACCAACATCAAACTCTTCTCAAAAGACCCCTTTATCTCAGTATGTTGTAACTCAATAAGAGAATTGATAATTTTTCATGATGATTTAAAGTCACCTTGTGATGATCCCAGATATCTCTTCAGCTTCGCATGTGCGCTCTCAGCCCTTTCAATAAAAACATAAACAGTATTAGATTAATAAGAGATTAATTAGAGTTATTATAATAAAAATAACAACAACAACATTTGAGTTTACTAAAGAATACCTGTTAGTAGTAATACTTTATTTGTCCACGCTGCAATAAATTTTTCTTTGTAATCATTCAGTCATGTATTTCTCACATAATCAAGTGCTCATTCATATGCATGATACTCAACCATTAAGTCAGAAAGTAGACTTTGATACTCAATCTCAGTAGAGGCAAAAACAAGAAGATTCCATTGTAACATGAACTTCTCCCATGTCTCCTTTCTATCAAAGAATTTCTTACACTTAGCAAGTACATTTTTAGATATATGCCATCTACATAATAAGGTTGTGGTACTTGGAAAGACTTTATATATTGCATTCATCAATGCTAATTCTCTATCAGTCACAATTACTCCAGGACATGCATTAGATCCCATCACATTCTTTAATCTCTCCATAGCCCATGTATAGTTATCCTCGTATTCATGGTTCATAAATACAAATGCAACAGGAAAAGTTAACTTAGTGGATGTCACACCAACAATCTCAAGAAGTGGATATCTATATCTGTTAGTTTTGTATGTACAATCCATTATCAAGACATGTGGAAATATTTTTAATAAATCTATAGACATCGGATGCGCCCAAAATAAGTCTGCAATACAATTTGATCCATCAGTTATGTGCCATTCCACATAATTACATTCTCTTAATTTCTTCATCAACTGTTGCATCTGTGATCTACCACCTTTCTCAATAAGTTTATATCTTTGACGCGCATTATATATAGTTTTGATAGTAGTAACATTATTCTCATCATCTGCCTTGAGACTCATCAAAATATTTCTAGGTTTCACCAGATTCTCAGACATAGTTTTCAAAATTCCTTTCTCTTTTTCTGTAAGTCTCCATGCATATGAATGACCCTCCAATTGAACTGCTAGTGGATGATTGTGCACTCCACATATAACTTTCAACTCCCACTGCTCAAATTTCATACCAAGTAATTCAAACGGACAATCACACTTTTTTGAACCTGTGGATTTCCTTTTTAATTTTTCTATTATTTATTCCTTCTTCTTGGATGGTCTATACTTTCCACTACGTTCACAAGAAAGACGAACTCTAGGTCTTTTTCTAGGACCCCCAGATTCTGAACTCTTGATCACAATCACAATTCCATTTTGTTTTCCAATTTTCTTAGCCCATCCAATGAGTGCTTCTCTAGTATCAAATAGCTAATACAACCAAAAAAAAAATATTTAGATATACTTTTTTCAATAATTCAAATAAAATTATTAAAAATCTATCATACCTCATTCGTAGTAAATTGTTGAATAAGATCAAATTGCTGGATTTTACAATTCGATTCCTATAAAAAAAATTAATAAAATAAAATATAGATTAGAACTTGAAAATAAAATATTCCCTTAAACCTAAAATTCGGGAGAGTTACTCAATGTGCGAATCCTAGCATTCGGGACACTAGCTTTTTCCCCGAAGTCTAGCATTCGAGGAAGGTCGGCCTCCCCGAATGTGAGCCTTCGGGGAAAGCCATCTTTCCCGAATTCCAGCATTCGGAGAAGACTTGCCTTCCCAAATTCCAGCATTCGGGGAAGATCGGCCTCCCCGAAGGCTAGAATTTGGGAAAGCCGGCCTTCCCCGAATGCTGGCATTCGGGGAGGCCATAATTCCCCGAATGGGCATTCGGGGAAGGCTGCCTTCCTCGAAGGCTGAAATTCGGAGAAGGCCAGCCCTCCCGAATTCCAGCTTTCGGAGAGGCAAGTAACCTTCCCCTAAAGGCATTCTTCCTTACATTATCTCTATATTTATTTATAAATACTCTTGCATTTCAATACAACTCATATTACATTTTTATAAACACAAACACATATTTTAAAACAAATATTTACAGATTACTTACCTGTGTCTGTGCGTCATATTCTTTTTCTAAATAGCTATCATGTTCTTCCTCAAACTCGTCCCAGTTCTCCGTCAATAGTTTAGTGTAGTAATCCATAATCGATCATAAAATGTATGAATGGCTGATGAGAGAAAATAGATTTGTATGAGTGTGAGCTGAAAGTGAGTCTCTAAGTCTCTAAGAGAAAGAGATACAGATTTTAGGAGAAAAGATTTGATTGGGATATGAGCCACTGTGAAGAAAGAAAAATTTTTCGGCGAAAAACGTATGTCAGGTGGTGGTGGTTGAGTATTGAAGATAAGGGTAAAATTGAATTTTTATTTAAGGGTATTTTAGGTATATTAAAAAATAGTTGCAATGAGTAAAACGTTGGCTGCGAATAGAATTTCCCTAACAAAAATACCCCCTATTTGTATGAAAATTATTTTAAAATATCTAAAATACCCTTTCCCTATTATCTCTACCTTCTCTCGCGTCTATATTTACAAATTAAAAAAGAAAACGGATGATGGCCAGCTGCCACATTCCACAAAGAAGCCCATTCTACGTTGGCCAGCTCTATATTTTTTTTCTCATATTTTATATTTTTTTATAATTATTTAATTTTTTTATTATTTCAATAAAACCTTTAAATTTATACTTTTCAATCAATTTAACTTATATATTTTGATATTTTTTTAATGTGACAATTAAATTTTTTTATTATTTTAATTATAGCATTGTACATATATTTTTGAATTAATTTAACTATTATATTTTGATGTATAAAAAAATAAAGTGAGATTAGTTAATTTAATTATTTTTTTTACATATTAAAGTATATAGCTTAAATTAACTAAAAATATAAATATATTAATATAATCGAAATAACGAAAATCTCGAGTGACTAACCAAAAAAACGTGAAAATATGATAATTATGGATGTGATCATTTTAAATTTCTCCATCAAAGAAACCCATCTAGAGAGAGTTTTTCTTTCTTAATTGATTGATAATAGTGATGATAAATAGTAAGAAACATAAAAGTATGAGAGTTATGGATTTGACCATTCTAGATTCCTCCATCAAAGGAATCCATTTAGAAAGAGAGTTTTTCTTTCTTAATTGATTGATAATAGTGGTGAGAAATAGTGAGAAAGCTCTTTCTCTTTCCTTGATTACCGATGGTATTGGGCTAGCGGGCTCTTTTTTCACAACAATGGCTATAGATTTTTCTAAATTTGTAACAATGAAGGCGATAACTCCTCCAATAATGGTGAACCTACCACAGTTATTGTAAGGTCTTGTTAGTATGGTGCGGTTATATTATTATTTTGGGGAAATTTTCTCTTATGTGAAACAATATTAACTTGGGAATTTTAGTTGGTAGGTTGAAGTCAAGGTAGGAGGGTTGACAAGTCAAGGAAACAAACAAGAGAGGTTGAATATTCAAAGTCCAATGAGAGCAAGCAAGTCAAAGCCAAGGCCAAGGTGGAAACAAATGGGTAAATTTGGAATGTTGGAAATGAGATAAGAGGGCCACTAATTAAAGGAGAATTAAGGGATAAAAAGAGAGGATTAAGGGGTCTTAAGTGGATTGGAAATATAGCAATTAAATTAAAATAAATTGAGAAAAGTATAAATAGGAGAAGGTTGAAGAATGAGAGAGTGGTGAGACGGTAAAGAGTTTCAGGAGACACTTCCCAGCCACTAGGGTTTCTTCTCTTTTCCATTCTCTTCTTCTAGCAGCAATTAAGGATCTTAAAGAAGGGTTTCAAGATAAGGAATTCATTTCCTAGCCTTTCTTTAACCTAGAACTCTGTTTTTCCCTATTTTGTAGCTAAAAAAGAGTTGAAAATCTTCATGTAAGAGAGCTTACAATAGGTGTTGAGGATCAAGAAAAGCTAGAAAGTGTTAAACAAGGAATCCAAGGCAAGTTCTAAATCCTATTCATGGTTCAAAACCTAGAGGTTGGTTGTTGAAAGGGGTTTTTGCCAAACCCTTTGTTTTTAAAGTAAACTCCTACGTGTTTGTAAATTACTTGCTTTTCTTCGTTTATTCTCTTCCTTAACGCTTCTAAGGAGATTTGTTCTCTCAATCTTGCTTGGGAATTATGTGTTTTGTTGGGTTAAAGATTAGGTAAGAGTTTGAACCATCTTGCCTAGGTTTCGCATGAAAGAAGCAGGGGAGTCGAGTATTGTGGGGTTCTGTCAATCTGTCGACTGACTGCGCCCTATTTGGCCCAAACACCTCTTGCAAGCTTTGATTCCTTTTTCTTTCTCTTGGCTCAGGTTTTCTTGTTCATAAATACGACCCATGCATATCACCCAAGACTAAATGAGTGAATTGATAGACTGAGAGGTGCTGTGGCACACACCAAGAGGGGGGTGAATTGAATATTTTAAAAAATCTTGATAGAACTTGAAAACTTTTTGATCCAATTGAGGTTTTAGTGATTTAAAACATAGAACATATGAAATGACAAATGTAAAGTAAGAAGAATAAATTACACAAAGGATTTATAGTGGTTCGGCTTAAACCAAGCCTAATCCACTACCTTAACTCCCACTAAGGATTTTGAACCAATTCATTAAAACCTCATACTTACACAAGTAGGCCCTCTAGCTATACAAGCTAGGAAATACAACCTCCTACTTAAACCAAGTAGGCCCTCTAGTTACACAAGTTAGGAAATACAAGAAGTGTATAATTAGAGATAATCTAAGAGATGAATCTCTTAGTTACAATATCTCTAAAAAATGATACAAGGCTTGAAGTAAATAATTACAAGTGAAGATCAAAGCCTTAAAGAGAGAAAATTAAAGCACAGTCAATATAAATACAAATGTGTATACGATGTAAGCTCAAATCATTTCCTTTCCATCCATTTGTCCTCTCTTGATCATCCTTGAGTTGTATTTATTGGCTTCCCAAAAGATTGAAGAGAAATGTAGTCGTTTGTGACCGTTGGAGTTTGAAAAACTAGCCGTTGGAAGCTTTCTACAAAAGATATAGTCGACAGAAAAAAAATGCATAATTGACTATTTTTACAAGTAAAACAAGACATAATCGACAGACAAGAAGGCATAGTCGACTATCTTATAACATAAATTTTTCATAGTCGACAGACACATAAACATAATCGACAGATGTAAAAATATGAAGAGGATTTTGAATTTTATGAACAAAAATAGTCGACAGATGAAAAGCCATAGTTGACTATCCTCACATGATAGTTGACAGATCCAAAAATAGTTGACATATACCATATATAGTCGACAGACTGAACAAGCATAATCGACTATCCTTATAACATAGGCGACTATATTTAGGCATAGTCAACAGCATTAAACCACATAGTGGACTATCCTTTTGAAAACATTGAAAACTTAACAAATCCTCATTTTGATTCTTTTGAAAGCAAGTTGAGATTATTAAAAATATATTTATTTTGAATCTAAACATACTCAACAACACTTCAACATTTCTCCTATATAAATTTTCATAACTTTGCTTCAAGGAGATTTAAAGATTGTTTTTCACAAACTTATCCATAAATATTTACTCATAAAGATTTAGAGATTGATTTTCATATAGTCATTATCAAAATATCATGGGATGCACAGTCAACTAAGGGTGCAGCAAGGCCACAGTCATGTGGTATTTGCGAGAAGAGGCATGGAAGAGTTTGTCGATTTGGGGGTGGTGTATGCTATGTGTGTGGACAGCCAGGACATCAGCGCAAGGATTGCCCACAGCGCTAAGGGTTAGTGAAAGTAGCTAGGGATGCGGATGTGACCTGTTTTCGATGCGGCCAGAAAGGGCATCGTGCAGACAACTGCCCACGAGCATTCCAGCCTCGATTTGGGGGACAAGGATTTGGTGGGCAGGGACCTAGACCTAATCAGAGACCACCTGTACTGAGAGGAGTAGCTCTACAGATGGCATTTCCACACGTGCAGCCTCTACCAGTTTCTAACAGACTTCAAATGCCAGGGCAAGTGTTTACCCTTATTGCAGATGCTGAGAAGGGTAATGAGATAGTGCAAGGTATTCTTTCTCTGTGTGGTATGGATGTACGTGTGCTATTTGATACAGGATCCACCCATTCATTCATTGCTCCACATATGGTGTGTCATGTTCCCATTCCTAAGACTTCTTTACCATATCATCTAGCGGTGGCTACTCCGGGAGGTTTGGTTCTATTGGGTAGCGAAGTCCTTAGGAATTGTGAGATTATGGTGGGTGACAGGGTCTGTCCGGGAGATTTGATGGTGTCGGATATTAGAGATTTTGATCTTATCCTGGGTATGGATTGGCTATTTTGACACTACGCCAAGGTTGATTGTTGATAAAAGATTATTTATTTTGAGCTACCTCAGTAGCCTACCATTATGTATCAGGGGATTAAGCCCATTAGTTCCACCTCTATGATTTCGATTATGAAGGCTGAAGAGTTGGTACGACTTAACTGCGAAGCGTACTTGGCTTTTATGGTGACAAGTGAGGATTATAAGGTAAGGATTGCAGAGATACCTGTAGTGTGCGAGTTTCCCGATGTTTTTCCGGAGGGCTTGCCAGGCTTACCACCTTGATGGGAGATTGACTTCTCGATCGACTTGGTACCCGAGACTCAACCTATCTCTAAAGCTCCATACAGAATGGTTCTGAATGAGTTAAAGGAATTGAAAATGCAGTTGCAAGAGTTAATAGATAAAGGGTTCATTCGGCCTAGCATTTCACCTTGGGGTGCACTAGTCTTATTCATGCGGAGGAATGATGGATCACTAAGGTTGTGTATCGATTATCGACAACTGAATCAGGTAACTTTAGAGAATAAGTATCATTTCCCTCGTGTGGATGATTTACTGGACCAGTTGCAAGGAGCTTCAGTCTTCTCGAAGATTGACTTGAGGTTGGGCTATCACCAGATTTGGGTAAGGGACGAAGATATTTTGAAGACTGCTTTTCGTACTCGGTATGGACACTTCAAACTCTTTTTTTACTTTTCAACTCTTTTTAATTTGTTTTTGAACATGAATTTAGAAAAGAAAATATTATTTTAATTTCTTTTATTTTTTTAACAAATCGTATTAATCATAAAATACTATTTTAATCATAAATTTCTTGTTGATGTTAACAAACAATTTTGAATGAATTTGGTAATAGGGATATTTTGGTAAAAAAAACTCTTAACTTGATATTTTTCATATGCATTAACAACACATAGAAAGAAAAAGTATAAATATTAGTGGATTCCAAAAAATTTAACAAATAATCTGATAGAAATCTTGGAATACTTCATAGTCTTATCTTGACCATTCTATATCTTGGTCTGAAAAGCATTACAACCTTATCTTGATACCTCTTATCTTATTCATTTTAACAAATGCCCCCTCAAGAAAATGTTACGTAATATTTTAGAAAGTATAAATTTTAATTTATAAAATATTAATATGGTTAGAATGGGAATTTAATAACAAAAACAAAAATTACAAATCATCAAGACACAACAAGTAAGAGAATGAGTAGTCTAAATTGATACATGAGTCATGTAAAAAGTTTCACCACAAGGTGGTAGTTGCGTTGAAATTGAAAAATGGTTAATTGAGTGAACATTGTTATGTTTTGTAACATTATGAAACATTTTAAAGTTTCAAATAAAAACTTGTGATTAATTAGGGTTGAGTAGGGGATTGTTAGTGAATTAGTTGAGTAGAGCATGAGTGTAGCACTAGAAGATCAACGTTGTGAGTGTGAGAGGATGATTCCCGAGAAACCATTGCAAGGTGCAATATGGCTTTAGATATTGAATAAGCAGCTCCAAAGCCTTAAAGAGGTAAGCGTCATGTGAGACACCTCTAGTATTTGTGAGAGATGAGTTTCTTTCTCGTTGAGATGGTTGTATTATTTGTCTAGGAGAAGGATATTTTCGTCCGAGATAAAGTCTCGGAAGAAAGGGAGTACTTTGCAAGACTAAAACTCAATTACAAGGCATAAAGAGAGTTATACCATGCAGACCCTTAAATGCTTAAGTCAAAAGGATGTTAAAGAAGCATGTCAGGATAAATATGATTAAAGTAAGAAAACATTTGTGTATGGTTTGGGTTTTAGGATTAATTTCCTTCAATAAGGGGAATAAACCCCATATTTATACCCCCTCCCAAAGTGAGGCACAAAGTGTAACGCCCTATTTTTCAAATATATGACGATACTAAATACAAGCTAATATTACACACGGGCGTTATGAAAATCCTTATCGACGGAAGTGAAGAATCGAACCTAGAAGCTAACTAAAAGTTATATAACAAGGATTTCCACTATGTAGTCTTGATACAAGTACAATTATAACATACGTCCCCAAGAATCTAACAAATAAACCCTATTATGACAGTTTCCTTATACAACGTCCACAGTGCATCATTTGACATATATACATAGTAATTACAACACACAACCCTTAATAGAATAAAAATAAACCCAAGCCTTACCGTAACCCTTATTTATATGACTGCGATACACAAGTCTCAAAATAAACCCATAGTAGTAGTCGCTTTATACAACGTCTAATTTAGAAATAGATAGAAAAATCCAAAGTTTCACTACAGTTCTTTCCATACAAAATCGATAGTACATGTTTTATAGAAAATTAAACTAAACTTCGGCCATCGCTTTTCCTTTTCTCTTGGTTGTCTCCGAGATACCTAGCATGTTTGAATATGTCGATATGAGATACAAAACATCTCAGTGAGTGATTCAAAAAAAGGATTTCATGCGCACATATGCAATATGCAGTATGCCATGGAATCTCCTTTTGTCATCATCATCCCTGCCAGTTATCATGTCCAACTCCCCAGCCTCATTGCATAGGCATGATCACATATGATAACCCACCAACTAGTCACAAAAATGTTGTGATCTATGATAAAAGAAAGTAATATGCTCGGTAAAGGAAAATCATGATATGCAAGTCACAAACCACACCCAAATGGAACCAAAGATGATTAAGATGAAGCAAGACACATGCAGGAACCACTCACATTATTGTTTACCTTTCAGATGTACTATTCACAATAAGGGGGATTGGGTTTTCTATAGTAAATACGAATTTTTGTAAATCAAATACCAAATATTTTTGCATAACCTTATTTTAAATAATTTCTTTAATTTTTTAAAAAATTACAGAGGGAAAGAAGGAGCTACCCGCCCGCATGCGCCCTGGGAAGACGAGCCAAGCACTTGCACGAGCAAGCAAAACTGACGAGTGTGCATGCACTAGCAACAATCTCTCATTTTTTTTACTATTTTCTCACTCATTTTAGATCCAATTCAACCCCCATCTGTTCCTATGGCTTCCTCTTTCTCCCCTCTACTTGATTATAAGCTTGAATCGAGCTTACCTTGCTTTTTTTGGCAATTTCAGCCCAGATTCAGAACAAAACTTTAAATTTTTTATGAGACTTGTTTCTCCTTTGTTTTTTCACCGATTTCACTCTTTCTTTTTTCAGATTTTTCCTCTCACTCTCAAGATCTTATTCCTTACTTCTAACCCTCTCAATTTGGGTTAAACTTTAGGCCTATTAATAGAGTTTTTCGGCCAATCCCATTATGCCACCTTCGAGGTCATTATAGGGCCTTCATCATGACTTCAAATGGCCAATAGTTTTCTGCCACATGGCCTGCCACCTATGTGCCTTAATTTGTGAACCTCATCATGACTTTCAACGGTCTGTTTAGTCGATTTGTTTCTTTAGTGATCCCGTTAGGGTTTTCAACAATTATAACTTTGCCCGAAGCTTTATACTATTATACTTTGAGCCTTTGTGCTTTCCCACCTTGATCGGTCAACTTCAAATATTACACTCTTGCCCTAGACCTTTCGAAAATTGCATTTTTAACCTAGTTCAAAAAAATGCACTTTTACCATAGGACTTTCATAATGCTTTGGAGAATATCTTATTTCCTCAAACATATGATTTTATAAAATTCTCGAGTATTACACAAAGAGAGATATACCATGTAGGCCCTCAAATGCTTAAGACAAAAGCATGTTGAAGAAGCATGTAAAAGGATAAATATGTTTAAGGGAACCAAACGTGTGCTTGGTTTGGGTTTTAGGATTAATTCCCTTCAATGAGGGGAATAAACCCCATATTTATACCCCCCTAAAGTGAGGGGATGAGGATAGGTAGCTAGGCATGTGTCACGATCTCCTTGGCCATGCACGAAAAGTGATTTAACAAAGTGGGTTAAGCATGGATTAGGGAAAAATTGCATGTCAAGACATATTTTACTTCATGAGAAGTGTGTTGTACAGGATGACTTTCGAGAAGGCTATGTCACGACATGTTGTCCTACACCAAAGTGTGCATCGGAGCATGGTGCCGCAAATAGAAGGCCTGGTGTAACAACTCGCCCTTCCTATGTGTGTCACAATGCTGGGATTTTTTTCCCTTAAATCATTATGTTTTCCCACAATACTGTCTCTTAATACCACGAATACCATATTTAAAAATCCCTAACATACATATATATTTAACACTCCAAATGATAAATTGAGGAATGATAAACTAACCACTTGCGGAAGCCGAATAGAAACCTAAGGGGATATTGTAATTACCAAGGAAGTAAATCCATACAAATCATTTAATAACCACAATATTACAACATCCGACAGTCAATTTACAACAACAACAACATATCCAACATTTATCCCATTATGTGGGGTCGGCTACATGAATTCTAGACTTCCATGTATTTCTGTCTTCTGACATATCTTCATTTAGATCCATACACTTCATATCAAACTTTAATGTCTCTCCCAAAGTCTTCTTGGGCCTGCATCTACCTCTTTTTTTGACTAATTGTTCCATTTCATCAACTTTCCTCACAGGAGTGTCTCTTGGTCTCCTTCTTACATAACCAAATCATCTCAGTCTAGTCTCTCTCATATTCTCCTCGATTGGCACTACTCCTACCATATTACGAATAACTTCATTTCTAATTTTATCCTTTCTTGTATGGCCTCACATCCATCTTAACCTCCTCATCTTCGCTGCACTCGTCTTTTGCTCATGCTGGTATTTGACTGCCCAACATTATGAGCTATACAGCAAGACTGGTCTTATAGTTGTCCTATAGAATTTTTCTTTCAGTTTTAATGGGATTTTACCATCACATAACACCCCCGATGCATTTCTCCATTTTAGCCAACCTGCCTTAATTCTATGTGCGACATCCTCATGAATTTCTCCATCTTTTTGAATCACTGATCCCAAATATCGAAAATATTTTTTCTTTATAAGATTTGGTCTTCCAATTTTATTATAACATCATCCACTTTTGCATTCTTACTAAATTTACATTCCATATATTCTGTTTTCTTTCTACTTAATTTAAATCCCTTTGATTCTAAATTGTTTCTTCACAACTCAAGCTTAGTGTTCACTCCTTCTTTTGTTTCATCCACCAACACTATGTCATCTGCAAATAGCATACACCATGTCACCTTTGTCTGAATATTTTTAGTGAGTTCATCAATTACTAGAGCAAATAAGTATGGACTTAGTGCAGAACCTTAATGCAGTCCTATTGTAATTGTAAACGGTTCAGTATCCCCTCCGCATATTCTGACCCTTGTCTCTACACTGTGATACATGTCCTTAAAGGCTTGTATATAGGCTATTCTAACTCCTTTCTTTTCTAAAACCCTCCATAATACTTCTATAGGGACCCTATCATAGGCCTTTTCTAGATCTATAAACACCATATGTAGGTCCTTCTGATGATCCCGATACCTTTCTATTAGGCGCTTCAGTAGGTATATAGCTTCCATTGTTGACCTATCAGGCATGAAACCAAACTGATTTTTTGAGACCTTTGTTTCTTTTCTGAGCCTCTGCTCTATTACTCTCACTTAGAGTTTCATGGTATAGCTCATTAACTTAATTCCTCTGTAATTTTCACAGTTTTGAACATCTCATTTGTTCTTGTATATAGGAACCAAAGTATGTTAGATTTGAATAGCAATGGCACCAACACAAAGAGGGGGGTGAATTGGGTTGTTTTAAAAATTTGATTGAACTTGAAAATCCTTGTGATGAAAAAAGAGATTTTAGTGAAAGTGAGGATTAATGAAATGCTTGAAACAATAAATGAAACAAAGAGCACAAGCAAATAAGAGACACAACGATATATAGTGGTTCGGCTTAAACTAAGCCTAATCCACTACCTTAGCTCCTCACTAAGGATTTCTCAATCAATTCACTAAAACCTCCTATATCTTTGGATATGCTCTCTAGCAGCGAGCTAGGAGATTACAACATCTTGCTTAAACAAGCAAGCCTTCTAGCTATCTTGTTAGGAAATACAACCCCTTTGCTTCAACAAGCAAGTCCTCTAGCACTATTGCTAGGAAAACAAAGAATAATACAAAAGAGAGGATCTAAGAGTAGACACTCTTAGTTACAAGACTCTCAATATAAATACAAGGCTTGAACAAAATAATACAAATGATAATCAAAGCCTTTAGAGAGAAAAATGAAGCATAAATGAAACAATTAAGCTCTTGAAAAAATGAACACTTGTAAGCTTCAAATCAATCCTCTTGGTTGTCTTGATTCATCCATTTGATCACTATTTATAGAGCATCTCAAGCCCATTCAAAAATATAGCTGTTGGAGACTTGAACAGTGGAGAATCTAGCCGTTGGAAGCTGTCTAGGGCATAAACTATCAACATTTGATGAATAACTGTCGACAGTATATAAAAATTGTCGACATTTTTGATGCAGGAGCTGTCGACATTTAGATACAGAGAGCAAGGTTTGAAACTGTCGACAGTTTCTATTAAACTGTCGACATTTTCATAAAAGCTGTCGACATCTTGAAACAAACTGTTGACAGTTTGCCAAGATAAAAATTCACTACTTTAGTTTAAGTAAATGTCCACATTTTTTTTATTTATATTTTACCTTCTATTTACTTTAACACATAAATGTAAATAAGAAAGTACCCCCCATTTGGATTCAATAAAAATATCTAGAAAATCAAAATTCATAATAATAAAAAAGTAAAATTTGAGTTTTAGTACAAACTTAGGATTTTGCTATTTTACCACCTCTAAGATATACACTTTCTATTTCTTGAAAAATTCGTTAAAAATCATTTTAATACCAATGAATGTTAGCTATTGAAATATCGGGAAATAGTTTTTCAAAATGAAAACATTTTCATATATGTCTTCTTATAATGTACTAATCTTCCAAACTTAGAAAAAATTATAGATCATTTGGTTTTCATTTTCACATAGGTATTTGAAATTGATTTTTGTTGAAAACCATAAACTTGACTCATGACTTGGGGATCAAAACCAACAAAACCAAATGATGTTTTCCATCATCAAAACTAATCACAAGTGTAAAACATCAATCTCCCCATTTTTGAGGGTTTTCAAAAGTGTTAACCATCAAAGTACTCTTCCTCCACTCATTTGACATCTTTTTTTATTTAAGGATCGCGTTAAATAATTGTGTTAGCCAGGAGATGCCCTCTTCTCCCATGCATTTCCATGTTTCTGTTGGTATATTATCTGGTCCCACCGCCTTATGATTTTTCATCTTTTTTAATACTTGCCTTATTTCATTTGAACTTATGCGCCGATAAAATGTATAGCTCACGTTCCCTTCGGAGTTACTAAGATGTCCCAACCTAACTCTTGTGTTGCCACCATCATTGAATAATTTTGTGAAATAATCCTTCCATCTCTCCTTAATCGCTACTTCATTCACTAATATATTTTAAATTTCATCTTTTATGCATTTCACTTTATTTAAATCCCGTATTTTTCTTTCTCTTGCTTTAGCTAATTTATATATATATCCCTTTCTCCATCTTTTGTATCAAGTTGTTTATATAGATTCTCATATGCTTTTGACCTTGCTTCACTAATAGCTCTTTTTGCTGCCTTTTTTGCTTCCTTATAATTTTTTTGATTTTCTTCATTATTGCATTGATATACAGCCTTATAGCAAGTTTTCTTATTTTTAATTTTCAATTATACCTCTTCATTCCACAACCAAGACTCCTTAAGGTTAGGGGCTCTACCATTTGTCTCTCCAAGGACTACCTTTGTCGTGCTTCTCAGGGCGTTAGCCATTTCTTTCCACATTTGGTTTGTCTATCCTTCTCCATTCCATTCCCTTCTACCCCTTAATTTTTCTTTAAAGATTAGTTGTTTCTCCCATTTTAAATCCCACCACCTGATTCTTGGATTTTGTTTTATGTGATTTTTTCTCTTCCAATTTCTTATTTGGACGTCAAGTACTAGAAGTCTATGTTGAGTAGTTAAACACTCTCCCGGTATCACCTTACAAGCCCTACAGCATAACCGATCCTCTTGTCTCATGAGGAAGTAATCTATTTGGGTGCTTGATGTGATATTTTTATATGTGATTAAGTGTTCATCCCATTTTTTGAACCTAGTATTGGTTATGATGAGCCCATATGCCATAGCAAAATCAAGAATAGACTTACCCTCATTATTAATTTTCCCAAATCCATACCCTCCATGTACCTCTCTATAGCCATTTTCGTCTCTACCCACGTGCCCATTTAAGTCACATCCTGTAATCACTTTCTCTCCTCTTGGTATCATTTGTATGAGTCCCTCTAGGTCCTCCTAGAATTTTGCTTTTATCTCATCACCTAACCACGCTTGTGGTGCATATGTACTAAAGATATTCATAGTCATTCTTCCTAGACTAACCTTTACCATAATAATCATATCCCCTATTCTCTTTACATCCACTACCTCATCTACTAACCTTTTATCCACAATAATCCCCACTCCATTTTCCGCTCGATCATTTCCTGTGTACCATATTTTATATCCAGTTTCTGATAAAGTTTTTGCTTTTTTCCCTACCCATCTTGTCTCTTGAAGGCACATAATATTAATTTTTCTCCTAATCATCACATTTACCACTTCCATAGCTTTGCCTGTTAATGTTCCTATGTTGCATGACCCAATCCTTAATCTATGATTTTATTTTTGGCCTTAATTTTGAATTTGATTTTGTTTTTTATTTTGATTTTGGTTTTGGACTAGCTTCTTTACCCACATCCGTCTAAGCAAATGCGAAAACCCTTGCTCATTTGTCACTACATCCGTGCGCTGATGCAGTGGCCCTAGCTCACTTGACACTACATGCGGGCAGTGTAGCGCGTCGCTATGAAGGGTTACGCCCACGCCCAAATGATTTTTCATAATTTGTTTAGAGTTCATGTTTTGGATCCGACTAAGTTTTACTAGAACATGCTTGTCCTAGCACAGGCATAGGACTTATTACACGACTACCAACACAATCATATTTCATCAATCTCATTCCCTTTTCTTTTGCTCATCTCACCTGGAACGCTGAATATCCCAGGGACAAAAATTCAAATTAAAAGATAAACTTCTAAATAAGGGTTTAAAACGGTTTTCTTGAATGTATGATGCATGGGCATAAAAATCAACCGACACCCTATAGTAGCCTTGATAGCATCTAGCCCTGGCACGGAAACTAAGGCAGTTACCCCGACAAACACACACGGCACGAGATACCCTTATGGTCATTCCGGTAATCACCCTTGGGGAGATGCAGATCAACCTACTAAGGCAACATCCTACCCCATCCTGACCAACATGAATGACACAGATACAATATGCCAAATGAAAAATCACATTTATCGAGACAATATGAAATGATTATGCATATGTATGATAAGATGCACAACATCAACATAAACTTGGCGAAATCCTCGTAACTTCATGCCCACTTAAGCAAATAATATCACATATAAAGTTTTCTTGTGAACCACTCACCTTGATTTAGCTACTCAAGCTTCATCGGTATGAGTGTCCTAACCTTAAAACGTGTGCTCGGATAATTCCCTGGCCAAATTTTTTGAAAAATAATAAAACTAAATTTCCTATGTTTTCATAATTTTTCATAATTTTTTATCCATTTTTCCCTTATTTTTCCATGTTTCCTCACCTCCACGCGCTACCCACGCACCCACATCTAAGCGTCTGGCGCATACCTTCACGTACCCAATTCCAATCATCTTCTCTGGCCTTTCCTTTCCAGCTGGTGACTGGTTTTAGCTTGTTTTCTCTGATTTTATTCTTCCTACTTGGCTTACTCAATCTTCCGAACATGATGACATACCTATTGGCTTGAAACAACCGGCCAAACACCCTTGATTTGGCTATTTAATGCCAAGCTCCAGCGAAGCTCGATCTTTTGGCCAAGCTTTGAATCACCTTCAAATCAACATGAAAACTCACCAAATTCTTCAGAAATGATCTCCACAACTTGGAGAACAAGATCCCCTTATTAAAAACCCTCAATGTTTCCCCGAACACTCGAATTACCCGATTGATTTTTTGATAAAACCCTCAACCCAACTTTTGTTATTTATAGTTGTTTTCGGCTGAATGACCGACCGATCAAGTCTTCCCACGACCTTAAGCTTATCTCTAAGGCTATGATGGCCTATCTCCTCTCTCTGATCGGTGATTGGATGCTGATGGCCGGTGGTTGCCTTGTGGTTATCAATTTTGCAGTGTTCACACTTCAATTTTGCAATCCAGCCACTCTTCTTTTATTCTCTTACACTTTGGCCCTTAGCCATCAAGTCCTCAAGTTTCTAGATTTTTTTCTTGATCCCACAACTTTGGGAATTTACACTTACCCTTAATAATTTTGAAAAATTTCACTTACGCCCTAATAAAAATTACACTTAAGCTCATAAAAATTACACTTAAGTCCTTAAGAAATTTTCGGGTATTACATCCACCCCTTCTTAAAGGAATTTCATCCTCGAAATTTACATTTAACGGATCAAATAACTAAAGGAAGACAAAGCTCATTACCTCATTTTAAATAATCCTAAAACATGCCATTGGCTTCTTCCTCAAGTCGATAGATATTATCCTCAACTGTTAATAATATCATCACTTGAATACCTCAATCTCATATTGTCTTTAATCTTATTAATTATACAAATTTGCATTTACCACACATCCAATGCTTACAAGGTATGATATGTTTTTCACATAATTTCCTGTTGTAGCTCTCCACAGGTGGTCACACATATCCCAAAATAGTCTAAGCCATTCCACAAATTTACTCTGGGAGTAGATTATCCATAATTATCTCTTTATTTGTAAGATCTTTAGTAACAATTTCAGAAAATTCTCTATTTTACCTCCACTTCCTCAGACAACTGGGGGTATTTCTTCTTAATTGTGTCCTCAAGTTCCCATGTCGCTTTCTCTTCTGTGTGATTTCTCTACTAAATCTTTACCAAAGGAATTACTTTATTCCTTAAAACTTGGTTGTGAGGATCCAAGATTCGTTCGGGTGACTCTAGATAGGTCAAAATACCATTTAGCTCAATTGTCTCTACCTGAATTTCATTGTGAACCTTGGGTTTCGGCCCAAGATTATACTCGTCGGTTTGTTATAGAGCTCGATTATCTCTCTTATGTACTATTTTGTAAACTTTCGTGCCTACTTTTCCATTAGGCAATGAGTGTACTGATTTCATGAGTCAGTTTATTATGACCCAACTCGCATCTTCATTCATTTGATTCTTTGGAAATCCTGTCACGAAGTCCATTTGTGACATGTTCCCATTTCCATTTAGGGATGTCTAGGGGTCGCATAAGTCCATTTGTGACATGTTCACACTTTCCCGAAGATCTTGATACATCTTCGTGGCTCCCGGGTGCACTGTATATCCAGTCTTGTGGACTTCATCTAGAATCTTTTGCCTTGATTCTCAAAAATCAGGCACATATATCCTTTCTCGAAACCTGAGAATTCCATATCGCATCTCAAAGTCGAGACTCTTGGGCTAGCCATGCTCATCTACTCACAGATGTATACCTTTGTCACCTACATATGCCTCCTATATTTCGTTCACCGGATCTAGCTAAACTGCGAGGCCAGCAGTAAGAACGGACGATCCCTTTAGCACTAAACTCACAGTCAGTAAGTCAAAAGCCTCCAATAACTGCCACTCACGGGTCGTCCACCCAGTCACAACAGTAGGCATACTCTTAC
The DNA here is from genome assembly GCF_014633365.1 of Diospyros lotus. Lineage (NCBI taxonomy): Eukaryota > Viridiplantae > Streptophyta > Magnoliopsida > Ericales > Ebenaceae > Diospyros > Diospyros lotus. The sequence continues at coordinate 30,877,576 of NC_068343.1, read as the reverse complement.
TTAAAGTGTCAGGCTCCTCATTGCCACACCTCAGGTGATACAAATTGTGTAGTCATAGTCCTTGAGGAATTCCATCCACCATCGCTACCTCATGTTTAGCTTCTTCTACGAGAACACATACCTAAGGGTCTTTATGGTTCGTGACCACATCGAATGTCTCACTGTACAAGCAGTGCCTCTATTGCTTAAGAGCACATACCATAACTATTAGCTCCAAGTCTTGCTTCGAGTAGTTCACTTTGTGTTTTTTTAATTGGCATGCCTCATATGCTATCACTCGTCCATTATGTTTTAACATGCACCCCAGGCCTATTTTCAAGGCATCAATATATACCACACATCCTTCGAGCCCACTTGGCATAGCCAAGATAGGTGTTAAGGTTAACTTGCCTTTAAGCTCTCGAAAGCTTTCCTCGTATCTGGCAAATAATTCTCACTTGACTCTCCCCATGAGTCCTGTCATGGATGCAGCTATTCCATAAAATCACTTTATGAGTCTCCGATAATAGCTTGTTAATCTCAAAAAGATTATCACCTTGGTGACACTAGTTAATTGCCTCTTCGCCAGACAACCATTATTTCTTTGACCAAGATTACATGTTCCCATTTCTCTTTTGACAGTCATAGTTAACATAGCAGATATCTAGGTTAGGTTATCTCCAAAACTTCCAACCACTTGGAGACAGTCAGGGATCCTATCACAGTGCTCTGGTCCTTTGGAACTTGGACTCTAGTCTACATATAACAGCCATGGTGCTACCCCAAACTTTGGCATCTGATCGTCTTCGTAGTCCCTTGTGTTGCTTTAACCAACCTCTTTCCAAAACTTTGAATCCTCTCTAGAACCTATTTGATTAGGACACCTATTCTTGTTGAACTCCCAAACTCATGGTGCATATGACAATCAATGGAGCCTCATGCTCTCATCATTTATTTTATGGTTATTACGACCTGACAAGCAAATCTCATCATAAAATCCATCGTGATGTGTTCCCAAAAATTCCACTCGAAATAGCTAATAGTTACACTTGAAGAATTTAGCGCACAATTGGTGCTCCTAGAGCCAGTCCTGGTTTTCTAAGGCCCAAGACAAATTTTCTCAAGTGTGTCCCTTTATACAAATTAAATAAAAAATATCAAATAATTAATTTTATTAAAATTATAAAAATTTACAAAAGATAAGGAATAATACTTTGGGGGCTCATTAAAACCTTGTTTAGGAAAAATCCAATGGGAAAAAACCCCAAACGAAGGAAAAATAATACCCCGCATTGTAAACATTACATTAAAAAATGAAAACTACATATTTGAGTCTACATGCTTCCTCATGAATCTCCGTAAGCATTTCTTGATTTGATTAATCTTTCTTTCATCCTCCACAATTAATCGAAGCAAAAACAATCATCAAATGTACCTACAAAATAAAAATAGCAATGAAATCTCAACCACAAAACATCATTTAAAATGTCTTCTTATTACACTTTTATATGCAAAATCATCAATTATACTATCATATTTAATGTTTTATAACATATACTTTTCAATTCATAATATCGCTAATCCATTTAGCCTATCTTGAGTCATAGTAGTCCGCAAGTAAGATTTTAATAATTTTAATTTAGAAAAACTTCTTTCAGCAGATGCCACTGTAATACCCGGTATTACATGATATTGAAAAATAAATAAATTGGATTATTTTGTCAGGACCTCGGGTGGTCCGAAAAGCGCAAGGGTCAATCTCGATAAATTAATTAATAAAATTGTCGAATTGGCGGCTGGAAGTGCCTCGGGACTTGGATGTCTATGGAAGAGGGTAAGAGATTGGTGAGCGTCTCGAGATGAGGATAGTGACACTGGAAGCGGTCCGACCAGGAATAATTTTTGGAATAAATTATGTATAAGCCCGAGTAGATGCCAATACCGAATAGTCGTAGGGACCTCCTGGAAGCTGAAAGGACCCTAGGAGTGGTTCGATTTTCTGAGTAAGGCAATCCTTAAGCGTTTTCAGGTCGAATAAAGGTCCCGTGCAGGCGCAGGGATGAAATCTGCTTATCGAGTAAAGTCGATTATTAATTTTTGAGAAATTTGAGAATTTAAGTGGCTTGAGGGTAATTAATTCAGATCGAAGGGCTCAAATGATATTATTAAATTCCTAATTGGAATTAATAAGAGTTGGAGGGGGGTTAATATGTAATATATATTTATATATGTGTATATATATATATATTGTGAGTGTCTGAGTGAGTGCTGTGAACGTTTCAAAATTTGAAATTTAAAAACAAAGAGGTTGAAGAGGGATCGCGAGGGAGTCGAGCGTGAGAGAGATCGTGAGAGCGAAGTGAGATAAAGGGAAGGAGGAAGCTGTTCGATTGAAGGCAGCCCAAAGCAAGCAGCCTCGGCCATGGCCGCGGCTTGAAGCAGTCGCGATGGTGGCCATGGCCGAGTGATCAGTAGCAGCGCGATTAGTGGTAGTGATGGGCATGGCAGATGCAGCGAGCACGGGGCGGTCAGCGAGAGCGTGAAGAGGCGCTCGAAAGCAATGGGGTTGGCCGGAGGTGCGACCATGGCAGCTGCGAAGCTGCTGTTGCAGCAGCCAGGCGCAGGCATGGCAGCACTCGGCGACTTCAAGCGACGACCCGACAGCTGGTGGTGATCGAGGGTGATGGGAAGAGGCGGTCGACGAGGGTCGCGGTGTCCAGCGGCAACAGGGAGTGCAAGCGATGGCTGAGGACAGCGTGGTGGTCGTGCGCTGGTGCTGCTCTGAGCGTGAGGCCAAGCTTGAGATGGTGGCGGCTGTTGACGGCAGCGCGGGAGGCTGGCGGAGGCAACGCCAGTGGTGGCCAGCGGCGCGAGCAGGTGGCTGGGCTAACGAGCAGGTGTGGCCGCGCGAGGTAGAAGACGATGAACAGTGCCGTGCGGGAAGAAGAAAACAGGGAAGAAGGAAAAAAATAAAAGAAAAAAAAAAGAGAAAATAAAAGAAAGGGAAATAAAGGAGAAAAATAAGGAAAAATAACCAAAAAATCCATAAAAATTGGGGAAAGCCCCGAAAATTAATTTGGGGCTCGAGGAGTGGGCCGGAGGTTCGGTATGAGAATCCGAGGGCATTATGGCGGTCTAATAGGCAATGCCAATGTGGGTGATTAGCTAATTTTCTCTTCTTGATTAACTGAGGTAAGTAAATTAATTCTTTTCAGAATATTTCCCTTATGTGAGGTATTGAATTGTGTAGAGTAATTAATTGTTGGATTAAATCCTGGGTTGGGGTTGTTTGGAATTTATTGATGGGTGATGTATGCCGTGGTTAGTGTTGTTTTGTTGTTGGGTGGTTTTGCGGTATATGACGTAGTTGAGGGCATTGGATGAATGCCAGATGCTAATGGAGTTGAGGTTTTGTGTGTTTGACTCTAGGTTCGACCAGGAAGGCGGTGATTGTAACATCCCGTATCGAGCGATAGGAAGAACCGAAACAACTTACCCTGATGGGCCTATACGAACTTTCTAGGGGGGGTCACCCATCATTGGATTACCCTAGGTCAAGCACGCTTAACTTGGGAGTTCTTTGCCAACATTCAGCTCAAAAGGTATCCAGCTGGTGTTGTTTCTTTCTTACACTATCCTCGATATATACTAACTTCTCTGGGCTCTCGGGGTATTACATTCTCCCCCCCTTAAGCACATGACGTCCTCATCATGTGACCTTACAACCGGTCCCAGATCTCCCCCCTTGCATGGCCGATGTGGGATTTGCCTAAGGTGTCTACACGCACCCCCCATAGGGGCCTACACCCCCCCTCGGGACTCAGCCTCCTCGCTGAGGTTTGCCCCACCATCCCGCTTGGGGGTCGACTCTGATACCAACTGTAACATCCCGTATCGAGCGATAGGAAGAATCGAAACAATTTACCTTGATGGACCTACACGAACTTCCCAGGGGGTCACCCATCATTGGATTACCCCAGGTCAAGCACGCTTAACTTGGGAGTTCTTTGCCAACATTCAGCTTAAAAGGTATCCAGCTGGTGTTGTTTCTTTCTTACACTATCCTCGATATATACTAACTTCTCTGGGCTCTTGGGGTATTACAGTGATCCTAGAAGAGCTCAAAGTTCGGGCTGGCATTCGTGCCGAGGCAGAGATGAGGCTTCGAGCTAGGTAAGGGACGATCCCATGTGAAGGTGGCCTTGTAAGTTGGTAAATGTGTTTGATAATGTTTTTATGTAGCATTGCATGTAGTGGTTAACACTTGCGTGATGCGAGATCTAGTGGACCTGTGGCCATATGGAGGACTAGTGTGGTGGGGGCTGATAGGTTGATGCCTCAAACCTTAGTGGGTTGTGAGGATGAGTGGGCCTAGCCTCATTTGCATGCATTCGTCATACATAAACATGATTATATTCATATTTACATGCATTGCACCCTTACTGAGTCTTTATGACTAATGAGGTTTTACCTCATGTGTAGATGTTGCAAGTTCAGACGCAAGTAGAGATGGTGCTGGGAGGCTGTTGTGGCAACTAGCTGTGTTGCCCGAGCTGTGTATTTTATCTTCTCTTATACGTAGCCATGTAGTGTTATGTATGTATACCTTTGTGAGTAAATGTATGTGTTGTTGAGCGTTAAATGTATTTAATTGTTGTAATCGTCATAGCGTGATAAATGATTATGAGAATGTTCATTGTATATGGCTTAGTTTGAAAAGCCGAGTTTCGGACCGAGTAAAAATCAGCGAGGTATGTTATCATAAATCCCCAATACTCAGCGAAGTGTTTGTTATGCTAGCTTTATGCCTAGGTCACCTCTGGCTTGCTATGAGGCGAGCTGAAGAGAGGTGAAGCTCACTCAGGTTTCGAGTCTCGGTCCGCTGAGTTTTTCTTGTTTAAGTTGGGACCGTTTCCTGAGTGGAGCAAAGGAAAGTACGAAGCCTAATTCCCACCTAGGGCCTTTCCTGTTGAAACATAGTCCAACCCTTCAGTTGTGGTTTGTTGGGTGAGTAATTCGGTCGATTACTTACCGGTAGCGCCCATAAGTGGGAGCGAGTCGTTACAACCACAGTCACAGGTATAGTCAATAATACCATATAAGCAACCATTACATTAGGAAACATATCCACACTCTTTACAAACTCAAGAATTTTAATGGATGTCCATGGTTTATTTGTTTCATATGCTTCTTTTGGTAACATCACTTGCAACACCTATAATTCTGAAAATAAGTCTCTTGCATCAACATTAGAAACATCACCATGTTTTAAAGCATTTTCAAGATTCACACAAAAAATTTTCAATTCATCATCATGAAACGAAGTCAACTTTGTAGCATCAAATAAGAACCCAAAAATAGATTCAAAACAATGCAATTGTTCAAACCAACTCTTTAATTCACCAAGAGCAATATCCACTATAACAAGAAAATAATAAGTTCTAAATGATTCTTCAGCTAATTGTTGTGCCCTATCACTATTGGAAACCTCATCAAAATGCCTTTTTCTACAAACTTGACATTTTTTTGGAAATACAGGCTCAATTCCCATATCAAGGGAAATTTCTTTAGCATCAATCATGGTAGAAATAAACCCATTTATTCTATAGTTTTCAAAAAATAAAACAAGTCCTTCTAATTGTCTTACAGCAGCATCAAGACGCATGTCTTCAGATTGTAACTTTTTACTAATTAAGTTAATTTTATGTAAAATGTCATGCCAAATAACCAAACTTAATATAAATTCAAAACTTGAAAGCTCTCCTGATGCTAAACTTTGAGCATCCTTACTCAATTTGGCATCTTCAGCAATTTCTGTTAATTTAAATAAAGTTTATCTGATTTGGGAAGCTTGAGATTTTATTGCTTTGACACTTTCAATGTGACTTTCCCAACGTGTAGTTGACAATGATTTCAAAGTCAAACCATTTATGTAATCAAGTAACACATTCCATTGCTTTGTTGAAGTAGAGAATACCGTATATATGCATTGACATGCTCCAAAAAAAGATTTTGCTTTAACACATGAGTTGGCCATATTACAAACTATTAAGTTGAGACAATGAGAACCACATGGCATGTAAAATGCTCTAGGATTTTTATCAAGTAATCTTTTTTATACACCTAGATTTTTTCCTTTCATATTATAGCCATTATCATAACCTATCCCCTCACATCATCAATATTAAATGTAAGAGACTCAATTACATTTTGCCATTCATTAAAAATTCCTAATCCAGATGTATCTTCCAAATTTAGAAACTCTAGAACGTACTCTTCTATATTTATTAGAGTACTTGAAACATTGACACACCCCAATATTAAAGTCATTTGTTCTTTGTGACTTGTATCAAGAGTACAATCAAGAATCACTAATAAATATTTAGCCATTTTTATTTTTTCAGTGATTGCATGTTTAACATTTGATGCTAAAATAACTATCAACTCATTTTGAATTTTATGGCTAAGATAATGATAATGAATCTTCTTATCTTGAATGAGTCAAAAATGGTGTTAAATTACTAGATCAAACTCTGCAATTATTTCAAGTATGCCTAAAAAGTTACCATTACCATCTTCATAAATTTTTTCATTTGTTCCACGAAAAGTCAAATTATGTATAGCAAGACATTTCACAATATCAAAGATTCTGACAATAACATTTTTCCAGTGTAGTGTATCTTTCTTGATTAAATCTTGTAATTCTGTATCAATTGTTTGATTTCTTTCTTAATTAAATCTTGTAATTCTGTATCAATTGTTTGATTTGTTTTCAATCTGATTTTCTATTCAATACAAGACCTCAAGTTAGTGAGGTGTTCAATACTGCTTTCATGTTGTTTAAGCTTCTCACCAAGATGTGTTCAATCTCTAGTTCCTTCACTAGTTAATTGACTTCTAGAATTCTTTGTTTTAAACAACTTACAACAGAAACAAAACACTTTATCCAACTCCTTTGAGTACACTAGCCATTTTTTATTCTTAGTTTCCCCATTTGGTAACATACGAAGATAATAATTTGAAGAAAAATCTCTATTGTGTTCGTCCATGGGGAATTTGAGATTAGTTTCTCTTATGTGACCTTTTTCTACAAGTAAATCTCTCATTTTTGCATCAAGATTATCCCAAACTTGAGGATCATAAATGTTCAAATCAAATCTTGTTTCGAGACATTCATTTTCATGGCAAGGTTCATCAATATTTTCATTTTTATCTTGATCACCAATTTCTTCATTCACTTCATTCTCATTTTCTACTAATTCTTCCAATTGAATTGGTTGTTCACATTCATTTGGTAAATCTTCATCTAAATTTTCAAGTGAAGCATTGGTTTGTTTAACAAATATTTATTCAAAGATCCTCTTAAACTTTCAGCAATTTCTTTTTCTTTTTTCTTTCTTTTTCTCTTGAGATTTCTGAAAAGTTGTTTCTTAAGAAACATTTTTTAATTTTTATAATAAACACAACACAATAAAAAAAAAATAAAACTAATTAACAAAGAACAATAAAACTTGGATTTTGAGCATATTTTCTTCCACTTGAAACTTCCAATTATAAAGAATAAGAATCCCAATCAAGTTTTCTGTTGAATCAAATAATAAAGAAGAATAAGTTGAAATAATTCAAATATAATACAAAAAAATATAAACAATAAACATAAGTTCAATGATGCATTCAAATAAATATAAACATAAATTTCACAATGCATTCAAACAAACCTATGACTTAAATTAATAAATCTGCAAGTAAATAAAAGAATAGTGAATTCTCAATAACTAGTGTTCATAATTTAAAATTTTCAATTAAAAGCCAAAATTCCAAATTAGCAATTAACTTTAAGATGTTCACGGGCCTTAATGCAATATGCCATATTATTGATATGAATAATTTTGCAAGCACCAGTTTTGATATTGGTAGACTAAATAAAATAAAATTTTAAAGACTATTTTCTTATATGCTTAAGGTTAATAACACTTAAAAGAAACCAAATTCAAACAGAAACCAAACAAATAGTAATGCTACTCGTAGAGAACAGTTTAGAGAAAGGATTACTCAAATATTTAATTTTATTTTTAATTTATTTTTTCAGCTTTTGTCTTCAATATACTTGCCAATTTTTTCTCTCTCCCCCCCATTTTTAGTTTCTCTCTATCCCTCTTTCACCAAACTTTTCTGATGTAGCAAATGGAACAACAGTTCCCTCCCTTGTTCTACCATTTTAATGTGCGAGATGCCAGCTTGAATTGGTGCAACTAATAGTTCTACAAACTGCCACTGAATAATGTGATATAAGTGAGCAGATCATGCTCAATCTGGCAATTCTCCATCAAATCAATCAATGACAAAGCAAGTTCTAATTCTCCCTTCCTCAAAAATTGTTTGATAAGAGATGTATAAGCACATACAGTAATGAATATATATATATAGAGAGAGAGAACATAACATACACACAAAACACACACACACATACAATAATGAATATATATATATAAAGAACAGAATATACACACAAAACACACACCCAGTAATGAATATATAGAGAGAGAGGACAGAACACACACACACACATACAGTAATGAATATATATATAGAGAGAGAGAGAGAGAGAAAGAGCGACAGCAACTTGAGAATGAGCGATCAACGGTGGCAATCGACTAAAGGAAAGGCGGATGGCGGCGAGGCTAGCACCAGGAGCAACAACTTAACCGAGTGTTGGGCAGTGAAGGAGAAATAACCAGAAGAAGAAGAAGAGAGGGAAAATGGGCATTGGGCAGAGTTCCTTTTGGGATGCATGAGAGGGCGGCCACTGGCAGAGTAATTTCTATTGTTAATTTTTTTTTTAATTTTTTATACACATATATACATAAACTTAAAAAAAAATTTAGGCCCCTCTCAGTTGTGGGCCTCGGGCTATAACCCTGGCCCAAGGCTAGCTCTGGGTGCTCCCTAAGAGTTCCCAACATTATCGTCAATGTTCCTCATGCTCATCCTCATTCGAGATGTATACCAGTATATTGTAAATGAGCACAATTATGAATTTGTCCAAATAAGACTTAAATACATGGTTCATGAGATCCATAACGTAGCTGGTGCATTGATCAAACCAAAAAGGCAACATCAAATCCTCACATTATGACTTAAACGTCATCTTAGGAATGTCTCGTTTCCTTATCTTACCCTCGACTAAACATCAATCTTAGAAAATATCTTAGCCTCTTGCAGCTAGTTAACAATTTATCAATTCGAGGTAAAAGATACTAAATCTTAATTAGCACCTCATTCAAAGCCTAATAATTTATACACATTCTTGAAATCAAGTCCTAGATCTCCAACGTATTCAGGTCTATTAAGTACGCAATTTCCCTTACCGTGACTTGACCTCCTAGCACATCTGTCATCACCTATTTCTCTCAAGCATATAAAAGATTAACATAATACATATCTTCCAATTGTGTTCAGATTGTTTCACACAAAATCTCCATTATTCACATAACCAAAAAGACAATAATCCATAACCATACCATTAACTAAAGCATGTAGGTACTTATGTCACCTATGGTACCCCAATCTTGACCTTTCTAGTCTAGTACACATGCTCTCTTAGCTAAATGACACTCTCCTCTTTCACCCCCATCTAGGAAATGATCTCATCGTTAAAACAAATGAGGTCTTCGTTGTTCCCAACAGATTGACTTGCTCCATATTGGGTGATCTAGTCCCCACACCACCATCCTAAATGGAAGCCTTACAAGAAAAACTTCAATCCTTGTTGGATCATTAGCAACATCTAGCACAGCTCTCTCAACTTAGCTTATTATTCCACAACCAAATTAAAAATTTTCATAATGGAATCGAAGACTCGTGTTTTTTATCATAACGACTCATTTAAACCTGTCTTCCATGAAGACCACACACATCATTAACTATGATTACTCAAACACTTAGTTTACATAACATTTCCATCCTCGCAATTGGCTTCTTCTCATTTTAAAAGCCAACTCACACTCCCAGGTGCACCAGAGTATACCTACTACTGTACCAACATCAACATTAACAAAGGCAAGATTTGGGACAATTAGATTGAAGCTATTTGCTCATATTTGCTGGGGGTGTATCACAATCTGCATACTAAATTAAAGGTCAAGTCAATAACCAGAATAAATTTCGCCCCCAAAGGCAAATTCTAGGAAACACATATCCCACAACTTGCCCTCATCGAGAACACATTTTCTAGGCAACCCCACAACATATGTCTATATTGAGGAACATACCACTCGTAATTACGACCTACCTTCACCCATGTATGCACCCAATATATCATCTCCCCCTTCTCATAAACTTTTGAATCCCCAAGCCTACTTAGCACATTGTATAATAGTCATAAATTCTGTCACCTAGGTCTCTCTTTGCGACGTCATCCTCAACCAAGAATTTTCTAGGTCTCAAAATCAATAATCCATAAATCTCCAACTAGGCTTCGCTCTGATACCAACTTTAACAACCCACCCTACCCAGGCGTGTCACTATGTTAGGATTTTTTTTTCCTTAAATCATTCCCTCTTCCCAGCATACTGTCTCTTAATGCCACGAGTACCATATTTAAAAATCCCTAACATACATATATATTTAAAACTCCAAATGATAAACAAAACCACTTGGGGAAATCGAATCAAAACCTAAGGGGATATTGTAATTACCAAGGAAGTAAATCCATACAAATTGTTTAATAACCACAATATTACAACATCCGAGAGTTAATTTAACATAAAGTGTTGTTGCCAAAATACAACAACTAAAATTTGTGAGGTGGGGTCCACTCGAGCTCGGTGTCGGGTGAAGTTAGTTTTCCGTAAAAGATGTCGCCTTAAGGGAGATTACCACTAGGATGCTCGCCGCAAGGATTCGCCACTAGCTCTTGCCACAAGGTTCGCCATTAGGTCTTGCCACAAGCTCTCGCTATAAGCTCTCATCACTAGCTCTTGCCACTAGCTCTTGCCACAAGGTCTCACCGTAAGCTTTTGCCTTCGCCGCTAGGTTAGCCGCAAGCTTTTTGACTTCACCACAAGGTCTTGCCGCAAGCTTTAGCCTTTGCCACTAAGTCTCGCTGCAAGCTTTTGCCTTTGCGATGAGGTCTTGCCGCAACCTTTTGACCCTGTTGATACTCAAAAAATGGGTTAGAAGGCTCGCGAGAATCTTTCCCCATGAAGACCCTCCGATGCCAAAGTCAGTTTTGAATCCCAATGTCTATTCACGAAAATAGTAAAAGTGCATTCAAAGTGTCTCGATTTTACCGAAATTGGAAGTCCACCCTCAATGTCCTGTAGCTGGGTATTTATAGGGCACGATTCTCAAGGATGGCGGGTGCTGACACGTGTCGACTATTGAATGGATCAAACCTAAAAAAAGAGAGAAGTTGCTACGAAGCCGCCACAAGGACACTTGCGGTTGCCTGTCGCAAGGCTGCGGGGGGGCCACTATCGGTTAGCCGCAACAAATGTTGCTGCAAGGTAGCTGGTCCTCATGACAAAGGCTATCGCGAGGCAATTGGACCTAGCGGCCAACGTCCCTTGCGGCCAGCTCTTGCTGGTTGCGAGGCTTTCCCCCTACGACTAGCACCTGCTGGCAAGGTTGCCTTGCCATGAGGCAACTCGGCCTCGCGGCCAGCACCCCTTGTGGCCAGCTCCTACTGGCTGCGAGGTTGCCTTGCTGGGAGCCAGCTCAACCTCTTGGCCAAGGCCGCTACAAGGCAGCTCGACCTCGCGGCTAGGACGCTTGAGGCCAGCTCCTGCTGGCCACGATTCTTAGCCTTTGCGGCTAGCACCTGCTGACTGTGAGGCTTCCCTTGTTGCTAGGAAGCTCGTGGCCAGCCTTGCCGCGAGCTTGGCTTTTGTAGCTAACCTTTCTATCAAAAGGATTTTTATTTTCAAAGAAAATCCCTGATTTTCCATGGCACAACATAAAGAAACAACGGGAACATGCTTGTCCTAGCACGGGCGTAGGACTTATTACACGACCACCAACACAATCATACTTTAGCGATCTCTTTCTCTTTTCTTCTACTTATCTCGTCTGAAACGATGAATATTCTAGGGACAAAAATTCAAATTAGAAGATGAAACTTTTAAATGAGGGTTTAAAACGATTTTCATGAATGTATGATATATGGGCATAAAAATCAACCTACACCCTAGAGTAGCCATGATAGCATCTAGCCCCAGCACGGAAACTAAGGCAGTCACCCTGGCAAACAAAAAGTAGAGACCGAGCATGTATGGCAGATTACAGAAGGAACAGGGAAAACAGTGTTTTCCAAAACTAGTCAGTGAACTTATATATTCAGCATGATTACAACTTTATGGATTTTATAGAAATAAAAAGGTAACAAGCTAAAATATATACTCCCTACCCTTTCAAATTAATTAACCCGAATTTAGAAAACTAAATTCCCTAAGGGAGGAAGAATTTGTAACGACCCAAAGATGGGGGCCGATATTAATGGATAACTCGGTATTATTTTGTCTCCCAAGTAGAATTATTTGTTAAGTTAGCTTGGGATTTGGTGTTGTGTGAATAAGTATGTATGTTAGTGTCTTTGGGGGACTTGGGGAAAAAATAATAATTGAGGTTTAAGAGTGATGGTGGAAGAGCATCTGAATGGTTGGGGTTTTAGAAGATGGGATTCAAATGAGAGAGCAAGCATCCTGTGACGCCCTGCTCCCACTTACGGGTGCCACTCATGAACAATCATCCGAATTGCTCACATGCCTGGTCAAATTTGAAGGACGAACTATGTTTCCACACGAAACGCCCTTGGTGGGAACTACACTTCGTCCTTCCCTTCCCTCATTTATTAGAATCGACTAGCAAATTGGGCTTTATGAATTTCACACTCTTCAAATTAATTTCCAATTAACTTGCCCAATCACCCTTTCTATTATTTTATTTCTTCTTCTTTTCAATATTCCACCGGGCTCCATATAATTCAAATTTTCAAACAACCCATTGATTGAGGTAGCATGTCGAAACTCTTCAGACATTGGAAACTCTTTCCAAGCTCATGCTCATCCTGGCCAGGGAATTTCCAATCAACACCAACATAAACCACATAGAATGTTTGCCTCCATCCAATGGAGGTTAATGGATCCCATCAGCAAGCACCTGTCTCCATACACCACTGCACACATGCCACACAAAGAGCATCCCCACCTTTCACACCAGATGGTTTCCCTAAAAAACAAATCCCTAACACCAGTGCATAAGACAACTCTATCGTGATCAAAGAACAATATATATAATCAAGAGTCGACAACAAATCATTAATTCTCCAAGCCCTATGATGTATTGCAAGCGTTATCGTTAGTAGATGTTCTATCAACACCCACTAACATATCCATTGTATGCATCTCATGCAATGTGGCGTATGAGTCACCACCATATCTTATTAGCATCCCATGCTAAACAATGGTAGTAGCTTATGTATCGGTCCATTAATTAATAAATCATATTCCCATTTTGCTAAATCTAAGGATAAAAAATTCCTTTAAAAAATCATGAATTAGATATCCATGTCACACAATCTTAACTTTTATGAATATGGTATCTACTAGGAAATCTAGGGATTCATTCATAAATATGAGATGCTGAGTATGAATGAAGATATTGACCTTTTATTAATATCAAGATTACATCAAAAGTGCCACTCACTTACATTTCATGAAGTGTAAATCTAGCATTTAGGGTGCTATCACTAACAATTAGGTAGTTTACCACCTAAATGGTATATTCCCTCTACCAACAGGTACTTTGAAAGTATCAAAATACAAAGAAAAAGTGATGAGATGAAAATGTGTTTCATTTTATATTTATCTAGTGTTGTATCTCTTGTAATATTTGTGAATGATATGGACATAATTTAGGTATATAATGAAATTATTTTTGATGACATTTTTTTAGGATATTTAGGTTCAATCTAGATTGTGCTTCATGCAAAACTTTGAACAAGTGTCTTAATTATGATTAAGAGATAAAAAGGAAAATTCACTAAAATTATTGAGATTAATAGGCATAAAGGTAGAAGGGAATATGCGTGCGCGTGTGTGTGGGTATGAAATAGAAATAAAAGATTCCCTAAACTTCTAAAGAAATAATACACCGAGAAAGCAGGGTATTATAACTCTTTGATAGGATTTTAAGCTCCAATTTGGTTAATTGAGGCCCTTAAAACCTATTGCAAATATTGCATGTGTTAAATCGAGTTAAAATATATAAGCAATAAACCAATTTGGAACAAGTTTAAAAATTGGTAATGAAGGGTTGAATGGAGTAATTTAGGGTAAGTTTATTCTAATTTTCCTTTAAATTTGTGTGTAACTTTTTATTGCAAGCTCCCTAGACTAAAACCTAGTTTTGTATTAGCAGATTTCAAAGAATAATGTATGAAATTGGAAGTATGGAGTCTCAAGTGTTCAACCAACTTGGTGTGAGCAACTAGGTTAATTTTGGGTGAGTTGGGCTACTTTAATAGGCCTATGGAATTTGGGCAAGGTTTATTGTGTGTAAATTTTAAACTTTAGTGACTTATTTGCAATAATCAATAAATTAAAGGTTGAAAATGAAATAAAAAAAGACTCTAGGACTTTGATGTGGTTTTTTGTAAAGTTTTGTGGGGTTTTATGATGTTCTTGGAAAATGCTTGGATCTTGTTGTAATTTTGTGAAATTATGGGTTTAAATGGTTTATTTAAAAACCTTGTCAGTCTTGATCCAATTAAGGCATAGTTTTGGGCATAAATGAAGCTTTAAGAAAAAAAGTGGGTTAAAGTGTAAATTCTATAAATTTACTGGGTGAATTAGATTTCTAAGAATTCAACGATAAATATGTAATTCTTAAGAATTTAAAGGCTTATGTAATGACCAGTTATTGGGATTCGGGAATGACTTTGTATGCCTTGGTACTAATTTGATCTTATTGGGTTGATGTTATGATTAATGGTTGATGTATGGTTGTGTTGGATAATGATTAAGTGTGTAAGCTAAGGGATTCAACTTAGTGTGGTTAGATATCCGAATGTATGTGAAGATTGTAGTCTAAATATCTGAATATAGGATAGGGTATTCGAATGAGGGCCTAGGTATTCAAATATGAAGCAAGGATATCCAGATGGGAGTTTGAGATATCCGGATAAAAGGCTAAAAGCATTCGGATATGGTGCCTAGGCACTCGAATATCCCAGTAAGACTTGTCTCTTGTATCCGGATGGCTTGCTTTATATTCGGATATGTCTCACAATCTTTTCTACCTCATATCCGAATGGCCCCCTCTATATCCGAATACCACTCACATAACTTGGCCACTTTGTTCCTTTCATCTGAATATGGGGACAGATATTTGAATAGCTTGCTTTTTCAAAAGGTATCTGAATAGCTTAAGTGCTATCCGGATGTGCCTCACTTTCCCTTTCTCTCTTATATCTGAATACCCTTGCCTCTCATCCAGATATGCTTTTTTATATCCACATAACCCCTAGCATACCCGGATAAACTTTTCTGTAAATGAGTTCCCAGGCCATTTCTACTTGCTTTTCCAGGTGGTGGTGGACTTCTTTCACTATATTTTTGCCACGCATCCTCACCCATTAGCCTTTGTCCCTCATATATATATATATACATACAAACACACACACACACACACCAGATGCTTTTGCTCGTCATCTAGGAGTATATTCGCGAAAAAAAGAACTATGAGGAAGAAGGAGAAGAAGCAGAAGGTTTGAGCTAGGCTTTTAGCTTCAATTTTAGGTAAGTTCTTGTTTATTAATTTTCTATTTGGAAAGTTCTCTTCCTATTTTAGCAATATCCATTCTCCATATGTTGTTGTTGCAAGTTCTTCTCCTTTTTGGCAAGCTTTTTTCCTATCTTGTTTTCCATGTGTTTGTGCCAGTTTCTGTCACTTTCGCTTTCTTCCGAACTTGTTGGGTTTGGTATGTTGTGAGGTCGATCTTGTAAAGTCATCGTCCTGGTATCTTCGGGCCAAAGGGGCTAGGTTGGGTCTTGTACTGGTTGTTACAGAGAGTTAGTTTCCCTCTCACATTTATTGTGGAATGAAGATAGGTGACCGCGTGGGAGATCCTATTGAGGTTGATGCATGTGGTTTCTGTACAATCTCTGATTATCTCAAATGCATGCAAACATTTGGGAATTATACATTTGGGGGTTTGCATGTGAGTGTGTGTTTGGTTATAAGCATGATAGTTATTCAGAATATTTATGTTATTGGACACGAGCATTCTATTTGGCACGTGATTTCCTATATGGCGAGGCTTGGCATGGTACGTTGCTTATAGGGGCTTTGTATCACATTGTGGCCTACTACACCACCACCCTTATCTATTATGCATATACATGATTCTTGCCGCCAGTTCTAGTATTATAGTTGTATGGTGTTAGGTAATTCGAACTGAGTTTGTGTACACAGACGCTCCAATGTGCTGAGACGCGAGTTGGTCGCTCCCACCCAAGCAAGCTTTAGCTCGAGTTACAAGTACAACCTGCATTTAGGGCAGCAACAAGTTTGTGATATGGACTTGGGTGTTAGTGCATTTTATTTGGGTCCGAAGATGCGGTATGTGCATATCTTTGTTATGCGATTGATACATGTTATTCTTTATATGATTGGTTGTCATGCTTTGCATGAGTTTCGCACTTGGGTGCGGGTTATTCTTTAGCATCTTTATTCTCGTCAGCCTTTCCTTCTCATATACTTGCTGAGTCTTGTGACTCACTCTTGTTTCTCTTCATTTTAATTCAGGACAAGGGAAAATGTAATACTAGAGAAATTTGGGTTAATTAAGAATAAGTATTTTATTAGAAAAATGGAATTTCGAGGAAGATTGGTATCTGAATAGCCCGAAAAGGTGACCGAATCGACTGCAGGGAGTGCCCTGGAAAATGATGTGACATTGACGAGTATCCCGAGATAGGATTTATGGTATCGAAAGAAATTAAATCGGGAATGATTTTCGGTACAGTTAAAATGTAGCTGCCATTTAGGCTGAAAAATCGAATTGTCGTAAAGGACTCCTAGGAAGTCAACGGAACCCTAGGAGGGCTCCGATTTTTCATAACGATCAACCTTGAGGTGGTTTCGGGATGAATCAAGGGCCCGGTGAGGACACTGGGCCGAAATCAATTTTATCGAGTAATCTTGAGTTATTAATTTTGCGTTTTTGATATTGAAATGCAAGTTAATTGGTCGTTAGAGGATGTATATTAATTTAAGAAATTCCCTAAGTGTAATTAAGTTTAATTATGGGGTTATATGTGTTTAATATGCATATTATATATTATTTATATATATATGTATATGTGCATGCGCAAGCAAGCGTGGGAGGCTGGCTGCAGCATTGTGAAAATGGGTTATTCATTAAAGGGTTTTGAGCAGAAAGATTGCAGAGAAATTGAGGGGTTGGTCGGCCAAGGCATACGGGTGGATTGGTTATAAATGGAATGCAAAATGATGAAGAAAGGGAAGCAAAGGGAGGAGAGAAAGTGATGGCCGAATTCGGCCATGGTGTAGCAGCTTCGAGCTGCTGTTGTAGTGGCCGAGCATGGCCGAGAGATTGAGAGAATCGGGAGCCGAAATGGTGACCAAGGATGCAGTCGGGATGGGCCGCGGCAAGGGGGCAACAACCATGGCTGCAAGTTGTGGCCATGGCAGCTCGTCAGTGAGCTTCCACCAAGCCGACGCAAACTAGGGGTAACGGTAGCAAGGTGCAGTTGGCTCGGTGGAGGCTCGGGAAGCTTCCGACGTGGGCGATGACAGTTGAAAGCAGCTGGAGGCGTTGGCCGTGACAGCTCACAGAAGCTACAAGCAGCAAGCTTCGGCGGCCATGGCCGCGAGCTCTCAATGGCTGGGCAAGGAGGCAGCTCACGGTAGCGCTGTGAGTGCGGGCAAGCGACAGTGTTGACCGTGGTGGCTAGTAGCGGTGAGGCCAGCAGACGGCGATGGCCGTGAGGCAGCCGTGCGTGGGAGGCGCACTCTGTGCGTTGTGCGCAGACGCAAGGAAGAAGAAGCAGAGGAGGGAAGAAGAAAGAAGAAGAAGAAAAAAAACAAAAAGAAATGGAAGAAAAGGAAAAAAGGAAAAGAAAATAGAAAAAATGTTAGAAAAATTCTGCAAAAATAGGATTTGAATATTTAATAATATTTCAAAGACTTTGAAGAGAAAAATGGTTTGGGCACACATTTCGAGATCCAGCACAAAAATCGAGATGGTACATGAAAATCGAGGTAATGCACGAGAATCAAGGTCGTGTGCGAGAATCAAGGTTATGCACAAGAATTGAGGTGGTGCGCGAGAATCAAGGATTTGCACCCGTTTCGAGGTCAACTCATGCATATTAAGGAGGCTTTAAAAGTTAAGCCTAGGTAAGTTTTAGAATTTTTAATATTCTTAGATAAATATTTTATGTAGTTCTATGGAAGAATATTTGGTGAAATATTTAAGTAGATATTTATTTTAGAATATTAGTGAGGAAAATGGGAGAAAAATAAAGAAAAATGAAAAGGAATTATGGAAAAATAGGTTTTAATGTTTATTGGGATAAAATGATAGATAGGGTACTTTGAGGATTGAGGAAAAGTAACTCGTGTAAATTTTGAGATTCGGCACACAAATCAAGGCGATGCGCGCTTTTTGAGGTGTTGTGAATTTTGGGCATCAGGTGAGTGGTTTTTTCCAAAAACTCATATATGTTATGTTATGCATGTTATTTATGAAAGCATGATCATTTTGTCATACTTGTTCATATACTGTTGCATCAAAAGACGTGATTTTCATACGGCATAATATTATTGGCATATTGATGCTTG
Organism: Diospyros lotus; assembly: GCF_014633365.1. Classification (NCBI taxonomy): domain Eukaryota; kingdom Viridiplantae; phylum Streptophyta; class Magnoliopsida; order Ericales; family Ebenaceae; genus Diospyros; species Diospyros lotus. The sequence continues at coordinate 30,858,730 of NC_068343.1, read as the reverse complement.
TGCATGGGATTGGGATATTGTCCCGATAGTGTAGTCGTAATTCCCCAATGGCAATTGATGGAACAACGTTAAAATTATCTTACCGAAAGTGTCAAGATTCTACCTAGGGTTCCGTGCTGGGCTAAGCCTAGGAAGTTACACTAGGGAAAAAGTTTGTTCATGTATCTGTATCATGCATTCATGTATCTATTTTTAAAACGCTCACTAGAAGGTTCATTTTCTAATTGGGTTATGCCCCTGGAACATTCAAACGTTCCAGTTAGGAGTTGTAGATATGGCAAGGAGATGATTGAGACATACCAGCAAGTGATGACATGGCCAATGGGTTTGGCGAGTTGTTTTGGTATTGCTTCCTCATGAGGATTCAGGATATGTTATTATATTAATGATCATATATAATTGAGGTATTTAGTTATTATTTCTTGATGATGAGTCTCCATGTAATGTATGTATTTGAAGATGTAATGGTACAGATTCTTATGATATAATTAAAGTAAATTCAGTTGTGTACCATATCAAGTTTCGATTATTGCTTCCGCATTGTGAATGATATGCTGGGGGTTTTGTTCGGTACTTGAGGTTTAAGTTATGTACCGTGAAATAAAAAAAAAAGGTATTTAAAGAATTTATGTATATTTTGGGCCCCAGCATAGTGACATGCTCAGTAAGAAAAAGCGAGGTGTTACAGCAAAGATTGGGGTGAGTTTAGTGGTGCTGGACCTATTTGAGTAGATGGTGTACAGGGCAATCCTTATTGATCTTACCATGGGAGCAATGTTGTATGACAGGGCTGTTTTTTTTTTTTTTTTTTTTTTGAGTTTTTGGGTTGGCCTATATATATATATAAACCCTGTAGCCCTGTGTGGCCAGTTGTGTGTTGAGATGCATGCCTAGGTTGTGGTTTATGCTTCCGTTCTCAAATTCATGATCAGGTTTATGAGAATCAGGTGTGCATGCATGATAGGTTTTCCATTCCCATGTTTCTTTTTCTTTTGGGGTCACCCGCTCGGGTTCTTTAGTTTGGCTGGGGGATCCAGGTGGGGGTCCTATGTTAGTCCCTTGACACACAATGGCCACTAAAGAGGGGAGGTGAATTGAGTGATAAAAACTTATTAATTAGAATATTTCCCTTTTCAAACTCTTGAACTTTTCTTATACAAAGAAAATACTTATTATAAATATAAACGTTTTTCGGGAGTGATAACAATATAGATACACAAACAATCACAATATTAACACAAGATATATAGTGGTTAGGTGTCTCTAACACCTACTATAACACCCCAAATTTCTTGAGCGTGTTATAACTTAGGATTTATGGAATATAAAAATTTTCCATATCACAATCACTACCATACATTACACAATATCCCAAAAACCCTAATTTTCACCTTCTCAACTTAACAAATCCAATAATCGAATACCTAAGATAAGTGTTAAAATTTTGAAAGCGGAAGCTAGATCGAACCTGATATGGTTCACAACCATAACACTTTATTTATCATAAAATTATTCAAGACGTCTACAAAATATATTACATAGACATCATCAAGTGAAAACTAAACATCTTAAACATATCCAAAATTACATAGGTTCGCACATAAACAAAAATATGCTAAACATGATACAGACAGTAGATTAAACTTATTCTTCAGCTACCTCCTTTCCCTTAGAGTCGCTCGTCGAACCTGGAACGTTTGAATATTCCAGGGACATAGTCCAATTAGAAGATGAATCTTCTAGTGAGAAACTCCAAAAACAATTTATATAGATGCATGATCAGGTATAAAATGTATGAGAAGACAACGAGAACTATTCCAAAGTGCCTCGTGAACACGTCAGCCTTCTCCAACGAGAGCTTTCTCAATGGCGCATGCATAGTGCCTCTCGGGAGGTCCCTAACCATGTCACTTCGGCCCGACCTCATAGAACTCATGCAAGCACCACATCCGTTGTTCCTTAGACTCACGGTCTTCCCCACAAGAGCTTTCTCGATGGCGCATGCATAGCGCCTCTCGGGGGATATCCAACTTTTGCCCTCAGCCAACAAAAAATAGGTACAGCAATATGGCCACACGAATTTTATAAATGCAACAGTTAAAAAGCCAATAGCATATAATTTTCAAAAAAATACATTTCATATATGCATCATGATTTCACGTAAGAGAATAACAAGCGTTTATGTGTAAGAACTTCACGAAACACGTCTCATGCAATAGAAGTCTCTCATAAGAGAATAAAAAAATAGGATTTGGAGTATAAGAGTTTCACCTTGTTGGTTTATCTCTTCAACGGTATAATTTCACAGCAAACAGCCTAGGTTTCTGCAGAAAGCACACGTTTTGGTAAACCTACCTCAAATATTTTTATATAGGGTTGAAGGGCATTAAAGTAGGGACAAAACTAGAAAATTTGGAGAAAAATAGGTCTCTCACGCACCCTGGAAAGGTGGGACACGCGCCCTCACGCATAGCTATTTTTCGACGCGTGTATCTCACGCGCTACACAGCAGTTTCGGACTGCATTGCGTCGTTTTCGTATTTCGGCCATATCTCCCTCGTTTAAACTCCGATTCGACCCCCGTTTAAACCTATGCGACCCTCTCTTTCCCCTCTATAGGATTATAAAAAATTGGACTTTCCTTGCTTTTTTGTTGACTAATTTTGGTAAACTCCGGCAAAGGCTCGAAACTCCGACGAGGCTCTTTCTCCCCGGCTTCTCTTTCGATTCCTTCCCGCCTTCTTGCCGAACTTCCTACTCTCTCTCTAGAGCAAGATCCTCCTCTTAGAGTGCCTCAACTTTCGAGCTTGCTTGGAATGATTCGAGAACAACCCATGGTGCCTATTTATAGATTTCTTCAACCAATCACATTATGCCACTTATCACAATCTTAGCCATGGACTCCAAAGATTCAAACCTATAATTGAATGGCTTTTGAAATCCAAAGCTAGAATGAGTTTAACTTTTGAAATCCAAGCTAACACCCCAAACTTCTTTCAAATAACACTTTGGCCCTTATTTCAAGTCCTTAACTTTAATATTTTAACACATAAGCTCTTAATTTTATCCTTATTTCGTTTGGATAATTTTCTAATTACAATTACACCCTCAAATATCAAATTTATCAAGATACTTAAAATCTCAAAATTAATAAATCAAAATTACTCAATATGTACGATTTCCCGAATCCTCTTACCATCATTCTGCTATTTTAGGCTACAACTTAACTTAACCGAAAAATTGTCTCTGATTTAATTTCTTTCAGTATCATAAATCTCGCCTCGGGACACTCGTAAAAAATATACCTTTATCCTCAAGTATCTAAGATCTAGGGCACTCCCTACAACTGATTTGGTCACTCGTTGCCATTTTATACATACTTTTTGGTATTTTAAACTCACTTAAAATACGTGGCACCTTCACGAAAATATGGGTATTATACCTACGTCCACTCTCTCAAGGTCAACCTAACACTTGAGGTTCCGCTATAACCACACCTAGATTTTTCAACAAGTTCACGTAAGAAACTTTTACACTATACTGAGGTTTTCCCCTTAGCTCACCCAATAAAACTATTACAACAATACACCTAAATTACTTGGGTTCTAGGAGGCCACTCACAATCCATAATTAAAGCAAATAAACAATCCTATGTCCAACAGACTTGGACTAATATGGATATAAATACAAGAACAAATATTACAAGGAAAATATAAAAATGGTACAAGAGTTACCAACAAGAAGAAAACTTATTCGTTGTTGTCTTGGACTCCAAATGATGTATCTTTAATGCTTGGGTCTTGGATTGCTTTTCTTGAGTGCTTGAGAGCTTGGGTATGCTTTAGAATGATAGATCTTGTGTAACGACTCGATCATGGGTTTAAATAAAAATAAATAAATAAATATTTTGGTATTTTGGGTATTAATTCTGTGTGGATGAAATTGTAGTAAGTTTATGAAAATAGATGTTTTATATATTGTGAGTTAATATATATGTGAATTTGTGATGATTTAAGAAAAGGAAAAGAGGAAGGGACAAAAAGGGGAATTTGTATAAGCAGTGTTCTAAAAGGCGCTAGGTGCTAGTTGGGCGCTAGGCTGGGGCTTAGCGCCTAGGCGGGGCCTAGGAAAATTGCTGGTTTTTTTTTTTTTAACTTTGTGATGTAATTTGATATTATTTTCAATTAAATCAAAGTTGAAAAGCATCAATAATACAACATAAACCAATAATACAACAATAATGGAATAACAAGTGAAATATAGAATTAAGTATGAGAAAACAATTGTTGTAGATCAGTTCTAGATTCAAACTTCAATAAGACAAAAGCAACAATAATGCAAAATAAACCATACTTAAAGAATCTAAGTATCTAACTATCTAATTGGAATTCTTCCTCTCCATATTCTTCTAATACATGATCTTCATTAGATTCAAAATCAAATTTATTGAGCTCTTGCTCATCTTCTTAATCTTCTTTTTCTGATTGGAAATCATCTTCATGAAGCTTTCTCATTCTAGAACTTCTTCGAGGTTGAAGCATCTCGTCTGCTTTGGATGCTTCACCAACCACTTCCCAAGTAAGCCCCGTACCAAGCTCAATTTCTTCATCATCTTCTCCTTTAACAATCCATCCTTGTGCATTGCTGGCATCACTAGCAAGTAGCACATCAACATTCCTTTCCTTCTCCATCTTTTGCTTGTTCATCAGTTTTGCATTAAATTGGACATAGACAAGATTGTTCAATTGATGCACATCCAATCTATTTCTTTTCTTCGTATGTATCTACATAAATAAAATAAAAGTAAAATCAATTTAAATGATAGATAACTTTTTGATATTAAAGAAATATAGTTCATACTTTCATAGGGATAATGAAATTAAAATATTAAAAATGTTTTAAAATATACACTAACCCCTTCAAAAGTGCTCCAATTTCTTTCACAACCGGATGAACTATTGGTTAATGAGAGAATCCTTGTTGCCATTCGTTGCAAGTTTGGAGTTTGATTTCCATAAGTCATCCACCATGTAACTACATAAGTTAACAAGTATAAAGTAAAAAAATTTATACACTAAAACAAGTTAGGAACTAAGAAAATGATTAAATGAATTTTATACCTAGATTATAATTGTCATCATTTTTTGCACAGCCTTGAGCTACCCACACTTTTCCAAAAGCTCCATCTTTACGAGTATACTTTGGCAACTCAACATTTATGACATGACCTTGCAATTCAAAATGATCATCACCATGATAAAACATCTCCACACAATTAAAAAGCCTATCCATCACTTCATTATCAAGATATATAGTCTTATTCTTGAAAACGTAGTAGGGATTCAAAAGGTGAGCCGCCAAATGCAATAGACTATCTAGCCTATCTTTCACCCTTGCTTTAATAATCTCTATAACAAGCTGATAGTTTTTCTCAAGATTATTTAGGGCCTCCTTAATATCTTCCTTTGCCTGCTTAATCTCTCCATATAAAAAGCCCATAGAAGGCTTTCTATCTGCATCAACAATTCGCAACACCTTCACCAAAGGTGCAAAAACCCTAAGGCATAAAGTTTCACCATTCTAGAAAGCAATGCTCATCACAGTAGCATATGTTGCTTTCCCTTTAATAGTATTTGACCATTTACACTCCTCCCATTCAGAGCTGGTAAACATTGACCTCAATTGGGCCTTTTTCTCCATCAAACTCTGCAAAGTAAGGAAATAAGAAGCAAATCTAGCGACTCTCGGTCTCACTATATCCCCTTTCTTCATAAATGACCTCATTAAGGACAAGGTCTTATGTTGTGCATAAATGAAGATTGTTAAACTCTTTGCTTGATCAATGACTTTCTTATATCTTGGCATTTTTCCAATACTTTTAAGCATCAAATTGATGGTGTTAGTAGCACATGATGTCCAAAAGATATTTGGCCTCTTCAGCTTCAATAATTTTGCCGCTCCCATATTGTTGGCAGCATTGTCGGTTACTACTTAGACGATATTTTGTGGGCCAACTTGCTCAATGCACTTGTCTACATACTCAAATATGAGTTCACTTGTATGTGCTTCGTTTGATGCTTCTTTTGAAGAAAGAAAAGCAGTACCCATGCTAGAATTAACACATAGGTTCATGATGCTCTTTCTTTTTCTGTCTGTCCAAGCATCTATCATAATAGAGCACCCATTTTGTGTCCACTCTTCTTCATGCTTCTTCAGTAAGTCTTTCATTCTGTTAACCTCTTCCTTTAATAACAGTTCCCTCAACTGGTATTGACTAGGAGGTTTAAACCTCGGCCCAGATTGACCAACCGCCTCAACAAACAATTTGAAGCTATCATGATCAATAGCATTGAAAGGTATACCAGCTTCATACACCCATCTAGCACAATATCCTTGTACAGTTTGTGTTCTTTCTTTAAACAGTGTTTCACTAATATTTTGTTGCCTTTGCGTCATTCTCGAACTCAAACAAATTTCAGGACTAATGGAGCTTGCAAACTTATCTGTAGGCCCAAAAGTACAAGGCACTTTTTTGCTCCCTAACTCTTCCAATTCATCTTCATCATCCACCCCTTTCCTCTTTTTAGAAATATTAACCGAGGATCTCATCATAGATTCTTCCTACTTCTTATTCTTCTTGTTAATCTTTGCCTCGGCAATAGCATTCTTCCATTTAGCTTTATCATTCGGAGAAGATTTTGGACATGCAGAAACATTTTCGAAAATGTGGTCGATGCATTCTTTGACTCTGTAAACTCCTCCAGACACAACTTTACCACACAACTTACATTTAACTTTATCCATATTCTTCGGATTAATCAACATTTCATACTCCCATCCGACATCATTTGATTTCCTTTTAAGAACTGAGGTGACATCGGACGATGCTTCCATACTCCCAATTCCATCTGACATGACTTTCTTTTTTCTTCATTTTTTCCTGAGTAAATTGACATTGAATGATTGAATTAAAATAGACAACTTGCTAACAAACAAAGCCAAGAGCCAATAATAGCCACAAGCAGCACCACTGCAACAACAAAGGCAACTTGCTACATTTGTTGCTTACTTGCAAATTACAAATATTAAATTTTTTAAAACATAAACAATAATAATTAATAAATATTTGAATAACAAATAATCAAATATTAATGTAACACCTCAAATTTCTTGAGCGTGTTATAACTTAGGATTTCGGGAATATAAAAATTTTTCATATCAGAATCGCTAACATATATTACACAATATCCCAAAAGCCCTAATTTTCACCTTCTCAGCTTAACAAACCCAATAATCGAATAGCTAAGACAGGTGTTAAAATTTCAAATCTGAAAGCTAGATTGAACCTGATATGGTTCACAACCATAATGTTTTATTTATCATAAATAAAATTGTTCAAGACATCTACAAAATGTATTACAAGGACCACATCTCTCAAAGATAACTGAACCCCTTAAACATATCCAAGACATACATAGGTTCGCACATAAATAAAGATATGATAAACATGCTACAAGCAGTAAATTAAGCTTATTCTTCAGCTACCTCTTTTCCCTTAGAGCCGCTCGTCGAACCTGGAATGCTTGAATATTCCAGGGACATAGTCCAATTAGAAGATGAATCTTCTAGTGAGAAACTCCAAAATAGTTTATATCAATGCATGGACAAGTATAAAACGTATAAGGAAAATAATGAGCACTACTTCGAAGTGCCTCTTGAACATGTTAGTCTCCTCCAACGAGAGCTTTCTCAATGGCGCACGCATAGCGCCTCTCAGGAGGTCCCTAACCATGTCACCTTGGCCCGACCTCATAGAAGTCATGCAAGCACCACATCCATTGTCCCTTAGGCTCACGGTCTTCCCCATGAGAGCTTTCTTGATGGCGCACGCATAGTGCCTCTCGGGGGATATCCGACTTTTGCCCTTGGCCAACAACAAATAGGTACAACAGTATAGCCATATGAATTTTATAGATGCAACAGTTAAAAAGCTAATAGCATATATTTTTCAGAAAAATACATTTCATATATGCAACATTATTTCATGTAAGAGAATAACAAGAGTTTACGTATAAGAACTTCACGAAACACGTCTCATGTAATAGAAGTCTCTCATAAGAGAATAAAAAATAAGATTTGGAGTATAGGAGTCTCAACTTGTTGGTTTATCTCTTAGACGGTACGATTTTACTGCAAACGGCCTAGGTTTTTGCAGAAAATACGCATTTTTGTAAACCTAACCTCAAATATTTTTATATAGGGTTGAGGGGCATTAAAGTAGGGACAAAATTGGAAAAGTTGAAGAAAAATAGGCCCCTCATGCGCCATCACGGGCCTTGGAAAGGTGGGCCACACGCCTTCACACGCAGCCACTTTCCGACGCTTGTAACTCACGCGAAGCTACCAGATTTCGGATAGCTTCACCTCGTTTTCGTATTTCAACCATAACTTCCTCATTTTAACTCCGATTCGACCCCCGTTTGAACCTACGCGACCCTCTCTTCCTCTTATATAGGATTATCAAAAAAAAAAACCTACCTCGCTTTATTTCTAACTGATTTTGGTAAATTCACGCGAAGACCCGAAACTCCGACGAGGCTCGTTCTCCGCCCCTTCTCCGTCGCTTTCTTCCCGCCTTCTTGTAGAACTTCTTCTCCTCTCTCTATAGCAAGATTCTACACTTAGAGTGCCTCACTTCTCAAAACTCTCTTAAATGATTTAAGAACAACCCATGGTGCCTATACCCCAAAGACTCAAAGATATAATTGAATGGCTTTTGAAATCCAAGCTAATACCCCTAACTTCTTCCAAATGACATTTTGGCCCTCATTTCAAGTTCTCAACTTTAATATTTTACCACATGAACTTATAATTTCATGCTTATTTCATTTGGATAATTCTCTAATTACAATTACACCCTCAAACATTAAATTTATCGAGATACTTTAAATCTCAAAATTAATAACTCAAAATTACTCTATATGTATGATTTTCGAGAAGCCCTTACCATTATTCGACTTTTTATGCTACAACTTAGCTTAACTGAAAAATCATCCCTGATTTGATTTCCTTCAGTGCCATAAATCTCGCCTTGAGACGCTCGTCAAAAATATACTTTTGTCCTTAGGTATCTAAGGTCCAAGGCACTCCCTGCAGCTGATTCGGTCACTTATTGCTATTTCAAGCATATTTTTTGATATTTTAAACTCACTTAAAATACGTGGCAACTTCACGAAAATATGGGGTATTACAATGAACATAAATACTAAATTAAATAACAAAAAAAACAAAAAGAAAACAAAAGAGGAAGAGGTGTTACTGCTTGCTTACTGCTTACCGAAGGAGGCGGAGGGTGAGTGAAGAAGATGAAGCTGCAAGAGACAAGTAGAGTGTGGTGGTGTGTGAGCACGAGATGGTGGCGACGATGACTTTGCAACTGCAAGAGACGATGGCGGCGGCGACTCTACAATTGCAAGAGACAGTTGCGGCGTGCGAACATGAGAGAGGCGACAGTGACGATAACTCTGCAATAAACTGTCAGTGGCGGTATGTGCGAGAGAGAAAGGGAAATCGACGAGAGAGAAGGGGTAACGAGTAAAGGGAAACAAAACCCTAATAAATTTATACTAAATCAATTCATGTGGCCCAAGCGCTTCACACGGCCCAAGCTGTCGATTAGGCCATGATCAACCAAGCGGTTCACGCTGCTAGGCGTCTGCCTTGGCCGCCTAGGCATCGCCCGATACCGATTAGCCGAGTCGGCGCCTAAGGTGGCCGATTTGGCCATAATCGCAGTGGCCAGCAGCCGCCTAGGCTGCATTTTAGTTCACTGTGTATAAGGGAGTAAGGGTAAAATGGGAAATATGGGTATTATAAAAGAGAAAAGAGAAAGAGTAAGCCCATTCACTCTTCTTTCCCTCTCATTTCTTCCTTCTTCCTTCCCTCTTCTCTCTTAATCTCTTCTTCTTCATCTTGGAGCTTCAAGAGTGGATTTGGTAGTCGAGATTAAGAACTTTTGGTGGAGTTTTTTAGGCTCAACATCTTCTTCTCCAAAGGATCTTCCATTTGAGCAAGACAAGTTCTCTCTATCTTCTTCTTAAATGGAAAGTTTCCATTTGGGACTCTTGTTGGAATGAATCTCGATCTTTTACTCCCATTGGAATCCTTGGAACATCCATTTTTGGGTAAAAATTAGAAAAAAAAAAAAAAAAAACCCTTCCTTTGGAAGTGGGTTTATTTTACGTAAACCTGGTTGATCTCTTGCGTCGTTTTCCAAAATTTTGGGTTAACCATGCATATCATCTAAACGGGCAATTCGTTCTTCCGTATTTTCTTGTAAGCAATTGTGCATTCGTTCTTCCGTATTTTTGATGTTCATATGTTAAGTCTCATGTATGGGTGGTTTAATCTACAGAAGGCTTTTGGGCATTCTGTTAATCAACAACTGCCCTAAACTGTCAACATAATGGGTGAAAATGCTTCTATTAGTCGACAGTTGATTCCCCATCTGTCGATAGTTTAGCCCTTGACAGGCCATGCACCCTCCATTTTTTTGGGCATAACTTTTTGTAGAAAGATCGAAATTGCGAACCATTTGTTGTGTTGTAAACTAGACTTGATAGGCTTTGTTTTTGTTAAGTTTCAGATCATTTGTTTTTTCCAAATGATCTAAGTGGTCTAACCTTGTTTTCAAAGAAGATCTAGCTATTTTCAACCAATATTTGGGAGTTTGTTGAGGTGCTTATGCATGGGGAACCTTGGAATGAAATGAACGTATCAAAGCATGTTAGATAAGGATTCTATCATGGAAATACCTTTGACGAAGATGAGGGTAGCAATATTTTGTGAATGCATTATTCCATGTGATCGATAGTAAGGGTGCATAGTACATAGTGGCATACATGGGTGCATTTTGAACTACTTTATATGACATTAAATGTGCATGTGAATAAAGGATATCCTCATAATGCCAACAGGCTTGCGCCTGGCCGTGGGGGCTTAGGCTCATAATGTCACCTGGTGTTAAACCAGTATGTTGGTGGATGACAATCCACAAGAATATGGAATGTCGTCTGGTACAAACCAGAGCGTGGGTGGACGAATATCCACATCATTTATACATCTTGCATGGGTTACATATACATTGACATAGAGCATGGCATCGGGCATGATGATTAATAAGTGGCTATGGTGAAAACTTCTCAACCTAATCTTAATTATCTTGTTCCATTGTTAGTCCCTCGTGGTAAGGGAGTTTCTTATGTTTGCAGTTGAGTTATCATGTTTTGCTTGTCTGGATTCATTCATTATGCCTTATTTTCTACATGAACTTTATGAGCCTTGTGGCTCATATTGTTTCTTTGCATCATTCCAGGTAAAGGCAAAGGAAAATCAAATGAGGGTGGTAAGTTTAGCCATGCTTGAGTAGGTGTAGATATTTGTACAGAGTCACTCCAAGCCTATGGTCCTTAGGGGTTGTTTTGAGAGTGAAGGGCTAAAAGTTTTATTTGATGTATTTTAATTTTTGTGCCCTTCTCGTTATTTTGTTATGTATGGGTTGATGTGCCCAATTAAAAGATTGAAATGAAATGGGTGTCATATGGATTTTTGTCTTGGTGCCTCTTTATGGCGACCCTTTCACAGACCTTCTATGCTAGCGGATGTTTCGGGAGGCAGGCGGGTCATTATATCTTAATAGTGCATTAGCCTTCTCCAAAAAAACTCTTCTTGATATATATACTTGGGCTTCCAACGGATCTGTAACAGCTAGAAAAATCCAACCGTTGGAGTCTGGCAGTCAACTGTTCTAACTGACAGTTGACCACGACACCTATAGTCAACTCTCGAAATCGACAGTCGACTCTCATTGGCCTATAGTTAACTCCCAGTCGACTGGCCAAAACCTACTCTCAGCTACCACGACTCTACATAATACACAGTTGACTATCCCTTATAGGGAGTCGACTCTCAGTCCAAATTTTTAGAAAAATTAGATTTGCTTGATGATACAATCCATAACATGAATACATCACAACATATTTACATTAATGTCCACACTTTTTTTAATTTATATTTTATCTTCCATTTACTTTAATACGTAAATGTAAATAAAAAAGTACCCCCCATTTGGATTCAATAAAAATATCTAGAAAATTAAAATCCATAATAATAAGAAAATAAAATTTTGATTTTAGTACAAATTCGGAATTTAGCGATTTTACCACCCTCAAAATATATATCTTCTATTTTTTAAAAACTTCATTCAAAATTATTTTAACAACAATAAATATTAATTATTAAAATATCGAGATATAGTTTTTCAAAATGAAAATATTTTCTTATATGTCCCCTTATAATGTGTTAATCTTCTAGACTTAGAGAAATAACATTTTTTGATTCATTTTGATACACAAAATACAATAATACTTAAAATATGTTTTCCACCATAAGACATATCAAAAATCCATTAGGAGATTTAAATATACCAAAAATAATTTTACTAAAATTATATTTTATTAAATATCAAAATATACAATAGGTTGATTGGAGCAATTTAGCTCAACATCCTACCGCTTAAGTGTAAGTAAATTGCCAAGATAGTCAATAACATATTATTTCATGTTTTACTTGGTAGAAACGTCAAAGATAAGGAAGGACGAGAATAATAATAAAAATAAAACTATTTAGATTAGGCACTAGTTAGTATGGTGTATTTGTATTGTTTTATATATCAATTATGTAGTTTACATGAAGTTTTCAGAAATTAATGTATATGAACAATTCTAAAATTTTGGTTAAGAGGCAAGTCCCCTTATCTTAATTTAAGAGCAAGATGGATTCATTAGTCCTTATTCCGATGCTAGATAGATTGAATGAGATCAGTGAGATGTCGTGAGATTGAGTTCAATATTTGGGGCTTGGATAAGGTAAGGCTAGCTCAAGCATATGGGGGGGGGGGTTAGGCGGTAACTAATTTTGTGGCCCTCTAAAAAATATTAAAAATTTATTTTTCTTACTTTTTCAGATGCAAAATTACTAATTAATTTTTCATATTCTAATTTAGAAGGTAAATATTTTTTAATTAATAATATAAACAAATTATTTAATCTTTTTTATGACATAGTTAAACATAAATAAGATTTTATTAATTTTAATTTTGAAAAACTTATTTCTATTGACATTATAGTAACATGAATGATTAATAATATTCTATAACCTATCCATGTATTTAGAAAAAAAATTACCTTTTCTATAAAATTTAGTATCGCAAGTGGTGTTTTCATTTCTATAGTTATAATTTTTTTTTTAAATTTTTAATTTTAAAATTAAATCTAAACCATCAATATTAGATAGCATATCATGTTTTAGAAAATTTTCAAGATTTAAATAATTTATCTTCAAATTATCATCATCAAACAATTTTAACTTTTCTACATTATAAAGAAAACTAAAATTATCTTCATAAATTTTAAATTGTTCATATCTATTTTAAAGAGAAGAAATAGTATGATCAACTAAATATGTAAAATAATTAATTCTAAAAGATTCTGAACTAGATAATTTCATCTCCTCATTTTCATTCTCATCAAATTGTTTATTTCTTCTTATTGTACATTTTTCATGAAACTTTGGTTCTATATTCATTTGCTCTTCAATCTCTTTAGCAGAAATCATAGAAGATTTAAACCCAATTTCTCTATAGTTTTTAGAAAAAGAAATAAGACATTTCAAGTGATCTATTGCAAAAACAATGTCCATATCTTTATTTTACAAATATTTACTAACTGTATTAATAGCAAACAACATATCGTACCAAATAATCATGCCTAACAAAAATTCAAATTCTCAAAATCATGTGTTGCTAAAGAAATAGCTTCACTTTTTGTTTTAGGATCCTCAGTAGTTTCTATTAATTGATATAAAACATCTCTTAGTTGTGGAGCTTGGAATTTTATTACTTTAACACTTTCAATACGACTTTCCTAACATGTTTGTGATAATGGCTTAAGTGTCAAATATAAAACATGATCTTGTAAAATTTTTCATAGTTTTGTAAAAAAAGAAAATAATGTGTATATGCATTGTGTGACTCCAAAAAATATCATAGCATCAGCACATGAATTAGTCATATCACAAAGAACTAAATTAAGACTGTGACAATCACATGGTATATAAAATACTCTAGAATTTATATCTAATAATCTTTTTTGCACACCTTATTGTTTACCTTTTATATTATATCCATTATCATATCCTTGTCCTCATATACTATTTATATCAAGTTCAAGATTTTTTTATTTTATTGGTGAGTACATTAAAAATACCTTGACCAGATGTATCATCCACTTTTAAAAAATCTATAAAATACTCTTCTATTTTTATTGGACTTGTTGAAATATCTACACATCTTAATATAAAAGACATTTGTTCTTGATGACTTTGATCTGGGGTACTATTGTTGCCAAAAATACAACAATTAAAATTTGTGATATGGGGTCCACTCGAGCTTGGTGTCAGGTGAAGTTAGGTTATCGTAAAAGAAGCTGCCTCAAGGGAGTTCGCTACTAAGATGCCCATCGCAAGAATTTTGCCACAAGCTCCTTTGCTACAAGGTCTTCGCCACAAGCTCCTTCACCACAAGGTTTTCGCTATAAGCTCTTTCGCCACAAGGCTTCGCCACTAGGTCTTTTGCCACAAGGTTTTGCCACTAGCTCTTTGACCACAAGGCTTCACTACTAGCTTTTTTGCCACAAGGTTTTTCCACTAGCTCTTTCGCCACAAGGGTTCGCCACAAATCTTCGCCCGCGATGACCCTCCAATGCCCAAGTCAGTACCGGATTAAGATAACTATTCACGAAAATAGTAGAAAAATGCAATCAATGTGTTAAATTTTTTACCAAAATCGGAAGTCCTATTCATTGTCTTGTTGCTAGGTATTTATAGGGCGCGATTTTCAAGACTTCTTGGTGTTGACATGTGGCATTTGTTGAATGGAGTTTTAGCCTTGCTTGGAAGACGCTTCCTATCGCGAGACTCACGGCACCGTAAGGGCAAGATAATGCAAGGCTCTCTCGGTTGGGGCTTGCAGCATGGTGCATGGGCAAGTCCAAGAGGCTTGGCTGTAAGGCCCTTGCGGCAAGCCCAAGAGGCTTAGCCGCAAGGTTGGTGCTGGGCTGGCTACGAGGTCAGGTTTGCCATAAGGGGGCTGGCCGCGAGGCTGGGCTTACTGCAAGGCTCTCGCGGCTGGGGCTTGCGGCAGTGTCCCGTGAGCTTACAGCTCAACACATTACCACAAACTTGTAGCACATGCTTGCGGCACACTACCACGAGCTCCTACACATGGACGCGGTAGCTCACGGCACACTTCTGCGACTTGCTTCATTTCAGCGCGATGATAATGGCTATATTTCTTCTTAAAATTTTTAATTAATTTTTTCCCCCGATTTCCTCGGCAAAACAATTGCCCCTACTCTTTTGTTTTGTCTTTAAACAAAATGGAAGAGTAGAAAGTTTTGATCAGAAGCTAGGGGTTAGAGGCACACTGCCGCTAGCCTGGTTATTACTCGCGGGGTAATTTACTTCTCGCCCATTAGTTCTTCCGGCACTCCCATAAATTTCCCTCCCTGCACAAATTTACTGTGCTTTTTTACTCATCTTAAGGACCTCTTTTTCGTAAGCTTTTTACAAGATTTCTCTAGTCTTGCTTCGGGATTCTTCTTCCTTGTCTTGCTGTGAGCCTTTTGGCTTGTCATGACACTTCGAAGCCTCTGCCATGAGCTTCGTTTCTTAACGCTAGCTTTTTACTCACCTGCCGTGAGGTTTGGACAAAGTTGCCATGAGGTTCCCATGAAGTTGCCACGAGGTTGCCACGTACTTGCACTTGCACTAAGCTTTTGCACACTTGCCGCGAGCCTCCCCGCACCTGCCATGAGGCTTCCCTTTTGTTGCTGCGAGGTTTCAGTACTTTACTGCGAGGCTTCCTAGTTTGCCGCGAGTCTTGTGTCCCTTAGTCTTTAAATTCTCACAAGTTTCTGCGAGGCTACCACAACGTATCTCTATGCTTTCTCTTAGTCGCAAGCCCACTGCAAGCCTACCACAAGCCCACCGCAAGCTACCGCTAGCCCTTGCCTCTAGCCTTCGTGGCCGCTAGCTTTTGCCGTAAGTCTTCACTTGTTACAAGATTTTTGTGTTATGAGCCATGTTGTCGCTAGCTCCTTTACTCCCTTCCTCTTTTCTTAAAATCCTTTAGGATCCTCTCATTCCTCGAGTTTTGTCTATTTCCTTTTTTGAGTTTTCCTTTTTGTTTTCCAAAGACCGTGGAATCTAGGTGTTTATTTTTGTACCCAAGATCTTGACGTACACGCTTGCCGATTTCTTATGAGCAAGCGCTTCTCTTTAACAACTGACGATCTTACCCAATTAGCGAGCAACTATCGCATACCCTCCTCTTATGGTTCTAGGTTGACCGAACCGGGCGAATCTTGTTCTATTACCGTTGCAGAGGGATGTATGACAGTTCACGAAAGAAGTTTTCATTTAGGATTTCGCCTTTTGCTCCACCCCTTCAGTGTATAGCTTCTCTGTCAAAACTGTCTAGCCCCAGCTTAGCTACATCCCAATGGTTGGGCCCAGTTGGCGGGTTTTTTTGTCTTATGTCACGAGAGAGGGGTGTCTCCCACTGTCGATCTTCTTCTTTCTTTTTACTGTTTTTGGCTAGGGCAGTCCCATTATCACTTGTATATGCTTTATAGGGAGCATGTCGAGGATTGCTTGTTCGAAGGCATTCCACCCAAGGCTCACTACTTTGACACTCTTTGGTTCATAGTGGATCCCCCATCGGGTACATGGTATGCCCCCTGAGGTTGGGGCTTTGATGATTGAGTGGCTAACTCAATTATTTCTTTATCCATCCCTGAACTTCGAGATCGATATAGAGATGAGTGGCACCAACTCTTGCATGGAGGTCTAGTAAGCCTCTTGGACCTTCTCTCTAAGGACCGGTTGAGGAGGGTTAGTTGGGTACTCCACGTAGGAGAATCATCGAGGCACACGATCCCTTCGATGCTTCCCCTGCAGCCCTCAGTTCCTCTAGCAGCTGATGTCCAAGTAGAATGAAGGGTTGTCATTCCACAGGAGCAGTCTCCTCCTGAGGGTTTGGATCCTTCTGATTACCTTTCTTCCTACTTTCTTCTAGGCGCTTAAGCCTTCCTTTCTCTCTTTTTCTTTTCCTTTTGTATTTATTTTTTCTTGTTAATCTTAATTCACAAATTTCTCTACTTCCTGGTAGGTATGAGGTGGGCAATGCAAGTTTCTCGCTAGAGGGTGATCGAGGGTACGACGCGTGATGGGCCTTTTCAACCTACATCTTTCCCCCCTTGAAGATGCTCCTACCATTCCAGAGACTCCTGTTGTTGAGGGGACGGATGAGACTTGTGAGGTGCGCAGTCCTTATAAAAGGAGTCGGCGTTAGCGGAGGAAGGAAGGTTCATCCACTTCCCAGCCGATCGTTGCTCCTACTCCACTGGAAGCTCCTGAGGGCACCCCATTGGCTCCTCCCCCAGCTACATATCCCCTTGAGCCTGGTGAACTCCCTTACGAAGGATACCACTCGATTGCTATGAGTGGGGCCCCTGATGGCGCTGGGTATATCGGTCATTACGATGCAACTCCAGGGGTCCCTGGAGGACAAGAGATTGAGGTTACCTCTGGTCTCGATCAATAGGCCATCATTGCAACCCATGCTGTTGGTTGTAGGAAATTTTGCAGAGGCATAGTTAACCCACAGCGTTCTGAGAGTCGGGTCCTACACAATGAGGAGAGGTTACATCTCCGAGGCATAGAGCCCAGATTTGCCGAGCTCCCTCCACTAGTTGAAGGTGCCATTGATCTTAAGGAGGGCCGATGGGCACGAGGCAAGGAATTTGTAGTGCTCCCAGGGGTTTTAGATACGAATGCCATAAACATGCGTGGCATAAGGGCACATTTGTTGTACTCCACCGTTCTTCCTTGAGACGAGGACCACTATTTTCGAAACCCCCTAATGACATGGATGATTTTGAGCTCCACCTGGCCATTGTAAGCATTTTTTTTTTTACTCATGTTCTATTATTTTCTTTATAGTCTTCTGAAAGTTGCTTGTTTAAACTTTCTTATGGTAGGGTGCTAAGGGTGTCATGGCGATTAATGCAATGAATTGGGCGTGTATTGCCCGTGAGGAGGTAGAGATTGCTCAGTGGATGAACAAGTCCTGGCAATGGAAGGAGGAAGAGCAAGTACTGGATATGAAGGTCCGACACTTAGAATTCGACAGTTCGGACCTTCACACGTAAGTCGAAGGCCTCAAAACCCAACTTCAGGGCCTTACCATAAGATGCCAATCAGCAGAATCTGAGGCTCAAAAATGGAAAGAAAAATCTGAGGGGCAGAGCCAAGCATATGAAGAGATGGCATCTTCATTTTCCATTGCTCGGGAGGAGAACGTCTAACTTCGGAGGTCTCTTGCCAACTCCAAGGATCAAGTGGCGCAGGCTGGTCAGGAGATAACCAATCTTGGTGAAAGTAGGCATCAAGAGATTAATGAGGTCGCGCGAGAAGCAGTGAAAGTGTACCGGCTTTCTAATGATTGCTTTCAACAGAAGGAAGTCTACGTCAGTTGCTTCTCCAAGCTAGGCTTTTACCTTAGCCACAGTAGCCTCCTGGAATCCAGACGTCCTGGGGAGTCATTTCCTGAAATGGTGTTTTTGAAAATGACTTCATTTGATCCCCCTAATTGGCCAAAGTATGAGCTCGACTCATGTGACCCCAACAAATATATAAAGGTAGCCTTGGCAGATGACCTGACCAACCTGTCTGGACTGTGGATCCTTATGTACCTGATCCAGAGGATTCTTCCAGGATCATAGAGGCCATCCAAACGATTAGACAAGGGTTGGATGAACCCAGTGGCGCCCCCTTGAGTTCGCTTCCTCCGGAGCTGGAGCACCTCCTGGCATAGACGATTAGGCCGCGCATCTTATTTTACCGAATTACTATCAAGTGTTTTTTGGTTTATGTAGATTTTTAATTATTATTATTATGTAAGACGGTAGTCCATTTTTTATGGATGTTGGGTTTTCGAGCTAATATATCTATGTATGAAAGTTAAGACCTTTTTACTCGTCGTGCTTATACGTATGTTGTAACTTCTTTAATTTTTCAATATCTTTTGCACATATTTGCTTGTCTGTGTTGAGTGTGCTCGTTATCCTTCTATTTAGGTTAACTATTTAAGCTTGAACCTTTGACCTGGATGTCATGGCACTTTAAGTTTAGACTTTTCCTTAACCCTTTTTGTGTCGGGACGTGTCCTGTTCTCTCTCACGCCTCTAGTCCAAGAATCATTAATTACAAGAATTGAGGATGGGTGCGGTGTCTTCGGCTTAAGCTTTGTGGGATCCGCATTGTGACCCCAGGTTTTCCTCAACATTTCTATTTGGGCACCTCATCATAGGGTCTTTCCGGGATGTCTTGAGGTTCAGCATGTATTTTCTGAGTGGAGAGCCTTCTTGGGGGTGCCTACTTTCCTCTTATGGGCTCGTCTGCCATAGGCAATCTAGGTTTGGGCCCAGGTCAAATATAGGATCCTCGTCAGGCGTTCAAGTTTGCCAGAAGGCCTAGGCGCCGGATCAACCAAGGAGTCAAGTCTAGCTTTGGGGCATAGATCAGACTCAAACAAGGGGTTTGGGTGAGCCTAGGGGCATAAGTGTTGGAATGTTTGAAGATCCTATGTCTGTCCAGGGTTATAGGCACCAGATTATCTCGAGGCGATAAGGCCCTCAAGGTTAGGGTCCGCTACGGGATTCTTGTCGGGCGTCTGAGTTTGTCGGGAGGCATAGGTGTCAGATCAGCCGAGGAGTCGGGTCTAGCTTAGGGGAATAGACCAGGCTCAAACAAGGGATCCGGGAAGGCCTGGGGGCATAGGCTTCGGAACATCCGATGATCCCAAGATGGATCATAGTGCATTTGCTGCTATGTCCTCCATGTCCGTCTTTCAAGGTTAGTCCACCTTAAAGAATCTAGGTTTGGCCCGTGATCCAGCGCGGGATTCCTACTTGACATCGGAGTTTGCCGGGAGACCTAAGCGCCAGATCAACCAAGGAGTTGGGTCTAACCAAAAAGGCATAGCACTGAACTCAAATGAGGGATTCGGGTGAGTCTACGAGCATAGGAGTCGGATTTTCTGGCAATCCCGGGCCAGCTCGTGGCCATAGGCTCTAGATTGCCACTAGGCGACTTAACCCCGATAAGAAAAATCATTCCAGAACTATCACATGGCCATTTCATCTTTTCTCATGCCTTCCTAGGGTCGGTCTACCTTAGGGAATCTGGGTTTGGCCTTTGATCCAGCACGGGATTTCTACCAGACATCCGAGTTTATCGGGAAACCTAGGCACTAGATCAACTACGGAGTTGGGTCTAACCGAAAAGGCATAGCACCAAACTCAAACGAGGGATTTGGGTAAGTCTACGAGCATAGGCGTTAGATTTTCTGGCAATCTCGCTCGGCACCAGATTGGCACTAGGCAACTTGACCTTAGGGAGCGGATGGCGCTTGAGCCATTGTACCTGTATTATATTTCATAACACATACAAACAATTGGGCACATGGAGATTTTACGTGGTTTGGCTTATAGTTTTGCCTACTCTACTGGAATACAGGGGGATATTATTACATTGAAAGATTAAAGAGAATCCCGACCCTTGGCTAAATCAGGCAATGCCTCCGGTGACAGGCTTGGTCCCGCATATTGTGCCTTTTTCGCTCCACTAGAGTTCATGACCAATAAGGACAAGAAGTACCTCTTGAGGTGCATGGTGTTCCAAGTTTTACCCATAGCCTCGCATTGTAGCGTTTGTATTATGCACGCGTTAGGTCCCAACATTTTATGGATTATGTAAGGTCCTTCCCAATTAGACTTGCGTTTCCCTTCTTCTCTGAGAACATTGGTGATGACCATTTTTCTAAGGACCAAATCTCCTTATTCAATTTGCAAAGGTGTACCCTCTCATTGGAGTAGTTGGAGATTCTTCTTTGATAAGCTGCCAACTGAACTGCTACTTTCTCCCTCAATTCATCTAGCAAGTCCAAATTCTCTCGTAGATAATCCGAATTATCCTCCTCCCTAAAGGGCATGACTGGTGATGAGCCAAGGTGTACTTCTACAGGGATGAGTGTGTCCGTCCCATATGCCAAGCTAAAAGGTGTTTCCCTGGTGGGTACTTGACTGGTCGTGCGATATGCCCACAAGATGTTGGGGAGCTCATCGGCCCATCTGCCTTTTGCCTTTTCCAATCGGGTCTTTAAGCCATGCAGTATGGTCTTGTTGCTTGCTTTGGCTTACCCGTTTGCCTGTGAGTATGCCACAGATGCCATCCTTAGACTGATCCCCCATCGAAGACAAAAAGCTCTAAATGCATTTAAGTCAAACTGTGTTCCATGATCTATATTGAGTATGCGGGGCACACCAAAACGACAAATAATGTCTTTCCATACCATCACTTCCACTTTCTTTTCAGTGATGGTTGCTAAAGGTTCAGCTTATATCCACTTTGTTAAATAATCCGTAGCTACAAGTAAGAATTTCCTTTGAGTAGATGCCATTGAGAATAGCCCTAGTATGTCTTGTAACACCCCAATTTTCTTAAGCGTGTTATAACTTAGGATTTCGGGAATATAAAAAGTTTTCATATCACAATAGCTGTCACACATCACACAATATCCCCTAAAACCCTAATTTTTACCTTCTCAACTTAACAAACCTAATAATTGAATAGCTAAGACAGGCGTTAAAATTTCAAATGCAGAAGCTAGATCGAACCTGGTATGGTTCACAGCCATAATACTTTATTTATCATAAAATTGTTCAAGACGTCTACAAAATGTATTACATAATCTCTCGTAAGTGATAACTGAACATCTTAAACGAATCCAAAATTACATAGGTTCGCACATAAGAAAAAATATGCTAAACATGCAACAGCAGTAAATTAAGCTTATTCTTCAGCTACCTCCTTTCCCTTAGAGCCGCTCGTTGAACCTGGAACGTTTGAATATTCTAGGGATATAGTCCAATTAGAAGATGAATCTTTTAGTGAGAAACTTCAAAAACAGTTTATATCGATGCATGATCAGGTATAAAATGTATGAGAAGATAATGAGAACTACTCCGAAGTGCCTCGTGAACACGTCAGCCTCCTCCAACGAGAGCTTTCTCAATGGCGCATGCATAGCGCCTCTCGGGAGGTCCCTAACCATGTCACTTCGGCCCGACCTCATAGCACTCATGTAAGCACTGCATCCGTTGTTCCTTAGGCTTACGGTCTTCCCCACGAGAGCTTTCTCGATGGCGCACGCATAGCGCCTCTCGAGGGATATCCGACTTTTGCCCTCGATTAACAACAAATAGGTACAACAGTATGGCCACACGAATTTTATAAATGCAACAGTTAAAAAGCCAATAACATATAATTTTCAGAAAAAAATACATTTCATATATGCAACATGATTTCAGGTAAGAGAATAACAAGAGTTTACGTATAAGAAATTTACAAAACACGTCTCATGCAATAGAAGTCTCTCATAAGAGAATAAAAAATAGGAGTCTCACCTTGTTGGTTTATCTCTTGGACAATATAATTTTATAGCAAATGGCCTAGGTTTCTGCAGAAAACACGCGTTTTGGTAAACCTAACCTCAAATGTTTTTATATAGAATGGAAGGATATTAAAGTAGGGGCATAACTGAAAAATTTTAAGGAAAATGGACCCCTCACGCGCCCACATGCGCCCTAGGAAGGTGGCTCACGCGCCTTCACGCGCAGCCACTTTCGGCGCGTGTATCTCACGTGCTGCTACCAAATTTCGGACAACATTGCATCGTTTTCGTATTTCAGCCATATCTCCCTCATTTTAACTCCATTCGACCCCCGTTTGAACCTACACGACCTTCTCTTCCCCCTCTACAGGATTATTAAAAAAATAATTGGAATTACCTTACTTTTTTGCTGACTAATTTTGGCAAACTCCGGCAAAAGCTAGTAACTCCGATGAGGCTCGATCTTCCCGGGCTTCTCCTTCGATTTCTTCTCGCCTTCTTGCTGAACTTTCTCCTCTCTCTCTAGAGCAAGCTCCTCCTCTTAGAGTGCCTCAACTCTCAAACTTGCTTGGAATGATTTGAGAACAACCCATGGTGCCTTTTTATAGATTTCTTTAACCAATCACATTATGCCACTTGTCACAATCTAAGCCATTGACTCCAAAGACTCAAAGATATATTTGAATGGCTTTTGAAATCTAAACTAGAATGGATTTAACTTTTGAAATCCAAGCTAATTCCCTAACTTCTTCCAAATGACATTTTGGCCCTTATTTCAAGTCCTCAACTTTAATATTTTACCACATAAGCTCTTAATTTTATCCTTATTTCGTTTAGGTAATTCTCTAATTACAATTACACCCTCAAAGATCAAATTTATCGAGATACTTAAAATCTCAAAATTACTCGATATGTACAATTTCCCGAAGCCCCTTACCATCATTCGACTATTTTAGGCTACAACTTAGCTTAACCGAAAAATCGTCTTTGATTTAATTTCTTTTAGCGTCATAAATCTCACCTCGAGACGCTCATAAAAAAATATACATTTTTCCTTAGGTATCTAAGCTCCAGGGCACTCCCTGCAGCTGATTCGGGCACTTGTTGTCATTTTAAGCATATTTTTCGGTATTTTAAACTTACTTAAAATACGTAACAATTTCACGAAAATATGAGGTGTTATATGTGTAGACCCCATTATGCGAACGATAGAGGTTGGAATATCAGTTGGATAGGGGCAGGAGGTTTTATTGTTAGGGGAGCATGCTTCTGGCACTTATCACAGGTTCGAATCTTTCTGGTCGCATCTTGCCGTAGTGTAACATCCCGCTCGAGCGATAAGAAGGACCAGAACAACTTATCCTAATGGGCCTACGCGAACTTCCAGGGGGGTCACCCATCCTTGGATTACCCCAGGTCAAGCACGCTTAACTTGGGAGTTCTTTACCAATATTCAGCCCAAAATGTATCTAGCTGGTGTTGTTTCCTTTCTTACACTATCCTCGATATATACTAATCTCTCTAGGCTCTTGGGGTATTACATTCTCCCCCCTTAAGCACATGACGTCCTCGTCATGCGACCTTACAACTGGTCCCAACTCTCCCCGGTCCAGTACCCCCAGCCTTGGGCTAGTACACGGTCCCCAGTCCAGTACCCCCAGCCTTTAGCTAGTACACGGTCCCAACACACGACCCGGGTCGGCTCTGATACCACCTGTAACATCCCACTCGAGCGATAGGAAGGACCGGAACAACTTATCCTGATGGGCCTACGCGAACTTCCAAGGGGGGTCACTCATCCTTGGATTACCCCAGGTCAAGCACGCTTAACTTGGGAGTTCTTTACCAACATTCAGCCCAAAAGGTATCCAGCTGGTGTTGTTTCCTTTCTTACACTATCCTCGATATATACTAATCTCTCTGGGCTCTCGGGGTATTACACGTAGTGTGGGCCAAAAGAAGCCGGCTAGCAAAATCTTCTCGGCTAATGCTCTTTCCCCAAGGTGTTCACCACAGTCTCCCTCATACACTTCTCCTAAGGCCTGTTGTGCTTCCCTAGGCCCTAGGCATTTCAACAGCAATATGGAGTATCCTCTTTTGTATAGTTTTTGACCTATCATTGTGAAATGAGCCATGTTGGTTTTTAATCTCCTTGCTTCTGCGGGGGTTTCTGGCAATTCTTGACCAAGCAAATATTTTAGTATCGGGCTTCTCCAATCTTCAGCCTCCATAACGCAATGCACTGCGACGTCTTCCTCTCCTACGTTGGGCTGTTGGAGGACTTCCATGTGGATTAGGCGTCCGAGAGTGTCTCGGGCAGAGGCCAATTTTGATAATGTGTTCGCGTGCTGATTAAGGGATCTATTCATCTGAATTAGTTCGAAATGTTCAAACCTATGGGCGAGCTCTTTCACCTTTTATAGATAGCGGGCTAACACCAGCTCCCTCACCTTGTAAGTACCTTGGAACTATTGCACCACCAATTGAGAATCATTGTGGGCTGTTAAGCTTTTTACTTCTAATTTTTCTACCAACTTCATTCGGCCAGCAAGGCCTCAATTCTGTTACGTTGTTTGTACTAGGAAAGGTGTAACGGAGTGAGTATTCCAAGATTTCTTATTCCGGGAAAATCAACACTACCCCTGCCCCACTCCCTTTGGCATTTGAGGCCCCATTAACGAACAACATTCATCCGTTATCGTCGGCTTCTTCCATTGCAGGCGAGTAAGTGCACTCGACTATGAAATCTGCCAATACTTGTCCTTTTATCGCATTTCTAGGCTCGAAACAAATATCATACTCATTGAGTTCAATAGCCCATTTGGTTAACCTTCCCAAACATTCAGGCTTCTGTAGAATCTGTCTCAATGGTTGATCTGTTAATACTACCACATCGTGAGCCTAAAAGTAGGGTCTTAATTTCCTCGTTGTTGTCACCAATGCCAAAGTTATCTTTTCAGCGTAAGGGTATCACGACTCCGCTCCCTGCAATACCTTGCTCACATAATAGACTGGGTTGTCAATCTGTCCAACTTTCTTGATGAGAACTACGCTTACCAGCCTGATGACTAACTCCCAAATATAGGCATAACTTTTCTCCGATTTTCAGTCGGGTCAATAAGGGAATCTCCTTTAGGTACTTCTTCAATTCTTGAAAGGCTTTCTCACACTCAGGGGTCTATAAAAAAATTTTGCCTCCTTTTAAGGCCTTGAAGAAGGGAAGGGTGCGTTCAGCATACTTCGAGAGAAACCTACCCAAGGCCATTAGACGACCTGTCAACCTCTGAACCTTTTTTATTGAGGAGGGGGACTCCATGTTGATTACTGCTTACTCCTTTTTCAAGTTAGCCTCTATCCCCCTGTGGGTAATCATGTATCCTAGGAATTTTCCTGACTTCACCCCTAATGCGCACTTGTCCGGATTCAAGCGCATATTATTTTTTCTAAACACAGCAAAAACTTTCTCAAGTTGTCTGGTGTGCGACTCGCCCTGCTTGTTTTTTACTATCATGTCGTCCACATAAGCCTCCATTACCCCCCCCAGTAGGTCTTTGAATAACTTGTTGACCATCCTCTAATACGTGGCTCCTACGTTCTTTAAGCCAAAAGGCATCACCTCGTAGTAGTATGTCCCCTTTTCTATGATGAAGGCTATTTTCTCAGCGTCGGGTGGATACATACTAATCTGGTGGTAACCCGAGAACGCATCTAAGAAGCTTAACACAGCATATTCTAAGGTATCATCAACTAACTGGTCTATCCGAGGGAGTGGGTATGAGTCTTTTGGGCAAGCCTTGTTCAGATTGGTAAAATCGATAAATACTTTCCATTTTCCAATGGCCTTAGGTACCATCACGACATTTGCTAGCCATTCGGGATATTGAACCTTCTTAATGAATCCTACCTCAAGGAGTTTGTCTACTTCTTCTTCCAAGTACCTCAACCTTTCTAAGGCGATATGTCTCTTTTTCTGCTTAACTAGTCGGGCCTCTGGGTAGACATTCAATTGGTGGGATATGATCTCTGAATTAATCCCAGGCATGTCGGCAGGCGTCCAAGCAAATACGTCCGCATAGGACCGTAGACATCTAATAACCTCTTCTTTTTTCGAACCCTCCAATTGGTCCCCACAAGTACTTGTCTGTTGCTATCGTAGGGCCTTAGAGAGATGGGTTCAAGCGTTTCTACTGGCTGAGGCTTGTTAGCTTTAAGAGCCTATTCATTGATCATTAAAGTCTCTTCAATCATTGTTTTTTCCTTTCCCTTAACGCCTTTTGTAGAGCTCATGTAGCATACCCTGGCTTGTTTTTTATTTCCTCTTACCTGGCCTATCCTCTGTGGTGTGGGGAATTTCATCAGGAAATACCTGGGGGAAATGGCGGCTCTCACGGAATTAATGAGGGAACGTCCTAGGATGACGTTGTAGGCAGGAGAAAAGGTCTTGACTACCATGAAATTAACCTGCTGGGTGATCACTTGAGGGTAGTCCCCGAGTGTAATGGGTAACTGGGCCAATCCGACCACTGGCACCGCCTCTCCTGTGAAGCTATACAGAGGTGAAGTGATTGTCTTCAGTCGGTCATGGGCAATTTGCATCTCCTTGAAGCAGTTCCAGTACAACAAATTAGTAAAGCTTCCGCTATCCACTAGTATTCTTTCAATGGGGTGCTTAGCAATAACTACAGAGATAACCAAGGGATCATCGTGAGGGAGCAACAAATCGCCTTGGTCCTTAGGTGTGAAAATAATGGGGTCCTCGCCTTCTTGAACCTTTTCCACCGAGTCTATGTGCAACTCTTGTCGCACATACGCCTTTCTGGCAGAAAAGGAATCGCCTGCTAAATTTTCTCCTCCTGAGATCACGTTTATCCTTTCCATAACAAGCTCATTGTCGTTTTCCCCTGTGCTTGGCCCTGCTTCTTCCCTTCTCTGATTATTTCTTCCTCCTTCATTCTATCTGGGCTGTTGGTTTTCCTTTTGTTTGCGACATCATTCTTAGGATAGGGGAGCCTCCTCTAATTATCTCTCTTGGATCTGTCTCCCCTGTTTTGTTGATTTTTTGGCTTATCCAGTATAAATCGGTTAATCTTCCCCTCCCTGATCAACTGCTCAATCTGGTTACATAACTCCCAGCACTGCTCTATAGTGTGCCTCGGGGACTCATGAAATTTGCAAAAAGTGTCCATGTTCTTGCCTAGAGGTTGGTTGGAATGTGGAGGAAAGTTAATGAGCCCTATGTGGGCAATGGATGAAAGGATAGCAGCTCTTGGCTTAATGAGGGGGGTGAAACTTCAAAATTGCATCTTTAGGAGCCCCTCTCTCCTTTATACTTTCATAGCTCTGTCTGGTCTAACGTCATTTTGCCTCCCCTTTCTTTTTCCTTCCTATGCTTCCAGGATTTACATTTGGACGACAAATTGTTCTGCCCAAGCAAACAGTTCGATCATTGAGTCCAGCTCGAAAAATGCTAGGGATCTTCTGAACAAGGCATACATGGTTCCATTAAGGAAGGCTGATACTGCCAAATCGACCGGGAGGTCCCTTACCTCCTACATGGCAGCTCTGAATCACTCAGTGTACTGGTTTAGGGATTCATTGGGTCTTTGTTGCAAGCTTATCAAATACATGGCACTCTTCTTCTTTGGGACATAGGCAAAGAATGCTTCTAGAAATTCTTTTTTCAGCTTTTCGAATGATCGGATATGTCCGGCTGGTAAGTCTATGAACCATTGCTGAGCTTGTCTTGCCAGGAAGAGTAGGAAGGCCCGACACCTAGTGACCTCGTTCCACCCATGTAACACAGCCATTGCAACAAAGTGTTGTACATGCTTCTCGGCATCTTCATTTCCCAAGTACATAGAAAGTTACTGCAACTTGAACCCTAGTTGCATCGGTTGCTTCTGGAGTTCCTTGAATAGAGGAAAACCCTTTGTGGGCATTTTCCTTGGCGTCATCACAACTTGTTTCTATTCTAGCACTTCTTCTATGAGGTGTTTGATGTCGAACGCTCTGAGCATTTCTTTTTCTGTTTCATTCTTGCAAGGAGATGGGAGGCAAAGAGCTCTTGAGTGGGTGCTTTCCATCGTCTCTTCGTACATAGGGGCTTTCCCTAGTCTCCTATCATGATTTTTCCTCGGGTTTGCTGTTTCTAGGACTAGGTCATTAGGTTTGGGAGTCCCAATTCTTATCCCTTGTCTCGGGGTCCTCAAGAGGTTGTTTTGAGATCTCCAGTGTTTTCCCCCTACCCCTGTTTGTCCCATGTGGGGAATGTGGATGTCCGGCATCAATTCATGCAAAAGAGCAGTAATCCCTTGTAGTCTTTTCATGCTCTCTTTGTTGTTAGTCCTTAGCTCATCGTTCTGGTGCTTTAGCTCTTCAAAATTCTTTCGTAACAGTTCGTAATCCGATAGCAGGGACTGTGGAGGGAGATATCCCAGAAGGTTCTAGGGGCACTGAAGTCGTTGTTGGGTTCCTTCGTGGAATTGAGGACTGTCCCAGAGAGTGTTGTTCCTGATTTGCTAGTATTAGGGGTGAGACCTGCCTCCCTTGTCTTACCACCTGTCTCCCCCATCTGGCGGCGTGTATTTCCCCCTATTTTGAGTGCTCCAAACCCCCCAATTCGGTAGCCGAGGTGCCTTCGAGCATTGGAATGTTTCCCAAATGCACCTCATTGTCTAGATGATCTTCCAAAAGTCCAAGTATCGTAGGGTGTACTTGGCTGGGGTCTCATGTCCTGGTGCGAGTGCTCCTTCGGGTAGGGTTAGGTGAGTTTTCCAAACCGATTGATCTTGTCCCTCTTAGCGTCTTGTGTTAAGATTGGCTTTTGGTTGCATTTCCCCACAGACAACGCCAAATTGTTGTTGCCAAAAATACAACAATTAAAATTTGTGATGTGGGGTCCACTTGAGCTTGGTGTCGGGTGAAGTTAGGTTGTTGTAAGAGAAGCTGCCTCAAGGGAGTTCGCCGCTAAGATGCTTGCCGCAAGAATTTCGCCACAAGCTCATTTGCTACAAGGTCTTCATAACAAGCTCCTTCATTACAAGCTCTTTTGCCACTAGATCTTTCGTTACAAGGCTTCGCCGTTAGCTCTTTTACCACAAGGTTTTTACCACTAGCTCTTTTGCCACAAGGCTTCGCTACTAGCTCTTTTAGCAGAAGGTTTTGCCACTAGCTCTTTCACCACAAGGCTTCGCTGCAAGGTCTTTGCCACTAGCTCTTTTGCCACAAGGATTTGGTGTAACACCCCAAATTTTCTAAGCGTGTTATAACTTAAGATTTTTAGAATATAAAAATTTTTCACACCACAATCGTTGTCATACATCACACAAATTCCCCAAAACCCTAATTTTCACCTTCTCAGCTTAAAAAACCCAATAACCAAATAGTTAAGACAGGTGTTAAAATTTCAAATGCGGAAGCTAGATCGAACCTAATATGGTTCACAACCATAATGCTTTATTTATCATAAATAAAATCGTTCAAGACGTCTACAAAATGTATTGCATGGACATCATCTCTTGCAAGTGATAACTGAACGTCTTAAACATATCCAAAACATACATAGGTTCGCACATAAACATGCTACAAGAAGCAAATTAAGCTTATTCTTTAGCTACCTCATTTCCATTAGAGCCGTTTGTTGAACCTTGAATGTTTGAATATTCCAGGGATATAATCCAATTAGAAGATGAATCTTCTAGTGAGAAACTCCAAAAACAATTTATATCATTGCATGATCGGGTATAAAATATATGAGAAAATAACGAGGACTACTCTGAAGTGTCTGGTGAACATATCAGCCTCTTCTAACAAGATCTTTCTTAATGGCGCACACATAGCGCCTCTCGGAGGTCCCTAACCATGTCACCTTGGCCCAACCTCATAGAACTCATGCAAACACCACATCCGTTGTCCCTTAGACTCACGGTCTTCCCCACGAGAGATTTCTTGATGGCACAAGCATAGCGCATCTCGGGGGATATCCAGCTTTTTTCCTAGACCAATAACAAATATGTACAATAGTATGGCCACACGGATTTTATAAATGCAATAGTTAAAAAGCCAACAGCATATATTTCCAAAAAAATACATTTCATATATGCAACATGATTTCATGTACGAGAACAACAAGAGTTTACGTATTGGAACTTCACAAAACACGTTTCAGGCAATAGAAGTTTCTCATAAGAGAACCAAATATCGATTTGGAGTATAGGAGTGTCACCTTGAAAGTTTATCTCTTGAATATACAATTTCACGGCAAACGACCTCGGTTTTTGCAAAAAACACACGTTTTGGTAAACTTAACCTCAAATATTTTTATACAAGGTTAAAGGGCATTAAATTAGGGGACAAAACTAAAAACTTTAAAGAAAAATGGGCCTCTCACGCTCCCTGGGAAGGTGGCCCACATGCCTTCACTCACAACCACTTCTCGGCATGTGTATCTCACGTGCGGCCCCCTAGTTTCGGATAACATTGCGTTATTTTCGTATTTTGGCCATATCTCCTTCGTTTTAACTCCGATTCGACCCCGTTTGAACTTATATGACCCTCTCTTCCCCCTCTACAAGATTATAAAAAAAATATGGGACTTAAATGTTAGATCGAGAGGTGCTATGGCACACACCAAGAGGGGGGGTGAATTAGATATTTTAAAAATAATTTTGATAGAACTTGAAAACTTTTGGACTCAATTGAGGTTTTAGTGATTTAAAATATAGAATGTATGAAATGATAAATGTAAAGCAAGAAGAATAAATGACACAAAGGATTTATAGTGGTTCGGCTTAAATCAAGCCTAATCCACTACCTTAGCTCTCATTAAGGATTTTGAACCAATTCACTAAAACCTCATACTTACACAAGTAGGCCCTCTAGCTACACAAGCTAGGAAATACAATCTCCTACTTAAACCAAGTAGGCCCTCTAGCTACACAAGCTAGGAAATACAATCTCCTACTTAAACCAAGTAGGCCCTCTAGCTACACAAGCTAGGAAATACAAAAAGTGTACAATTGGAGAGAATCTAAGAGATGAATCTCTTAGTTACAATGTCTCTAAAAAATGATACAAGGCTTGAAGTAAATAATTACAAGTGAAGATCAAAGCCTTTAAGAGAGAAAATAATTTCATTCCCGTCCATTAGCATTCTCTTGATCATCCTTGAGTTGTATTTATAGGCTTCCCAAAAGATTGAAGAGAAATGTAGCCGTTTGTGACCGTTGAAGTTTGAAAAACTAGCCGTTGGAAGCTTTCTGCAAAAGATATAGTCGACAGAAGAAAATGTATAGTTGACTATATTTTCAAGTAAAACTAAGCATAGTCGACAGACAAGAAGGCATAGTCAACTATCTTATAACACAAATTTTCCATAGTCGACAGACACATAGACATAGTCGACAGTTGAAAAAATATGAAGAAAATTTTGAATTTCATGTGCAAACATAGTCAACAGAAGAAAAGCCATAGTTGACTATCTTTACATGATAGTCGATAGAGTGAAAAATAGTCAACATAAGCCTTAAATAGTCGACGGATCAAATCAGCATAGTCGACTAGTCCTTAACAGCATAGTCGACTATTTTCAGGCATAGTCAACAGAATAAACCACATAGTCGACTATCCATTTGAAAAGATTTAAAACTTAACAACTCCTCATTTTGATTCTTTTGAAAGCAAGTTGAGATTATCAAAAATATATTTATTTTGAATCTAAACACACTCAACCACACTTTAACATTTCACCTATATAAATTTTCATAACTTTGCTTCAAGGAGATTTAAAGATTGATTTTCTCATACATATTATCCATATAATAGAGATTGATTTTCATATAGTCATTATCAAAACTATTTTATTACCAAGAGTAAAATATCATTAAATTCTTTTTTTTCTAACTAATTTTGGTAAACTCCGGCGAAAACCCGCAACTCCGACGAGGCTTGTTCTCTCTCTCTTCTTCGACGATTTCTTCCCTTCTTCTTACAGAATTTCCTCTCATTTCTCAAGAGTAGATCCCCATCTTAGAATCCCTCAAAACTCAAACTCATTTGAAATAATTTGGGGACAACTCCATGGCCTTATTTATAGATTCTTTGAACCAATCACACGGTGCCACTTGTCTCAAGATAAGTCTTGGACTCCAAAGACTCAAAGCTATAATTGAATGGATTTTCAAATCCAAAGCTAGAATGGATTTAATTTTGAAATCCAAAACTAATACCCCAAACTTCTTCCAAATGTCCTTTTGGCCCTTATTTCAAGTTCTCAAACTTTGATATTTTACCACATGAACTCCTAATTTCATCCTTATTCCGTTTGGATAATTTTTTAATTACAATTATACCCTCAAACATCAAATTAATTATCATCGAGATACTTAAAATCCAAAATTAATAATTCAAAATTACTTGATAAGTACGATTTTATCTCAGCGCTCTCACAGGACCTTTGTTTCATCTCGAAACCATCTTAGGGTTGTTTTATTAGAGCTTCCTCAGGGTTCCTTCAATTTTTCGAAAGTCCTTTACCATCATTCGGTCTTTTAGGCTACAACTTAGCTAAATCAAAAATCGTCTCTAATTTGATTTCTTTCAGCGTCATAAATCTTCCCTTGAGATGCTCGTCAAAAATATACCTTTGTCCTTAGGTATCTAACATCCAGGGCACTCCATGTAGCTGATTCGGTCACTTGTAGCCATTTCAAGCATATTTTTTGGTATTTTAAACTTGTCTAAATTACGTGGCAACCTCATGAAAATGTGAGGTATTACATTTGGTCTCGTCGTGAGGATTTAGCCCCGTTGATGCTCAAAAAATGGGTTAGAAGGCTCATAAGAATTTTCACTCGCGACGACCCTCTGATGCCTAAGTCAGTACCGGATTAAGACAACTATTGATGAAAACAGTAGAAAAATGCAATCAATGTGTTGAAATTTTTATCGAAATCAAAATTCATGTTCATTGTCTTGTTGCTGGGTATTTATAGGGTGCGATTTTCACGGGTGCCTGGTGCTGACACGTGGCATCTACTGAATGAACTTTTAGCTTTGCCCGGAAGACGCTTTCTGTAGCGAGACTCATGATGCCATAAGGGCAAGGTGCCATGAGGCCTTTGGGATTGTTGCAAGGCCGAGCTAGCCACAAGGCCCAAGAGGCTTAACCATAAGGCCCTCGCGGCATGGCGTGTGCAGTAAGCCAAGAGGCTTGATTTCAAGGTTGGTGCTTGGCTGGCCACGAGGCTGGGCTTGCCGCAAGGCTCTTGCAGCTGGGGCTTGCAGCAATGTGCCGCGAACTTGCGACTCAACACATTGCCACGAGCTTGCGGTACATGCTTGTGGCACACTGCCGCGAGCTTACTTCATTTTAGCGCGATGATAATTGCTATATTTCTTCTTAAAATTTTTAATTAATTTTTTCCCACGATTTCCTCGGCACAACAAGTACAATCAAGTATAATTGAAAAATATTTTGATTCTTTGATTTTTTTTAATAATGATATTTCTTATTTCTAATGCTAAAATATTTATCAACTCATTTTGTATATTATTACCAAGGTAATGATTACGAATTTCTCCATTTTGTATGCGTCTAAGGTGATCTTGTATTATTAGATAAAAATCAGCAATCATTTCAATTAAACTTCTCATTTGTGCCATGAAATGCCAAATTATTTTTTGAAAGATTTTTTACAATAGCAATAATTCTTATTAATAAATTATTCCAATAATCTTTCTCTTTATTTATTTTCTCTCGTAAATGTTGATTAATTATTTTATTTTTAACTAATCTCATTTCAGCATCAACCCAAGTGTTCATATTTATAGCATGATCATTATTTTTTTCGTGATTTTAAGTTTAGCACTAAAATTTTTTCTAATCTCTGCACCTTTCATTTACTAATTGACCTGTATTTGATTTCAAACTAAATAATTTACAACAATAACAAAATACTTTATCTAAATCTTTTGAATATACTAGTCATTTTCTATTATGTTTTTCTCCATTTGGTAAATTTTGAATGTAATGAATTGTAAAAAAATGTATAAAATTTTTATTTTTTGGAAAATCTAAAACATGTCTAATTGAACCTTTCTCAACTAATAAATCAATTAATCTAGAGTCTAAATTTTTCTATTGTGCTGGATCATAAATATTTTTAATAGTTGTTTCATTTTTATTCTTGTCGATTAGAATATCTTTTTCTAAATTTTCATCATATTCTTCATTATTTTTTGGTGAATTTAAAATGTTATCCTCAAAAATTTCTTCACAATTTGCATCTATTTTTTATTTAAATCTTCATTTGGTTTTTCTAATATTTGGTGTTTAGTATTAATAACAAATCTATCAAGTATACATTTTTGAGATTGAATTAATTCTTCTACCTTTATTTTTTCTTACGTTTTTCAAATCCAGAATCATACTTTCTACTAGACATTTTTATTTAAACCCTTTAATATTATTTTTTTAAATAAAAATAATTTTAAAAATGCAAGGAAGTAGGAAGAGCAGCACCTGGTTATACTCTTTTAAATGTACTTCCTAATGAAATAATAATAAAACTTGATATTATTATTTGCAAAAAAAAAATCAAAATATACACCATTAAAAACTAATCGTAATATTAAAATAAATCAAAATATACTCCATTAAAAACTAATCATACTATAAAAATAAAAAAAAAACAGAAAGATAAATACAAAAATAAAGTCAATTACTGTGTTGCCAAATTGCCATATATTATGTAGGCTGTAGTAAAATATAATTTATAAAAAATTAGAGAAATGCCAAATTGCCATATATTATGTAGGCTGTAGTAAAATATAATTTATAAAAAATTAGAGAAATTGGATACAGAGAGAGAGAGAGAAAAATATGGGTGAGAGGTTAAATTGAAGCTCACTCAAGTCTTTTTATATTCTCATTTTATGAGATGACGGTCTTGTTTCAATTTCAACAGTTTAATTTCTTGTCGTTACTCAAATCCCATCTCATATCTCATAAGTGATGGCTAAACTTAGAACTAAAAGCAAGCTATGTCAGCTAGCAGCCGTGAGTGTGAGCCTACACCTCTCTCAGTCATTCTCTCTCTTTCACTTATATCACATGTAAGCTAAAAGTCAAAATGTCACACATTTATTGCCGTGGCATCTGCATCTCACCCATATTTATTGTTGCCGCGATAGGTAAGGGAAATGAAGGGGTTGGCATCCGATGGTAGTGCGTCAACAAGGCCAACGGGCTAACAGAGCGGTGTTAGTGCTGTGCAATCTCTCTATTTCTCACATCATCGCCGGTGACTAGGCATCTCCGTGTTTGGTTGTCTTCTCCTGGCTCTTCTTGCTCTTAGTCTTGGCAGTTAGCAGGCGACCTCACCTTCTTCTAGGCAAGGCTGATGGTGAGCGACCTCTGCCTCTGCATATTTTTTGGGGCCTTCTTTTTTGGGGGACTACCGACTGATCGATCACCGGCGACCTCGCCTCTTCTAGGTAGGGTCGACGACCTTTGCAACTTTTTGCTATTTTAGGACCCCCCCCCCCTTAGGGGGGCTTAGGCATAGGCCTCATTGCCCTATGCCTTAAGCTGGCTTTGGGATAAGGTATGTACCCACAGTAGGCACTTCGAGTAAGTGTGCACCACCAATGTAATCCCAAGGTAAGTAGTTAAGAAAATAGGGTTTTTACCCAAAGTTTACAAGCATATTTATGTTGCATATCCTTACACAATAAATGCAATAATCCTTTTTTCCCTTTATATTTTAATAGTCATGGCAAATTATGAGAGAGACAAGATAATAATCAACCAACTTTGTAGAAGTCAAATAATAGGTAGGGGCAAGGAATAAATGTGGCAAATTTGAATAGATTCAAAGGTGTGTGACATCGTGTAGGTATTAATTATTTTTACGACAACATAATTATTTGTTTGAGGTTAGGTAACGGTATTCTGTTATTTGAAAAAATATATATCTGCAACGAATCAGAGACTCGATTTATGTTATTTATATTTGTCGTAGATTCCATATATTCTATAATAACGAATCTAAGACTTATATCCGCTCAAGTGACGTATACCAAAGGCATACTTACTATAAATAATTTATTTTGGCATGACAATTTACCATAATAATAATTTAATAATAATAATTTGTAAACTTAGTTTTGGCAATAGAAAATAATAGTGAAGATTTGGGTTTGGCGGGGGAAGCATTTTTGTTTCCCTCCTCCTCCAGTTTCCCGCCTCTGCAAGCCTACACGCTGCAGCAGCAGCAGCAGCACCACCATATATATATGATGCAATAAGAAGCGTCTGAAACTCTCTCTCTCTCTCTCCAAAATCAAAATCCCCCTTTTGCGCTCCATCTCCATGCTTGCTGCTTAATCAATCAATCGTCAAATCGGATCGAACAACACTGCACGCAACATATGGGATCTGCTACTGCCATCGCCATGGATGCTGCCGCCGCCTCCTCTCCAAGTCCTACTGGTAATCTCCGCTCTTGTTTTGATGCTCTACTTTCCCCTTCGATTCCGTTTTCTTATCCTCTTCACTTCTGCAAATTAAACCAAAATATTGCCTCATTCATACCACAATACGTACTTGCATACATACATTTATACGTTCCATCCTAATGGGGAAAACAAAAGGATATCTCCTTGTTCCGACTTCTGTGCCTTCAGAAATTGAAATTTTATTTCGCGATTTAGACTTCTATTGTCAAATTTCTTTTCATGTTGCAGCTACCGTACCGAATCAATCGGAACATCATCCCACTTAGGCCCTTGCTTTCTTTTCGTTCTCGTTTTCTAGGGCTTTCCCACGAATGATTTCGTTCAATTGATTTCTGTTTTCGAATGCAAATTCATTTTCCTAAATTTTTGAGCCTTCATTACGTTAATAATATTAGTTTGGTGGGGCCCGTGGGGGCGTATGTCTGTGGTATGGTTGCGTTTAGAATGATTTTATTAATCATCTAATACTGCCATTCTCGATTACTTTTTTATTTTTTTCCTTTGATGGTTGCTTCCAACCATTCTTATCCAAACCTCTCTTCACGGTTGTAGTACATAGCAGACATCTCATGGGCAACCAGTATCCCGTCTCCAATCATCTCTTACCCTGCATTGAAATTTCCTTAATTTTTTAGCTTGGCATTTTTGCTGTTCCTTTGTTATAGAAGCGAACAACAATAATGGTAAACTTAAATGTGTGGTTCCTACAATTGCAGAGACTGAGTCAACTGGCCAGAAAGGGAAAAAGCGAAATGCATCTCAGAAAATTGAAGAGGCTGCTGCTTGCTCCCGGAAAATGCCAAAACGGGCTGCTGCTTGTTTGAATTTTAAAGAGAAATCTGTTTGTATATCAACAAAATCTTCGGTAGTTGAGAAGAAAAAGGACCATACTGTAGATGAAGAAGCTGTAGCTGTGAGACTAACTGATGGACACGAGAATGGTCGACCATGTAGAAGACTCACAGATTTTGTATTTCATGATTCAAATGGTATCCCCCATCCCTTTGAAATGCTGGAAGTTGATGATATCTTCATTTCTGGGCTTATTTTGCCCCTTGATGGAAGTTTGGAAAAAGATAAGGAGGCAGGTTTCAGATGTGAAGGGTTTGGACGGATAGAATCATGGGCAATCTCTGGTTATGAAGATGGATCCCCTGTGATTTGGGTGTCAACCGACATTGCTGATTATGATTGCATCAAACCAGCAAGTAACTATAAGAAATTTTATGATCATTTCTTTGCCAAGGCTGTTGCCTGCATTGAGGTTTACAAGAAACTGTCCAAGGCCTCTGGAGGAAACCCTGACATAAGCCTTGATGAGTTGATTGCTGGGGTTGTCCGCACGCTAAATGGAAGAAAGTGCTTTTCTCGTGGGGTCCCTATCAAGGATTTTGTTATTTCACAGGGTGAGTTCATATATAACCAACTAGTGGGTTTAGATGAGACATGTGGCAAAAGTGATCAACTATTTGTAGAGATACCTGTTCTTGCTGCCCTTAGAGATGAGAATAGCAAGCTTTTAAATTTTGGACAAGCAAAAGGATCATCATCAGGGTGGGAGTCTAAGGATTGGTTCAGAGTCTATTAATGGAGTTGGTCAACAAAAAGATGGCTCATTTAATTCTATAGTGGATGAAGATGAAGATGTGAAACTGGCAAGGCTATTACAGGAAGAAGAATACTGGACTTCAATGAAGCAGAAAAGAGGTCAGGGTCCTATCTCTTCACGGAACAAATTCTACATAAAGATCAACGAGGATGAGATTGCAAATGATTATCCATTGCCGGCATACTACAGAACTTCTAATGAAGAGACTGATGAGTATATAGTCTTTGATAATGACACTGATATTTGTAATCCTGATGAACTGCCTAGATCAATGCTGCACAACTGGTCCCTTTACAATTCAGACTCACGATTAATTTCATTGGAGCTTCTTCCAATGAAACCATGTGCTGATATTGATGTAACCATATTTGGTTCGGGGGTGATGACTGCTGATGATGGAACAGGGTTCTGCCTTGATGCTGACTCTAGTCAATCTTCCTCGAGTGGCTTGGGGACAACCAATGTAGATGGAATTCCAATATATTTGAGTGCAATTAAAGAATGGATGATCGAATTTGGATCCTCAATGATTTTCATATCAATCCGAACAGATATGGCCTGGTATTTACATCTTTACATAAGCAGGAAAAGTTTCATAGTTATATTCTTTTTCATTTCTTCCGTTTGAAGTCATGAAACAAAAGTTCTGCTCCTATCCAGTCAGTGATGGAGATAGTGTTTTGTGTGTGTGTGTGTGGGGGGGTGGGGTATGATCCTACCATGGACCTGGCTTCTGCACTTCTTTTAATTGAAATGACGAATGTGGAATGCAAGGAAGAAAAGAACCACCACAACTGAACAATTTTGATAAAAGCTACCAGATAATAGTTCTGCTAAAGATAGTTGATAAATTAAGTTCCATTTCAATGAATGAAACTAAATGATTTCCATTGAAATGCTGCCTGAACTGATCTGTCAGAAATTTCTGCTCCTTCCTGCCATGATCACTGTTGTCTTCATTTTTTCTCTTGTGCTTGCCTTTTTTCTTCCCCTCTTCTATTTCTTGGATCTTTTACTGCTTTTTAATGTGAAAATCTTCTTATGATTGGACACTGCATTAGTGTGAAGAGACCAGGAGGCTGCAAGAAGTCCTAATCCAAATATAACTACTATATTGCAGTTGACAAGGAGAATAGTGTTTTTTTTTTTTTTTGTAGAACATTTCACATGTCACTGAAATGACAATGAATTCATCTTTTGTTTGAAGTGACATAACATAACATGAAATGAATTATAACTACGAAGATGTTTTGGCTTTGTATCCAAAAATAGTATCTAGAAAATATTCATTTGGAGTTTAGGGCAGGGAGATCCCTGCCTTACCTTTCCACCACTCATGCTTCTATTGTTTTGCAAACTTCATGGTAATGTCTGATAATTCAGAGAGAGAGAGAGAGAGAGTAATAATGCATGTACTTTTTAGCCTTGGACTGTTGAGAGGTTATTTATAAGTTTCAAAGATGTTTTAGAAGTAGTTTAAATTGGTGGTCTTTTGGCTTGACATCCTTCCAAGAGGATTCTTGCTACTGGACTGGAAGTGACCTAGAGAAAAGTACTGCTATGTTGTAGATTTATTTGGCCTTGTAGTGAATAACGCAATAACCATTAATAGTAACTCTGCTGCTCATGAATCATGCACTAGTGGTATAACATTTTAGCCAGATCTGAAGTTTGCTCTATAATATGGCATGATTTTTTTCTTCTTTTTATTATTATTATTAGCTGTTGCTTTTATAATATGGCATGAATTGATCATGCCATTTTTTTCCATTTGACAGGTATAGGCTGGGAAAGCCATCAAAGCAGTATGCTCCTTGGTATGAACCAGTTCTAAAAACGGCAAAACTTGCAATAAGCATAATTACTTTGCTGAAAGAACAGAGCCGAGTATCACGTCTTTCTTTTGCAGATATCATCAAAAGAATCTCTGAGTTTGAAAGGAATCATCCTGCTTACATATCATCCAATCCAGTACTTGTAGAGAGGTATGTTGTTGTTCATGGACAGATAATACTGCAACAATTTGCAGAATTTCCAGATGAGAAGATTAAAAGGTGTGCATTTGTTGTTGGTTTGGCCCAAAAAATGGAAGAGAGGCACCACACTAAATGGATAGTGAAGAAGAAGAAGGTTGTGCAGAGGGGTGAACTCAACCTAAATCCCAGAGCAGCAATGGCACCCATCATGTCTAAGAGGAAGGCTATGCAGGCAACGACAACAAAATTAATCAACAGAATCTGGGGTGAGTACTACTCAAATTACTCACCAGAGGATTCAAAAGAGGGAATTAACTCTCAAGTGAATGATGAAGAGGAAGTTGAAGAGCAAGATGAAAGTGAAGGGGATGATGCTGAGGAGGCAACATTATTAGTGGCATCAAAGGCAACCCTGACTCCTAGTTCAGTATCAAGGCAAATTAAATCAAGTTCAAGGAGAGAGGAAATTAGATGGGAAGGAGAGTCAGTAGGCAAAACATCTTTGGGTGAAGTTCTATATCGTCAAGCAGATGTTCGTGGTGAGGTAATTGTCGTTGGGGATGCTGTCTTGTTAGAAGCTGAGGAATATTGCCGTTCTTCCATTTGTCTTGTAGAGTACATGTTTGAAACATTGGATCAAAGCAAAATGTTTCATGGAAGAATGATGCAACGAGGATTCTGCACTGTCCTTGGAAATGCAGCCAATGAGAGAGAGCTATTTTTGACAAATGAGTGCATGGACTTCGAATTGGTTGATGTCAAACAAAAGGTGGTTCTGGATATACGATCAATTCCTTGGGGACATCAGCACCGGAAAGACAATGCCAATGCTGATAAAATTGATAGAGCAAGAGCTGAAGAGAGAAAGAGGAAGGGATTGGAAATTGAATATTACTGTAAAAGCTTATATTGGCCTGAGAGAGGTGCTTTCTTTAGTCTTCCCCTCGGTACCATGGGTCTTGGTTCTGGGGTCTGCAACTCCTGCAAATTAAGAAAAGATCAGAGTGAGAAGGAAAGTTTTAAAGTCAATTCATCCAAGATCAGTTTATTCTATAAGGGAATTGAGTATGCCATTCATGATTTTGTCTACATAAGCCCCCATCACTTTACTGCAGAAAGAGTGGAGAGTGATACTTTCAAGGGTGGGAGAAATGTGGGTTTGAATGCTTATGTTGTGTGTCAGTTGCTTCAAATTCTTGTTCCTAAAACAGTTAAACAAGCTGATGCAAGATATACTGAGGTTAAGGTCAGGAGGTTTTTCAGACCAGAGGACATCTCAGCTGAGAAAGCATACTGTTCTGATATTAGAGAGGTAGGAGCTATATCGAAGACGACCCTCTATATACATCTTGCAACTGATCACTTGACCTTAAGTTGACTTAATATGATTATCGTACTTCTGCATTTCTTATATTATGCACTTCTTCTTGACAGTTCTGTCAGCAATTATTATTTTAATAGTTTCATTATTTGGTTTATCAGGTATATTATAGTGAAGAAACAACGGTTTTGCCTGCTGAGACAATAGAAGGGAAATGTGAAGTTAGAAAGAAGAGTGATCTTCCATCAGATGTCCCTGCACTTATTGAACATATTTTCTTTTGTGAATATTTCTATAATCCTTCAAGGGGGTCTCTCAAGCAGGTGTCACATACTGGATTTCTGATAGTTTATCCCCATTAACTTATTTAACTAACTTTATTAGTTGATTACAGGGTTCCTTTTGCAATGATTTTTTATTGAAAGCCTTCTCATATTGTATTCTGATCTTCTTCAATCTCATTTGTGAACAGTTGCCATCTGACATCAAGTTAAAGTACTCAACAGGGAACATTCATGATGATGCCACTTCTAGGAAGAAAAAGGGAAAGTGTAAAGAAGGGGAAGATGATCTAGAAACTGTGAGGCAGAAGGAACTGTCTCAGGATAACTGCTTAGCAACTCTAGACATTTTTGCTGGTTGTGGGGGCTTGTCAGAGGGACTGCAGCAGTCTGGTATGTGCTTATTTCTATCAAACCTATAATTACTTT
This sequence comes from Diospyros lotus, assembly GCF_014633365.1. Lineage (NCBI taxonomy): Eukaryota > Viridiplantae > Streptophyta > Magnoliopsida > Ericales > Ebenaceae > Diospyros > Diospyros lotus. The sequence goes on along the minus strand of NC_068343.1, from coordinate 30,815,964 downwards.
GTCATATTCACCAGCAGGACTTGAAATCTAGCCAAACGCTGGTCTGGATTATGTAGGTGCCTCAGTTACCAAATGGGCAATTGAGTATGAAGAGGCTGCAGGAGATGCATTTAAACTCAATCATCCAGAGTCGTTAGTTTTCACCAACAACTGCAACGTGATTTTAAGGTGGATCATCTTTTATTTGTCAGAACCCCCCCCCCCCCCCCCCCCCCCCCCTCTCTCTCTCTCTCTCTCACACACACACACACACACACACACTTGTGATGATAATCTTTTATATTTCAGGGCTATAATGGAGAAGTGTGGCGAGGTGGATGACTGTATTTCTACCCCTGAGGCTGCTGAGTTAGCTGCATCGCTTGCTGAGAAGGAGCTTGATAATTTGCCCTTGCCAGGACAAGTGGATTTTATCAACGGAGGCCCTCCTTGTCAGGTTTGCTAGGCTGAGGATCTCCATTCATGTGCAGGACTTAGCACCTTGATAGTTTCACTGTTATAATGGTTATTCAGTAGCCTGTTCCTCTTGCAGGGTTTCTCGGGAATGAACAGGTTTAACCAAAGCACCTGGAGTAAAGTCCAGTGCGAGATGATTTTGGCATTCTTATCCTTTGCCGATTATTTTCGGCCAAAGTTTTTCCTTCTTGAGAATGTGAGAAACTTTGTCTCCTTCAATAAAGGACAGACGTTTCGTCTAACTGTAGCTTCGCTTCTGGAGATGGGTTACCAGGTGGATAATGCTACAAGACAGTTCTGAGTTTGTATATATATATATATATAAATATATTAACTACTTGTAATTAATTAGGTGAGGTTTGGCATCCTTGAGGCGGGAGCATTTGGAATTTCTCAGTCTAGGAAGCGAGCGTTTATTTGGGCAGCATCTCCAGAAGAGTTTCTGCCAGAATGGCCAGAGCCAATGCATGTCTTTGCTGTTCCAGAGTTGAAAATAACATTGTCGGAAAATGTTCAGTATGCTGCTGTGCGAAGTACTGCTGCAGGAGCCCCATTCCGTTCAATTACTGTTAGAGATACCATTGGAGATCTCCCAGCGGTTGCAAATGGAGCATCTAAGACAAATCTGGAGGTACATATATATATATATATATATATAGAACTTGTATATTCATTCATAAAGCAGCAAGACTAATAATTAATCTTTGTCCGACAAAGCCTCTGACAGATTTAATCGGCATTTCCTTCTCTTGCATGTTTTACGTTGTTATATCATTTCCATGACCAGTACGAATGTGCCCCTGTCTCGTGGTTCCAAAAGAAAATTCGCGGCAATGCAATGGTCTTGTCTGATCATATCACAAAAGAAATGAATGAGCTCAATCTCATTCGGTGTCAGAGAATTCCTAAGCGTCCCGGTGCTGATTGGCATGACCTTCCAGATGAAAAGGTATCATCAACTTAACTTTTACCAGCTGGGGGTCCATCCATTCCTGGAGCAGAAATCCGAACCATCGTGTCTTTCTTTCACTGAAACTGCAGGTTAAACTGTCAACTGGGCAAGTAGTTGATCTGATACCTTGGTGCCTGCCAAATACGGCTAAGAGGCACAACCAGTGGAAGGGACTATTTGGACGATTGGATTGGGAGGGCAACTTTCCAACTTCCATCACGGACCCTCAGCCAATGGGTAAGGTGGGAATGTGCTTTCACCCCTTGCAGGATCGGATTGTTACTGTCCGTGAATGTGCTCGTTCTCAAGTAAGTTCTTCAGTTTCAGTTCTTTTTTCTTCTTTTTTTTTTTAAAGTACGTCAGTTTCAGTTTCTACAGGATTAACTTACTACTATAATTTTGCCAATTTGTTAATAAGCAACTATTTTTTAGAATTTCAAATTTCGGGGTCCTCTCAGGGAAGGTCAATTAGGAATCTGTGACCTAAGCGGACAAACTTAATGAGGCAAAAGTATCGGGATCCTATCCTACGCTAAAAACTAAGCTATCGCCGAGTGCACTTTCATTTCCTGTATATATTCTCTATACCTGCGTGCATTATGTTTTGACATAGCTGTCTGTTATGCCTAATATAAAGTAGCAACTAAAATTTGAAGGTTAAGATAATAGGATGCTTGAAAGCTAGTTACTTATAAATCAAAACAGAAAAAAAAAAAAAAAAATTATAACTTACCAGAAGATCAAAGAATTAGAGAGATTTAGCTTGGTTCAGCATAGTGTACATCCACAAGAGAAAGAGGACAAGAAAATCCACCATGTGAACAATTCTATAATGGTCACCACTGAAAATTACATAATAAGGTACTAATACAGAAAGAAGTAATTAAAATTCTTAAGTCATTTGAGTTTTGATTGAATTATAAATTTTTTATCTCTACTCTTGTTGTAAATATGGAAAGATTAAATATGTAAATTAATATAAAGCTGTAGTTGTAGTTGTAAGATATCAAACATCAATCAAGAAGCTTGATTGTAGGATCTGGATTGGCTAAGTTTAGGAAATCAAAACTTGTATAAATGTATTCTCTCTTTACACAGAAATATATGAAATTCTCCTTGCTCTATTTTACAACTCTTTCGGATTGAGTTGAAGGAATATGATTTCATGGAAATCTCAGCAATTCTTAAACCTTGGTTTGATTTCCATAAACATATTAAAACAAACAAAATCTCCTCTCCAATATGTTGGAAGGAGGGCACTATTTTAAATGTTACACAAACATATATAATTTAATCAATAATGCTTGAATGCATTTAAAATGAAGGACTTGGTCAGCGTGTCTGATATATGTGATCCTTAGGAATCTGATTGTCTATACTGAAATCATTATCCAAACCTTTAAATCATATAGCTTCCTTAACAGTCTCTAGTTGCCATACATACTTTATCTTTGTAGTAGATAAGACAAGTAGACAGGAAATTGGGTCAAAGCTTGGTCAACTAGGGGGGTCAAGCTGTCAAACCAGGTTGGGTCAAAGTTACCGAATTGAATCGAGTTAGAGGCTTTGGTGAGTTAGGTTACTAGTTTGCAGTTGTTTTTGGAATCCATAATGGGTTATTGAATCTGACAGAGGCAAACCAATGGTGGAAGTATGATGGGGTCTGATACCACTATTGGAAAAGATGGCAGAGAAGCTTTTGCTCACTTTAATCATGTTTGCGAGTGATTATATGATAAGCTCTGATCCCAAATGTTGGAAAATATGGAAACCTCAAGGAAATTACAAGGAGGGAGGAATATGTTGTATTCAAAAATTGATCCATTCCATGCTACAACACATGACCACTTAGCGGGGTATTTATAGACTTCTCACAAACTTTTATCAAACATGAAATCACAGGCAAAGCCACAGTACTGTAGCATATTGTGAAATAGTTTAATAGAAATCTTGAAATACTTTTCAATTTTATCTTGACCATTTTATATCTTGATTCAAAAAATATTTTAATATAAGTTTATCTTGTTCATTTTAACAAACATTACCTTAGTATATATGTTTGAGGATTTGAAATTGATAGAAGAAGAAAAAAAGAAATGATGGAAAAGAAAGAGGCAAGAAAGATGAAAGTAATGGAAAATGTTCACTAAACCATGAAGAAAATTCATTAAACTATAAATATTCTTTTTTGAAAACTTAATCAATTTCATGTGAAGTTTACTTCTCACATAAACTCTATTATAACTTACTTTTTTTATATTGGTAGTTTTTATGTTATAATCAAACTGTTTTTTTTTCCTATGATCAAAATAATTTTTAATATGATAGATAAGTGTTTTAAGAGAAAAAATAATATTATATGTAATCATCCCTTTAAAAATTTGAGTCAAGATGATAACAAATGTTATTTAAGAAATTATGGAGTCACAATAAAGTTAAAAGATATTATGTACTGATCATTAATTAAGGAATATAATTAGATTATCATTTATATAAATAAGATAATTGTTGTCTGAATACAACAATAAAATTCATATTAAGGGATTTATCTTTAAGTGGTTATAACTTTCCAAGAAAAAAAATGATTAGAGAGTTTTGGGTATTCTCTAAGCAAACACTGATATTTAGGTTAGATTTTTGTAGTCAGAAGAGATAGTAGAGCTTTTGAATGGGAAGAAGTGACTTACTTTTTTTGAAATGAGCGTTCGTTTATTTATAATTGAGCTGGAGGAGTTTGTGATAAGCATTCTTATATGTTTGCGTTTCTTTGTTTTGAGAATGTCTCGTGGGAGTCTTTATGGCTTTATTCATTGTTTTGTTCCTTATGTTTTATTTTTAGCTTTTGGCCTGGCTTTTTTTGGATTTGTGATTGGACCGATACTTATTCATTAGGTGGATCTCTTTGTCCCATGTCTTGTCCTTAGGCTTTTCCCTAGGCTTTCCTTAGCATTTCCTTCTAGGTTTTCTTTTGAGTCTATTTAACTAGATCTTGGTCTATATACACATCAATAATATATGTAAAATTTACATATAAAATGATTTTTTTTTCATTATACTATTGCAATATTTTTAGAAAAATTAGAAAAGTTTATTGAGAATTTTATACCTTTTATTTTAATGAGTTTTCAATTTGTTGGATTATAATATTATGTTACTTTTTTAGCTTTAACTTCAAAAAGTAGGATTTTCTATTTTAATTTATTTAATTATTATATTTTTAAAGCTTTGTAGCATCATTCCAGGCTTGCATTTAATCCAGTGATTTCACCTTCTTCCAAGGTGGTCTAACCATAATGACTCTGAGTGGTTTCTCATTCACCATACTCTTTAACATCCATGTGCCTCCGTCCTTGGTGTTCTAACAAGTTGTAGAAAGCTCATCTGTTCCCTATCTGTCTGTAGCCCCTTGTTACTCCATCTTTCCCTAGATGTCTGCGTGCCTTCTGCTCTCTAACTTTGGTGCAACAGACTTTACTTGGTTTAACTTCAATTGAGTAACTCCTCGAGCACCATCTTTAAAGGATCATTAAAACCACAGGCGCTTTAATTTCTATCTTTGCAAAATAGTTGCCTGTTGCAGACACTCAAGTGTCACTCACAGAAGACCTCCTCACTTATGTGGAGTCTGTGTGTTAACTTGCACCTTCTTGACAGGTTTTCTTTTGTTACCAACCTGGAGATGTTACACATGCAGCAAGCGCTGTCAACAGGTTTTCTTATCTACAAACTTGGAAAATAGAAAATTTTCTTCACCCGCCCCAATAATGATCCTTCTCCTTAGACAACCATGGTTCCGATGTCAACTCAAATCAAACTTGCTTTATGTGATAAGCTCTTATAGCGGATGTTGGAAGATATGGAAGCCTCAAGGAATCACAAGGAGAGCAAGGAATATGTTTTGGCAATTCAATGATTGATCCACTTCACTCCCAACGCACAACCTTGTAGAGAGATGAACATTTAGGTTCAGATTGATAGAATTGTTTAAATCGAGTAGATTGAGTTTAGTTCAAAAATGAACTATCTAATTGAATATATTTTAAAATTGAATAAATAAAAAAATAAAAAAAACCAAATCCATAAAAAAACTAAAAAAATTAAAAAAACCAAAAAAACCTAAAAATCAAAATAACTAAGTGCAAAAATAATATTTTTGACATTTCAATTGGTTTAATTATTTTAATTTTTTAAATACAAAGATCCAATTGAACCAAAACAATGAAAATTATCAAATTTAAAAATCAACTCACTTGCAATTTGAATCAAATTGAATTGGTCAAAATTATTAATTTAGTTAAATTATTTTAATTTAACCAAAAATTAAAATACTCACATCCCACTGTTAACATACATCTAATCGAGATGACTCTTCACTTCACATTCCTAGTCATGCATCTAGACTCACCTATTTAAATTTATTTTTTTTAACAACCGAGAATTGGTTGGGTGTCTGGCTGGAAAGAGGATTGTCACTCAGAAGAGAAATTCTAGGCATCTCAAGTCACCAAAAGAAAAATGGGGTTGTCCCTTGCGGCTGTACCCACTGAGGAAGCCAACTGGCATGACTATGAACATCCACTCCAGAATGTGACGACGAAAGGGTTGGTAGTGCATCTCCTTCACGGCTTGGACCAAAGGATGATTGTGACGGAGGCTTAACTTCATAAAATTAAAGGGTGGGCAACTGATTTCTGTCTCTGCTCTCCGGTTAAGACGGGGATGGAGAGGTGATAGAGGCTGGTGAGTGGATGACAATGGGATGAGCTAAGCCAGCAGTGCTGGGTGATGTTCTTTGGCGAGGCTCTGCGATTCAACAATCAGATCAGATCAACACTTTGGGTCAAAAGGGTTTTCTCAATTGGGGGTCGCTGGTGCCGTTCTTGGTCGGACGGTCAGTCACCTTCTGATAATGACGACAATCAGACTGGTGGGTTGGTTGCTGTTGCCAGGTCGGTTTGGCCTCTTGTTTGCGGAATGGGTTGGCTTGGCTTCCTCCTCCACAGTTTCGTGGAAGAAAACCCAACATTCCCCTGTGCTTTGAATTGGAATCACTGATTCTTTGGGCTCTGAAATTACTTGATAGGAAGTCTGAATAGAAAATAAATTTTGTACTCGTACATGATCAAAGAATTAGACACATGGATTTAACTTTGTTTGGCAATGGACTTGTGTGAGCATAAAAAATTCACCCTGTAAAATAGGTTTACACTGGAAAAATCCTTAACACAAAACTCTATTACACTTAATTTCACAATAAGAAAAGAATAAGATAACGAGGATTACTTGTAGAGAAATCTCAATTCATCTGTGTTTTGAATTGGGTTACAAAATTTCCTTCTTTACTTTGGAATTGGATTAAAAGAACTATGAAGTGAAGGCTAAGTAAATAATCTGGAAAACGAAATACATTTTGAAGTCTTCAAATTTCTGTCATCTTGGTAATCATTATTACCTTGCTTATTTTAATCTGATTGTGAAGGCAATCTTCCACCTTAGGGAATTAATGATGTTTATTGGTTGTTGATTTGGTAATGGTAAAAAATGCAGGGTTTCCCAGACAGCTACCAGTTTGCTGGTAACATTTTACACAAGCACAGGCAGATTGGGAATGCTGTTCCTCCCCCTCTGGCATGTGCACTTGGGAGGAAACTCAAAGAGGCTATTACTATGAGGAGTAAGAAGAGCAACTAATAAAGCTGATCCTTATTTTAGATGATGATCTCTTTCCATTAGGTTGCCTAAAATAGGTAATGTAAAATTAAATTGGAAGGTAATCGTTAGCATTTATTTAATAGAGGATTATTCGGTTGGTGATTGTTCAACCAACCATAACCATTGTTGTATGTTAATGAAGTTAGCAGAGTTCAGTTGTTGGCTTCCATCAACCAGCTCTTGGGGGCTGTTAAACATAGCAGCTGGCTTGACTAAAACTAAATTCAAGATCTAATTGCTTTAAATGTTTGTGTTTTTTGAAGTTAATTAGTGCACTTGATTGTACACAACAACGGAATAATAGATTACATTGTGGAAGCACAACTAGTGTACAAACAGCATTTTCAATTTTAATTATATACTATTATTATATACAATTGTAGGTGGCATGCAGACAAGCCAAGGACAGATTCAATTCCTCCCATTTATTTTTTGTAAATGATTTTTGCTCTGCTCATTACCATTCCCAGGGATGACAATTTGGGTCGGGTTAACCTCTTTAACTGTACCCATTTAAGCATACTAAATAGGTGAAAATTGAGTATGTGGGCAAATGGGTATGACCCATTAATTCTAGTGGGTACATGGGTGTTACTCTACCCATTAAAAATATTTACCTAGGGTGCGGGCCATGCTGCGTGTCTTATAAGTGGTTCTTACGGGCATGGTAGCTGCGAACCAGCCTCCTGGGGCTTGCTCTCTCGTCTTTTTTCCTCTGCCCTCGTCGATTAGCAATTGATCCAATGCGGATTCTCGTCTCATCCAATGAGGTTTGGAACCCTCAACTAAAGAAAGTGCAGAAACAAAGGTGCTCAAAGATGAATCTCTAAAAGGACCTTCTTCATAAAGTTAAATCGAAACCAAAGGCAAAGAGAAAGAATTCTAGTCTCGAAAGCTATGATGATAAATTAGAGCTCCAATCGATTCTCTACCAAGACTGCCTGCTCCTTCCTATGCTACGAGTTAAAGCTCAACTAAGGTAGATTGAAGACTAACCCCAACACCTATTGCAACTCCCTACTCCATTTCTATCTATAAGATGACCTTACCGGCCTCTCTTTTTAGTCTCACTACCCTAAGCTCTCTCTCCCTATCGATCATGCTTAAACCCATCGAGCCTATCAAACCTAGAAAGATGGACTTGCCAGGGTGTCAATCCTAATAAAAGGGGAGGGGAAAGTCAAGTATGCTATTACTCTTCGCTATTCGCTCTTGATTAACCGGGGTGGAATTTCTTTTCTTTATATGGTAGAGCATAAGCTAGTCTTGTGGAATCTCAACTGAAGTTCCTCAAGAATCCCTTCTAATGTTAAGAGGAAGAATTATTTCCTTGGCATGAACTGGGAAAGAATCACAGGAACATAGGGCTTAGGGCAAATGAGTTAGGAGTTCCATAAACCAACTTATGGAAAAGAAAGCGAGTAGTCGCTTCTAAGAGCTATGAACCCGAGATTGGACCGATTCCTTTCATAGGTAGTAAAAAAACCAAGGATTGAACTTCTACTTGCTCTAAAGGAAGTCAATCTATTGATTTGATTGCTCTTCTAGGATCTTCATTTTCTTTCTGCATTAAATAGTTGATCTTCTTATATCTACAATACTTCAAGTCTCTTAGCCATGATTCCTAACAAGGAATAGAGGTTGACCTTTACCAGTTTAACAACCTATGAGCGAATGCCATTCATTGAGAATTTTTCCTTAACCTGAAGACCTTTTAAAAGAACTTTTGGTTTGGGGTTTTGTGTTAGTTCTTCTCAAGTCTATTTATGTAGCTTTAATAAACTTTATCTGTTTGTTGGTTGGTCAATGAATTACTTTTTTGTTCCCTTCTCATTTTTTTTTTTTAAGAAAATGAATTATATTTGTTGCTTTTATTAGCAACTCTTCGATCATTTGTCCAACTGTTTGCCCATTTGCTTCTACAATTGGGAATAGGTCCGTGGGCAATTGTATAATAATAGGTTTCAACTGCTTACTCAATTCTCATCCCTTGTTTGATGAATCACGTCTTTAATTTAAGTAGGATCTTCTTCTCATCAATCAAAAGTAAAGAAAAACCACTATGCCTTTCACATTTCACTTTTGAAGGTAAGATAAATTCACTCAGAATGAATGGGCACCTTTAACCTCTTTCATCTTCTGCAGGTTCCTACCCCATCTTATGTTAGACCTCTTTCTTCCTATCAAATTCATGAAGCTCCGTAGAGTGCGGGCATTCACATAGTAAGATATTGCTTTTGGTTGCAGGCAACCCTCAACCATCCTTATTTAGGCTTATCACTACACATCAATTAGCACAAAGGGCAGTCTTAAACGAAACCTCTTCTCTATTATTTCCTTCTTACTTTATTGATTCCAATAGTGATTATTCTGTCAATTGACATAACCTCTTCCTATTTATAGAATCTTAAGTAAGATGGCGTGCTAGGTCTATTCTAACATTTTGTCTTGCCTTACCTCTCATCATAAAGAGGCCTTGGAAGGTCATTCTCCCCTCAATTGTCATTCTAACATTTTGTCATTGGTCATTCTCCCCTCAATCTATTAGTGGTTAGTATGAATAGGAAGATGAAAGCAATTAAAGGCATATTAGGAAAAACAACAAGCAAGTTAACTAGTATGGTATCAATCTTGTCACCACGAAAAGCAATAAGAGCTCGTTAAAGAAATACTTAAAAAATAAAAACTTTCCTTTCAAACTTTAACTTTTAACTAGATTACTATTCGATTCTAATTGGCTTGACTCTCAGCAATGAGAGATTGGTTAGTTCCTAACAACTATGCTACTAAGTCAAGCTACCTTGATTTTCTTTTTTTTTTTTTAAAGAAAAGAATGTAATGACTCATTAACGAGATTTGGATCACTTTGTCAATATTTTCGCATATGTTTCACATTTTTATTGATCAATCAATTTGAGCTATTATATTTAATGTTTGAAGATAGGATATGCATGATCATGATCAATCATGACTGTGTGAAATTTCATGAAAATTGATTTTCGAGTATATTTTGTAATTTTATGAAAGTTTAGGGACTAAAGTGAAAATACTAATTTTTTTAAAATTTAGGTTCATGAAGCCCTAATGGCATATTTTTGATACATAATTAGAGTTGTCAACCTTTTATAGCGTTTCGGTTGTCGAAATAACTATTTGGCTATTTCTGGGCAAAACGACTATATTTCCTTCATTAAAAATTATCAATTAAGATTATCTTTAAGTGTTAGGGAAAAATATTATTAATAATTAATGATATTTTAGTAAGCTATGAATTATAAGAATTGTTCTTGTTGTGTAATTAATTTTTGTATAATATATTGTGTGTAATAATTATATGTGTATTATATTATATTAAAAAATTAATAAAATAAATAATTATTTAATAAATACAGAAAATTGAATGAAGAAGCCGATTGCAATTAATGAAGGAGGTTCATATGAGAAAGGTAAATAATGCATAGTATATATATATATATATATATATATATAAATAAAAAAGAAAAGAAAAAGAAGAGACAAGAAGAGCTGGGAGTGAGAGAGGGTGTGGTGTGTGTATATATATACATATATATATAATATTATTTAATTGAAATAAAGGAAAAGAACAAGTAACGCAGGGTTTCCTTCTCACAATTTCAAATGTGAACAAATGTGAACAAATGTGAATGCAAGATATATATATATATATATTATATATTATATTGTAAATGGTGGAGAAATGATGGGAGGTCATGTGGAGTTTGCCTTTCATGTCATATGTATATATATATATAAAATATTAATATTATATATATATTTTAGGTAAAGAAGAAAAATTAATGCAGCTGATGGATGTGCATAAGAGCTGTCTCCTCCGTCTTTCTCTCATGCGGTGCCAAATTAGTGTATATATATATATATATATGTATATGATAATATATTATAATTAATAAAAAGAAAAGAAGGCAGGTGAACCTTTCTCCTGCATCCATCTCTCCCTTTCCAATTTCCTTATATAATGCATTCATTTTTTTTACCTTTATAACTTCCAAGCTCATCTCAAATACTTTAGCAATTCAAGTAAAAATAGAAAGAAAAAATATTTAAGACAAATTCCCTTATTTTATTCTTATTAATACAAATTCTCTTTCTTGTTCGTTTGTTTTTAAGAGGCAAGTTTTATATCTATCTTTTCTTTTGTATGCAAGTTCTTATATCGTCGTTCTTTCAAATACAAATTCTTAAATCTTTTTTTATTTTGAAAAATTAATTGTTATTTTAGAATTTTTGTTCTTCCTTGAATACTTGATGAATCTCATTTAAAAGCTTATATAAAGTTTGATTCACCGTATATTTTCAAAGGAATGATACTTCTCTCATGTTGGGTCCTCACATTTAAAATAGGTGTAGTTGCATCTTGTTGTATATCGGTTAATCATGCATGTATTTGTTGATTTAATATTATGGTTGACCATTGTTGAGGCTATATGTATGTGGTTAATGTATAAATATGGGTGTGGTGGTGTGTATATCATTTGGTCATATATGGTCATGTGCGTGGAATATTTGAGGATATGTGATCATGAACGAATTATATATATATATATATATATTTATGAGTTGAAATGTGTGCATGATAATTATTTTACGTTGCAGACTATGTTCGTGAGATATCCTTAAGCTCGGTAGGTGTAAGTCTAACATGAAAAAGGATTTCGATCCACAATTTAATGATTTGTTTATAGATATGTATTTTTACTTATATTTCAGGGTCTTGGGTGCTAGAATGTCTTATGTAGACCCCAAAGACTATATGTGTGCATCTATACATATGCATAAGGTTATGTGATTGGGTAAAGCATGGCATGAGTGCACATAATGTGTCAAGTTATTCTGTAATACTTTGATTTCTATTGCTTCACGTTCCTTTTAAATTATACTTGCTGAGTTTTATGGCCCATACTTGCTTTAACATCATTCCAAAAAAAAGGAAAACAAAGGTTGAGGGTAAGCCCAATGGAGTTTGATTCTCGTGGGGTAGTCTTGTGTATGGAGCAATCCCAACAAAAAAAGTCTTTGAGAGTATTTCAAATGTAGAGGCAAGATTGTCACAATCTGTTATATTGTAATTGAACATTTTGAGAGTTATAAATAAATAAGACCCTAATGTTTGTATTAAATAAACTTATGGTTTTAATATTTATTTTACTTTCGCTGTAAAAAAAAAAAGGGTTAATTTATTTACTCTAGTATTTATCTGTACCAATCTTTTTTGAGATTTTCTCCCAAAATCCTTTGACAGCGGGATCTCTGAGAGAGAGTGTTCACAAAAAAGATAGGGTTAGAAGGAGATTAAAAGGTAAAGCTTAGAAGTGAAATGGCTAGGAATGAAAAATACTAAATAAAGGAAAATGGACTTATTCTAGTGTACATCTGATTTGTAGAATCAAAGAGAAGACCATATATAAGGAAAAGTTCTTCTTCCTAAGATGTTGACCAACTTGCTCTCGTTGATAAAGTAGAGATTGGCATTACTATGATCGAAAAAAATATCCTTCCCTGCTTGATTTCTATCTTGAGAGATTGCTCTAAGATGTTCTTCTCTCCTCTCCATCATTCATAAAGTAGAGACTGGCATTACTATGATAGAAAAGAATATCATTCCCTACTTGATTTCTATCCTGAGAGATTGTTCTAAGATGTTCTTCTCTCATCTCCATTGTAGCTTGCATAGGATGCCTATTTTTAGTTAATTCACCTTCCTACTATTCTTACATTAAGGTTATTGTAAACCTTGCCTAAATCGGAGTCTCTTCATGCCTTACTCGTTTGCTCTTACTTCTCTATTCATTGAATCTCTCAGGTGAATCCTTATCTTGGAATCTATCTACGGTAGGTAAATGCCTTATAATTTTTTATTTTTTGAGAAAATACCTTATTCACTCAACCATAGGTGCTAACCTTGTTGTTCTTACCCCATGCTAATCAAATCTTAGTGTAAGCTATGATGCTTTTGGCTTTCATAGGCGATAAGCTTACCTTGTTGTACTAGCACACTGCTTAATGCATAGTCTAATACATCCATGTGTACTTCAAATGATTTTGTGTGACTTGACAACTATAGTATGAGGTCATCCATCACTACTAGCTTTTAGGTCCTTAAAAGCTTTTTGACACTTTTCTGATCAATGTAGTGCCATGATTGGTTTGTACATCATTCTTTAGGAAATTTTTGAGTTGAGTAACTCTTTTCAAGTAATTTACAATGAATCTCCAGTAATAGTTCACAATCGTTAAAAAAAATCTTAGCTTACTCACCTTGGTAGGTGTTTGCTACTTCTCAATGGCTCTATTGCCCATCCAATACCCTAGGAATAGGGTTTTTGTTTGTCTAATTGAGCATTTCTCTTTCTTTACATAGAGGTCATTTTTCCTTTTAAAAAGGTTTGGAGGTGGCTGACATGGTCGTTTAATGAATGGGTATAGCCCATGATCAAAATATATCACCAATCATCGAAGTACGAGTGAAATAACTCTTTACAAAGGGTGCAGAACATGGTATGGGTATTGCTTGCTTATCACATAGGTAGTCTTGGCTTGTGTCATTTTGTGATACACACTTGATAGTTGCTCAATCATAGATCCAACTTCCAGAAGTATCTCACGCTTAATGATTAGGGAAAAGAAGTAAGTAATCAAAGCGGATACTTGTTCTTGACGGTTAGGTTACCTTGTTGAGGGCCTAATAGTCAATGCACAAGCCTCCTGCTTCTTTTGGAGTAAAATAGGAGCTCCTAAACCTTTTTCCCAACAAGATAACAAAAAATAACTTTGGAGGCTGGAATATAAATAGGCCTTAATGAGTTCTTGAATTTCTTTTTTGAGCTTATACTAGGCCCCAACACTAATAGATTCTAGTTGGGGGCCATATGCTAAACCCAGCCCAGTCTAAGTAAGTGATAGGGCACACTAGGGGGATTCTCAAATCTACAACCAAGCTCTATTTTTTGCGTAGTAAAGGTTGTAGAAAAATTGTAAAAAGTGAATAAATGTGAAACTCTTGTCCTTTTAGATTGTTTGGCTCAAGTTCTTATCTTTTTCACCTCTTTTTCACCTTTTTTTCACATCCTTATATAGACCAAAATTGTTTGCAGAACAACTACACTTGTGATTGTTATAGAAAGTAACAACCATCATGCTCATACTTAATAACCCTGACATGTTCTTCGAGTTGAAATTAATAAGCAACCTTAAATCTATAAAAGTTAGTTTCCAACTGATCAGCATATTTTGTACTCTTATTTAGTTGTCCAAGCTTAGTATTTAAGTATTCAATGAATATGATTGCTACTCATTTTGGGCTTAATATTATCAATATAGGTACACGTTACATGCAAAGCAGACATGGAGCAAAAAGAGTGATTTTGGTGCATGATGGGAGTGAAATAAAGCTTGGAGGCATGGTTGGGTATTGATTTAAAATAAAGAAAAAGAGTATCGAGAGCAAAAAAGTGGAAGATGATAAAGCAAGAGGTTAAAGAAGAAGGCTAGCGGGCTTATAGTGGTATGCATACCGCTGTAGGACCGCTATAAGATTTAGTTTCTGGAACTCATGGTCTTACAACGGAATGCATATCGCTGTAGGATCGCTTTAAGAATTGCTATTTGGAGCTCACGAGTCTGCAGCAACAAGCATACCGCGGTAGCGTTCTGAACTTCAAATCAAAGCTTGATTTCGGCCTATCTCTGTCCAAATCAATGAAAAATGAGAGTTTTCACTATGCACGACTTTAATAACCTAAAAACCACTATATAAATACTTATTCTTGAGGGTTTTGAGAGTTTTTGGGATGGAAGAGAAACCGATGGAAGATTGAAGACTTTACGATTGGGTTGTATTTTTCTTTTCTTTCTCAATTCTTTGCTATGGATTCCAACTCTTTTCTTTTTCTTTTGATTGCAAGAATGCATTGTTAAGTGTTTATAGCTAGGGTGAATGATAAAACCTCAACTTCTAATGGTTTGATTTAAAGTTGCTCGGTTTGTTATTTCCTTATTCATTTGGGTTGATTGTTTGTTATGTTCATAATGTTGTTTTGATACTCGATCACCATTGGAACATATTTGTGATTTGTATTGCTTTCGAGAGATTCAATATGGATTAGACATGGTAGCAAACAACGTAAGGTCTTATAATAGGTAGAGATAACGTTATGCCCTATGAAATCATTATGTGATGATCTTCGTGATTGAATGCATGTTTATATGTTCGAAGGTTGACTAGAGATAGTTAATCTCATATATATATATATATATATATAGAACTGAATGACCATCGAGAGAGCCTTTTGGTTGTAATTGGATTATCGATTTTCAACCTAAGATAAGAAATAGCAAGACTCGAGTAATGAATAATTGAATCATAGAAGGCCGACGGTGGATTCACAAACCCTAGTGCCTTAATTTTGAGAGTTTTTGGAATCAAGGAAATTATTTTGTTTGCATCTTTTATTAGTAAATTAGTTTTTATTACAGTTGAAGTCTTTGTTAATGTGTGTGTTAGGTTAAGGTTAGATCAATTAGAGTAACCGTTAAAAGTTAGTCCTTGTGGGTACGACACTCTATTCATCACTGTATTACTTGTCACGATTCGTTCACTTGCGGGATAGAATAGGTTGGACACCAACAATCAAAGAAAAGTTAGATACACATTAGGAAATGTATCGGATTGAGAAGATTTCATTCCAACATCTAGAAATTCGAATTTATAGATTTTCAATCTGCCATACTCGAGTGTTTCTTTTTGGTACTCGAGTATTGTAACAAATCTCGTTTTTGTTTTTGAAAAATCCCTAGATACTCGAGTATTGCTTTGTTTAGTACTTAAAGTATTTTTGGTTTTTAATTGAGACCTTCTCTGTTTCTTAGGAAAATACTCACGTATCACTTTCTTCAGTACTCAAGTATTTTAGATTGCTGATAAATTTATGTTTTTCTATCTTTTATATCCTTTAATTAGTGGTTTCTATATATTATATTTCATAATTGGCTTGATAATTGCACTTAATGTATTCAATTCATGTTGTAGGGTCAATTTGGTCAATTTTATGTTAAATAGAGCTAAGCAAAGCAAGTTAGAGTTAATTCCTTGAATCATGCAATGGTCCCCACAAAGGTGTGAAATTGCCTTGTGGGCAAGATCCAGTATTTTAGGCATAACTCTCAGCATAGACGTCTGATTGACTTGATTCTTGATGCGTTAGAAAGCTAAGACATAGGGATACAAATAATATGAAGACACCTAAACCTAGTTCTAAGTGAAGCGAGGTTAAAAGTTGGTCAAAAGTCACACATACGAAGCTGGCAGCAAACAGTCTCCTAGTCTAACAAGGATTTCAACTTCAATAGGGTTTGGAATAATTGGGTCGGTTTGGGGCCTGTATAAACATATCTTCCTTAGGAACAAGGGGGGAGACGAAGCAATTATAAGCAAGAGAAAATTAGGGAGAACAACCACACATTAGAGAGAGAACAGAGTGAGAGAAAAACCCTAAAATCAAAGGGCGACTTGGTTCTTTGCTTTTCTTTGATGCAGCAAGGTTCCTCTTGGGAAGAAGAGGATCTGAATGTGTTCAATGGAGATCAAGGATGGAGATCAAGCAAGGTCTGCAATTGTCTTTTTTTCAACAAAGGAGGCTAAACATAATTGAAGAATTACAAGCTTCAATCTGGCTAGGGTTTTGTGCTTCTATTTGATCGGTTCCTTCTCTCTAATTTTTTTCTTTGGTTATTCAATGCAGTGGCTCATGTATATGTTTATGGACAATAGTAATATAAACATGAGCTAAATTAATCTATCTAGGATATAAATGGATGTTATGCAATGATACTTGGTTGAATTGTTCAATTCTTGATTTTGTTTATCATATATGCTTTGTTTACTTTATTTTATGCTTAATGCTTGCAATTGTTTGGCTATCAATTGTTGGATTTGAGATTCTTTAATGATTCTTGGAAAAGATAATTAAAGGTTTGAATCTTGGATAAAGTAACATGTGTTCACATAGGATAGGAATAGACCATATGTGCATGGCTAACTAATGAATATATTATACGTGAATATTTACCCAAACATAATGATAATATATGTGGGTGATTAAATTAGACAAACTCGTTGCATTATTCACATTTATTATGTGTGGGTAAATTAATACACCCATACTTAGTTTGATGGAAAAAATTCCCTCAGGTTGATGGGATATTAATTTCTCGATAAAATTTTAGTTGATGTGGCATTTATTTTGAATTAT
The DNA here is from genome assembly GCF_014633365.1 of Diospyros lotus. NCBI lineage: Eukaryota > Viridiplantae > Streptophyta > Magnoliopsida > Ericales > Ebenaceae > Diospyros > Diospyros lotus. The sequence continues at coordinate 30,798,555 of NC_068343.1, read as the reverse complement.
ATTGCCCACACATATTAATAAATGTTATGCATGTGTGAGTTGTTATTTATAAACTTACCCACACATAATTATAAATGTTATATTTGTGTGGGCATCTACATATTAGTTGATGTGACAGTTTTTTGAATTATATTGCTCACACATATTAATAAATGTTACGTATGTGTGGATAATTATTTATAAACTTACCTGCATATAATTATAAATGTTATATATGTGTGGGTATCCATGTATTTATGATTTTATACTTAAATTACAAAATTATGTCGTTTTAATTTTTATAATTTAAAATAATTTATTTTTTATTTTATTTATAAATACAAATAATAAATCTAAAACTAGATCCCTATACTAAAATTTCCCATTCCCTAAAATTAAATCCTTACCCGGTTTCTATATGTACAAGTGTTGCAAGCCTTGTGTGTTCATTAATTTGAATGTTTCGTCTTAATGAGTTTTTTAATATTGATTCACATAGGAATATAGTGGATTAAATTAATTGAATAAACTTTTTAATTCTTGGAAGATATTGGTAAATACCTTAGTGCATTCAGTTGGCAATAGCTTGTGATATAACGTAATCAAGATTGAACTAATTTATAAAGTTGATTTGTTAGGTGAAATTAATTTTTCTAGATCTTTAAACCATTGAATTTCATTAACCTCTAATTCGGCATCACTAGAATTGAATTATTATTATTTTTATTTATTTCAATCTTTAGGTTGATTCAGCTAGGTTAAATAATTAGGTTTTTTGCTTTTATTTTATTAGTTTCAATTTGCTTCTTAGCTAATAATTAGGTTTTAGTTTATTTTTAATTGATTGTTCAAATAAAATTAATTCTAGATAATTTTAGTACTCAATAAGATTAGTACAAATACTCGTGAGAACGATCCTCTTACTTATTCACTATATTAGTTGTTAACTATGTATACTTGCATGTTTTTGTGTGTTGCATATTGTGTTGAGGCAACTTACTCTATTCAAGTTCTAATTAAGTTTTGATTATTAACAAAAGTGATATTTTGAATAAATATACTAATTGTAGTATTAAATTATTTTTGATTAATTTATAAAATATTTTTTCATAATATATGTAATACCAAAACTATTATTTTACATTAAAATTATTTTTCAAGTAATTTTAAAATGCATAAATTTTTTTCTATAAAAATATATTTTCAAAATGCTATAGTGAACAGGGACATTACAATGAATAGTGCGCTATAGTATACGTTATCGCTATAGTGAATAGTGCCCCGACCATTATTTGAATATATAGTGCTCTACAGTTCTATCGTCGCTACAGTATCCGACTATTGCTATAGCGCTTTTACTGTTGTGAATAGTGCCACATCGCTACAGTGTTTTGTACTATTGTGAACAATGCCCCATAAATGCCTATAAATATCCCGGGCTTGTTTCGAACATTATTCATTTTACATATTGAATATCCAAATCACCTGAAATCTCTCACACGCTCTCACGCAAACATCCAAGCAATCTGAGACTGTCAAAGTATTATTGTACATCTACCAAAAGTCCACAAGGCAAGAGAAAAAAAGTTCTTCAAGTCTTCTAAGAGAAACCCGAACTTCTCCAATTAAGGTTACAAGTTTATTTACTTTATTTATATTTAGTTTGCCTTGTATAATTTGTACTTAATTGCTTATTTACTTGTATCCAAGTGTGAACAATTATTTGTAAACATTTAAACTATCGTTGTGGATTATATAGATTTCCTAGAACTGTTAAAATCTAAGTAAATCGAGTTTTTAAGGTAAGTTAGGGTGGAAACTTTGGTGTAGTGGTTACCTAAAACTCGTTGTAATCTAGATGTGTATCTAGTTTTCAAGGTTAGCTAGTGTGGAAATCTTGATGAGATTGGTGATATTTTACTCTTGAGTAATGAAATGGTTTTGATGAATGTCTATATGAAAATCAATATATGAAAATCAATCTATATGGATTTTGTGAATGAGAAAATGAATTTTTAATATATGAGTTTTGAAGCAAGGTATGAAAACCTATAGAAGAAATATTGAGTATGGTTGAGTGTGATTTGTTTCAAAATATACTTTTGATAATCTCAACTTATTTTAAAGATAATCAAAATGAGTTTTTAAAGAATCGAATAAGGATGTTTTGAAAATTCAAGTTTTTCTAAAGAATAGTCGACTATTAGGATCTTTCTGTTGACTATGCTTCAAAATAGTCGACTATTTTTGATGTTCTGTCGACTATTTAAGCATCTGTCGACTATTTTAGTATCTGTCGACTATCGAGTAAAAATAGTCGACTATGCCTTTTGATCTATCGACTATTTTTGTTCATGAAATTCTAAAATTTCTTCACATTTCAGCAATTGTCGACTATTCAAGTATGTCTGTCGACTATTGGATTTTTGTAATAAAAATAGTCGACTATCAATATATGTCTGTCGACTATTCTTAGTTTTACTTGTAAAAATAGTTGACTAATCTTTTCTTCTGTCGACTATTATGTTTCACAGATTTTATAACGGCTAGTTTTTCAACTCCAACGGTCACAAAAACGGCTAGTTTCTTCTTCAATCTTTATGGATGCTTATATATACAACTCATGGATGATCAAGGAGAGGCTAATGGACTGAAATGAGATGATCTGGCAATTGCAAACAATTTTATTCGAGCTTACAGTGTTTGGGCTTTCATTGTTTTATTTTTCTCTCCAAGGCTTTGCTATTCTATCATTGTAAATTTATTGTTAAGCCTTGTTTTTCATTGTGAGAGAACTTGTAACTAAGAGTGTTAACTCTTACCTTATCTCTTTCATTTGTATTGTTTCTATTTTCCTAGCTTGTGTAGCTAGAGGGCCTATTAAATTGGGAGGTTGTATTTTCTACCTTGTGTAGCTAGAGGGCCTACTAGTGTAAGTAGGAGGTTTTAGTGAATTAGTTTAAAATCCTTAGTGGGAGCTAAGGTAGTGGATTAAGCTTGGTTTAAGCCGAACCACTATAAATCATTTGTGTCTTTTATTCTTCTTGCTTTACATTTGTCATTTCATATGTTCTATATTTTAAATCACTAAAACCTCAATTGGGTTAAAAAGTTTTTCAAGTTTTATCATTTAAGTTTTTAAATATCCAATTCACCCCCCTCTTGGTGTGTGCCATAGCATCTCCCTTTCTAACAATTGGTTTAGTAGAACCCCAAGGGTGGCTAGACCTTGAGAGAGTGGACTAGATGTGTGCAGAGACACCAAACCACTTAAAATTGACTACTGTCTCATTTTATTTATTCTTGCTATATTTTGTGGCTTACATTTATTATTAATTTCAAATATTATTTATTATATTTATCAAATATATATTTTTTAATAAAATTATTAATCAAGAATATTTATTAAAATTGCAAAAAAATTTAATCACTCAATTCACCCCCTCTTGAGTGACCATATCCTAAGGGACTAACAATTGGTATCAGAGCAGATTTCTAAATTAGTTGAACCCTTAGTTTAAACCTCAACTTAGAAGAGATTTAGATGGCCTCATTCACAAACCAAACTATTCCCAAAGGATATTCTCCCTCTAGACCACCATTCTTTGATGGCACAAATTTTGTTTATTGGAAGATGAGTATGAAGTCATATTTGATCTCAATAGATTTTTACTTGTGGAAAACTATTAGGGATGGTTTTGTTATCTCCAAATCGGAAGAGAAAGATTGGAACGAAGAGGATATTAAAAAATACCAAATGAATTATAAAGTTAAATACATAATTTTTTGTTCAATTATTCCAAGTGAATATGAAAAACTCTCTGCTTGTTCTGCATCACATGAGATATGGAGAAAACTAGAAGTGGTTTATGAAGAAACCAATCAAGTAAAAGATATAAAGATTAATCTCCTAATGTTTCAATATGAACAATTTAAATTACTTTAAAATGAAAATATTAGTGATATGAATGGTAGATTTCAAAAGATTATAAACAATCTTAAAATATTAGAAAAAATAATTTTAGAAGATGATCAAATTAAGAAACACTTTAAGGAGATTATTTTGAGTTCAAGATATAGCATGTACATTCAAAGGCTCTAAAATAGGATACGTTAGGTTTTTTCTCATAATATATCTTAAATGGTGTTTATTTGAAATGCATAAAAAGTTCATATATTGTAATACCCTTGATGAGTTATGATAAATTTTACCAATTAAGAGAATATTGGTATATGAAAATTCTCTTTAATTTCCCTTAAATTAAAGAGAAGGCACATAATATATAGGATGCCTTAGGAGGGGCAAAACGGTAATTTGGAGTTCCGTCCCATAAAAGGGTAAATTATTTTTGAAGAAATTATTTATATTGGAGAATTGATTTTTGGAGAATTTAGTTCTTGCTTAAATGCATGGATAATTAGAAATTAAAATGGAAGTAAAGTAGGTTAGATTGGTGACACTTGGCAAAATCTTATGGGATGAGATTTAATTAAATTTGAGAATAAGGAATTATTTGATTAAGTGTAATTGGTGACACTTGGCATGATCTTGTGAAGCAAGAGCAAGATATAAACAAATTCAAAAAAGAAAAGGAAATTAGTCTCTCAAGCATTAAATGAGAGTCATTATGGAGTGAATTAAAAGAAATTCCATATTAAATAAAAATTAGTCATGCATTTATGTGGGAAAATGGTGGATTAAATTAAATGCCAAAGAAGAAGGAATTATGTATTTCAAGAGCAATTTAAATTAAATAAAAAAGAAAAGATATTAGTTTTCATTATATGCTTGACAATTTATGGGATTTAAATTAAATGAAAAATGGAGAAATTAGTCAATCTTGAAATTAGTCATTATTTCTTAATTTTGAAAATTGAAAAATTATGAGAAATGTAGCCTTGATCCAATGGTGGTGATTGAGTCTTGAAATTTGAAGAAATCCAATGGTTGGGATTTAAGCCTACCAATGGCATGGATTGCCACATGGGTAGGATAATTTCAAGAAGGGAGATAAGGGAGGGTGAGGATTTAACCTCCAAAGAAAAATCAAGGGATGAGATTTAAGGGTGTTAGGTCTCTTGGATTGTGTTTCTCTAGAGAGTAGAGATGGGTTCTTTTAAAAATCAAAGGCTAAGATTGAGTTTAGGAGAAGCACAAGGATTGTGCTTGTATTTGAGAGTTGAGATTGAGTCTCTTGAATCAAAGAAAAACCAATGGCTAAGATGTAATCTTGAGTTTTGGCATGGATTGAGTAGGAAATCTCTATAAATAGGGAGTTGAGATTTTAGTTCAAGGTTTTCCCACATGTTAAGAGAAAGAAAGTAAAAAGAAGATTAGGAGAAGGAAGAAGAAAGACAAGCAAGAGGTAAGCCTTCTTTCCCTCTCATGAAGTAGCTTTTGATTTTTGTGTATATGAGCTAAGGTTGTATTCTTTCTTCTAAGGTGGCTTGAACCAAAGAGAGAGTCTTGGCAAATGGAGGCTTGAAGTTTCAAGAAGAAAAGAGGTAAGGGATAACCCCAACTGGTGGGGCTTGCTTGCATTTGTACTTGTTTTGAATGAGTTACATGTAATGGTCATATTGCATGTTTTGTGTTCTAGTGGACCTATGGCCATATGGAGGACTAATGATGAGGGAGGGGTTGTTGATGCCTTAACCTATTTGGTTATGAGGGCATGGGGGACTACCCATTATATGCATTGCATTTGCATTACATGTTTATTCTCATGTTACATTTACATTTGCATAGCACCCTTACTGAGCATTGGCTCATAAGGTTCTTTGACCTCTATGTAGGTGGAGAATCATCTAAAGGAAAAAGAGTTTTGGAATGTTGAAGGTAATGAAGCAAGGGGAAATGCATGTGAAGTGTATGTATTTTGTGGATTTAGTGGATGATGTTGTATTTATTTTAATTAAATATGTAATGAATGCTTAATGTGGTTGAATAGTGGCAAACTTGAATGTTTTGGAAGCCATTTGAAGTGTAAAAGCATTCTAGAAAATTTGGGTTTTAAAAGAAAAAAAATAATATATATTTTTTTATTCTTTTGTGTGGTAAGTCGGGCTGGTGCGGCCTCGCACGGCCCGAGCAGCCTGCGCGCGCTGGGGGCGCAGCTGGTGCTGCCTGCACCCTCTTACTGCTGTTTGAGACTTCTTTTTTTATTTTCTGTTTATTTAAATATAATATGCTATTTTGAAAATTTTTGAAATAAATTATGTTTAAATAAATAAATAAAGGAGTATTTTAGCCTCCAAATTAATTATTAAATTAATATAAATTTTGACGCAATTGTGGGAAAAATTCATATATTTTGAAAAATAAATAATGGAGTATTTTCCTTAAATTTTGAAAAATGGATGAGGATGCTTGAGGTTTGAATTTCAAAAATTAATTTCCTAAGGGTTGGAAATTTGAGGTATTTTGAAATAGTTAAAAGAAAAATCAATGGAGATTTGATAAGGAAAATTTTATTAAATTTTTTCAAAGAAATATCAATCCAAATATTTTCTAAAGGAATTGGAGGTGAGATAAATGGGTTAATAGTTGGGGCAAAAAAAATTTATTTTCTTATAATTAAGGCCTTATGCCATAATTTATATGAAGCGAGTGAGTTAGTTTATTTTGTTGATCCTGGGAAGTCATCCTTAGCTCTTCATTAAGAGTTTGAGAAGGGGTGACACTTTGCGAGGTTTTGGGTTTTATTGTCGCGGGGTCGTTTCGATATTTCCCGGATCCTTGAGTGGAGTGAAGGGAAGGCAAAGTCTAGTTCCCACCTAGGTCGTTTCTCATTGAAACGTAACCGTCTCTTCATCTTTGCCCTAGCGTGTGAATAGTAAGCTGGTTATTCGTGAGTAATACCTGTAGGTGGGAGCGGGGCATTACATATATTTTCAAAATGCTACAGTGATCTTACCGTTGCTACAATAATGTTACTGCTACTATAGTGAATTTGACTGTTGTTATAGCACGCTATAGTGTCTTTCAGCAAATGCCCATAAATGCCCCCAAGCTCATTTTGAAGTTCATCAATTGCACATATTGCACATCTAAAGCACACGAAATCTCTCAAACGTTCTCAAATAAAAATTCAAGAAATCCAAGGCTCTCAATGCTTCGTTGTACATCCACCGAAAAGCCACAAGGCAAGAGGAAAAAAACGTTTCAAGTCTTCTATGACAAATTTGAATTTCTCCAACCAAGGTTACTGTTTTAATTATTTATATTTCATTACCTTATATATTTGTGCTTAATTGCTTATTTATTTGTGTCCAATTGTGGACAAATATTTGTAATCATTTAAACTTATTATGGATTATATTGGTTTCTTGGAACCATTAAAAATCTACGTGTGTATATAGTTTTCAAGGTGAGCTAGGGAGGAAACCTTGGTGGCTACCTAGAGTAGTAGAAAATCTAGGGGTGTATCTAGTTTCTAAGATGAGCTAGTGTGAAAATCTTGGTGGTTGCCTAGTGTTAGAAAATTATGATATGATCATACGCAACGGAAACAAAAAATGATTTTACAAGTATCACATTTTTTAGAAAATATGGTTTACAAAATCAAAGACTAGATAGAGGAATACTTGTTGACGAAATCTAATTTCACCATTTGGTAACTAGTTGTAAAATCCTCCAAATGTAAAATGCCGAGTCGGTCCACCCGAAACAACTTTAATCCAAGAGTCTCGAGAGAAGAATTAGAAATGTTTTTGAAAATTTTCTAACTGAATCTGGATTCACTTATCTCTGATTCAAGATTTATGGTCTTATTTAAAGAGCACCATCGAAAACCCTTGGTGCCATTGGGCTGGGCTTAATGTGTTAGCAAAAAGTCCAATCCAATTATTAATAATTAAATCATTATATTCATAATATAATCATTTAATTATTCTTATTTATCCAATAAATAAATGTATCATAATTAGAAATTACATAATGACTAATGTATCCTTATTTTCTTTAAAAGTGATTTCTTATTGGGTGGGACTTTTTGGGTTCACAATTAAATTAGCTATAAGAATTAATCAATTATTAATTCCCGTAAATCATGAGTGACATCTAGCAATATGTCATGATTACACAATTTAATGTGAAACGAGTATTATAAACCTTTTACAATGATACCATGCAATATGGTCCCTCTATCATCCTATATCCCGACAAGATATGAGATCACTGTCAATAGGTCATATCTCTTAATCTTGTCATATGACCAAATCCAAAATCAATTTTGACTAATATGATAGAACCATTATGGAACACACATTTCGTCGTCATATTACCTCGACCAAGGATTTATTATCAAATGATTACTGGATTGTATAAGATATCCTCCTCATAAATCTTGAGGTGATAGATTTCATATCTGATGCAGACATACCTCATACATCACTGAACTAGGCACATAGATACGTATGATCGTCCATGATTAGAATGACCATATAGTATTTCTGATAACCTAATCCTCTAAGACACATATATCCATATCATTTCAGGTCTAAGGACTAGTTGCACATTCGTAGTTAACATTGAACCATTGACCCATGAGATAAAACCAATGTGATTCAATGTTAGCAGTCTCATTCAATGAACTCGTTCCTATAACGAGCACCAACTCATATTCCTTCTATATCTCATAAAGAATGGCATGAGATTCACCAACTTTATCTTTCAGTATCTCATACCGAACAAAGAGGAAGATGATGTGCCAGACTTTGCGAGTAGCTAATATCCAGGTTAGGAACTCTATGGCCAGGAACTCATGTTTATAAGATAACGAATCATAAATTATCCGTCATGCATATTCTTAACACTTAAGAATGATATCCATTCCTTATTATACTAAAGGACATTTATATGTTCAATTCAATCCATATTGTAATTTAAATTAAACATAAAACCTCTCATTAAATTGAATTTAAAGAGTCAAAAGATCAAGCCTCGTTGTGTCACTAGAACTGTTCTTAATGGCTTATATCTAACACTTGGAGCCATTGAAATTTAGGTGTATCTAGTTTCTAATGTGAGTTAGGGAGAAAACCTTCGTGAGATTAGTGAAATCCTAAGGGTGGTTAATGTTAGTGTTAATGCACTAATGCTAGATTTAGATGACATCTGAAAATTGTAATTATGGGACTAATGATGTAATTCTTGCAAATATAATAAAATATGATTTCATATTTTAAATTCATATCGTCATTCATACCTCTCCAATTAATTATATGAATGAGCCCTTAGATTTTCTGATAATAGTCTTATTCTGAAGTGTTAAGAATATGTGACTAAGACTTTCAGATTAAAGATTTCTTAAAAGTATTCCTTATCCTTGGATTTCTCATAAGAGGGCTATGATTAATCAATTACGGACTGACACATGGGTTATTATATTTGATTAGTATTGGATACTAATGATAAAGGATGGTGAGTCACATACCATAATCCATGAGATGAATATAGTAAACATATGGGTAAGTGTTAGTTGAACATATACTAAATGTGATGTAGGTGATAAATCACATGGTTGAAAGGACCTATAATCTGTCACTGACTTTGATTGTGTTACTAGTCCTTAGGTCAGAGGCAACACAATTGTCTTGTATGTCGGTGCTACGAATTTGCCATTGTTAAGAACCATCTGGTTACCAAAAGGGAGATGCACTGTGTGGTTCTCGTTTAGTGGCGTATGGAGGCAGGTGGTTGCTAATGGGATTCGTCGACCTCTGGCATGAGGTGAACATTGTAATACCCCATATTTTTGTAAGGTTGCCACGTATTTTAAATGAGTTTAAAATACTGAAAAATGGGCTTGAAAGGACAATTAGTTGTCGAATCAGCTGTAAGGAGTGCCTTGGAGCATAGATGCTTAAGGAAAATGATGTGACATCGTCAAGTATCTCGAGGTATGATTTATGGCACTGAAAGAAATTGGATTGTGAACGGTTCTCGGTAGAACTAAAAAGACAATTGTGATTTAGGCTGAAATACCGAATTATCGTACGGGGCATCTGAGAAGTCAACAGAATCCCAAGGAAGTTCATATTTGGTATGTAAAGCAACCCTTTAGTAGTTTTTGGAAGAAATAAAAGGGTTTGTAACCAAAACGAAGATTCAGGCCTAAGTGCAGTTTTTTCGAAATTGACAGAGGGAGGTCCAAACGATATTTTTTTAGAAATCTTCAAGGGTCAAATGAAATTTTTAGGACATTTCAAAGAGTTATAAAGAGATAAGTTCAATTTTTGAGCTAGGGGCAAAATCGTAATTTTTGAGGTTCGGGTAAAAGTGTAATTTACCTAAAAATCAGGGGTATTAGCGTAATTAGTCCTTTCTTCGGGGACTAAAATGCAATTAAAAATTGGCCTAGGGACCAAGTTGGAAAGGGTCTAAGTGCAATTACCTGAAAAATTTGGGCCAAAGTGTAATTCTTGAAACCTTTTTCCTAGGGGCATCTGGGAGATTAAGGATAAAGTCTCACAATGACTTTAAAGATAAGATAAAAGCTCATGGTGACTTATTTGAATAGATTTGATTTGGATAATATTTGATAAGATTTTATTTGGATAAGATTTGATTCGGATAAGAATGATTGCAGAAAATCTAAGAAGATTTGGAATGATTAGAGAATATCTTAGAAGATTTGGAATGATTAGAGAATATTTTAGAAGATTTGAAATGATTGGAATACTTTGGAAGATTTTCAAAAGATTTGAAATGATTATGACTTACTTGGTGGCTAAGTTTCCAAACCTATAAATAGGGTGCTCATGGCCAAGGATTTCCTCATTCTAAGTTGTGATAAATTCGTGTTAAATGAGAGTGCTTCAAGCTTAGTGGATAAAAGGCTTTTGTTCTTAGAGAAGAATAAGCACTTGCTCAACTCATGAGGGCGTGGAAGAAGGTGGATTTGTACAAATTTTGAGGAATCCCGAAATTAAGTCAAGGTGAGACTTCTATACTCCAAATCTTATTTTTGTTCTCTTATGTGAGACTACTATTGCATGAAATGTGTTTTGTGTAACGTTTTTGTATGCAAAATCATATTGTTCTCTTACGTGAAATCATGTTGCATATACGAAATATAATTTCTTGAAAAATATATGTTGTTGGTTTTCAACTATTGCATTTATAAAATTCGTGTGGCCATACTGTTACACCTATTTGTTGTTGGCCGAGGGCCAAAAGTCGAATATCCCCCGAGAGGCGCTATGCGTGTGCCATTGAGAAAGCTCTCGTGGGGAAGATCGTGAGTTTAAGGAACAATGGATGTGGTGTTTGTATGAGTTCTATGAGGTCGGTCTGAGGTGACATGATTAGGGACCTCCCGAGAGGCGCTATGCGTGCGCCTTTGAGAAAGCTCTCGTTAGAGGAGGCTGACATGTTCTCGAGGCACTTCGGAGTAGTCCTCGTTTTTCTCATACGTTTTATACCTATTCATGCATTTATATAAACTGTTTTTGGAGCTCTCATTAGAAAGTTCATCTTCTAATTGGACTATGTCCCTAGAATATTCAAACGTTCCAGGTTTGGCGAGCAGCTCTAAGGAAAAGAATATAGCTGAAGATTAAGTTATCTATTGTCGTATGTAGCATGTTTTAGCTATGTTCCATTGAGGTTTAGTTTTGTTAAATGTAAGTATAGCTCGATGTATAATTGAGGTATTTAGTTGCTATCTTTTAATGATGAATCTCCATGTATTGAAGTATTTGAAGATGTACTATGGTACGGATTCTCATGATATAATAAAAGTGAATTCAATTGTGTACCATATCAGGTTTCGATTATCGCTTTCGCAATTTTTATGATATGCTGGGGGGGTTTTGTTCGGAATTCGGTACTTGAGATTTAAGATATGTACCGTGATAAAAAGGAATTTATATATATTTTGGGACCCAGCATAATGACACGCTTGGTTAGAAAAATCGGGGTGTTACAAACATCCTATGCGATCAGTAGTGGTTGTGGTTGTATAAACCCCTGGCCATGGTACACAAGATTAGAAAGGTGTTTCTAATGTCAGAAGGTGTTTTGATGTGTCATCTCGATCATACCACACTAGATCTTGACATAGCTATCAATTTAATAAGTTTGATCAGTCCAAGACTCCCACTCAATTGGGATGTTAATCAATAGAAGGATTATAGTACACGGGAATCAAAAACCTAAATAGGTTTTGAAAAAGTATAACTTCATTACTGGTAGAATCGCCCTGACATAATGCTAGTTGTTACTCAGGGTCTTTAGAGTTACATCAGGGAGATTGAGAGATTCTGATTGTAGACCAAAGTGTTTGTTGGTGTCAAAGAGTTTGAAATGTTTCGATTGTTACTTAATGGTGAATCTAAAAAGCCATACATATATTCGAATGTAATGGTTGACTAAGCGATGAAAATTTCAATCTTCATTAAGAGTTAATAATTTTTAAGGGAATATTAATAATGAGAATCATTCTCATTGGGTAATTAATTCTTGTATAATATTTTATGTATAATAATTATACATGTATTATATTATATTGAGAGAATTAATTTAAATGTAATATATGAAAATTAAAAGAGAATTTTCATTATCTATATAATATATAGGATATATTATATTGAAAAGAAAATTGCACTTTCATTATATATAATATGTGATATATTATATTTAAAATAAAATAGCCATATCGTCCTATATAAATAGGTGATTATAGAGAGAATTGGAAGTGTGTGAGAAACATTTGTTTATTTGCAAGTTGTTGCTATATTTTCTCTTAGCCATAAGCTTTATTCCTTCTTATTCTAGTTGGAATTCTCTTAACCATTACTCCTATTTTGCTCTTGATTCCATTTTTGCTAGTGTAACAAGTCCAACCTAATAGAGAGTCTATTAGTTTTTGGAATCTATTTAGCTTTCATCATCTACATTTAGCTTAGCTAGAACATAAGCTAAGTTGTAAGATTCATTTGGGAGCTGTTGGTGTGCAACCGTTGCTGCCTTGGAAGAGATTCTAGCCTTCACACTAGACTTTAAACCACAGTGAGATATATATGCTAAACCCCCTATAACATGGTTTGATTTTGTATGACATATGGTCGTGGGAAACTGAATCTTGCAAGGTGGTCTTGAACTTATTTTTGTTGTGTTCTTATTTATGTTTTTGAAATTTTTTTGAAAACGGTAAAATCCTTGCATTGATACGTCAAGAGTTGGCATTTCCTTTCAGTTAATACCTTGGGAGAATAAAGTAGGTGTATGTGGAGACATCGAACCACTATATATTGTCTTGTGCCTCAATTTATTTATTCTTGCTATATCTTGTGACCTACTTTTATCATTAATCTTAAACACTATTCAAACATATATTCTTTAGTAAAATCATTAATCAAGAATGATGTGCCTAAAATGCAATAGCAAGTGCACCAGTCGATCAAGTAATAAAGTCAATGAGTGAAGTATCGTTCCCACGGGGATTGTCGAAACAAGTATAGAAATGGA